>NC_064644.1:562844491-563476861 GCF_023864345.2 Schistocerca serialis cubense
ATCGACATAAAAAACCTACATTATGGACAGGTAGACAATTTAAGAAAATTCTTTCTAGAACGAGCAGAAACTAGCAAAATACACAAAGCAATCACTCATATAAATACATCGGCTACACCACTGCAATTTCATAACCACTTCTACAACCCTTTAGATCACATAACATCAACAGATACGAAGAAAGTAAATTGGAAAAAGAAAACACTACATGGCAAGCACCCGTATCATCTAACACAGCCACACATCGATCAAGACGCATCCAGCACATGGCAAAGAAAAGGCAATATATACAGTGAGATGGAAGGATTCATGATTGCAATACAGGATCAAACAATAAAAACCAGATATTACAGCAAGTATATTATTACAGATCCCAATACCATAACAGATAAATGCAGACTTTGCAAACAACAAATAGAAACAGTAGATCACATCACAAGCGGGTGTACTATACTAGCAAATACAGAATACCCCAGAAGACATGACAATGTAGCAAAAATAATACATCAACAGCTTGCCTTACAACATAAACTTATAAAACAACACGTTCCCACATACAAGTATGCACCACAAAATGTAATGGAGAAAGATGAATACAAATTATACTGGAACAGAACCATTATAACAGATAAAACAACACCACATAACAAACCTAACATCATACTCACCAATAAAAAGAAGAAATTAACACAACTAATCGAAATATCCATACCCAATACAACAAATATACAGAAGAAAACAGGAGAAAAAATTGAAAAATACATCCAACTGGCTGAGGAAGTCAAGAATATGTGGCATCAGGATAAAGTTGACATAATACCAATTATACTATCAACTACAGGAGTCATACTGCACAATATCCACCAGTACATCAAGGCAATACAGCTACATCCAAACGTATATATACAACTACAGAAATCCGTAATTATTGATACATGTTCAATAACCTGAAAGTTCCTAAATGCAATGTAACATATACCATACAGTTAAAAGGAAGTCACGCTTGATCAAGGTCCGCGTCACTTTTATTTTTGACCAGACATAACGTCTGAGAAAATAAAGAATAATAATAATAATAATTACTAATGGCCAAATGACAATAAAATAATAATAATAATAATATTGTCATTTGGCCCTTACACCAATAGACAATGTCACACATATTATCCAATACAATTGATAATTTATAAGAAACAACTGGATTGTTGCTAGTGTTATGGTATTATATTAGATTTGAAGTATTCATTTATGTCATAGAATGGGTGGTTAATTAGCCAGTCATACAGTATTTGTTTGAATGCTTGTACAGGTAGTTCTTGTACAGATTGTGGAATCTTATTGAATAATTTGTGCCCCGTGAGTTCATAACTGTTCAGTGATTTTGTCAGTCTGTGATATAGCTGTCCCTTTTGTACTGTAACAGTATACATTTTCTTTGCATTTTGCTTCAGTAACTTCTTTGTTTGTGTAAATTAAAACATAGTATATGTACAAGTTTATTACAGTTATGACCTTTTGTTCACAAAACAATGGTTGATGGTGAACTTTATAAGAAGAACCAGTAATTACCCTAATAGCTTTTTTCTGCCGTATTAAGATGGCATGCACACAATTAGAGTTCTCCCATAAAATAATACTATATGTGAGTATGCTTTGGAAGAAAGAGAAGTATGATGTTCTAACATACCTTTTGGGTATACAATCTATAAGTCAACATAACAGATAAATTACTCTTGACAGCTTATCACTAATATATTCTACATATTGACCTCAAGATAATTTATCATCTAAATGTACCCTCAAAAACTTAACATGACTATGATTGTCTGATGGAAACTTGTCTTTCAGACTAAAAACCATGTGCTGTGTTTTGTTGTATTTTAATAAGAAGCCATTTGCTTTAAACCAGTTGGAATCCTGATCCATTGTCTTTGCAACACAACAAAAAGGGGCCAAATATGTATCCTTGGGGGACACCTACCTTAATTTGTTCTATTGTCGACATTTCCTTGCCAACACAGACCATTTACCTACAGTTCTGTAGATACAATTTAATAGTTTAAGACTGTTACCTTCATTGCCATAGAATCCAATTTCTTCCAGAAGTGATGTGTGCTCTTCACTGTCAAAAGCTTTACTTAGACCACAAAAAGTCGCTTGAGAAATCTCTTTATCCTCAAACACTTGTTATATGTATTTGACTACAGAGTTGACAAATTTTTCCTAAAACCGTACTGTGATTCACTAATTATGCCTGGATTTTCAAAGTAAAAATATAATTGTTGGTAAATTACACATTCCAGTTGGCCTGTAACTTGAAGGTGAGTTAGTGTCTCCTTCTTTATGTATTGGAACTATCCTAGTCCCTTTTAGCTCATCAGGAAAATGTCCCTCTGCTGAGCAGTTGTTTATACAATATGTTAAGGGATATACAGTACAATCCATTACTTTCTTTAGTATGTTACAGCATATGTCATATATACCTGCACTGTCTGACGGTTTTAGCTGTTGTACTATCCTTAGGATGAGACTAGGAGAGACCTCCGAGAAGGCAGACATGCATGTATTTGCCAGTGATTTACAAAACATTTTTTTAAAGAATCTCTGATGAACTAATATCAGGTTTGATAATAGAATTTCCTACATTCTCATAATAAAATAATCATTAAATTTTTGGGGACATATTACTTTTCTGTTTCTTTCATTTTAGCAACACTATTTATTAGTTTCCATGTGCCATTGCACTTGTTGGTGGAATTCTCAATACTGCTAAAATTGTGTGCTTTTTTGGCCTACACAATGGCCTTTTCATGCTTATTCCTATACTTGAGATAGACTGATCTGGCATGGTCAGTCTTCAGACTTGTATACATTGTGCAGCAGAATAACTTTATATTTCAGATTTGTTACTTCTTCACTATGTCATAGGGGTTTGTTCATTTTTGGCTTACTTTTGAAGCCTTTGTCAGTTATTTTGCAGTTATTTATGGGAATACTGTCATTAAATCGAGTCACAAATGCTTTAAAGAACCTTTCAAATGTTAGCTTTGCTGACAAAATCATTACATAAGATATAAAGTAGGTCACCATAACACTGGCCAAACCAGTCTCTTTCTGCAAGGGACTTCTGAAACCTGACAATTTTATCATTTGTGACAGGTATGGTGATTAGAACTTTTGGGACAGGCTTTGCTATATTACTCTTATCATCAGAGAATCTAGTTTTACAATTTAGGAATACAGAATCAGGGGCCAAGAATGGAAATACAGTCACATCACATGATTCTTCTGTAGTTTCAAAATTGACAAAAATGTTGTCAAGATGTGCTTAATCTCTTGTGGGTCTTTTCTTGATAAAGTGTAAATTGCACTGTCTTAGAAGATTTTTCAGCTCAATGACACTACATTTGTGTGTTGTTACATCAGAATCTGAATTCAGATCTCCACCTATTACAATGTCATAATGCAACCATTTTGGCTCTCTAAATACATGTAACAGCATGCCCAATTTTTCTAGAAATATACTGGTGATATCCTTAGGTGACCTGTACAAGGATATTATTACTAATTTAAAACTATCAATGACTATACCAGTATCTTCAGAATTCTGTTTCTCACACAAATACTCTAGATCCTACCTATTAATGGAGCAACTGAGTGATTGGTTAATATATATTGCTACACCACCTCTTCCATGCAATTTTCTACAGTAACTACTTGCTATATTGTAGTTATGAAGTTTCACAACTGTAAGTTCACCCTCAGTAGCCCAATGTTCACCCAAACAAAAAATATCAAATTTATTATCTAGGCCAAAAGTAGTTACAAAATGTTCTTTATGTTTTGTTCCTTGAATGTTAAGGTAGCAAATTTTAATCTTGAAATTGTTATTCCCTTCAGACAGAACCTTTTTGTTAGAAGCTATAATATGATTTACCCTGCTTATCTGATGAGCTTCTTCATCTCACTGCATTCCACTGCTTTCCGACTACCGAGAACACTTGACACTGCTTCTTCAACTGCAGTTCTCTTCCCTCCTCCTGATGGTACTGTACTTACTGTTCCTGGTGAAACTTGTTTTTATGGCTTTTGATGGTTCTGCTATAGCTGCTTCATTTTCTAATGCTGCTGTTGATAATGCCAATGGTGATAATGATGCTTCACATGCTGATGCTGATGTAAGTTCTTCTTCATGAGGTGTTTCCAGTGATGTTTCTCCCTCATACAGAGTTAGTACATTCTGTTTTTCATTTGCTGTTGGCTGCGAACCTGTTACAGGTAGCACAATTTTTTTGTGGGTATCCACTCCTGAATTTTCTGTTTATTGTGATGATTTCTTTATTTACACAAGAATTTTCAGTTAAGTCATGCATGTCTGGAATGCTTATGACAAATACCTTGGCTTGTGAAATTTTTCCTAGTGATTCTTTCAGTGCTTTTACTGCAAGGTTACTCTGGTTTTTGTACACATCATTTCCTCCTCCCATTATGATACAGTTCACACCGTTTTTTTAGTGTGGTTCAGAGTTCTTTAACAATTCTCATAAAGGATCTCCAGGCTTTGAAATTTCAGGGACTTTATATTCTGACTGATTATTAGACATGATTATAGCTGGTCTCCTACCATGACGTGTTGATAATATGTATATTTCTTCTTTTTTCTTTGCTGTTTGCTTTTCTGTCTTGTGTTCCACATTTTCACATATTGCAATAACACAACTTTTATGTTTAATGGCACATGGCAGTAATGAGTTTTCTCTGACACATTTTTGGTCAATAGTTGTTTCTGAGCAATTTTCCACAGCATTGAAATTTTCTTTCTGTCATTTTGGACAGTCTTCATTTAGAACATCATATTTATTCATTAATGGAACATGAAAAATGTTCGTATTTAATAAAGGGTGGGACAATTTCTTAGGGCTAATATGTACACTCTCTTGTTCACAGCTTTGCATCTCTATGGGAATGCCCACATACTGAATCAAACTTTTCAGCATTTTGGCATATTGTCTAGCATTTCTTAAGTTGTTTTGCAGTTATTCGCTCAAAGTTATTGTGTTTCCAGCATTGCACATTTCTAGAGCAACTTCATGACCATTTCACTCAGTTCGACAGTCACACTAATATTTACTAAGCTTTGTTTCCAGAAGAAAACATGAATGGTACCATTTATGTATCACTACTCATATTCTGATACTTTTATGACTTTTTTTCCACATACCAGGCAATTTAATAATGGTAATTTACCACTATTTACGAAGCGATTTACCACTGCATCTGTATGCACCACCATCTTGAATCTGAGGCTGTACTCTGCACCTAAGTTTTTATCTTTTATCATGTCTCCTTTTTTAAATTCTCTGTGGGTCTTTCAATGTTGCCCAATTTCCAGTGATCATCAAAAAATCTCTGGCCACTTCATTTGCGGTAGTTTTATGGTTCTCTTGAATCTACATTCATGAGGATGATTTTCCATTATTTTACCTGCATGAAACTTTCCTTTTTTGTCAATACACTCTGTTCTAAAGTTTCTATTTACATGTGCATTGTTCGCTTCCACAAGTTTTTGCTTCTGAGCTTCTTCCTGGTGTCCCTTGTTCTGGAGTCTATTTTTGATTTGGAGGGATAAGCATCATCAGATTCAGTCTCATTGACCATTTTTTCATCATCAGTTGATGAAGAATCAGCAGTAAAACAAAACATATCATTTAAGTTCAGTTTTATTACATTAACAGTCACTTGTTATGTTTGGTCATAATCACTAGTGTAGTACATTAGACTAGTAGTTCTCATTGTCATCAAAAACAGTAAGAGGAACCAAGCCAAACTCAAATCACCTTCGTTTACTTCTTGATTCATTCAATATCTCATCACCAAGTACATATTCTTTATCATAGCCACAATCTGGAAATAAACAATAATTGTAGCTTAAATTGCAACTTATTATATTTATTAAATAAAGCTAAATTTGTATCTTAAAATGATCACTATCATTTACCACCAAAGTACATGTCATGTTCATCAGAAGAATCACTAAGGCTTCAATTTTGATCTACTTAATACTTGTTTAAATAATTTTTTTGAAATTAAACAACAAAAAATGCTTTGTTTTATCATCTGTGTTCATTTGTGATTCAGTGAGCCAAACAAACATGAAACATTTTCACAGTAAACACCACGAAATTGGCAGCGTGTCACTACAACACTTTCTGAAACAGGTGTTGTGTTTGAAGCCATTGGAGGTAAATGCTTTACATATCCCTGTTGGCTTCCAAACAAAGTTTTACCCTTGTTGGCTTCCAAACAGATATTTTGTTTTTTCTACTCATCGGTATTCATTGGCAGCAACATTTTTATGTGCTTTAAATATATGTTTCTGCTCGTAGCTCACATTTTTCAAAAAGCACTCCTATTTCCCTTGGGCTCTCGATGCCTCAATCCAGAATGAGGCAAGAGCCCCATCTTGCCCCTCTCTCCCTTGCGGACACCTATGTGCAGGCTTGACATCAGTGCAAGCAGACAAGGCATTGTTGCTAAAAGAAATTTTCCAAAATTTTCAAATTGGCCATCTTCCTCGTGATGATCTTGAGGTGGTGGTGCAGTCAGCATATTTATGGGTAGCTATCACTTTAAAATTATGGCACACAGTAGCCCTTACCTGCAGATGTTTCAGTCCTAGAAATTACTTCACATGTTCAGAAAAATAAGTGCAACATTTTCAGCTCAGGAATTGTGCTGATCCTCCACATTGCCCTTCTATATGGGTCTGCACAAACATATTTTTTGCCCATATTAATATAGGAGGTATTTTATATTCCAACCTATAGTACGGATCTTGCACTAACTGATTTATATTTTATCCTAAACTGAAGGAATGCCTGTCCAGTCATCGTGTCCAGCATATCGGACTGTTACATATTAGTTCAAATTAGGTCTCACTACCAGTGGTGAATATGTTGAGAAGTAACTAAGTGATCATTGTGTCTGTTTAAATAAATGTGTGTATCAGAATTGCTTGGCAAGGTGAACTGTAGATCTGGACATAGCTGGAACTAACTTGGTTGCCTAACTATGTACTGCCATGTTCCAGTTAAAGTTGTGCATGTTGTTACCTGGCAGTGCAAGCATGCCTTTAATGAAATAAATTTATTGGCAGTGAGGATGAGAAGGTAGTGACAGTGCAGATGGCACAGGTAACAAAACATGCAGGGCAGGTTTAAGGCCCAAACAGCTCAAGCCACCTCATGGGATGCCAGGCTGAGGGGGGTGCTACAGGTTTTACAACTTTAATATTTCTGTACAGGACACATCACAGTTAGTAGCAGCTGGAAGAGTCATCAGGGGCATCCAAGTGCAAGGTTTATATATTGTACTTACCACAACATGTGGAAAAAGGGTAAGGGGGAGGCACCAAAGTATAAGTTGTTTGTGTGGAAAAGGTTCTCAAAGCGGTCCTGATGTGTAAGTAAAATGTTAAATATCCTATTATGTGCAAATTTCAGCAGGAGGGGCAAGACATTGAGATGTGTGGAACTGAAGTATTTACTCCAAGGAAAAAAACAACGAATCTGCCATTGATAATATTAGTAAATGTGTTATCTGATAGCAGTTTATGTGACACCGTGAAAAATAGGATACAACAACTTTGCGAAAACTTTGTAGCTAACATTTTCATAAGCAGACTTCAAAGCTAGCAAAAGAACTGCTTCAAGGGGAAGGCATAGGTTTAGGGACAAGGACTGGATATGAGGCTGAATAGTGATGTGATTTAATGTGCCAATAACCTCTCCCTAAAGCCATTCACTGTAATGTGGTTGCATTCAAGAGATATTGTGTTTGGAAAGTGGACAAGATGAATATAGGTACCATCCGTGAAAATGATGGCATTTTGCAGAACAGCAAACAGCATGATAGCATAGTGTATAACGCTGCTAGCTGATATGCTGTGGAACACTGGTTCAATCTCAGTTAGAAGTGAATTTTTGTATTCTTTTATCTTTTTCTGTATTCTTGCTCTGCTTTCTCTTCTGATAACCATCTTCACAACAAAATAGACATCAAAGAGATCAAATATAATTAATTTCATATTTAATATACTGCAAACACATACAGATTTACACATGATCTTGTGTTTTATAATTTTTAGAGTAACCAGGCACTTCAGTCAGATACTGTGCACATTTTGCTATATCACAGCTGCCGCTATTGTGTTTCTTTTCAATGGATCATATAGAAACTGATATTGTCCATTTTCCAAGGATGATCTCCCTTTATGAAAACCCACCAGTGTGAACAGTTTTAGCTTATGCTATGTGGCACCTTAAACTACTCACCACTCAGTCTGTTTTATGATCCTCCTGCCCAACCTGTGCTCTTCCTTTGTTATTAAAATTGTTCCAGCCACGAACTTGAGAAGTTCTTGACCCACCTGGACAGTTGTGTGCTGATGAAAGTGAGTAGGACCATGGCAACCCTGCCACCCATAGACCCCAGGGTGACCAGTGAAGCAAGCCAGCAACTGGGGAGTGGGAGCTATATGCTTATCTGAGTCCATAGTGAGAGGTTCCAGCAAGGCCAGCAATGATGGTGGATAGAAAGGAGAGGCTCTGGTGATGGAGATCCTGCTTCCACCCCCACTGATGGCAGTGCCTGCACAGTGCTATGGCAAGCTGCAGGAAGCAACACGCTGTTGTTGCTGGTGAAGCCCTGACCACCACAATAAGAAGGTTTGCTCAACCCTCACAGTGACCAGGGCTGACAAAGAATGAGGCATTGGGCCCACAGCTCACGCGAAAGGCCCTGGACTCATTGTGGGGCACAACTGGTCCTGGTGGCATGCCACATGTCAATCTCCATTGCAAACCATGAAGATGCGGCAATAGCACTGGCTGTGGATGATGGCCAGAATCCAGTGACAGAGCCACCCAAACCTCCTGGCCCAGACCAGTGAACTGGGTGCGAACCATGGAAACTGTGACTGGCATCACTGAGGGGGGCCTACCAGGGAGCAAAAAGTTGAGCAGCACCAATGGCTGATGCCCATGTAGGGGCCTGACAGGACTCTTGACCCCAGCTGGCATTGTTCTGAAAGAGCTTAAAAAACTGTGAGAGCCTCATCAGCCAGGAATTCTTTCACTTGCACATCTGTGTCTTCAATGTTTGGACTAGGGATTCTGTCTCACCGTTCAGCTGCATATGGAATGGAAGTGCTGTGACATGTCATGGCAAATTCTGTTCTGTATATAAAAGCCCTTGAAAGATTGCACTATGAACTGAGCACCATTGTCCAAAAGCATGGTGCAAGAAGTCTTCTATGGAGAAGATCTTCAAGAGAGCCTTAATAGTTGCATCTGCTGTTTGCTGTTCTGGACAGGCAGTGAATGACATAGTGCACTATAATGTACTAAGAAAAAGTGTCAGTGGATAATAACCAGAAGTGATTAAAAAAAGGACCAGTGCAATTAATGTGGATTCTTTTCAAAGGCTGTGCGGGAACCAGTAATGGTGAAAAACCAGTGTTCATTGCCACCTGCTGACCCAAACACTTGGGGCAGGCTGCAACAAGGTGTTCCACCTCCTGATCAATGCCCAGCCAAAATGCATGGCATTATGGCATTGTATTTGTGAGAAAGATCCCCCATTGATCCTGAGGTAATAAGTGGAGGACCCTCTGCCACAGAGCTGCTGAAACCATGATAAGGGGAGTAAACCCTTCTATTGACAGGAGAATAATGCTGTCCAAGAGGCAGAGGTGATGGTGTAATGCATAAAAATTCTGAAGCAGGTCTGATGTCTGGCTCTGTGGATGGTCGGGGTCCATGTTACATAATGCTTATGACCTGCTGGAGCACCAGATCAGCAGCCACAGCAAATTTGATGTGGGAACTGGTGATGGGCAAACCACCCACCATATACCTCACCTCTGTATCCAGTTTTTCAACTGGATAGCAGTTCCTTCTGGTCAGATGAGGATTCAAGGCCCTTAGGGAGCCAGAACAGGGCACCTGCATTTGCATGTTGAGATGTGGGATGAAAATGGTTCTCATAATTATAGCAGGACAAGAACAGAGCCCAACACTGAAGGCAATGAGCAGCTTTGTCTGGTAAGGATTCTGACAAACTAAACAGTGAAACCTAGGAATTATGATTAAATGAAATTTTACATCATACCAGAACAAATGAAATTTTTTATGGTGTAAACAATAGCAAGAGCTTCTTTTTTCACTAGGGAATAATGCTGATGAGTTGATTTGCGTGTTTTTGGCAATAAAGGCAATAAGCTGTTTGGAGCACTTTGAATGGCGATGGGCCAAGAGCATGCACACCCCATATCGGGATATGTCTGTGCTCAGAACATTATGTTTGCCAGATTGAAACGTTGCAAGATACGGCACAGAGCGAATACTATCCTTAAGCTGCACAAAAGCATGCTCACAAGCTGCAGACCAAACAAAAGGAGCACATTTCTAAAGCAACAGATGCAATGGGTAGGGAATAATAGCCACTCTGGGAATAAACTTGTGATAGTGTGCAACTTTGTCGATGAACGCCTGAAGTTATTGTAGGCTAGATCCTTAGGGAAAAGCTGTAATGGTGGCTGCATGTTGCTTCATGGAGCACACACTCTTCTGGGAAATTTCATAACCTAAATAAACAATGAAATGTTGGAAAAAGTGAGACTTATTGAGATTATATTCAAAGCATTCAGCCTACAGAACAGTAAACAAAGAACAGAGGTTATGTAGATGGTCATCCGAGGTAGCATCTGTCACAACGATACCATCAAGATAATTAATGCAATGGAGAACAGCCATCATAATCTATTCTAAAAAATGCTGGAAGATGGCAGGCACACTAGCAACCCCAAACATTTGACACTGATGCTGACAGATGATGAAAGTCATATTAACTCCAAGAACTGTTTTGATGCTTCGTCTAATGGGATATGAGGGTAGGCTTCAGACAAGTCGATTTTTGAAAAGAATTTTTGAGCAACTCTTCCAGGCAATACAGGAGGTAAGTGTCTATGAGTGACTGTGCATTAATAGTGACATTGAAGTCACCACAATGCTGAAGTTGAGCAGATGGCTTCTTTATGATCATGAAGTGTGTATCCCATTCTCCTCTCTTGAGGAAATTGGTCAAATCACTTCCAATGAAGTTAAGCAATCCAGCTCTGTCTTAAAGTTGTCACGTAAAGCTACTGGTACTGACCATGTCCAAAAAAGTTAAGGCAGTCAAAGGGTTTTAGGGTGATGTGTGGTGCAAAATTGTTTGCACAATGTAACCCTGGGGCATAAACGTCATAAAACTCGGAACACATGGAATTCCATTTGTGATAAGGCACTTAGTCTGACACTAGATGCCCTGCATCCACAATAGCAAAACAAAAAGTAGCAAAGGCATCTAAGCCACACAGATTTTCAGCATTTGCATTGTTAACAACCAAGTATGTAATGGAATGAACAACTGTGTTGGCCATCAGTTGGCTGAGAATAGGAATCTACAGTTTGTTACAGCTTACCA
Organism: Schistocerca serialis cubense; assembly: GCF_023864345.2. Taxonomy (NCBI): domain Eukaryota; kingdom Metazoa; phylum Arthropoda; class Insecta; order Orthoptera; family Acrididae; genus Schistocerca; species Schistocerca serialis. The sequence goes on from NC_064644.1 coordinate 562,856,018, forward strand.
ATCGATGCTTGATGTGTGCTAATGGTGGTGACCCTAGCTCTGGCAAATGTCTGTGACTTGAATAGGGACACAGCTGCCACTGTGAGTTGTAGTAGTAATGGCTGATTCATCAACTGCATTTCAATGAAAAGTTTGTTCTGGCTTGCAGACAATGTCAATCACAGTTACGAAACATTATAAATATCAACATCCAATGATAGTATTCATGCAGTGACTCCTGTAGGAGGGGGGAGGGTACATTTTGACATACAGCTGCTACATGACAGAGGGTAATGAAAAAATGGCATTCACTGTTCCTGCTGCCGACAATGCATTTGTTCGTGTCGACCCAGTTGGCTTGTTGGTACTGTGCCTCTCTCTTCTTCACCCGGTGTACTAGGCTCCATGCACTGGGCTGCATGCTGTCAAGATTGACAGCATAACCCCAAGCCTCCAATTGTCAGCCCACAGTGTGGGAAACCTCAAATGACTGTGCAATATTCAAAATCTCTTCCAACATTGGGTACTCAAGCTTAAGGGCACATTGACAAACCTCCTTATATGGGGCTGAATGAATGATCATGTCTTTGACTGTGACATCCCAAAACTTAGCTGTGATGAAACAACACTTATAACTGAGGCCGTGTAGCTGATCTGCCCAAGTGCGATATGACTGCTGTGCCTGTTTGTGACATTCATCGAATTCAGCACACACAGCAACCACATGCATATGCTTGCAGTGATGAGAGGACAGCAAATTACATGCATCGACAAAAGAAACTGACTCTGCTTCCCACAGAGGAGCTAACTGGTGTAGCAGTTGATACTTACGAGGTAGTAGGCAGTATCCATGATAAGAAATTAACTTTACAGACCTTGTCAACTGCTCGGAATGCCACAAAATTTTGGTGAACCCACTTCTTCTTAGCATTCCAGTTTACCACGGTTTCAGCACAGGTGAACAACTGGCGGCTGAGAACGGGTCAGGATAGACAACAACCACTCCAATACAGCTGTATGCAGCTGCTGTTGTCACAGGAGTGACTGGAGTAAAGCCTCCATGATCTAGCCGAACAGCAAAGAAACCACGGAATCCAAAACATATGAAAATTTTTCCCTCACTTGTTGCAACTTGTGTTCTAGCTAGGAACACAAGGAAACACACAGCCATGAAAGAGATACAATTTTAATGGATGACAGAGTGAAATCAATTAGAATACATGAAATTAGTTTATATGTCAAGTCACATTTAGTAACTGAGGGCTCAGAGGCCCATACGTTTTGTTATAAAAATGCTATCCATGACAGATGTTGCTGGGGTAGTGCTATGTGCACACTGTGGACCTGATGAAGGTGGTTGGTGAGAATTGATAGCGTTTGTCTGTTTCTGATTGTGACATTCTGTACTCTTTTATCTGGATGGGACGTGGTTAGTGCCATTGTGGGATTGTATGCTTCATAGAAATCAGTTTTGCTAGAGAGATGTTGAATAGTACACCGTAAAGTGCTTTGCTTTCACTGCACAAAGCAAGTGACACCAAGATCTTTCAATAACCAAAATTATTCTCGCAAAGAAAGTCAGCTGTTCATAGTAGGTAGTTAATTTGCTGTAGGTTAGTGACTTCTTGCTCTATGCTAAAGAACTTTGAGTGCTACCTTCTGTTAATGTGTTCTGAAAGAGTTCCTTTCAGTAGAACCATAGCAGACTACCTTAGTTCTGGATTTTCTTTAGCTAAGGAAGAATCCATTGCAAAAGTTGTATCTTAATTTAATATTGATAGTTTCTTATTGTACCTAAACAAACTGTAGTGCAAATCATAGTTTCTCTGTTATTCTAGACTTATCGATGTGAAACACAATAATGAATTATACTTCCATTTCAGTACCTGAGGCTGTAATCTGTTACAGGTCTGGGGAGATGCTGCAGTGCAGATATTTTTTGCATTGAGTCCAGCTTGGGGAGGTCTCATTACCCTTGCATCCTACAACAAATTCTCCAACAACTGTTACAAGTAAGAATTAAAAAAAAAATTGTTCATGTCTTTACACTGTTGCATCAGAATTGAAGGCAGAGTAAATTTTTGTATTGAATTAACCATTGGGGTATTGCAGTATTGTAAGCACTGAGTCCATTGTTTGCTGACAGGTGGTCAGTGCTTTGACTGCTTAGGGGAAAGACTAGGAAGGTAGGTAACAGAGAGCAACAGATACCATCACTTATCATTTAGTTTTTTTTTTTTTTTCACTATTGTGCTTCATAAAATTGATCATAATTGCCAGTGATTCTGCTCAATCTAGGACATCAAGAAGAAAAAGTAGAAGTTCCACAAATGTGGTGAATATTAGGTGTTGTGGAATTTATCACTAGCTCTTCCTTCCTGAGTAACTGCTATCTCAAGGTAAAGTAGTTCATTAATACTGGTAAATTAGTTGTCAAGTAAGTGACCAAGTCAACATGTGAAAGTTAGTGATAGGAATTCATTTAAAGGGTTGTGATGATTGAAAGTAATTTCCTATTGACCTGAAGCCTGAGATTATAATGGTCTTAAGGTAGATAAAATTGACTGGTTGGTGGATGTGACACATATTGTCAATTCAAGAAATGTTCCTGTTAGTCTGAATCACAAAATATGAAAGGCCATCAAAGAGCCTGAAGCATTTTAAAATGTTCAGGATTTTCTTTCAAGGAATTCTTGGATATCATTTCAGAAATAACCTTCAATCTAGTATGATAACACCATGCAAAGACTAGCTCATAACAATCTGAACAATAGATCATTACTCATTGTAAAGATGACATGTTGAGTTGCAGACAGGCACAACAAAAAGACTGTTACACATTTACACTGCTGCTCAATGTGACGGTTGCATTCCAGTCCCACCTGCCAGAGAAGGCAGTCGTGTGTGAGGTGTGCTTGCTTGTGTGTGTATGTTTTCTTTTCTGAAGAAGACTTTGACCAACAGCTAAATGTATAACAGCCTTTTCATTCTGCCTGTCCGCAGCTCAGTGTGTGATCTTTACGGTGAGTAGCAGTCTATCCTTTTCCTAATATTGTTGACATTCCAAGCTGGTATTTTCATTGTTTCATAAAGATTTGGGGTATACATCTGACATTGTTCACTTATAACAAATATATCTGGAATACTCTGAAATCAAAACAGATTCAAAGAGTTTCTAGTGTTGCTTTCTTGTTCAGCTCAGGGGACTTTCATAATGTGAAAGAGATCCATATTAGAATTATGATAGGAAATTCACTTTTACAGTCATGTAAACCACAATTTAAAGCAATGAAACTGCTTTTGTTGCCTTGAATTTGAATTATGAATACAATGATTCATGTTAAAATAAGTATTACTGGAACAGAACAATGGAAAATCCAGGATGAAACAATGATAATACTATGAGAAGGAGAGATTGCCACTTGCGATATAGAGGAGATGTTGAGTCACAGACAGGCACAACAAAAAGACTGCCAGACATGTGAGCTTTTGTCCAAAAGGCCTTCTTTTAAAGCAGTATAATAATGTACAGAAAGTTCTGGTTGAGAACTATGAATTATTCATCAGTAAAGGAGACAACTCACTGAAAGGCAGATGCGCTGTGTCATTGAAAGGTACAAAAGAAAAATTTACAGAGATTCTCTGGCTTTTGGAATACACATCTTTTTTCTAGCTTGTAGGAAAAACATCCTCACAAATGCACACACACTCACTCACACATACCTGTCTCCCTAAATTGTGCTCAGTTGACTGCTAGCTTTTTCCTGGCTGACAGTTATGGTTCTGGGGTGAGATAGGGGTGTGGTAAGGTGTGGAGTGAGGGATGGAGAGTGGCAGGAGTCAGGGAGGGGGTTGAAGGGAAGCATCTGGCAGCTCGTTGGAGAGTAGGGAGACATCTGTGAGCTAGCTAGGGCTGTAGGTGGTGGGGGCCAATGGCAGATGGCTGGTCACGTGAGTCCATAGACTAGGGCATAAAATAAAAGCACATGTGTCCAGCCATCTGCCATCTGCCCCCTCCACCTACACCCCTAGCTAGCTCACAGATGGCTCCCCACTCTCTGATAAGCTGCCAGATGCTTCCCCTCAACCCCATTCCTGTCTCCTGCCTCTCTCCATCCCTTACCCCACACCACCGCCTCATCTCTGTACAATTACTGTGGCCCAGGAAAGCACCAGTAGTTGACTGAGCTCATTGTAGGGAGACAGGCATGTGCATATGAGTGAGCATGTGTTGGTTTGTATGAAATTTTCCCTACACGCTTGAAAAAGGGAGTTTATTCCAAAAGCTACTGTATCTCTGTACCTTTTGTTTGTGTAACTATTGATGACACAGTGCTTCTGGATTTTGGTGAGTCGTCTTCTTTATTCCTGAATAATTTGTTCCTCTAAAGTAGACAACACACACAGATTCCCACAACCACAACTCACTCACTCACTCACTCTCTCTCTCTCTCTCTCTCTCTCTCTCTGTCTCTCTCTCACACACACACACACACACACACACACACACACACACACACACACACACACACACACACACACACACACACACACACGACTAATGTCTATGGCCACAGAGGCCACACTGTGATTGGAGACAGTAGTCATCTATGTTGAGGTGTGTGTGTGTGTGTGTGTGTGTGTGTGTATGTGTGTGTGTGTGTGTGTGTGTGTGTGAGATCTTTTGACCAAAAGCTCACACGTCTAGTGGTCATATGTTGTGTCTGTCTGTGACCTAAAATCTCCTCTACATGGAGAGTAGCAATCTACCATTTTCATAATACATTAAAGCCCCATTTTTATGTTCCTGCATTTTATGCTCTCCTGCATTACTCATTCATTTTTTTTCAGTCTCAACAGAAATCCTGTTCTGTCAATACAATGCTTCGCTATCATTAACAACTCTATGTTTCAACGTTTCCCACACTTTAAGCTTTCTTTGATATTGTCACAACCTTTAACATTGCTTTTCATAGAGATTTCTGCAAAAGGTGTGTGGTATTCCTGCTCAAAGTCAGCCGTGATACAAAGCAGAAAATGTGGACTAAGTGTAAAGTTATTAATCATGTAATGTAGTGTTTGTGCAGTAACCAAGTTTCTCATTGTAAGCATGTTGGGTGATAGCCACCTGTATTATAAGATGAGAGTGTTGGGATGGATGGAAAAGTGTGCTGAGTCACTGCCTTAATTATAATCACGATCTGATGATAATGACTCTAGTAACAACCTCCCTACTGCTCATTGTGTTGTATTACAACAGCTTTAGTTTAATTTCATAGTCATTTATACAAATAAACTCTGCTTTTGAAGACAGCTATCTCTGTAATAGGCTTTCATGAGTTGTTTTAACTTCTGTGTGAAACATGCTACTAAATATACCTCCTCAAGATGCTCTGTCACTGATAGCATCTTCCACCCTCTTTCTCACCCAGGACTTTTCTTAACCTGTGCAGTATTAAATTCTAATGTTAGCTTTGCCACAGTTTGCCACTTGACCTGTTTTACAGAACTACTCAGTGTTTGAGGTCAACATCTGCAATGATGAGTGGCCGACTAACCTCGTGACGTCTGGATGTGGTTTCACCTGGGTTTTGTCATGTGTTGAAGACACTTACCTCAGTACTCCTCGAACACCTGACAAGTCGTGCAGTTTACGAAATGCTTGTGCTGCACATCTGGGCCATCATAATCTGCCCTTGGTCAAATTCAGATAGATTGTGTGCCTTCCCCATTCTGCACATGGACAGCATGCTCACTGATACTACATGCACCATGCTTGTGTCTGACTAACAGTCATTCCTCACCGGGAAATGTTGCTATCGCCTGGATGGATTTACATCAGTAGTAGTTCAGTGGTCATAATGTTCTGGCTGATCAGTGTACAACTTAATCAGCCAACAACCAAAGGCCTCTCCAATCTGTAGACAATAAGACTCAGTTTTTACAGTTTCTAATGCACAGTTCAATAAAATCTGACACTTTAATTTCACAGAATGGGCATATGACTAGTGAAACTGAATAGTTCATATTTTAAGGTGGTCAGATAGATAGTAAACTGTCATGGAAAGCCTACATTCAGGATCTTCTTCAGAATTAATTCTGCCATTTTTAGTATTTGAATGTTATCTGAAGTAAGTGATAGTTCGACACGAAAAGTAGTCTACTTTGCTTATTTTCACTCACTTATGACATATGATATTATATTTTGGTGTAACGCTAACCATTCTCAAAGGATGTTTTTGGCTCAGAAACAGGCGGTTTGAGTGATAAGTGATGTAAGTTAGCGAACTTCTTGTCAAACCCCGTTCATTAGTCTGGGTATTCTGACATTGGCTTCTCAATATATATATATATATATATATATATATATATATATATTCTGTACTGTTGTTTTTTGTTAACATCAGCTTATTCCCAAGAATTAGCAGTTTTCACTCAGTTAGTACTAGGCAGAAATCCAATCTGAATTTGGATCACATTTACTTGACTCTTGTGCAGAAAGGTGTGCAATATACTTCTGCATCCATTTTCAGTAAGCTACCACAGCATTTCAAAAATAGTAGCAATAATCCACACACTTTCAAATTGGAACTGAAGAGTTTTCTCATGGGTCACTCCTTCTATTCTGTCAAGGAGTTCCTTGAAAAATTAAGCTGATCACTGTGCCATATTGTTGATTGCGTTTACGTAAACTTATGGCTTGTCATTTTTTTTTTTGGTTCATAAACATTTTATTTTATCTGTTATTACTTTTATGCTGTTATTTCATGTACTGACAAGCTCCTTGACATTGGAGATTTGCTCTTCAATTTGATTCTATGGAACTAGACATGTAAAATAAAATAAAATAAAAATAGGAGTTAGTGAGAGTGAGTGAGCACAGGGACTGTGTACTGAACCCCAATGCAGAAAATGCTATGGAACACAACAGCCATATCTTTGGAAATTCATTCGGCCCACTTATAAGAGTCACCAGATTCACTTTAACAGGTGATAGAAGATAAATAGTAATAATTCATCTACTGAAATTGTTTTTAGATGGTAAATATGTTATGTTATTTCTATGCAAAGTATTCTTTGCAGATGGTGGAAATAGCCACTAATACTATATGTAATGTTTCATTTAAAAGCATGGACATATAAAAAATGTTTCATTAAATGAATATTGAAGATCTATGCAGGAGTGTTTGAATTGCCGAGGAAAAATACTTTTAATTACATTCAATGAAAATATGGAAAGGATAGACTTCACTCAACATATAGCAGAGATGTTGAGTTGCAGATAAGCATTACAAAATGACTGTCAAACAAGTAAGCTTTTAGCCAAAAAGGTCATCTCTTAGACAGAACACACACACACACACACACACACACACACACACACACACACACACACACACACACACACACACGCTCTCTCTCTCTCTCTCTCTCTCTCTCTCTGTGTGTGTGTGTGTGTGTGTGTGTGTGTGTGTGTGTGTGTGTGTGTAGGTATGGGTGGGTCGGTGTTGTCTAATTCAGAAGAAGTCCTTTTTGGCTGAAAGCTTTCTGTTTGACACTCTTCTTGTTGTGCCTATCTGCAACTCAACATCTCTGCTATATGGTGAGTGGCAATCTGTTGTTAAATATCATCATCATTATTGCATCCTGGATTTTCCATTGTTTAATTATGTTGATGTAGAGGTCCAGGGTACAGGATTTATCTTTTTGGCTCAGTTAGTAAGAAAAGCATCAAATTAATTTCTTATGGAATTGCAATATTGAGTTTTTCGCTGTTTATCCAGGAAAAACAGTGTCAATGAACCAATGAACTGACTTGAATCACGCAACACAAATTATTACAATTAGGTAACAAACAAATAGTAGTACAGTTATTGTCTAATAGAGGGGCACTTTGAAAAAAAAAAAAGATATCAGTGATGGTCTCTGAGGTAATGATGCACAAAACGTAACACTGAAGCAGTTTAATACAGAGAAATTTCTCAAGGTAGTAAACAAAAGATTTAGAGATATCTTTCATTTTCAGTGCAGACATTAAAAGCCAGACTTAAATAATAGTATTGGCAATAAGTTTCTTGTACAGTCAACCTGGATGACATACTAAATTTCTACAAATCTTCAAGACTTTCCTTTCCATTGAAAAATTACAAGGAAAAAGACAGTGCCACAAAGAAACAGGTTTGGATAACTGATCAGATCAGAATGTCTGGTCAGAACAAATGTGAGAATCCAGATACAAAACTTAACTACAGACTGTACAGCAAAGTGCTGCAGAATGTCATCAAACATATAAAGCAATGCAGTACACAAAGAGAAAATAACTCTTTGAATAAAATTAAAACTCAATAGCCATTTGGAATAAAGTATCAGGGCAGAAAGTGGGGAGCCTACATATATCTTCTCTAAAAGAACAAAAGTGTTAGCAAATCACATTAGTTATGAAAAATATTTAATAAACACTTTGTGTTCTACAACAATTATGTGATGTGCAGCTACGTGAGACAGCAAGGAGTAAATTTGGTTATTGAAGCACTAAACAATAAAAACTCACAGGCATATGATGTAATATCAGTAGGGTGCAACACATCTTTTGTGTTTTACTCTCACTGGTTCAATGTGACTGAGTCAGTTGATACTGTGGTAAGACACTGGACTTGTATTTGAGAGGACAGTGGTCCACCTCTACTAACCTTGTAGTCAACAAGACCTGAAACTTTAATTTTCCTCCCTCCCTTCCTTCTGTGTGGTATCTTTCAGATGTGGTAAGTTTCTATAAAGATTGAAATACTTGTTAATATACTTCCTTACATGAAGGGGTTACCAACTAGTTCCCTTGCTATGGGTTTTTAGAAGGTTTTTAAGAAGACAATGTATGTCACCAGTAATATATCTTAGTATCAACAGAAAATGCAGTTTATTAATTTGTGTTTACGACATTTGTAGATCAAATGATACATAGGGGGCAGTAGGTATTTAATTTGGTTTAACAAAAGTGTTCTGTGCTTCACATGTATTCAACCTGCAGCAGTGCAGAATTAAGGAGAAAGCCTGCTCTCATAGAATTTTTGGTGAAGAATAATAGACTGGTTTAAAATAGAGCTTCAGCATTCACTTAGTGAATACTCAACAGAAACAGAGTTTCCACTTCAATAATATTTCCTTAACTAACATGCAGTAAGGTGTAACTATTCTGCAGGTTACATTTTCTGTAGGCTTCCTGCAGAACTGAAGAATTCACAATTTTCAAATCTTAGGTGAAGAGCTTCCTTATAGTGCACTCATTTTATTCTGTGCGAGAGTTCCTCACAGTAGCTTAAAGCTTTTCATTGTAATTTATTATTAATTTGTATATGCTGTCTCAAATCTTTTGTTACTGTCTTTTATTTCAAGAGCCTTTTGTGAGTTATATAATTATTTACTGCACGATCAACTATCATTGTCTGACTACGTACCATGGAACATAAGAAAACAAATAAACATAATATTAAATAAGAAAAGATAATTGTCCACCATGTAATGCTGGTGTTAAGCACCAAACAAGAAGTGGAACATTTTAGCTCAGCATATAAATTGTTGTTCTTATTTAGAGCAAACCAATACACAAAACTACATTGTCCTGTTCCTAGGGGACCTTCAAACTCTCTTGTGAGCACATGACTGGCAAACACAAGGTCCTGAGGCTTTGTAGTAGTATTTTCCTTCATAGTCGGCAAGTATAATTTCTCACTATCCTATATACTCCCCCCTCCCACTAGCTCAGCAAGTGAGGGCTGTGTACAGATGTAGCAAACCTGTGGTTTCTGATCTGTCAGTTGATCAGTTCTGTGAGTCCTCTATTACTGTAAACACAAGGTGTGATTCAGCAACAACTGTCTATTACTTTAAACTCAAGATGTGATACAGCAATAACTGTGAGGATATAATGGTTCAGTTTTGTGTGTTTTGGAGAGCAGGGGTCTTAGCTTTATTGTTCAGATTTTGAGGATCATACAAACCATTACATATATGTCAAAACAGTCAGTAGTGGCCTACCTTTGGGGAAACTTGCTGTAACTCTGTTGTCGAAGGTTTATCCAGGCAAGCTGGTCTCTGTCTGGGTGGACAAAACAGATCCTTAGGTGTTCATGGAAACATATATGGATCCTTATAAGGCAATTAAATAACCATCAGCACCCATGCAACTATGAGGACTTGGCAGAATAGTCCTCCTGTGATTTCATAGGGAAAATCATACCTTGGTCACTGCAACAGATTATAGTGTAAGACTGTCATACTTAGGATAAAGAGAGAAGAGGTCTCTTAAGAAAGTATTGCCCTTCTGAATCAGCAAAGCTTTTGGTATAAAATGTATCAAAGACATTTGCAACAGGGCACTCTTGGTTGTAACTGGTACATCTCACAAGGCAGCCACATTTCTGCATTCTAAGAATTTTGGTCAACATGCCATAGCAAACACAATATGCACTACTTCATTAAGGGTGCCACAGTTTCCAGAGACTTCATGCACATGAACATCTCAAAACTGTAAAAGGAGTGACAAATGGAAGACATAACAGTAGATAAAAATGTGATGAGAACAGTGAATGGTGTTCTACAGAAGACTGAGACCTCCAGCCTAACATTCAATTCATCCATCTTTTCAGAGCAGATATAATTGGATTTACGTGTCAAAAATGCAGGAAAGACACCCTCAAAGCAGGGTCATGATGTTCAGTGCCAGGCTTCAAAGCAAATTGCTCATATAGTCACCATGCTTGGAGCAGGAATTTCCCAGTATTTTATAAGAAAAGGAAATTCAAGAAATCAAAATAATTTCGATTAGGAAGGGAAAAGTCTACAATTCCTTGCAGTATTCTATTATTGCATCTTTTGCTACCACTCTGAAAAGAAGATATAGTAATGTAAGTGCTGACATGCAAACACAGACACAACAGTTTAAAAACAAGCAGGAAACAGCAGGGTTTTGCAGTACTGGACTGGTTAAAGGTATGTAGATGTATGCAACCACACAGAAATACCACTTACAGAAATGAAAGGTACAGTCATACTTGCATCCATATGTGGAATTAATGTGAGACGTCACATTGTAACCATACTCAAGTCCAAATCCAAAATCAGACAACAGTGAATTATAACGGTCATTACTGAAAGTATGTTTACTAAGAAAACCAATGTATGGTGAGTACAGAACTGAATTCCTGTACTGAGAGTGCTGCTATTTTCACCAACATTGAATATTCCCGACTGCTGCTACTTATACAAACATTGAATATTGCAGAATATATGAATGTGACAAACGTAAGATATTTTGAGAGCCTCCCAGAAAAGATAAATACTGAATAACAAATAATTGCTGGTGGTCAGGTTAGAACTGAAAACCTGCAATATGCACCAAGCGAGGTGGCACAGTGGTTATCAAACTGGACTCACATTCGGGAGGACAATGATTCAAATCTGTGCCCGGCCATCCTGATTTAGGTTTTACATAATTCCACTAAATCGCTTCAGGCAAATGCTGGGATGGTTCCTTTGAACGACCGACTTCCTTCCCCATCCTTCCTTAACCCGATGAGACTGATGACCTCACTGTTTGATTCCTTCTCCCAAATCAACCAACCAACCAACAGCTGAGGAAGCTAACTACTACACCACACTGTATGCACCACAGCTTACAGCAATATGTATATGTGATTCATCTTCACGGAAATTTTTTCCATGTGTTGTGCATTCTGATTTATATCTTTATATTAGTACTATGTGGAAATAATTGAAGTAATGATAATAATACTTAGGCAGCATCGCCAAGTGCCACAGTTATCTGTTTGCCTCAATATTCCTCAGTGTCTTATAAGTAAATATGAGATAGAAAAAGATCTGTTTGTTAATACTTTTAAGTAAATGTTGAAAGGATGACTTTTTCTTTTACTTGTCTTCTGTTCGTTGTCCATTCATTATTCCATTTTGTTATTATTTGCACAGTACATCTAGTGGTCTGATTGCAAGACACAGATTTTAGGGTTCCTCTTTTATTTTCCATCTTTTTTCCATGTTTTATTGTAATCTTCACTGATAATTACAACCAGTACAACACAATGCATCATTATGCTCCATACACAGCTACTTCCAAACCATGTCTATCTGTAACTTAACTTCCTCCTGCTAAAATATTACATGCCACAAGTATTTATTATACTATAAACAAAAGCAACTCATACATATTTGACTTGTCGTTTATTTATAATTTTAGTATTTCAGTACCCAGCATTGCTATTAATAATAGTAATTACAATAACAATAATAATAGTGCTTCTATTTACTTTCATGCACAACATATGTGCAACAATTTTTGAATTACATTATTTGCATGAAAAAACTTTTGCTTATATGCATTTTATATTGGTACATGTGTAAATATTACATTATAATACCTCCATTACAAATATGGATGTAAAAAGAAATAAAAAATAAAATAATAAAAAAAAACAGATGGCGCACAAGAAATTTTGTTGGATCAGAATGTGAATTAAATGGATGTACCATGTTCTTTATTAAACATTGAGAATGTTCTGCTGACCAGTGCCATTACATAGTCTCCTAATTAATTTCATGTAATGTATACTAATATTTCACATTTATTTACTAAAAATGACAATATTTAAATACACAAAAAAGGAAATACATACATGACACATGTGCTAATGTAACTAGTTGAGGTAAGTTTGCACTATGTCACAGGATCTTTATTTTAGTCACACAAATTTATCCATATGGACATATAGTTTGTGTTGCTGTGAAGTGCATGTTGCTATTTTGACATACTGTAGGGGCCTGTCACATAGTGTAATATTTTAGTTTTTATTTCAGTAATGACAGTAGTCTCATGTGGGAGCTGCCTGCAAAAAGTACAACCTCCTTCCACAGGGTCCTTGTATGTTAGTTTCAATCTTTGCTTGTTATATGGTAATCATTCCTGTTTTCTAATATTACACATAAGCTGATTTTGCTATTTACAATTTGTTCAGAAACCAGTTGGTAGTTATAAGAGTCGAGAGGCATGAAAGGGAAGTAGTGGTTGGGAAGGGAGTGAGACAGGGTTGTAGCCTGTCCCCGATGTTATTCAATCTGTATATTGAGCGAGCAATAAAGGAAACAAAAGAAAAATTTGGAGTAGGTATTGGAGAAGAAATAAGAACGTTGAGGTTCACCAATGACATTGTGATTCTGTCAGAGACAGGAAAGGAATTGGAAGAGCAGTTGAACGGAATGGACAGTGTCTTGAAAGGAAGATGTAAGATGAACATCAACAAAAGCAAAACGAGGATAATGGAATGTAGTCGAATTAAGTCGGGTGATGCTGAGGGAATTAGATTAGTAAATGAGACACTTAAAGTAGTAAAGGAGTTTTACTATTTGGGGAGCAAAATAACTGATGATGGTCGAAGTAGAGAGGATATAAAATGTAGACTGGCAATGGCAAGGAAAGCGTTTCTGAAGAAGAGAAATTTGTTAACATCGACTATAGATTTAAGTGTCAAGAAGTCATTTCTGAAAGTATTTGTATGGAGTGTAGCCATGTATGGAAGTGAAACATGGACAATAAATAGTTTGGACAAGAAGAGAATAAAAGCTTTCGAAATGTGGTGCTATAGAAGAATGCTGAAGATCAGATGGGTAGATCACATAACTAATGAGGAGGTATTGAATAGAATTGGGGAGAGGAGGAGTTTGTGGCACAGCTTGACAAGAACAAGGGACCGGTTGGTAGGACATGTTCTGAGGCATCAAGGGATCACAAATTTAGCATTGGAGGGCAGCGTGAAGGGTAAAAATCATAGAGGGAGACCAAGAGATGAATACACTAAACAGATTCAGAAGGATGTAGGTTGCAGTAAGTACTGGGAGATGAAGAAGCTTGCACAGGATAGAGTAGCATGGAGAGCTGCATCAAACCAGTCTCAGGACTGAAGACAATAACAACAACAACAACAACAACAAGCTGATTTTTATTCAAGGATACAACACAATGCTTCTTTTGGAGTTAAACTAGTCTTTCTATGTGAGTGTTGGCAATTCCATCCCAAATCAGTACAGAGAAATATGGATATAACATTATTAGAGAAGGAAAGTTGCTACTCACCATATAGCGGAGGTACTTAGTCGTGATAGGCACAACAAAAGATTCAAACAATTATAGCTTTTGGAAATTAAGGCCTTTGCAGCAGTAGACACACTAACACACATGCACACACACACACACACACACACACACACACACACACACACACACACACACAAATATAACTTGCACACACGTCTGCAGTCTCAGATAACTGAAACCACACTAGGAGCAGCAGCACCAGTGCATGACGGGAGTGGCGACTGGGTGGGGGTAAGGAGGTGGCTGGGGCAGGGAGGGGGAGGGATAGTATGGTAGGGGTGGCGTGAAACCACACTGTGAGCAGCAGCACCAGTGCATGACGGGAGTGGCGACTGGGTGGGGGTAAGGAGGAGGCTGGGGCAGGGAGGGGGAGGGATAGTATGGTAGGGGTGGCGGACAGTGAAATGCTGCAGTTTAGGCGGAGGGCAGGAGTGATGGTGAGGAGGGGGGAGGGGGGGGGGTGTAGCAGAAAGGAGAGAAATAAAAAGAAATTAAAAGACTGGGTGTGACGGTGAAATGACAGCTGTGTAAAGCTGGTATGGGAACAGGGAGGGGGCTGGATGGTTGAGGACAGTGACTAATGAAGGTTGAGACCAGGAGGATTATGGGAACATAGAATGTATTGCAGGGAAAGCTCCCACCTATGCAATTCAGAAAAGCTGGTGTTGATTGGAAGGATCCGTATGGCACAGGCTGTGAAGCAGTCATTAAGATGGATGTTATATTTGGCAGTGTGTTCAGCAACAGGGTGGTTCACTTGTTTTATGGCCACAGTTTGTCAGTGGCCATTCATGCAGATAGACAGCTTGTTGGTTGTCATTCCTACATAGAATGCAGCACAGTGGTTGCAGCTTAGCTTGTAAATCACATGACTGGTTTCACAGGTAGCCCTGCGTTTGATGGGATAGGTGATGTGAGCGACCGGACTGGAGTAGGTGGTGGTAGGAGGATGTATGGGACAGGTCTTGCATCTAGGTCTATTACAGGGGTATGAACCGTGAGGTAAGGGATTGGCTGCAGGGGTTGTGTAAGGATGGACGAGTATATTGTGAAGGTTTGGTGGATGGCGAAATACCACTATTGGAGGGGCAGGAAGGATAGTGGGCAGGACATTTCTCATTTCAGGTCATGATGATAGGTAATCGAAACCCTGACAGAGAATGTTATTCAACTGCTCCAATCCCTGATGGTACTGAGTTATGAGGGGAATGCTCCTCTGTGGCTGGACTGTGGGACTTTGGGAAGCAGTGGGAGACTGAAAAGATAAGGCCTGGGAGATTTGTTTTTGTACAAGGTTGGGAGGATAATTATGGTCACTGAAGGCTTCAGTGAGACCATCAGTATATTTTGAGAGGGACTGCTTATCACTGCAGATG
Organism: Schistocerca serialis cubense; assembly: GCF_023864345.2. Lineage (NCBI taxonomy): Eukaryota > Metazoa > Arthropoda > Insecta > Orthoptera > Acrididae > Schistocerca > Schistocerca serialis. Next base: position 562,871,531 of record NC_064644.1, read on the forward strand.
CAATGACCATGGGCGGCTAGGCTGTATGGAAGGGACTTCTTGGTATGGAATGGGTGGCAGCTGTCGAAGTGGAGGTATTGCTGGTGGTTAGTAGGTTTGATATGGACGAAGGTACTGATGTAGCCATCTCTGAGGTGGAGGTCGACATCTAGGAAGGTGGCTTGTTGGGTTGAGTAGGACCAGGTGAAGCAAATGGGGGAGAAGTTGCTGAGGTTCTGGAGGAATGTGGATAGGGTTTCCTCACTTTCAACCCAGATAGCAAAGATGTCACCAATAAATCTGAACCAGGTGAGGGGTTTAGGATTCTGGGTTTTTAGGAAGGATTCCCCCAAATGGCCCATGAATAGGTTGGCGTAGGATGGTGCCATGCGGGTGCCCATAACTGTACCCCAGTTTTGTTCATAGATAATGCCTTCAAAGGAGAAGTAATTGTGGGTGAGGATATAGTTGGTCATTGTGACTAGGAAGGAGGTTGTTGGAGTCCATAGGGTGTCTGGAAAGGTAGTGTTCAATACCAGTAAGGCCATGGACATTATAGTGCGATTAAAACTACTTTGTACTTGACAGCTAGCCAAGCGCGTGACCGTGAGTCAGTGTGGGCCAATCACACACTGACGTTCAGCATCCCTCCCCTGCATAGTTGCCACTGCTTATGCGTCATGGTTCAGTACCTGCTAACACCTGGTCTTGTGTGCGTCATGTTGTGACGTTCAGCATCCCTCCCCTGCATAGTTGCCACTGCTTATGCGTCATGGTTCAGTACCTGCTAACACCTGGTCTTGTGTGCGTCATGTTGTGTGAACTGCATTATCTCAGTGTTTGTTTCCACTACGAGTGTGTGATAAATTACTGTAGTGACTTCTGTGTACAAAATGTCTGAAAATAAAAAGTGTGGTCATCCTAGAGTTTGTAGTCTGAAATCATCCTCAAAGAAAGTTGGGCAAGGAATAGCATTGAGAGGACAATCGCGTGAATACGTCTGCAATGTAAGACAATATTTTGAGATGGAAAGGGAGAAGGGAGGGCCTCTTCTTTCCATTAATAAGGTAGTCGAGAGGACTGGGGTAGCATTAAGAATAAACAAAACCACCGTTATAAACATAGGCAAAGAGCAAAATGAAAAACTGAATACATATTCCAGGCCATCAAATCGTAACTCCAAACCGCCAAGTCTGGAAACTCTGGGGAAAAAGTGACACATTGAGAAACGTGTGACGAATGTTGATTCTTTTGAACAGGATGCGATTTGCAGACATTTGTATGCATATTATCACCGTAGAGAGCATCCGACGTTACAAAAACTGTATGTAATGCTTAAAGAAGCTGGTCTTTTTGTTGGCAGTAAGTCATCTCTTCGGCTGGTTTTATTAAACCTGGGATTTAATTACGAAAAATTAAGTGGTCGTACAGTTCTCTTGGAATGGCAAGATACTGCTGCTTGGCGATGCCGATTTTTGCAGCAGGTAAAGAACACTGAAATCGATGATTTAGTGTGGCTAGATGAAATATGGATGAATTCTGGTCATATACTGAAGACAGGTTGGTCTGACGGATCACAAGAAGGAATGGCAATACCTGTTGGCAAAGGAAGCAGAATTATTGTTGTTCATGCAGGTACCGCCCGTGGGTTTGTTCCTGGCTGTTTACATGTTTTCAGGTCAAAGAAAACCTCAGATTTTCACGAGGAGATGAACCATGCCACCTCTTTACGATGGTTTGAAAATTCACTGTTACCGAATTTGGAGAAACCGTCATACATCATTATTGACAATGCACCATACCCCATTGTTCTAAAGGACAATCTTCTAGAAAAGAGGAAATTATACAGTGGTTATGGCGAAATAACATACAATTTGATGACAGAATGAAGTAAGTGGAACTATTGGAACTTGTGTCACAACATAAGCCACGACACCCGACATACGTTGTAGATGAAGTTGCCAACAAACATGGACATTCTGTAATTAGATTACCTCCCTATCATTGTCACTTTAATGCTATAGAGCTGATATGGGCCCAAATCAAGAGGTACATAGCATGTGAAAACAAGACATTCAAGCTTTCAGAAGTGGAAAGACTTTTGAGTGAAGCTGTTTCCAAAGTAACTGTGGAAAATTGGAGTAATGGTGTAGTACATACAAAAGCTGTCATTCAGGAGGCATGGAAGAACAAATCCTTATTGGAAGATAGCATTTCCAAATTAATTATTGCCATCGGGGAGTCATCTGAAAGTTCTAGCAACACAGATATAAGCGGCATTTTCCAGCTGTCGGGCACAGAACACGTCGAGTGATGGTAAGCTGCAAAAAAAAAAAATTGTACCTTTTGGTGGTGTTGGTCTCCTTGTCTTGGTATTTTGATTTTAGTGATTTGTTGCGAAATTCATGGCACAAGACGAAAATGTAACTCACAGCAGTATATGTGCTGCTTTCTCCCACCCTGCATAAGATATATCAGCACTTCAATGGTATGCACAATACTATTCTTGTCTTGGTGAAACTTCCGAAACTTTTTCTCACTTTGACCCCCCACGAAAAATGTAAAGGGAAAAAGTTTGTCCCTTACTACATTGATTTGGAAAAAGTTCCGTGTCAGATGTGAGATTTTAATTTATTACTTCACTATTATGGGCTGTATTGCTCAGAAAGTTTGCAAACATTATCAAACTATGCCACTGAAGACAACATTAAAATTTTGCTGTTGTACGACACATAGTTTAGGAGATGGGGAATGATTGAATAACGTGAAAATTCAACAGTACTCACAGCTTTACTTCTGCCAGTATCTCATCTCCTACCTTCCAAACTTTACAGAAGCTCTCCTGCGAACCTTGCAGAACTGGCACCCCTGAAAGAAAGGATACTACGGAGACATGGCTTAGCCACAGCCTGGGGGATGTATCCAGAATGAGATTTTCACTCTGCAGCAGAGTGTGCGCTGATATGAATCTTCCTAGCAAATTAAAACTGTGTGCCCGACCGAGACTCGAACTCAGGACCTTTGCCTTTCGCGGGCAAGTGCTCTACCATCTGAGCTACCGAAGCATGACTTACGCCCGGTCAGGCACACAGTTTTAATCTGCCAGGAAGTTACAAGTTCAAGGTAGTTTTAATCGCACTATAGGAATGTTAGTGTACAGGGAGGTGGTATCAACAGTGATGAGCAGAGCACTGTGTGGTAAAGGGACAGGAACTGTGGAGAATTGGTGGAAGAAATGATTGGTATCTTTTATATAGGAGAATAGGTTCCGGGTAATAGGTTGAAGGTGTCGGTCTACGAGAGCAGACAGTCTCTCATTTGGGGCACAGTAACCAGCCACAATGGGTCATCCTGGATGGTTGGGATTATGGACTTTAGGAAGCATGTAGAAGGTAGGGGTGCGAGGAGTGGTAGGGGTAAGTAAAGAGATGGACTCTGGGGAGAGGTTCTGGGATGGGCCCAAGGATTTGAGTAGTGACTGAAGATCCTGCTGGCTTACTGGAATTTGGTCACTGTGGCAAGGTTTGTATGTGGAAGTATCTGACAGCTGACGGAGTCCTTCCGCCAGGTAATCCTTACGGTTCAAAACAATGGTGGCGGAGCCTTTGTTTGCAGGTAGGATTATAAGGTTGGGATTAGTTTCTAGATGGTCGACTGCAGTTCTTTCTGCGGATGTAAGGTTAGTTTGCATATTGAGGGATTTGTGGAATGATGGTGAGGCAAGGTTTGAGGTTAAGAAACTCTGGAAAGTTAACAGGGGGTGGTTTGGAGGCAGTGGGGTTGGATCATAGTTGGATAGAGGAGTGAACTGAGTTAGGCAAGGTTCAATACTGGTCTTTGGTAGAGTCTGGCTGGTTGGGTTGGTGGCGAAAAAGTGTTTCCACTGTAGGGACCGGGAGAAGGAGAGAAGGTCTTTAACAAGTCCTGCATGATTGAATTTGGGAGTTGGGCGAAAAGTGAGGCCTTTGGAAAGGGCTGATATTTCTGTGGGAGTAAGGCTTCTGGAGGAAAGGTTCATGATTGTGTTGCACGTCTGTTTAGGTTCTGGAATCCATGTGGTGATGGGAGGGAGTTTTAAGGGTGGGGTAAGTGTAATAGGTCTGCGAGACAGGGTTTGTCAGCTATGAGGGAACATGGGGGAGGTTTAGAGGTTGTGGCAGAGGTGGTGGACAGTGGTACTCCGAGGCGGGAATAGGAAGTGAGCATGATGGAGAGCTTTTTGAGGTGGCGTTGTGCATGTTGCTCCAGTTTCTGCAGGGCAAGAGTTTCAATGTTTGTTATTGTTTCCAGGAATTTGGGATTTTATTTTTTATTTCTCTCCTTTCCACTACTTCCTCCCCACCCCCCACCCCGCCCCTGCCTCCCCCTCCTCACATTCTCTCCAGCCCTCCACCTAAACTGCAGCACTTCACTGTCCGCCACACCTACCATACTATCCCTCCCCCCAGCCTCCTCCTTACCCCCACCCAGTCACCAGTCCCATCATGTACTGGTGCTGCTGCTCACAGTGTGGTTTCAGTAATCTGAGTTTGCAGACGTCTGTACAAGTTACGTTTGTGTGTGTGTGTGTGTGTGTGTGTGTGTGTGTGTGTGTGTGTGTGTGTGTATTGCTTACAAAGGCCTTAATGGCTGAAAGCTATAACTGTGTGAATCTTTTTGTTGTGCTTATCACAACTCAGCATCTCCCATATATGATGACAAGCAACTTTCCTTCTGTAATATTGTTACATTCCATCCTGGATTTTCCATTGTTTGATAGAAATGTGGATATATGAGACAATAGTACATCTTTAGCAATGTGTCTCCATTTACTTTGCTAGACATTTTCCCCATAAAGAATGTATTTGAGCTAATTTTTGGACATTTATTACCTTTGTGATTTTCTGAAGAAATGTACCTGTGTACTGCCACACCCATGAACTTGTAGCTGCTTGTCTCTTGTAGGTCTGTGTTCCCAAATTTAAAGTTTATATTTGCAGTATGTGGCACAAACCAGAATGTACATTGTTTTTGTTCCATTCATGAACAAAATTTTACATCTGACATTCTGGGTTACATTTTACAAATTCAGAGCAGTTCTTTCCTTCTGTTCATTCTCAGTGCTACCACTAGTTATGAGAGATATATGATCATCATATGTGATGACATCTGCAACTGTTGGTGCACTCATACCTTTTAAGTAACAGATGAAAAGTAGTGGACCCAATACACGCTCTCTCTCTCTCTCTCTCTCTCTCTCTCTCTCTCTCTCTCTCTCTCTCTCTCACACACACACACACACACACACACACACACACACACAAAATTTCTTTTCGTCATTCAATGGTGACACTATGAGAGTCGTCCACAAAGTAAGTTCCGCTTCTTTTTCTATCCATGACAGCGCTACGATCGCAGTCCCGAGCATGCAATGCATTTACTCTGACTCAAGGAGAAGACATGTACGCTATTTTCAGATCGCTGCTGCTGATGTGTGCTTTGTAGTGCTTCTTTATAATCCCAACCATAATTGAAAATGTGTGTGAATCAGATCTGTGATTCATTTTCTAAATGCAATGAAAGTTAAACCAAAGGATAGTCATGGGGGATGAAACTTGGATATTGTATTACACCCCTGAAACAAAACGGAAATCAGTGGAATGGAGGCACACTTCATCCCCAATAAAGGTTAAGCCTAAGCAAATCTTGACACCTTGAAAAGTCATGTGCGCCATTTTTTGGGACAGAAAAGGCATTTTGCTGATTGATTTCTTATCACGAGGCCAAACAATCAAGGCACCATGTTACTGTGAGACCATTAAGAAATTGCACTGCACAATACAGAACAAGCAGTGAGGATTACTGTCAAAAGGTGTTTTCTTCCATGATAATGCCTGACCTCACACGGTAAATGTGACCAAAAAACACTTACAGGAATTTCACAGGGATGCGTTCGATCGTTCCCCATACAGCCTGGTTCTCGCCTGTGGTGAAATTCATCCCCTCTTACACCTAAGATCTGTCCTTGGTGGTCAACACTTCAATGTAGATGACGAGCTAAAAGAACATGTTACCACATGGTTGAATACACAGGCGGCAACCTTCTATGAAGAAGGCATACAAAAACTAGTGCCACGCTAGGACAAGTGCCTACAAAATTTTGGAAGCTATGTAGAAAAGTAGTTTAACAGTTGTAGATTTTTGTACAGCAAATATTTTTTCTGTATCTGTACACTTTTGTTTTATATAACTAAATGGAACTTACTTTGTGGACGACCCTTGTATGTGCATCACAAAATTTGAAATTGCTGACTTGGTTGACTTATGATTATGAAACTCCCTGGCAGATTCAAACTGTGTGCCAGAAGATTGTACTCAAGTTCTTAACCTTTTGTGGGCATGTGCTCTATCGGCTGAGCTATCTGTGCACAACTCATGATCCCACCTCACAAATTACTTCTGCCAGTATCTAATCTCCTACTTTCCAAACTTCACAAGAATTCTCCTGCAAACCTTGCAGGACTAGCACTCCTAAAGGAAGGGGTATTGTGGAGACATAGCGTTCATTCCAGAATGAATTTTTCACTCTGCAGAAAAGTGTGCACTGATGTAAAGCTTCCTGACAGGTTAAAACTATATATGCCAGACTGAAACTCAAGCTTGGGGCATTTTCCTTTTCCAGGCAAGTGCTCTACCGACTGCTGATCCAGCACACCATTTTAATCAGCCTGAAAGTTTCACATCAGTACATCAAAGACCCATCAAACAGATTTCAAGCACTTATTTAAAAAGCATTAAGCAATACACACTCTTACTTGACTAAACTGAAAAGTGAAGGTTTATACTGATAAATCTGTCAGCTCCCAAATTATGAGCACAATGAGAAACACACAAAGAAAACATACCAATCAGCCCTATAATTAACTTTATAAGCAGCCCAACCTACCACCTGAGCAAAATACTAAACTATGTTCTTAATAATAATAATAATAATAATAATAATAATAATAATAACAATAACAGATACGAAGAAAGTAAATTGGAAAAAAAAAACACTACATGGCAAGCACCCGTATCATCTAACACAGCCACACATCGATCAAGATGCATCCAGCACATGGCTAAGAAAAGGCAATATATACAGTGAGACAGAAGGATTCATGATTGCAATAAGGATCAAACAATAAACACCAGATATTACAGCAAGCATATTATTAAAGATCCCAATACCACAACAGATAAATGCAGACTTTGCAAACAACAAATAGAAAAACTAGATCACATTACAAGCGGATGTACAATACTAGCAAATACAGAGTACCCCAGAAGACATGACAATGTAGCAAAAATAATACATCAACAACTTGCCATACAACATAAACTAATAAAACAACACGTTCCCACATACAAGTATGCACCACAAAATGTACTGGAGAATGATGAATACAAATTATCCTGGAACAGAACCATTATAACAGATAAAACAACACCACATAACAAACCTGACATCATACTCACCAATAAAAAGAAGAAATTGACACAACAAATCAAAATATCCATACCCAATACAACAAATATACAGAAGAAAACAGGAGAAAAAATTGAAAAATACATCCAACTGGCTGAGGAAGTCAAGGACATGTGGCATCAGGATAAAGTTGACATTATATCAATTACACTATCAACTACAGGAGTCATACCACACAATATCCACCAGTACATCAATGCAATACAGCTACATCCAAACTTACATATACAACAACAGAAATCTGTAATTATTGATACATGTTCAATTACCCAAAAGTTCCTAAATGTAATGTAACATATACCGTACAGTTAAAAGGAAGTCACGCTTGATCAAAGTCCACATCACTTTCCATTTTTAACCAGACATAATGTCTGAGAAAGGAAAGAATAACAATAATAATAATAATAATATACAATCAAAAATTCAACAGGCTTTACATATCAAATAAAATACATTAAAATTACAGAAAATGTTAAATTATTTTCATTAGACATTATTAGTCTGTACCCTAATGTTCCTGTCAATGAAAGTATCAACATTATCAAAGAAAATCTTTGAATACACTGCCAAATGGGGTGTGTATAAGTATATTAATTTATCTCGCTACTTTAACTTTATTTGTTAGACAACTATTTTATATTTAACAACTAGTACTACCCTTGCAATGGGAGTTTCTTGCCAAAACTGAAAACACCTCTTCAGTAAGCACATAGAGTGGAACAATAAAATTCAGTACTATGTAAATTGAAGGTGGGTAGTGAGAAAGGGAAGGAACTGATGATGTTAGAGGCATCGGTGACGAGTGAATCTGTGTACCAGACTCTGACTGAAACCTAAATCTCCTGCCTACTAGGCAGCTGAGTTAAGCCATCCAGACACAGTGTTTATTGCAAATGCATGGTCTATCTCAGCACAGACCTCAGCCAACACACATTCCCACCTAATGCCACCTGTCCACAGTCCCTATCCATGTTGTCCATGCTTGCTAACGTTTAGATTCCCGATGGAAGTTGAATGATATTGTGTATCTGCACCGAAGCCTGTGGTTTCATTGCCTATCAAGGTGAATCAATTATGTGAATGTGTGATGTCTGTTGTTTCATAAATCTTACTAAATGCATACATCTGTATTCAGTAAGGATGTAGATAATCCTATCTTTGAGCACTGTGACCTGACTGGGTACTGGTTTTTGCAGGCGATGTAAATGGCATGGGGGGGGGGGGGGGGGGGGTAGAAAATGCCAGTGTCAGAGGAAAGGGGGGAGAGGGGTAGGAGAGCAAGGTAAGGAAAGATAATATGAACATAGCACAAGAGAAACAATGCTATGGTGCAATCAGGGGTAGTAGCATCGTGTACATGGTGAAGTAAGATGTGAGGATGAAGGCAGATAATGATAAAATGTAGGGAATGGTATATTCATGATGAAGCGGTATTACTTAAGATTTATAGACAGATGAAATCAACTGAACTAAGAGTGCCAGAGGGAAATGTGTGTTTCTGAATAAGAAGCTGATAATGATGGGGAGGGGATTGACATTGTTCAAGGATAAGGGCTAACATAGATTGAGCCAATAGGGATTGTTGGACTGCACTATTCAGAGAATAGTGGATGTTGAGGGAAAGGATCCAGATAGCATGGCCTTTGAAGCAGATAATAAAATCGACCATTTTCTGTTAAGGGGACATGCACTGCTACTGTGTAGACAACTTTGCACTGGGCCAGATTTCCACACTGACCATTCACCCAAGTGGACAGCTCATTGGTGATGGCTCTAATGATACAGGGTTTGCTTGGTATAGGACTGAGATAGCATGTTCTAAATGTGTAAATAGGGACAGGTTTTACATCTAGCTCACTCACATGGAAATGACCCAAGTGACAACAGACTGTATAGAGTTGTATGATATTTGGTAGGCTGGAAGACTGTGGATTTTATATGTTCTGTCCTGAGGTAAATTTGTTAATAACAGTGACTTTGCAACTGTTTAGAAAGGGAGGGAGTGTTGATTGTGTGGAAGGGAGTGTTGATTATGCAGTACAATGCAACATAGCAGCAAACATCACTGTCTTCATGTATTTAGTGACATAGGAGTATCATTAATATTTCCTTTTTCCTCAGTTTGGTACAGTACCCCCTCATCAGTTATTTGCGCCACATTCAGCAGCTCCTAAATCCTCATCTTTCCTAACTGCTTATTGTCAGCAGATCACTTCAGTATAAGACTATATTCCAGATATGTACATTTAGAAAATACTTCCAAACATTTCAACTTATATTCAAAGTCAACAAGAGTTTTTTTTTTTTTTTACCTCCACAATTTTCTTTTTTGCTATTGCCAGTCTGCATTTTATATCATCTCTATTTCAGCCATTATCAGCTATTTTGCTGCCCAAATAGTAAAACTGATCAACTACTTTCACCTGATTTAATTCAGCTATGTTCCATAACCTGTGTTTTACTTCTGATGATGTTCATCTTCTCTCCTCTTTGTAAGACACTGTCAGTTTCATTCAACTGACCTTCCAAGTTTTCTTTTTTCTGTCTTCGACAGAATTACATTGTCACTGATGAACCTCAAAGTTTTTATTTCCTCTCCCTGAACATTAATTCTGTTTACAAATTTCTCTTTAGTTTCCTTCACAACTTGCTCCAAGTACAGATTGTATAACATTGGGGATAGACTGCAATCCTGTTTTACACCCTGCTCAATGGCTGCTTTCTTGTCATGTCCTTTGACTCTTATAATTGCAGTCTGGTTTCTGTACATGTTGTGAATAACATTTTATTCCCACTGCCTTCAAGATTTCATAGATTGTGATCCAGTCAGTACTGCCATTAGCTTTCTCTGAACCTACAAATGCTGTAACTGTAGGTTTGAAATTCTTTAACTTTAGAACAAATCAGTTTATATATATTAAGGTGAAAGTGATATGAAATATGTTACATAATGTACATTTCTGAGCACACATATTTAAATTACAGGTTGCTTTCATTTATACAGTACACCTTATACATTTAAATGTTCTACAATGGTGTAAAATCAGTGTTGCTTTCCAAAAGTTTTGACCTCAACATTTGCTTTAATGTTTTTGGAAAGTTTCTTATAAAATTTAACTCCCAGGTGGAAAATATATTTTTTTTTTGCAGGAATATCTTGATTTAGGTCAAATGTAAGCTTTTGTTTTAAGTACCAATACCAGTCTGCATCCCCTCCCCCAGTCTGCTATCTGTACCTGTTACGAATATGGGTTCCCATAATGTAGATAGATGGTAAAGGAGCATAACAGAGACATCAAACAATGCTTTACATAGGTCTTCAGGTTTGCATCCAAACATGATAGTAATGGCCCTTTTTTGTAATCTGAATGTGCTGATAACTGCTTTATAGTTTCCTCATAACATGAACTCCATACAGGGTGTACATAAAGTCTTGGAACACTTTGAATTATTTATTGCACAAGAACCAAACATTGTACAGATATCATGCATCTGACATTTTGAAGAGAAAGCCTGAAAGTTTTTTTTTGCATGTATACCGCCACAGCGTAGTTTGGTAATTTGCCAATAGTCCACCCTAGTTGCAAACATGGCGAGTTCAGGTGTGAAGTGAGCTTTCTGTGTGTTTGAGTTCAACAAAAACAAGTGTGCTACAGCTGTTCAATGGATGTTTAGAACCAAGTACAGTAAGAAGCCACCAACAAGGAAGGTCACTTACCACTGGCATAACAAATTCGTTACGATGGGTTGCTTGTGCCCAGCAAAGACAAGTGGTCATCCCAGTGTGAGTGAAGTGAATGTGGAGCGTGTATGAGACACATTCATGAGGAGTCCAAAGAAATTGGTGCATCGTGCATCCTGTGAATTCAAAATCGCTCCAATCACAGTGTGGAAAGTCCTACAACAGAGGTTGTCTATGAAACCATTCAAATTGAAGCTAGTGCAGAAGCTCAATGACAACGACAAAGACAAGCATTTTGAGTTTTGTTAGCAGTTGCAACAATTAAATAAGGATGGGGATGGCATTGTTGATCACTTAATTTTTATCAACAAAGCCACTTTTCACACTAACGGGAAAGTGAACAGGCATAATTGTCAAATCTGGGGTACAAAGCGTCCACACGAATGCATTTAATTTGAGCTTGATTCCCCAAAGGTAAATGTTGTTTGTGCTGAAAGCACTGTCACTGGACGTTGCAGCAGCAAGGGCTGATGCCTCAAATGCAATTGGACTCTCCATTTATCTTTTAGAAGAATGGGTCTCCATCCCATTTTCATCATGAAATTCGTGGGTACCTGAACATGGAGCTGCTGCATTGATGGATTGGCCGTGCTACAGAAGGGGATAGCTGTTTCATGAAATTGCCTCCCCAATCGCCAAATCTCACTCTGTGCGACGTTTTTTTTTTTGTGGGGACACATTTAAGATCTCGTGTGTGTACCGCCACTACCACATGATGTAGCAGAGCTCCAGGAGAGAATATGTGAAATGACTGCCACAGTCGATGATGCCATCCTGGGACAGGTATGGCAGGAATTTGATTGATGGAGAGACGTCTACAGACGTTAAACTAACCTCTGGCGTGTCACAGGGGAGTGTTATGGGACCACACACAAAATTCAAGCTTTCACAACCAACGGTTGCTTCATCAGGAAAGAGGGAAGGAGAGGGAAAGATGAAAGACGTGCGGAATATTTGTGTATAAGGAAGTGGCATCAATGGTTACAAGGATGGTTTCTGGGGGTAACAGATTGGGTAAGGATTCCAGACGTTCAAGAAAGTGGTTGGTATCTTTGATGAAGTATGGGAGACTGCATGTAATGGGTTGAAGGTGTCGATCTACGTAAGCAGAGATACGTCCTGTGGGGGCTTGGTAACCAGCTACAATGGGGCAGCCGGGATGATTGGGTTTGTGAATTTTAGGAAGAAGGTTGAAGGTAGGGGTGCAGGGTGTCGGTGGGGTCAGGAGGATGATGGAGTCAGGTGAAAAGTTTTGTAGGGGGCCTAAGGTTCTGAGAATTCCTTGAAGCTCTGCCTGGACATCAGGAATGGGATTACCTTGGCAAACTTTGTATGTGGTGTTGTCTGAAAGCTGACACAGTCCCTCAGCCACATACTCCCGACGATCAAGTACCACGGTCGTGGAACCCTTGTCTGCCGGAAGAATGACGATGGATCGGTCAGCCTTCAGATCACGGATAAATTTTTTTTTTCCGCTTTCAACACTACCGCTGCTATAAAATCCACCGTTTCTAGTTCACAAACAGTTCCTTTCACCTATTAAACAATCATTTCGGCTAGGTCTAATAACTTTTGCTTTATTTCCATTTCCATTTTTCCCACATCACTTATCATTTTTAGCCACTTCCCACAAGGTTTAACGTCATTATTTCTTCGTCAGACAATTGTTAGCCTCATTTTCATAATCTGCCACCACAAAACCACTCCTTTTAATACATTTACACGTAGTTTTTTCGAAATTTTCCCGAATTTCTCCACCCTTTAACGTGTTTTGGCGGCAACACAACCACCTAACCTTTATGCACATCGTTGTCTACCAACCCAAGTTCACCACAGGATCAACATAGCCCAGCTTTAACCAACACTTTTTCGCCTTTTTTCACACCAGATCTCCAGTTGCTTTCTAGTTCACCTTTATCTCTCCCCATATATTTTTATTTTCATTTTTATTTCAGCTTCATGTTACACTTTCCACCTTCTAATACCATGTCACACTCACAACACCTCCACAATGACCCCATTAAGTTTTATTTACATTCCTTCCGCAAACATGCCTTCGCCATAGCCAGATTATGCTCCCATAATTTATTTTCTCAGGCTTGTCTGACATTTGGCATTACCCCCAAAGGCCTCACACTTAAAGTTCCCATCTCTTGCTGTAACCCTTCTTTACATCAGTCCCTATATCAGTTCCAAACTGAACAATCCATAGCCCTCTCCTGCGTAATCCTTCACCTACACATCAACTCAGCCAATGAACACACCCGTCAACTCCTATCCTTAATAAAAGTCCTCAATCTTTCCTCTCCCACATCCACACCGGCTGTTCAGAGCATCCCCCTATAGGCCAACCACAAATTAGAACAGCATGCCACCCTCCACCTCAAAAAGATATCCAATCTCCTGGTTTCCCACCTCCGGAAAGGCAACTCACTCACCCCTCACAACCTTTCCAGCAAACCTCAACCTCCTCTCATTGCACACAAACCCAGTCTCTCCCATCTACTCAATCTCCCACTTCCAGCACCTCAAAATTCCAATCAACACAATCTGGAACCACAACACCCTAATTCAGTAGTTAACCTTTCCTCCAAACCTCTCTCACAATCCGAAATCTCTGTCCTATCCAAAGGCCTCACCTTCAGCCCCACTACCAGAGTCAACCAAACAGCCCTCGTCAAAGATTTACTGTCCTATACTCATACTCACTGCTGGAAATATCACTTTGCCATGAAGAAAAATGATCCTAATCCTACTCCTAATGATCCAACTCCCCAAGACACTATCCAAATTGAACCCCGCCTGGAACAGTTCCGTCCTCCGTCACAGCGGGACCCACCTCCTCTTCCTCAAAATCACCCTCTCCAAACCTTCCAGGAATTTCTGACTTCCAGCCTTGCCTCTCAATCCTTCTTAAAAAAACCTTAATCCTACTCCCAACATCACCACTGCTGAAGCCCAAGCTATCCGTGATCTGAAGGCTGACCGATCCATCGTCATTCTTCCGGCGGACAAGGGTTCCACGACCGTGGTACTTGATCGTCTGGAGTATGTTACTGAGTGACTGCATCAGCTTTCAGACAACACCACATACAAAGTTTGCCAAGGTAATCCCATTCCTGATGTCCAGGCGGGGCTTCAAGGAATCCTCAGAACCTTAGGCCCCCTACAAAACTTTTCACCCGACTCCATCAACCTCCTGACCCCACCGACGCCCCGCACCCCTACCTTCTACCTTCTTCCTAAAATTCACAAACCCAATCATCCTGGCCGCCCCATTGTAGCTGGTTACCAAGCCCCCACAGAATGTATCTCTGCCTACTTAGATCAACACCTTCAACCCATTACATGCAGTCTCCCATCCTTCATCAAAGACACCAACCACTTTCTCGAACACCTGGAATCCTTACCCAATCTGTTACCCCTGGAAACCATCCTTGTAACCATTGATGCAACTTCCTTATACACAAATATTCTGCACATCCAGGGCCTCGCTGCGATGGAGCACTACTTCCTTTCACGCCGATCACCTGCCACCCTACCTAAAACCTCTTTCCTCATTACCTTAGCCAGCTTCATCCTGACCCACAACTTCTTCACTTTTGAAGGCCAGACATACCAACAATTAAAGGGAACAGCCATGGGTACCAGGATGGCCCCCTCGTACGCCAACCTATTCATGGGTCGCTTAGAGGAAGCCTTCTTGGTTACCCAGGCCTGCCAACCCAAAGTTTGGTACAGATTTATTGATGAAATCTTCATGATCTGGACTCACAGTGAAGAAGAACTCCAGAGTTTCCTCTCCAACCTCAACTCCTTTGGTTCCATCAGATTCACCTGGTCCTACTACAAATCCCATGCCACTTTCCCTGGCGTTGACCTCCATCTGTCCAATGGCCAGCTTCACATGTCCGTCCACATCAAACCCACCAACAAGCAACAGTACCTCCATTATGACAGTTGCCACCCATTCCACATCAAACGGTCCCTTCCCTACAGCCTAGGTCTTTGTGGCAAACGAATCTGCGCCAGTCCAGAATCCCTGAACCATTACACGAACAACCTGAAAACAGCTTTCGCATCCTGCAACTATCCTCCCGACCTGGTACAGAAGCAAATAACCAGAGCCACTTTCTCATCCCCCCAAACCCAGAACCTCCCACAGAAGAACCACAAAAGTGCCCCACTTGTGACAGGATACTTTCCAGGACTGGATCAGTTTCTGAATGTGGCTCTCCAGCAGGGATACAACTTCCTCAAATCCTGCCCTGAAATGAGATCCATCCTTCATGAAATCCTCCCCACTCCACCAAGAGTGTCTTTCCGCCGTCCACCTAACCTTCGTAACCTCTTAGTTCATCCCTATGAAATCCCCAAACCACCTTCCCTACCCTCTGGCTCCTACCCTTGTAACCGCCCCTGGTGTAAAACCTGTCCCATGCACCCTCCCACCACCACCTTCTCCAGTCCCGTAACCCGGAAGATGTACACGATCAAAGGCAGAGCCACGTGTGAAAGCACCCAAGTGATTTACCATCTGACCTGCCTACACTGTGAAGCTTTCTATGTGGGAATGACCAGCAACAAACTGTCCATTCACATGAATGGACACAGGCAGACAGTGTTTGTTGGTAATGAGGATCACCCTGTGGCTAAACATGCCTTGGTGCATGGCCAGCACATCTTGGCACAGTGTTACACCGTCCGGGTTATCTGGATACTTCCCACTAACACCAACCTGTCAGAACTCTGGTGATGGGAACTTGCCCTTCAGTATATCCTCTCTTCTCGTTATCCGCCAGGCCTCAACCTCTGCTAATTTCAAGTTGCCACCGCTCATACCTCACCCGTCTTTCAACAACATCTTTGCCTCTTTACTTCCACCTCGACTGACATCTCTGCCCAAACTCTTTGCCTTTACAAATGTCTGCTTGTGTCTGTGTACGTGCGGATGGATATGGGTGTGTGTGCGAGTGTATACCTGTCCTTTTTTCCCCCTAAGGTAAGTCTTTCCGCTCCCGGAATTGGAATGACTCCTTACCCTCTCTGTTAAAACCCACATTCTTTCGTCTATCCCTCTCCGTCCCTCTTTCCTGATGAAGCGACCGTTGGTTGCAAAAGCTTGAATTTTGTGTGTATGTTTGTGTTTGTTTGTGTGTCTATCAACCTGCCAGCGCTTTTGTTTGGTATGTCACATCATCTTTGTTTTTAGATATATTTTTACCATGTGGAATGTTTCCCTAGTAGATAGTGTCAGAAGTTGCATGCAGCTTTTCACAGATGATGCTGCAGTATACAGAGAAGTTGCAGCATTAGAAAATTGCAGCGAAGTTCAGGAAGAGTTGCAGCAGATAGGCACTTGGTGCAGGGAGTGGCAACTGACCCTTAACATAGACAAATGTAATGTATTGCGAATACATAGAAAGAAGGATCCTTTATTGTGCAATTATATGATAGCAGAACAAACAGTGATAGCAGTTACTTCTGTAAAATAACTGGGAGTATGCGTACGGAACAATTTGATGTGGAATGATCATATAAAATTAATTGTTGGTAAGGCAGGTGCCAGGATGAGATTCATTGGGTGAGTCCTTAGAAAATGTAGTCCATCAACAAAGGAGATGGCTTACAAAACACTCGTTTGACCTGTACTTCAGTATTGCTCATCAGTGTGGGATCCATACCAGGTCGGGTTGACAGAGGAGATAGAGAAGATCCAAAGAAGAGTGGTGTGTTTCATCACAGGGTTATTTGGTAAGCGTGATAGCATTACAGAGATGTTTAGCAAACTCAAGTGTCAGACTCTGCAAGAGAGGCACTCTGCATCGTGGTGTAGCTTGCTGCCCAGGTTTCGAGAGGGTGTGTTTCTGGATGAGGTATCGAATATATTGCATCCCCCTACTTATGCCTCCTGAAGAGATCATGAAAGTAAAATTAGAGAGATTCGAGCATGCATGGAGGCTTTCCGGCAGTCGTTCTTCCCACGAACCATACGCGACTGGAACAGGAAAGGGAGGTAATGCAGTAGCACGTAAAGTGCCCTGCACCACACACCGTTGGGTGGCTTGCGGAGTATAAATGTAGATGTAGATGTAGATGTAGATTACTGTATTGACATCTGTCAGGTCACTCACAGTTTGCATATCAAATGTTTGTAAAAAGAAAAACTTTCAGAGTTTCTCTTCAAAATGCAATATGAATGACATCTGTACAATGTTTAGTTCTTGTGCAATAAATAATTGAAAGTGTTCCCGGACTTTATGCACACCCTGTATTTTTAAGATGAGAATGAAATTGGTATGATATGCAGTCTCTACTGTTTCCTCACTACAGCAGTCTTATACTGAGCAAAGAAGGTAGCAGGTCTTGCTCAATTTTATGTTCGGGTGTTCTATATGCTTATCCCATTTTGCATTGCTTTTCAACCATAATCCTAAGAATTTGGATTATGTGCTGTTACGAGGGTCATGCCAAAAGTAATTTCTCCTATTTTTTATAAGTACTGAACTCTGTTTGTGTGGCAGTTGTTCACACTGTTATGAAGAGTGCTTCACCCACTGTGTATAAACATGTGCACACCGCACTGAGGCTCTGTCTTGGCTTGGCAGCCATTGAGAATGGAGCTCCCGATGCATGTTGCACGCAGTTATTTGGTTTTTGAACACAAAGGGCACTGCGCCAATTGAAATCCATCGCCAATTGATGGAAGCGTATGGTGAGTCATGCATGGATATCAAAAATGTTCGTAAGTGGTGAAGAGAGATTGCAGCTGGCCAGACCGAAATTCACGATGAACATAGGAGCGTCAATTTCTGAGGAGACAGTGGTGAAGGTTAAGCAAAGCATGCATGAAGATCAGCGGATGACCCTGGATGATCTCTGCATGTTGGTTCCTGAGGTTTCCCAAAGCACCGCTCACAGAATTTTAACAGAAACATTGAACTACCAGAAGGTGTGCGCAAGATGGGTGCCACACATGCTGACTGAGGACCACATGCGGCAATGAATTGATGCTTCCTGCGCATTTCT
This sequence comes from Schistocerca serialis cubense, assembly GCF_023864345.2. Classification (NCBI taxonomy): domain Eukaryota; kingdom Metazoa; phylum Arthropoda; class Insecta; order Orthoptera; family Acrididae; genus Schistocerca; species Schistocerca serialis. The sequence continues at coordinate 562,889,788 of NC_064644.1, forward strand.
TCACTGCCTTGCAGCCAAACAGGACAACTTTCTGGACTCAATTGTCACAGGTGGGAAAACCTGGGCATACCACTTTACATCTGAGACGAAGCAACAATCACGCCGGTGGCAGCATCCTTCTTCTCAGCATGGTGGTGGGCTGGTATGACATGGACATACAAAAACTGCCACAGCATCTACAAAAATGCATTGACAGAAATGGTGATTATTTGAAAAATAGCTAAATGTTCAAGCTGTAAACTGATGTAAACCATTGTAGAAATAAACAGGTCTACATACTTATAAAAAAAATAGGAGACCTTACTTTTGGGATTACCATCATACAAACTGGTTTATCTTTGATAAAGGTAAATGGGATGCACATATCCTTGTTTAGAGCATTGTGGAATTTTAGTGTGATAGCTCTCCCTTACATTTCAGCAGAATTATGGTGCTTTCAACAAATAAGATGGCAGTCCATTAAATTTCGGGCATGCAGCCACAAAAATAAAATTTTTATTTAATTTTTTTTATTTGCGCAGCTGCATGCCCAAAATTTTTGGACTATTCATTATTCCATGAAAAGTTGAAAATGCACAATAAGATGGTATTTTGAGCATCCACATCTAATGTCAAATCATTAATAAAGAATGAACAGAAGGGGTCCCATTACTGATAGTTAAGGTAGACCGTATTTATTTAGATTATACTCTGATAAGTTCATCAAAACTAGACATATTCTTCATTACAAAGTGTCCACAATCCTTATTTATACATAACTGTTCAATTCCAGTCTGCAGATTGCTTCACTTTATTTTCAAATAATCATTATTTGTTACAGTTACAGAATAGCTTGTCAATATGGAGCTGTAAGTTCTCAGTGATTTATGACTGTGAACTCATAATTCCATATCAAAAAGTTACTCTGTAACTACAATGAATGATTTGAAAATGGGTAAAAGGCCTGAAGCCGGTTATTTGCAAATAAAGAGAAGTGCTCTGCAGACAGAAATTGGACAGTTTTGTACTTTGATAAGTTTCCAGAAATAATGTGCTTGGTGCCTACTGCTTGCTTATGAACAGTATGGGAGGAACTTGTGGGTAATGTGGAGAAAATAAGACATTTATTCACACATGTACTTGATAGCAACTTACAGCTGTACAAACATGAATGCATGCATAATGTAAAACACAGAATACCTAACAGAAATGTAAATCAAAGAGCAACTATATCAGTATAGTTTAAAACTGTCACTGCAAGGAACATTTATGCACCACTGTACCAGGTGTACCAGTATGAATTGAGCTTTTTTTTGTGAAAATGAAACACTAATTTTGGATTGAAAAGCAAAAACATTTTATTCAAAGTACTGACCATTGCTTTCTATACATTTTGACCACCTTTCTGGCAATTTGTGGACACCACGCCAATAGAACTGTGTCCCATTGATGAAAACAAATGGTAGTCAGAAGGTGCCAAGTCTGGTGAACACGGCGGGTGGGGTAGCAACTCCCCGCCAAGTGTTTTGATTGTATCCTGAACCAGTTTTGCTTTGTGTGCAGGTGCATTGTCGTGTAAAAAAAATTACTTTGCCATGTCTTCTGGCCCATTCTCGTCTTTTTTCAATCAATGCATAGTTCAAATTGATCATTTGTTGTCTGTAGCAATTAGTATTCACAGGTCCACTGGGTTTTAGAAGCTCATGATACACCACACCTTTCTGATCCCACCAATCACAGAGCATTGTCTTCTTGCCGAATCGATCTGGTTTTGCAGTCGATGTTGATGGTTGTCCCAGATTAACCCATGATTTTTCCTATTTAGTATTCTTAAAGTAAATCCATTTTTCATTGCCTGTAACAATTTGATGCAAAGTTGATTTTCTTTCATGTCTTTGAAGCAAAATTTGACAAATGGGTTTTTGGTTTTCCATCTGTCTGTCATTCAATTCATGTGGCACCCATTTTCCACACTTTTGGATCTTTCCCATAGCTTTCAAACGGTCAGAAATTGTTTGTTGTGCAACATTTAGCATTGCTGCCCTTTGTTTCTGACTCAAAGTATCATCTTCATCCAATATTGCTTGCAATTCGGCATCTTCGAACATTTTGGTGGTCTTGCACGTTCTTCGTTTCTTACATCAAAATCATTATTTATGAACCATTGAAACCATCTTTTTGCATGTTGCTTCTGATAGAGCATGATCACCATATGCCTCAACAAGCATTCGATGTGACTCTGCAGCACTTTCTTTCAAATGAAAAAAAAAAATTAATGCTTTCCGCAGATCATCACTTTCTGGTACAAAATTCGACATTGTTAACACGATGAAAACATATGATGTTGTTTGTTCCATGACTTGATGTATACTAAATATCTTTGACAGATGTCATCTCAACCAAACAAAAAAAAAAAATTAAGGCTCATTCACAACAAATGTTCACTATCGACACATTTGTATCTTAACACTCATTTCATACTGGTACACCTGGTAAATTTAGAAGGACAAAACATCTGAACGGGTTGCTACATGACTCCCCCCTTTATTGCTAACAATACTGCAGATTGAATTTCACACATGGTCCATCCCTTGTAACTACATCTTTCATGACACCGGGTGGTGTGTCATGTGAGTCAGTGGTTCTAACAGGAAGCAGGATAGTAATCCTCAACATTGGTCTTGGTGTCGCAGTGCCTGGTTGCCTGTGGTGTTCATGGAGCACAAGAACACCTCTTGCTGCTGATTTTCTATCTTCTCTGGTTTGCACTCCATGGTCATCGTAATGTCTGTTGTATCCAGAAAAGCTGGCTTGATCAAACTTGATGCGACTTGGTGGGTGTACCATTGATCATTATGTGGAAGATGTTGCTGGCCCTACTGACTACTGGATACTGTCCATCATATGGTGGCTGCAATGGCTTAGGCTCTGCATACTTAAGAACACTTGCGTGCACTTGTCTATCTCTGGAAAAATGGTAGAGTGTCTTTCCAACTGATTTCTAGACATTATTTGGTCTCAACTGGCATATATGTTGAAACTTCCTGGCAGATTAAAACTGTGTGCCCAACCGAGACTCGAACTCGGGACCTTTGCCTTTTGTGGGCAAGTGCTCTGCCATCTGAGCTACCGAAGCACGACTCACGCCCGGTACTCACAGCTTTACTTCTACCAGTATCTCGTCTCCTACCTTCCAAACTTTACAGAAGCTCTCCTGCGAACCTTGCAGAACTAGCACTCCTGAAAGAAAGGATATAGCGGAGACATAGCTTAGCCACAGCCTGGGGGATGTTTCCAGAATGAGATTTTCACTCTGCAGCAGAGTGTGCGCTGATATGAAACTTCCTGGCAGATTAAAACTGTGTGCCCGACCGAGACTCGAACTCGGGACCTTTGCCTTTCGCGGACAAGTGCTCTACCATCTGAGTTACCGAAGCACGACTCACGCCCGGTACTCACAGCTTTACTTCTGCCAGTATCTCGTCTCCTACCTTCCAAACTTTACAGAAGCTCTCCTGTGACCTTCTGAGTACTGGGCGTGAGTCGTGCTTTGGTAGCTCAGATGGTAGAGCACTTGCCCGTGAAAGGCAAAGGTCCCGAGTTCGAGTCTCGGTCGGGCACACAGTTTTAATCTGCCAGGAAGTTTCATATCAGCACACACTCCACTGCAGAATGAAAATCTCATTCTGGGCATATATGTTCTTTTAATTGGGTAGCAAAATCTGAGGCAGTGATTGTGTCATCTGCCATGCTGTGCAAAAACTCTCCAGGTAGGCATAATGTTTGTCCATATACCATTCCTACTGCTGTACTCTTCAGATCACTCTTAAATGACATTTATAGACCTAAAAGCATGACAGGCAGTGTCTCTGTCCATTTTGGTTTTGCATGACATCTCATTGGTGCTGCCCATAAAGATGCTCAGCTATACTGTTTGATGCAGGGTGGTACGCTATGGTGCATAAGCACTTTGTACCTAAAAACATGGTCAATGCTCTGAAGACATAGGCTCCAAATTCTCATCCCTGATCAGTGATGATTTTCAGCAGGATTCCAAACTGGCTAATCCAGCCACAAAAAATTGTTTGTGCTACAGTTCCTGCCGTGATGCCCTTCATTGGAAATGCATACTTCATTGGAGATGCCTCGGGCCACTTGGTGAACCTGTCTACCACTGTGAGACAATAGCTGTAGCCTTCTGAAGCTGTGAGTGGGCCTACGATGTCAGCATGCACGTGCTCAAAATGTTGATATGGCAGAAGAAATGCCCCTAACTGTGTTTTTATATACCACCTGATTCTATTCCTCTGGCACACCACACATTGCTTTACAAATGTTCTGCAGTCATTGTGCGTACCTGGCAATGACTAATCTGTAGTGCCCCTTACTCCCAGGTGTGCCAGAATGTGCATTAATGCTATTGCTTGTTCTCTGAACTGTTGTGATCCAAATGGGTATATATATCACAATATAACTCTACATTTGCTTCAAGCAATGTCACAAGGTGTAACCTCAGTCCTTTTGATTGTTGCAATAAATCATGCAACTCACTATCAGTTTTTTGTGCATGCACAAGGGCATTGTAATCAATGGCATTTGTCACTGCTTCCACATGTGCAGTGTCATCTGCTACTGCATTCACTGTTTCTATATACGAAAGTGCATCAGCAGGAACATTCAGCTTCCTTTCTACGTACACAATGCTGGTCATTAACTGGCTGATGTAATCTAAGTGTCACAGCTGCCTAGGTGATGTTTTCTCCAGTTTTATTTTAAAGGTGCAGATAAGCGGCTTATGATCCGTATATATGGTAATCTGCTGCCCTTCTAATGCATGTGTGATTTTTTTCACAGCAGCGTAAGCAGTATACAGCTCATCTTCATACATTGCCCAGTGTTGCTGAGATGGTGACAACTTATGATGATAGAATGCAATGGGCTGTCAATACTGATCAATCTTTTGCTGAAGTGCAGCACCAATAGCAGTGGACAAAGCATCAACCATGAGCACAAGTGGGGCATATGTGACCGATTGTGCTAATAGGATGGCTTCTGCTATAGCTGTTTTCACAGCCTGAAACACAGTGTCTGCCTCCTTAGTCAAATGCACTCTGTGGTTAGGCTTTGTTGGGCACTTAAGTAGTTCATTCAACAGTGCAGATATCAGTGTGTGACATGAACCATTAGTAGAAATTTACAACAGCTAGGAACCATCGTAGTTCTTTGACTGTGATGGGCTGGGGGTATTTGTTTATGTCCTCTATTTTTTTCTGTGGTGGTGGGATACCCTGTGCATTCACCAAATATCCTAGATGTTGCACCTCTTTCTCACCAAAAACACACTTGGAAGGGTTAATTACTAGTCCACGTGCCTGTAAATGGTCAAATACTTGTCCAAATGCCATAAGTGCTCCTCTTCTGATGAAGACATCACTCAAAAATCATGAACGAGTACATACACACAGTAAAAATTTAAACCTTTTGTCCATAAATTGCTGGAAGTTTTCAGCTGTGCTACATGGTCCAAGTGGCATCCTGGTGAACTCAAACAGGCCAAATAGCATCACCACTGCTGTTTTGGGAATGTCATCCATAGTTACAGTGATCTGATAGTATGCTCAGACTAAATCAATGGTAGAAAACATCGTCATACCGTAAACATTTGCAGAAAAGACTTCTATGTGCTGGGGACTGATCTGGGATCATACTTGCACTGAGTTGGCAATAGTCACAGCAGGGGCAGCACCCATTCTTCCTTTTAGGCATGACATGAGTTGGGACTGCCCAAATGCAACTAGAAACTCTGCAGATATTTGTGATAGCATGCTGCGAAATTCCTGTTTACCACCTTTAGCTTTTCAGATGTCAAATGTCCAGGCTGAGCATGAGTTGGAAGCCCAGGCATTGTCAAAATGTGGTGAATGGTTGTGTGTTTGACAAGTTGGAGAGTAAGCGACTGCTGAGTGATCTCTGGGTACCCTTCCAGTAACTGTTTCTACGTTGTACCACCCGTGACAGTGTATACAGCTGGCGGGATGACACAACAGAGTTTTCCTGGTGTATGCAGTTTAGTAATCAAATATATTAATTGCCAATGTTGCAGACTGACAATAAGTTGTAGAAGGACAAAAAATCTGCTCCGACAATAGGCTGTGATATACACTGAAGAGCCAAAGAAACTGGTACACATGCCTAATATTGTGTAGGGCCCCAGAGAGCAAAGTAGTACTGAATGGAATTGACACCAAGACTCCTGCAGGACAGTCCATAAATCCGTGAGAGAATGAGACGGTAGAGATTTCTTCTAAACAGCATGTTGCAAGGCATTCCAGATATGCTCAATAATGTTCATGTCTGGAGAGTTTGGTGGTCAGCAGAAGTCTTTAAACTCAGAAGAGTGATCCTGCAGCCACTCTGTAGCAATTCTGGATGTGTTGGGTATCACATTGTCCTGCAGGAACTACTCATGTCCGTCAGATTGCACAATGGAAATGAATAGATGCAGCTGATCAGACAGGATACTTACGTACGTCTCACCTGTAAAGTCATATCTAGACGTATCAGGGGTCCCATATCACTCCAACTGCACACATGCCACACCATTGCGGAGCCTCCATCAGCTTGAACAATCCCCTGCTGACATGCAGGGTCTATGGATTCATGAGGTTGTCTCCATACCCGTACACGTCCATCCACTCGATACCGTTGGAAACGAGGCTCATCTGACTGGGCAACATGTTTCTAGTGATCAACAGTAAAAAGTCGGTGTTGACGAGCCGAGGCAAGGTGTAATGCTTTTTGGCTTTTTTTCATATAGTCATCAAGCATACACAATTGAGTCTTCATCTCCAAAAGCCCATATCGATGATGTTTCATTGAATGGTTCACACGATGACACTTGTTAATGCTCCACGATTGAAATCCACAGCAATTTGCAGAGGCGTTGCACTTCTGTTACATTGAACGATTCTTTTCAGTTGTCATTGGTCCTATTTTTGTAGGATATTTTTCCAGCTGCAGTGATGCCAAATATTTAATGTTTTACCAGATTCCTGATATTCACAATGCACTCGTGATATGGTTGTATGGGAAAAACATCACTTCATCACTACCTCGGAGATGCCGTGTCCCATTGCTCATGCGCCGACTATAACACCACATTCGAACTCACTCAAATCTTGATAAGATGCCATTGTAGTGCCAGTAACCATTCTAACAACTGTGCCAGACACTTGTTGTCTTATATAGGCGTTGCTGACCATTCTGTCTGTTTACATATCTCTGTATTTGAATAAATATGCCTACAGCAGTGTCTTTGGCTCTTCAGTGTATCTGACACTGTAAATTTCCATTCAAACACATAGCATAGGCCCAGATAAGGGATAATGTCACTCGACTGTATGTTCTAATCCTGAAGTCATTAGCGACGAATAAACAGCAGTCATCACAGGTGCGGTATGGTAGGTCGTTTGCTGGGTATATTGGCACTCCTGCCCCTGCATTGACCAGGTATTGTAGTTCTGTATCACGGGCCATTACAAAAAGTTGGTGCATGTTTGCAATAGAAGTTGTTGCTACTAAGGTATCTGATTCATGTTTCCACTTTCAAGATGGCTCATCATTACCAAACTTCTTGCAGTACCGGCACAGGTTCTGTGTGGTCAGTTCTGTCATTTGCAATTGCAGGGAAGTTAGTGCAACCTTGGGCACTTCTGCTGATAGGTCCCCTGAGAGTGTTGGAACCACATAGCTGTATTTGGCCTCATCCGCCGACATTTGTGCAAGGATGAACTGACTTTCTAGCTGTGCAAAGCATAGTAGAGGATAACATTGCCAGAAGGGTGGGGGTTTTATCATCACCCTGTTAATTGCACTGCTGGCTGCGGTTCAGTTGTGGGTGGTGAGTCATTCATTGTCATATGGCAATGAGAGCGGTGTGGCTGGTGCGGAAATTAGAAGTGTCAATGTGGGAATAAATATTCCCACATATACTTGATAACATCCTACATTGGTACAGACATGAATGCATGCACATTTTAAAACACGGAATATCTAACAAAAATGTGAATCAAAGAGCAGCTATATCAATAGAGCTTAAAACTGTGATTGCATGGATCCAGTTTTTGAACAGACCTTGAATACTGTTCAGTACTTTTCAAGCTTTGACAACACAATCTTATAATTGACTATGTAAGTAGCTTTCAATTATTCAATAACTACTACTGTTGATTTCTGTTTCACGTCTGTCTCACTTAGCATAAAATTAAAGCACCCATAAGTGCTAGTTACTGTTGACCTCTTATTTCTGAATCCATGTTGTTCATTATAAAGGATTTTAATATTGTTTGCAAATTCCAGATATATATATATATATTTTCTATTATTTTTGAAATGCAAGAGGAAGTTTTAATGGACATTTAGTTATGTACATTATCTCTTGCATATATTTTATAAATTATAATTGCCTTACACATTTTCAATACGTGAAGGAAAATGCGTGCTTGGTGTGAGCAGTCATATAAGTGTGTAAATGGCTCAGCTGAGTTTAGAGCACTCCTCAATAAGATTGTTGCAGTGCAGCCATCAGAGAAGAGTTGGACATTTTAATCCTTTTATTGTGTTTGCTAATTCATCTTGTATGACATTGCTGATGTATTTCATAAATATTCATAGACTATTTATTTTATTCGGTGTTCTTAATTATGTTTAATTTTTTATATTATCTGGAATACCTGTGAAAAAATGGTTAAATATGTTAGCTACTGCAAAGGAGGTTAAACATGCTAGCGACTTCTTAGGAGTTCATTACTTTTTTATTTTCTTGTGTTAATGTTATATTTTTATATGATCCTCTGTTATCACAAGTTTCTTTTTTTGTAACCATCTACATGACCTTTGCTTTATTTGATAAATTACTTATATCTTTATGAATTATTTTTTCTGACATATGTCTAATTCAAGTGAGAAAATATTCATGCTGCGCATTTTATGTAGCAGTCTCTTCTTCTTACATGAACCACTATTTCCCTTATGAACCAACTGTTTATTCTGTTAGATTGCTGCATAAGTTCATAGAATTTTTCTATAAGCTGCACATAAAAGAGACTTTAGTCATTAATAATATTCATCTTTACTATTTACAAAAGTCTGCCAATGCTGGGGTAACTTTTCTATTCCGTGACTGTAGAAATCACATGGTTTTGAGGCTAAGAACTCGTCGAGCCATGTTTGGAGCTCATGTTCATCCAGTAAGGAAGTTATTTTAAGGCTGTTTGATAAAGGGTGTAAAATTCTGGAATCTGAAGGTGCAAAATCAGGCAAATGAGGTGGGTGGGAAATTACTTCCCAATCCAGCTGCTGTGTGGTGTTTCTTGTCAGTCTAGCAGAATGCAGGCAGACATGACCAAGGAGTAGCATTACTTCATGCAGGCTTACTGGTCATTGTTCTTGGATTGCATCTGCAAGATGTCTCAGTTGTTGACAATAAATATCAGTAGGGGAAGTTACACCTCAGGGAAGCAATTCATAGCACACCACCCTGTTGCTGTTCCACCAGATGCATAACAATACTTTTTGTGGATGCATGCAGGTCTTTGTAAGGGCAGTTGTTGCTTTGTTTGGGCCCAACCATTGCTTTCTTTTCCTTGTGTTAACACAAAGACACCATTTCTCAACACCAGTAACAATACAGGGTAGAAATGGTCAGAGCCAATTGATGACGAGCAAGGAGAGATGCATCTATGGCCACCCTTTGATTTTTGTGATGTAGTACCCTTACACTCAGTTATTGAATCTTCCCCATTTCATACAATGGTAGAATGATAACAGTTCATCACATTTGCCAGGTCTTGAGTACAGTGAGACAGATCATTGTGGATTAATGTGTTTAAAGGTCTTCATCAAACCCTGAAAGTCTTCCCGAACGAGGAGAGTCAGTAATGTCAAAATGATCCTCCTCAAAATGAGAAAACCATTTCCTTGCCATATTCTATCCTTCCAGTGGCATTATCCCCACACACAGTGCAAATATTTATACTGCCTCCACTGCTGTTAGCCCTCAGCTGAACTCAGACAGAAGGATATATTGGAAATGTTCACATTTTTCCACTTGGCACTCAATTTTCTAGTCTCTTCAGCTCCACCCACTATCTCCAAATGACAAAATGGTGACACATAAATTCAAATAGCAACAGTGAAGTACAAATAAAAAATTACAATCAATAAATAAACCCATGCCAAAAAGAATACTAACATGCAAAACAAAAACATTGTGAAATAATTCATCAACCTAATAAACTGCTCCTTATGGTTATAATTTTCTGCAGAAATGCAATTTGAAAGTAACAACTTAGTATATTAGTAAAGGTGTTACATTATTCATTTAGGTTAGTAAGTTCATAAACCTGTTATCACTTTTTTTTTGTTTAGTAAGCCATTGGACTGTTTTATATGTTATCCTAATTATAGTATCTACATGTGGTGCTTAAAGATACATTGTATCCAATGCCGTGGTTTACTTTCAAGCTTAATGCTTGAAATAAATTGTCACAAAAGCTACATTGATAATTTTTAGTGAAATGCTGTATAAACTGTCCATGACTAGAAACAAATGTAAAGCTGATACACAAATGTCTTTCACTCTCTTTTACTCAGGTAGCAGCATTTACTTCATTTAATTTGTAGGATGTAGCAATGTTCCAAAGGGACATTTGTTTCTACTTTCAGTCTTTTAAGTCTCTGCAAGTTATCAAATTGCTTTCAATTTCAATTACTTCTTAGTAATGATTACAATTTATTTAGGAAAGGTTCAAAATTTCCTGATGGTGATTGGTAATCTATAGCAGTAATCAAGTTGAACTTAGTAATTTTTATAGCTGCAGTCTGACAGTCCTTTTTGGCATTCATTTGAGTTAAGTGAGATAGGATAATAAAATCTATATTTTCAATATGAATCAGGACAGACTGCTAGTCACCACAACTCACATGATGAGGCATTGGCAGGCAGGCCTTGGTCCAGTACCTGTTCCAGGCATCCTCCTGCCACCATCTACTCCAGTCCTGTGACTGGCATTTCTCACACCATGAAAGACGGGACAACCTGTGAAAGTTGCCATGTGGTCTATCAATTTAGCTGCAACCAGTGTGCTGCCTTCTATGTGGGTACAGCCAGTAACAAACTGTCAGTCCACATGAACAACCATTGGTAAACTATGGTGAAGAGGCAACTAGACCACCCACTTGCATACTGCACAGCATGATATGGTTGACTTCAGCTACTGCTTCAAATTTGTGCCATCTATATTCTTCCCACCAACACCAGCGTTTGTGGATTTCACAGGTCGGAACTCTCCCTGTAACACATCTATTATTCCCATAACTACCTAGCCTCAACATTCACTAGTACTATCATCCACCTCGAACATCACATATGCCTTCTATCTCCCCAAAGGTCACTTGCATAATCCTTTTCTCCTTCACTTCCTCTGGCCCTCCCCCTCCCCCATTAGCACAGCCTCCCAATGCTGTGCCTAGCAGCCCACCATCCTGTCTCCAATACAACACTTAATACTCCTACAGGCAGAACTACAACATCTTCCCCCACCTCTACCCTGCTACCCCTCCCCCACCCTGCTATCCCTCCCCCTTCCCACCCAACACGTCTTCTATACCATCACTGCTCACCACAATCGAGCCTCAGCACTCAGAGACAACAGTGGCAATGTGTGTGTATGTGTTTCTACATCTGAAGAAAGGTTATGTCTGATAGCTTAATATTATCTGACAATCTACTGTTAAACTTACCCGTCCATCACTCAACACCACCTCTCTGTGGTGAGTAGCAATATATCGTAGTTCATGTTGTTGTTATTCCATCCCAGATTTTCCATTGCTTAAAATCTGTATTCACTAAATATATAAATCACCATCCAACCCTGCTTCTGTGCTTAATTTTATTCCTACAACAGTGAAAAGACAAAATGAAATTAGTTATTTTTGCATGTTGAATTAGTTCAAAGTTAAGCCAGCGATCAGAAATGCATATTACTGATATATCCTTTAGCTCACCTGTTAGTAGTGCATTAATTTCATCAATCATACAAGGGAGTGGTTCAGTCTGACACGTCAAAACTTATCCAGGAATTTTTCACAGAGGAAAGATACACCAAAAGAAATTTACTGTCAAAATTTTAGCTGTTAAGGCACACTGCAAGTACTTAAAAAAACCACTTATAACAATGGTTTATACAGCTCATCCTGCCTTAACATGCGAATTGGCAAATAAGCAGACACAGCCGTACCAATAGAACATAGCACCATCTCGTGCAAAGACCAAAGTGCAAGCACATGAATTTTAAGCATGTAAACCATACCTGAAATGCTACAAATCATCAATTTTTTGTGCAACATGCAATTCATAGTGACAGCTAAACTTGTTACTCAAGGAAAGATAATCAAGGCAGCAAATGATGTTACATTACAGACGACTTCCATAAATCGAGACTTTAATTTGTCGGCCCGATGACAGAAAAATTAATGGATTCAGGCACTTCACAGCAATTACTAATTTTATTTAGGCAGGATTAGCATAGAGTAAGAAATGGCCATGCCTGTTGATCTGCATATTGTGCTGTGTTCCAGGCATACTTGATCAGATTGTTAAAACACGGTGATGCAAACTGACAATGTGCAAAGGACTCAAGTTTAACAAGACTGCTCCACTGATAAATTGGAAATAACAAAAACCTATTAGAAGTTGTATTGTGCAACAGTTTTCTAAAAAAAAAGCTTTACACTGTCAGATAATTTCTTTATCATCAGTCTGAATCACACTATTAATTCGGGTGGAATGCGAATTATATTAAGTCTTTTTGTCCTCTTACAGACTGAGATGTCATTATGTCCAGATCAAGAGACCAACAAAAGCAGTGAATTATTTTCTGAATCTGGTAAGAAGATATTCAAGATCTAATGTTGAAAATAATTCTCTCCCGTTTTTCCAGATTTTGCTATGTCAGTTACAAGATTATTGGAACTGAACAATATTTTTTTATATTTTTTGGTCCTAATTTGCGTTGAGGTTCCTGAAAACAGATATAAAGGTGTGTGAATAGTAATCCACTGATACTTATCACTGGCATTATTGTATGCAAATATGTTGTAGCATTCATTGACTGCACAAATGGCTATCTCTTTACTCAAAATGATAAAATGCAGCTCATGCACAGTTTTTGCATGAAATATAACTGACTGGCTTTAAACACAGCATGTTAAGGGGTAACAAAGAGCTTGATCTTCACATCAGCTACAAATTTCTCTATAGTATTACCTATTAATCACATCTCCTTCACACATTGACTTGAAGGGAACTTTGTGTATGTGGTTTGAGGTTTTCGGGCGCTAAACAGCATGATCATCAGCGCCCAGGGAACTTTGTAATTTTGCAACTTCCTATTCCACATAATTTCCTGAATCTGTTTAAACAGGTTGCAAAACCCTGAAAATGACTAATATTCATTTCACTTGCAATTCACAATGTGCAGTCTCATAGATCTCTCTCGGTAAGGGTGTGTTAATTCTCACAAGCAATCCTAAATCTTTCAAATAGTTTTTCTTTCACACTTGTGTGAGTTTCACTTTGGTGTATATTTCAAACTTGTGTAAATATTTCTTCTATTTATACAATTCACGATCAGTAATTATGAAACAAAACAGGCTTTGCACACCAATTAATTTCATGCGTTTTCTCTCTTCTTCATTTAACCAAAAACTTTAGAGTCTCTTCTTTGCCATTGAGAGTTATTACCTGTACATGTTTTATTTGGGCTAGGAATGTACTGCATTTTTGTTCTGGACTTTAATTAGCTCAACAATCATCATTCAAACCACAATTTATGGCCTTGTCAGAGTTATTTCCTATATCTTCTACTGTCTCCACAATTTCTAATGAAATGTCCACATCATATGAATGAATGTCCAAGAAATTAACTAATAAATGACACATATGTATGTCCTCAGTGGAAGTTATGTAAAACACTGGAACCTGCATAAAGACAAATGCTATTAGCAAGTATATATGAAGAAAACAAAAAGAAAATTGTTTTATCTCTACTGTTAACCTTACTGACACTGTAAAGGCAACAGCTAATTATTATGGATATTAAATGAGTAACAAATTCAAATAAATAAAAACTGTAAACAGTTGTGTCAGAGATATTATGAGTGGAAACTGAAATTCACTGTACAAATCATGATTGCATTGTGCCATTTTGTCTCTTTACTGATGTACTATCAATTGAGGATACATGCCCACCATTTTGCGCAAGTGCTGTCTGCTACAGCTATGGAAGGGCTGCCCCTGGTGGACTATTGATCTGGCAATTTTCAGAGTTTTTTTTTTATTATTATTATTTTTTAAATAGTTGCAGTGTATCTTAGCAGCTAAAACTTTAACTTGTGTTTCCTTTTGTGTATTCTTCTTGTAAAAAAACTTATGCGGCATGTTATCACCATGTCGGATTGACTATGCAAGGTTTGTACATCATGGTGATACATTTTTTATGTCGGTTTCATTCACAAGTTGGTAGCTGTATGTCCTGTTTACAGCAGCACATACCTCTAGTTTATATTCAGATCACTATTATACTGCTTTTTCTCTCTTCTTCCTATTCGCACACCAGTTCATAGATGTATGTATACTCTTGCTTTGTTTTGGCACTGTCAGTTTATAGTCTTTTTTGACCAATCTCTTTCTAATAACCAGAGTGTTGTTGCTGTATTTGTTGGTTTGAAATTTTGCTTGCCAGCTGTGTTTCTGATTCTTCCTTTTTGCTTGTTTATGCTCACATACTGACCCCTAATTGTCTGTCTGTTCTTGTTTGGTTCTTTCACTTAACGATGCTGGTTATTTTATTTGTTTGTCCATTTATTACTCTACTTATTTTTAATTTTTTTAAATTTTTACCATATGTATCAAACAGATAAGCCTATTTCAAGTCTGAATGTTGTCTCAGTTGTTCAGGTATAGACGTTGAACTTTATATTTGTTTCTTTCCAGCCATTCCATTTCAAAATTTACAGTCAGTCTCTTCCTACACACGTTTGCAGCAATAGTGATTTTTTTCTCTCATGAATAATTAGCAGACCTGTTTTGTTGTTGTTGTTGTGAGGATCATATCTGAGAGCTACTGGATGAGTTATTACATCCGTTTTGGGTGTTAGTTTCAATAAGCATTTCAGATAGCCCACTGTGTTCCTCTGAAACACTTTCTAATGCTCATCAGTGTCATTTGAGTAACCACTAACTGTTAATATATTGTTCAATGAGAGGGTTTGATTAATTGGTCCACATTTTAACAGCTTCTTTGACTGGGGCACCAGATTTTATAATACTTTGTGCGGAGAACCGTTAGTTGTCTATAGTAATTTTCTATGTGAAATTGGCAATCACAGATAGAGGGTAATATAAAGGAAATAGCATGTCATTTGACCATTTGTGTTGACATCATTAGTAATTAATTTTCACCTCATTGTTACACAGAATACCAAATAGCCTTCCCTATTTATCTGTTTCAGTGCCATGAATTCTAAGTCTTGACTTTAAACCCCAATCTTTTACTTTCTGTTTCCCTTACATATCTTTAATGTATTCATTAACCTAATTTTGCTTTTCATATTTCAATGTCTTTGCACAAATTTTTTCTTCCTATTTCCTTTTAAATTATCATAAAGGATACTCCTAAAATCTCAACAGTGACGTTTGTTTCTAAATGTGCCTGACTGTACAATAATTTCAACAAATATTCCCAGAATGAGATTTTCACTCTGCAGCAGAGTGTGCGCTGATATGAAACTTCCTGGCAGATTAAAACTGTGTGCCCGACCGAGACTCGAACTCGGGACCTTTGCCTTTCGCGGGCAAGTGCTCTACCAACTGAGCTACCGAAGCACGACTCAGGCCCGGTACTCACAGCTTTACTTCTGCCAGTACCTCGTCTCCTACCTTCCCAACTTTACAGAAGCTCTCCTGCGAACCTTGCAGAACTAGCACTCCTGAAAGAAAGGATGTTGCGGAGACATGGCTTAGCCACAGCCTGGGGGATGTTTCCAGAATGAGATTTTCACTCTGCAGCGGAGTGTGCGCTGATATGAAACTTCCTGGCAGATTAAAACTGTGTGCCCGACCGAGACTCGAACTCGGGACCTTTGCCTTTCGCGGGCAAGTGCTCTACCAACTGAGCTACCGAAGCACGACTCAGGCCCGGTACTCACAGCTTTACTTCTGCCAGTACCTCGTCTCCTACCTTCCCAACTTTACAGAAGCTCTCCTGCGAACCTTGCAGAACTAGCACTCCTGAAAGAAAGGATATTGCGGAGACATGGCTTAGCCACAGCCTGGGGGATGTTTCCAGAATGAGATTTTCACTCTGCAGTGGAGTGTGCGCTGATATGAAACTTCCTGGCAGATTAAAACTGTGTGCCCGACCGAGACTCGAACTCGGGACCTTTGCCTTTCGCGGGCAAGTGCTCTCCTTTCTTTCAGGAGTGCTAGTTCTGCAAGGTTCGCAGGAGAGCTTCTGTAAAGTTGGGAAAGTAGGAGACGAGGTACTGGCAGAAGTAAAGCTGTGAGTACCGGGCCTGAGTCGTGCTTCGGTAGCTCAGTTGGTAGAGCACTTGCCCGCGAAAGGCAAAGGTCCCGAGTTCGAGTCTCAGTCGGGCACACGGTTTTAATCTGCCAGGAAGTTTCATATCAGCGCACACTCCGCTGCAGAGTGAAAATCTCATTCTGGAAACATCCCCCAGGCTGTGGCTAAGCCATGTCTCCGCAATATCCTTTCTTTCAGGAGTGCTAGTTCTGCAAGGTTCGCAGGAGAGCTTCTGTAAAGTTGGGAAGGTAGGAGATGAGGTACTGGCAGAAGTAAAGCTGTGAGTACCGGGCCTGAGTCGTGCTTCGGTAGCTCAGTTGGTAGAGCACTTGCCCGCGAAAGGCAAAGGTCCCGAGTTCGAGTCTCGGTCGGGCACACAGTTTTAATCTGCCAGGAAGTTTCATATCAGCGCACACTCTGCTGCAGAGTGAAAATCTCATTCTGGAAACATCCCCCAGGCTGTGGCTAAGCCATGTCTCCGCAATATCCTTTCTTTCAGGAGTGCTAGTTCTGCAAGGTTCGCAGGAGAGCTTCTGTAAAGTTTGGAAGGTAGGAGACAAGGTACTGGCAGAAGTAAAGCTGTGAGTACCGGGCCTGAGTCGTGCTTCGGTAGCTCAGTTGGTAGAGCACTTGCCCGCGAAAGGCAAAGGTCCCGAGTTCGAGTCTCGGTCGGGCACACAGTTTTAATCTGCCAGGAAGTTTCAACAAATATTGTTATTATGAATGCTTTCACATGTTATTACTCCAATCAAAGATGTAATACACTAGATTTTTATTCTTGTGTGTAAGTTGAGAGTATAGCATAAGTATATATTTTGTTGTACATTTATAGGGACAGATGCTAAATTGCTGTCAAATGTATACTTTACATCTACACCTAATTAATGATGTCTTACGTATTTCAGGGATTCACTTATTGTGGCCATATCAAACATACTGACGTCATTCTTTGCGGGCCTGGTCATTTTTTCTGTGATTGGATTCCTTGCTCATGAGTTGAATGTGGAAGTAAAAAAAGTTGTGGATCAGGGTGCAGGGCTAGCCTTCATTGTTTATCCAGAAGTGGTGACACACTTACCTGTCTCACCTTTGTGGTCCTTGCTTTTCTTTGTGATGTTACTTACACTGGGCCTCGACTCACAGGTATGAGACTTTTGCAGTTGTTCTGCTCTTGTCTGTGTGTATCTTAAATGTATTATTAGCGTATTATTTCTCATGACTCACAGTCAATGTTTCTCTGTATTAGTATCTTGAGGAGCACTGCTGAGAAACTTACACTTCTGCATAAAATAAGTCGTTTTCATTTTTTTTTTTTTTTTTTTTTTTTTAATTTCCTGCCCTTGAGATCATCATTTTGCCTTTAAGTTCCTGTAATTTTTTTTACTGATTTGACTGTGGTTCTTGGTGAAATGTTGTAAATAATTATACAAGAAAAGACACATTTTTCCATGTGTTTCACAAAATTGTGTTTTATTTTACATGACTTAGGTTTTGGGTTATGGGTTCATTTTCTAATGTCACTGTTTCAGTTATGTTGTATGTATCACCTAATATGAATGAATCAAATGATCTGTAACCATCAAATAAGTTAAGTAGTGTTTCAAGATAAACCAAAATGTTACAATATGAATGTAGAAATATATTACAACCCCTTACATATCACTCCTGTGTGGACAGTAAAGTTGGGCACTGAGGTGTTTAAGCAATTATTCTTCCTGTGCTCCATCGGTGAATGAAATGGGAAGAAGCCCAATAACTGGTAGATCTGCTATGGGAAATACCCTCTGCCACACAAGTCACAGTAGTGTACAGAGTATTGATGTAAATGCAGGTACAACAAAGAAGTTAAGTGTTGATATGAGACATTGTTGGAGTACTGTGTGGTAGTTTATAGGTAAAATATAGTGTTTCTCACTACACAGTGTTGGCAGTACTATTGAACAGAGAGTTGTGGTTGTTTCAGGAATTTTCACATTATTCAAGGATAGTGTTTCATACAAATTACATGGGACTGAGATAAAACGTAGTTCTCCTTTAGATATTTTGGCAAATCCAGATGTGGTGAGATAGGAGTGACTGTTAAGTTTTTCAGCAGCAGTCCTGGGTGACCCTTCCAAAAAGGTCTGAAAGTATATCTCCTCTTGCTCATGAATAGTACAGTATTTTGACATGTATGGAATATTTTTGGTTTCTGTCCAAACAATAATGCGCAGAGTTGGAGTCTGTCTTTTTATGTTCCTCTGTTCTCTTGGTATGGGTATCTTTGGGCTGATTGTGAGTATAATTTTGTTGTCAGCAACCATTTTTAAGGGTCCTTCAATGTCTCAGATAAATTGTTTATGTAGGCCAAGCCAAGTCCAGGAGCAGATCAAGCAAGGAAAAGTGAGGGACACTATATTTCATGTTTCCGAACACTGAATTTAGTATTTTCCCTGATGTATCATTTGTTAGTGTAACACTTTGTTTTCTTGTTAAGACAGGACCCCATATATGTAAGGGGACTGCCTTTAGTTTCCATAGCACCATTTTATGATCCACCCAATCAAAGCTATTGGCTAGATCATGGAAAATGACAGCATAATATTTTACCTTGTTTAGTTCTCCCGTAACTGGGCGAATATTTTATCTTGTTTGGTTCTCCTGTAACTGGGCACGTGATATTATAAGTTGTTTTTGTAGAAGTACAAGGTATTGTTAAAATATTATTTTCAGAGAGGTGGTTCAATATTCTGTTGTAAGCTTTCTTCATATCAATTTCCGATGATACAGGAAGGAGTGAGATGGGCCTTTAATTAGAGATCTGTTGCTTTTATAAATGAAAGCTACCAACACATATTTCAATCATTCAGGAAATATGCTTTGACTCAATTATAGAGGTAACTCTCAAAGGGCATATTTTTTAGGACTTTGATTGAAGTACCGTCATGCCAAGAACAGTAACTACTTCTTGGTGACATAAAGTTTTCTGTGCTCTAATTAACAAATAATTTAATGAAACTGATGTCTGGTGGTGGAGTATATGATGCCTGTTTGTAAATGTTTTAACAGATCTCCTTTTGATTACCATCCTTTGACCATGTGTTTTCATGTACTTTTTAGTAAGAATTCATTGAATTTAATAATCAACACTTTAAATATAGTCTCATCTGTCTCACTAGTACTGTCATCAGTGAGTTGAATATCATGCACCTCATCAGATTTATTCATTTTGTAGCTAGTAACACTCCAAATTGTCTTTTGCTTTGTTTTTAGTATGTGCACTGTACATGTTTTTTGCATTTTTGATGACACAGTGACAAATTTTGCAGTACTACTTGTAGTAATTTTAAGTCTAGACTAGGGTCAGTCATTGGTAATAAATTAACCTCTCCCTTCCTGGCACAGAATACGTTGATTCTAGATTTTAGCCGCCATTTCCTTTAGCTTCCACACTAATTGACCGTGGATAATTTTAAAGGAAAACAGGATTTATAGTGTGTAAGAATTTTGTCGTCTACTGTGTGCTGTTGGCAAAATTTTTCCCATTTTTCAACTTGTAAATACTTGCAGAGTAGTCTGTGTCAGTGTATACCTTTCTGTGATATAACAGTAATGTTATAAAAAACCAAGACAGCTACTCATCAGAGGAGATGTTGAGTCGCAGACAGGCATAACCAAAGACCATTCATTATATGTTAAAGGTTTGGCCAAAAGGCCTTCTTCTGAAGCCGAAAACACTCACATTTACACAAGCACAACCTACACAGATATGGTCACTGTCTCTGGCCATTGTGGCCACACTGCCTGTGATATTTTAATTTTTCCCTTATTAGTTAAACTTCATTGATGGGAGTGCTTCGTTGATGTCATTTGACCACCATGGTCAGATAAAACATTTATTATGGGTACATCTATTTCATGGAACACAGTTGAATTTAGAAATAAATTGGCAATCGCCATTGCGTATGTGTTCATATTCTTGCTGGGAATGTTTCTGTGAGGTGCAAACTGAAGCTGCACACCATTAACTCAATTTGCCCTAGGTCATAACTATCCAAGACGAAATTATTGTTGAAATCTCCACATACAACTACTTCTACTAAGGCTTATTAGTACTGTCTGTGATTGGTCAGTAAAGTCTTAAACATTTTGCACTGGGAACCTTAGAATGTTGATCTGCTATCTTATAAGTTTGAAAGTGTATTACTAAAGTACAGCACCCGAAGACCTGTTCAGTGCAGTTATTTTTAGATCTGTCATCTGGGTTTTATTCCACTCTTTCTCCATGTTATTCTTACAGCAATGTGATACTAACTTGTATCCATCTAGATACATCTGCTCATTTTTTGTGGCTTCCAAATGTGCACTTATTGATAACAAAAAGTTGTTTTGCTTTGCATAACAGACAATACAAGTCATTCAAATTAGAATTTCACTACATATAACTTAATCCAATATTTTTTTTATTTATTATGTCAAGTAATGTTTGACTTATTTAGACAATTGGCACGAAAATTCACTTGTACCCTTGTACCACATTCTGACTCATTCCACAGTTCTCTCTCTCTCTCTCTCTCTCTCTCTCTCTCTCTCACACACACACACACACACACACACACACACGCACACACACACACAAAATTCCCCCCACCCCCACCCCCACCACCCTTAAACTACATCTTGTGACATATTTCACATAGGTAACTTTTTGCTTATGCCAATTTTTATTCGATTTAACCTGAAAGGGAATCATTAATGTGCTCATAAATTTATGATCAATAATCATTTGGAAACAGAACTGGAATATTATTTGTAATGACTGAGGTGAACATCATTTGCTCACTATAAACTATTCCAACCATTAAGCAAACTAAGTGTTCACTGACAGATTTGCCATTGACTGAGTCCCTTCTGGCAGCTGGATTGACAACTTCTTATCAGGCTTCTTATTGCCTCTGTGCTAGATGCCACTCCTAGAATTGCTGTTACTAATTGTCTATTCTATGTTATCTCCTTCATTTTGGTATTCTATGTAATCATTTTGTCTGTATAATTTTTTAATTCATTGATTATCTAAATGGTGCACATTTCTATTACTAAGTTGCAAATGTTGTTTAAAGTCCTCATTCAGCCTGTGTTGATGATATAAAATATGATGATAGGAGTTTTCAGCAAACAAGGTGGCATTTAAGGAATTTGAAGTTCCATCAGTCTGCATTTATTTTATCAATAGTTCTGATATGACAATCAACCTCAATTTGACATTGCCCAATAGTAAAAAACGATAGGTCAGTAGCCAGTGCTTCCCAAATCTGTCCTGTGATACCCTGGGCTGTTGCAAAAATGAAGACAGACAGACAGAGAGTATGAATAAAAATCAATTAAATAATGTTGATGATCCATTGTAAAGTATATACCATGCAGTTCTGAATATTCAAAAATTAATGTGAACAGGAATAAGGATAGATATATTCAATCTGATTCCACAATTTTAGAAGTTGTGTAGAGAAAAGTAAGCTCCTTCATCTTATTAATTATATTAATGGTAAATCTGTTCACTAAATAATTTATAAATTTAAAATATATGTTTCATAATTATATTTTTAAGCTAACAGCACCAACTGTGCACTTCAGTTTCATTGGAGGGACCAATGTTTGACTTGGGGTGCTGCAGAAAAATTCTGAAATTTTAAAGGTGTCGGGAACCAAAAAAGATTGGGAAGCACTGGTTACTATTATTATTATTATTATCCTAAATCTATGATTTGATGATGAATAGTGACTGTTTGCAACTGAATCTAATTATGCCTGATTAACTGTGACTAACTATTTAACAAACATTATTTTTGATTACCTGAGACTAATGGTGACTAACCAATGGTAAATAAATGTGATACTGCTCGCCGTATGTATCCATAGCCTAGCACAGAAAATTTTCTACTAATTATCTACAAGATGGTAAAACACAAATGCACTTTCAATAATAATACTAATAAAGCCCAAGGTGAAGACAGTCTCACAGCAGAAATTCTAAAATCTGTTGAAGATCTCATTATCAGAATTACAAAAGAAAAACCAGATTATGTCTGAGACACTGAAACAATCTCAAAAAACTGGAAGGTTGCATTAACTCACCCACTTCTAAACAGATATCAGAAATTACAGACGAATTTCATTACTACCCTTAGAATACAAAATATTATTGAAACTCATTCTGCACAAATTAAATGCTCAGTTGGATAAACAAACTGGAGTGTATCAAGCTGAATTTAGAAGTAGCAAATCCTGTCCACAGCAAACCCTAAACCTTAAACAAATAATTAGTTACATGAAAATATCTAATAAAAAATAGTGCTTATAGTTGCTGATTTAAAAAAAGGCATATGTTTCAATAGATGGACTCCTTCCTTGAAACCTAGAAGGAATTTTCAGTAAATAGGAAAACTCTGGAAATAACTAAACAAACTCTTACAAACACAGAATCTAGTCCCTTCCAAATTGTATCAAGAGTCAGATAAGGAGGCATTTGCCATCTTTGTTATTCAGTTGTGTTCTGAAAAAGGTTATAAGACAATGGAAAATAAATGAAAAAACCAAAGATTAATTAACTTCACAAAGCTGGGTAGATCAAAAGAAGAAATAAATTGAACCTTAGACAATGCAATGAAAAGACTAGAACTACTGAAGGAGATAGCTGAAAATGAGGTCTGCAAATATTGTTTGAAAAGATAGAATACATTACCATTAGAGTAACTCATCAAGAATTTTATAAATCAAGTATACAACACCACAAAAACAGACAATTTTAAATATCTGGGTCAAAATATAAACATAAAAAGTGAAAAAGAAGCAATTAAAATCAGAACTGAAAAGAAGGAAACAGCATACATGGAAGTTAGATGGCTTTACAGTAAAAAGTGTCTTTCTAGTGATGTTAAATTAAGGAATTATAATACAGTTGTAAAATCAGAAGCCCCCTGTGGGTTGGAAACACCACTTTTACGAAGATGCACAACAGTGTTAGAAGATTTAGAAAAGTGAGAAAGAAGAATCTTACAAAAATATTAGGTCCTGAAGGAATGATTTAAATGTTCTCTTCTATGTCCCTTAGGGGCACACATATATAAAGAGGCCTGCTAATTAATAAAGACAACAATAAGTGATGAGATGTGCCAAAAGAGGCATGTGAGCTGGTTTGGAGATAGTATTCCTAGAAGCTAACAACCACAATAAAATTTAATAAGTTACTATCTCTTAATCAAGGTGGGTCCTTGCTTGTGGCAGAGTCCTTGAAGAGGGCAGACCATGCATAGTTTGCAGTACTTTGTTCAGCGTCACCTGACGGCATGAGAAGATTCGCTTCAGTGACGTGCTTGGCAGTAAAGGGGTGCCAAATGGTCAGGGATGGAACAGTAATAAACTTGCCTGGTGCTCACTGCACTATGTACACCACACTGCACACAGTGTTCCAGGTGCTGATATCAGTAGGATGAACCAGACGTCCAACATCGGGCTTGGTACAGCCACAGTCAAGGGAAGCCTCCCAAGGGAACATGGCTTGAGAAGATGCCACAGAAGATGCAGTAGCACTCCTCTCATTAAGTGGACCACAAAAAATGCTGACATTGGATGCAGGTGCAAAACTGTGCTGTATACACATACTCCAGCAAAGTACAGCAGATGACGATGCAAGGCATGTGGCATTGCGTGGGACGATCTGCCGAGAGCACAGCCAGGAGATGGTGCCTGATCAAAGTGGGAGAAGAGACTGCCCAAGCAACAGTTCAGCATGTGTAGCATCGAGAAAGCTTGGTAGTTTATGATCTACATGCAGTGGGAGTGATCAGTGAGGCTGCTGGGGAGATGCGGTAATACCTTGACTGGTAGGCACTTTTCACTTGTTTACAGTCAGTGCAGCCCATTGTTTGCTGCTACAAGTGGAGGCAAATGGAAAGAGATGCCACACAGTGCCCCCCCCCCCCCCCCCCCCCCTTCTGAGGGGGAAACATAGGTGCCAGCCATGCAGAGGACTGTTTGGAGCTGACAGGATGCTTGCTGGGGGGCATGCACGAGTTGTCACTGCTGTGACCATGCTATGGTTTCCAGTGAAAGGAAGGGCATGGGCATCTCCTGTGCACAGCATTGGGAGCGTCTGAAATGGTGTTGCTGCTCCAGTGGTGGTGGTGATGGCATTCTTTCAGGAGTGGTGGGCACCTGTGGTGGGGCCAGGGCGATGTTTGCATTGGCTGGAGGCTGTGAAAGGACAGTGCGATGGTGACATCAGGGTCCCAGGTGCTGGGAGATGTGTCAATCTTGTAGGCAGTTGGTGGTGGACCAGAGGCTGCGTCGGCTTGGGGTGCATCAGACACGGCATCAGCAATAACATGTCGGGAACAGTGTAGAGGACAGTGTTGGCCTGCATTGTATTCAAGACAGGACTAATGTTGCTGCGACTGGGGCCATTAGTAGGTGGGGGCAACTCACCTCAGTGGTGCTGTGGTGAAGGGGGGCCTCTGGGACATAGGCTGGCTTGAACCTGTCAATGGAGACAGTTCTTGCACCCCTTTCAGACAAATGGAGAACATCTTGACCCCATGTTGCAGCACCAGGTGGGGCCAAATATTGAGTACAGATGGTGGCTGGTATGTGTCCACCCATAGCGTGCTGTGAGGTCACAGTGGATGAGGATATGATGCTCACCATGATGTTGCAGAGGTGTTGGTGGCAGCTGGGCCATGAAGCCTTGGAGCTGCTTCACAAAACCTGGGATGGTGCTGTCAGGAGGAAGTGGGGTTGCCTCCAAAAAATTGCCAGGGACGGTGAGTGACTGGTTTTGTGTATGATTTGTAGGCCTAGAAGTATTAGAGATAGGGTAGCAGACCATTCAGAGAATAACATCTAAGGGCAGCCTTAAGTGTGCGGTGGCATGGGTCCACCATGCCATTCACTGCAGTGTGGTAGCTGGTGGTGCGGTGGAAATTGGAGCCGTAGGTGGCCATCGGAGATCAGAAGAAGGCAGGGTGAACTGGTGCCTGTGATCTGTAGTAATGTGATGGAGGTCTCCAAATTGGGATACCCAGGTCTGAATGAAGGCTGCAGCCACAGTTTTAGCTGAAATATCAGGGATAGGGGTGGCCTCCAGCCAGCATGTAAATCTATTGATAATTGTTAGCAGATATCAACATCCAATGGAGGAGGTTAGTGAGCCGACAGTGTTTAGTGTATGTGCATGAAATGGCGTTGTGTGGGGAAGAGGGGGGGGGGGGGGGGGGGGGAAGGCAGCTGCAGGGGAGTGAACATGCTGTCCGATCTTAGCACGGAACAAATGCCCAACTAGAAAAAGACAGTGTTGTTTCATGAGGGTGGCAGAAGTATGGATTACCTGAGTGTGCAAGGCAATGGACATGGTCAAGTGTGGTTTTCAGAATGCAGGAAGGAGAAAGGGGCAGGGTCGATTGGTGGAACCACCAGGATGTGAAGGATCCAAGAGGACATCACACCAGATCTTGTGGTCAGAGCAGGTTATGATTCCCAGCTGGAGATTGAGGCCAGAGTCGGCATTCTGAAGGGTGTCAGCGAGTCACCCTCCTGAGCAGCAGCTAGGGAATTATAGTCTGCGAGTTGGATGATGGCACAGGAGCAGGTAAGACAATGGGCCACAATTTTATTGATGCCAGCAGCATGCCAGACCTCAGTAGTGAATTGTGCAATGTGCTCCTGTAGCGTAAAAGGTCTGGGTGAGATCTGATTTATGTCATCTGTAGAAACCAGAGATGAGTTGGAATTGGTCTGTGAAGATCGTAAATGCATGTGCCTCGACTGAAGATCGGAAAGAGCAGATGGCTTTGTGGACTATGAGCAGCTTATGGTCATATACACCCCAGTGGCATTGTGCATCAGAGAGCTTGGAAAAAAAGAAGTTGAGTGATTGCCAGACATTGTCCACACGTTGTTGTAGCAAGGCCCTGACAGCCATCTGGCTCACAACTGCCACTGTTGTGAGGGGACCAGTTGGGTGGGCCAAAAGGGCCACATTGGTGAGGTGCCATTTACTTTTTCAAAACACTCAATCGTGGCCTGGTCCAAGGAAGAGTGCTGTAGTAAGCAGCTCTTGGATGGCAGTGATGTCCTTAAGATGTTGACAGAAAGAGTTGACCATGCTGATGAAACTGCCGAAGGCATTTGGAGGTAGTAGGGTATGGAAAGTCTGCTACTGCCTGTACTGTCTTGGGGAAGGGACGGGAGCTGGCAGCAGAGACTTAAGTGCCTGAGGAATTCAATCTTGCTTGACTGGAAAACACATTTGCCATGCTGAGGATCACTCCAGCTTTGTGTAGAAGGGAAAAAAATTCATTTAGGTGCTGGTGGCGTTCAGTAGGGTCCCTGGAGTAGATGAGTATATCATCTAGGCAGTCAAAACATCCCAATGCACCTCGGAGGATATTGTCTAAAAATTGCTGCCACGTCTGTGCGGCATCGTATAGGCTGGATGTCATGATTGCACTATTGAATGGGCCAAAAGATGTGATTATGGCTGTTTTCTCTATGTCCTCCAGGGCAACTGGGATTTTTGTGTAGGCTTTAGTGCAGTCTGTAGAGGATAGCAGTCAGGTATGGTGCAGGTGTTGTTGCAAGAGCACCAGGAACCATCCTTCTTGGGAACGGCGTGAAGCACTGAAGTCAAGCGGCTTTTGGAAGATTGATTTACCCTGGCTGTGAGCAGCTCTTCAAACTCCTTTTGTGCCATTTTGTAATTACGAGAGGGGAAGGGGCAGGTGCGGGCATGGCAGAAAATTAGTGGACCGTAATGTGGCTTGAATACAAAATGAATGGGCAAAAATTTTTGTGAGTGTTTTGTGTGTTTCTCTGAAGATATGAAATGAGAAGCAAGAAAACTGGTCTAGGGTAGGGGTGTGTGTAAGAGGCAGTGATGGTTGGAAAGGTGACAGAAAGCTACCTTAGGTGGTATGAAAAATTTCTATATCGGTTATATCTCATTTCAAGGTATGAAGATGACAAAATTTGTTAAAGTATTCCAGATTGATATGTGTTAGCCGGTTCATAGATAATTATGTGGTTTTGTAGTTTATGCTGTGTGAAACCTGCTTGTGAATTGTGCTGTGTGTACAGAAGGAAGCAGTTATGCTAATGGAATCTCTGACACTCCCCCACTTCAGGTGAAGAATGTAGTTTTTGAATAATTTAAAAGGTGATCTGCAATAGGATATACACACATCAAAAAAAGTTATGTATCACCTTGGTTCCGAGACTTCTGGAATCTGTACAGAAAATCGGAATAGAGATCGACATAAACATCATTTCCGCCCTTTTTATTGCTCATGAAAACCACACCATACAGCGAGACCTTCAAAGGTGGTGGTCCAGATTGCTGTACACACCGGTACCTCTAATACCCAGCAGTACATCCTCTTGCATTGATGCATGCCTGTATTCGCCTTGGCATACTATCCACAAGTTCATCAAGGCACTGTTGGTCCAGATTGTCCCACTCCTCAATGGTGTTTCAGCATAGATCCCTCAGAGTAGTTGGTGGGTCATGTCATCCATAAAAGCCCTTTTCAGTTTATCCCAGGTATCAGAATGAGATTTTCACTCTGCAGCAGAGTTGCGCTGATATGAAACTTCCTGGCAGATTAAAACTGTGTGCCGGACCAGACTCGAAATTGGGACCTTTACCTTACGCAGGCAAGTGCTCTACCAGCTGAGCTACCCAAACACGACTTACGCCCCATCCTGACAGCTTTACTTCTGCCAGTACCTCATCTCCTACCTTCCAAACTTTACAGAAGCTCTCCTGCGAACCTTGCAGAACTAGCATTCCTGAAAGAAAGGATATTGCAGAGACATGGCTTAGCCACAGCGTGAGGGATGTTTCCAGAATAAGATGTTCACTCTGCAGCGGAGTGTGCACTGATATGAAACTTCCTGGCAGATTAAAACTGTGTGCTTGACCGAGACTTGAACTCAGGACCTTTTCCTTTTGTGGGCAAGTACTCTACCAACCATCTCATTCTGGAAACTTCTCCCAGGCTGTGGCTAAGCCATGTCTTCACAATATCCTTTCTTTCAGGAGTGCTGGTTCTGCAAGGTTCGTAGGAGAGCTTCTGTAAAGTTTGGAAGGTAGGAGATGAGGTACTGGCAGAAGTAAAGCTGTGAGGACAGGGCATGAGTCATGCTTGGGCAGCTCAGTGGGTAGAGCACTTGCCTGCGAAAGGCAGAGGTCCCGAGTTTGAGTCTCGGTCCGGCACACAGTTTTATCCCTGGCATGTTCGATAGGGTTCATGTCTGGAGAACATGCTGGCCATTCTAGTCGAGCGATATCATTCACAAGGTGTGACTGATGGGGGCATGAATTGTTTCCATGAAGACGAATGCCTCGCCAATATGCTGCCGATATGGTTGCACTATTAGCCGGAAGATGGCATTCACATATCGTACAGCCGTTACGGCACCTTCCATGACCACCAGAGGCGTACGTCAGCCCCACATAATGCCACCCCAAAACATCAGGGAACCTCCACTTCACTCCACTTGTTGGACAGTGTGTCTAATGTGTTCAGCCTGACTGGATTACCTCCAAACATGTCTCTGACGATTGTCTGGTTGAAGGCATATGCAACACCCATTGGTGAAGAGAATGTGATGCCAATTCTGAGCAGTTCACTTGGCATGTTGTTGGTCCCATCTGTACCATGCTACATGGTGTTGTGGTTGCAAAGGTGGACCTCACCATAGACATTGGGAGTGAAGTTGCAGATCATGCAGCCTATTGCACACAGTCTGAGTTGTAACACAATGTTCTGTGGCTGCATGAAAAGCATTATTCAACATCATGGCGTTGCTGTCAGGGTGCCTCTGAGCCATAATCCGTAGGTTTCAGTCATTCACTGCAGTAGTAGCTCTTGGGCAGCCTGAGCGAGGCATGTTATCGACAGTTCCTGTCTCTCTCTGTATCTCCTCCATGTCCGAACAACATCGGTTTGGTTCATTCCAAGATGCCTGGACACTTCCCTTGTTGAAAGTCCTTCCTGGCACAAAGTAACAATGCAGATGCGATTGAACCATGCTATTGACCATCTAGGCATGGTTGACCTACAGACAACACGAGCCGTGTACCTCCTTACTGGTGGAATGACTGGAACTGGTCAGCTGTCGGACCTCCTCTGTCTAATATTTACAGCTTTATGTGGGTTTAGTGACATCTCTGAACAGTCAAAGGGTCTGTGTCTGTGATACAATATCCACAGTCAACGTCTATCTTCAGGAGTTCTGGGAACCAGGGTGATGCAAAACTTTTCTTGATGTGTGTATTTATTTTGTGCAAGTGGATTACATTAAAGCAGGAAATATTAGCATCCCAATTATTGCAGATTTGTGTTCTGTTATTCTACTGTCAATTATTTAGTCAAATTATTACCAAAGGATTTATAAGTTAGGTAGTAAATAAATAGACAACAATAAAACAGAAGTGGAGGATGGTTGGATGAGAGAAATGGAGAGAAGCAAAAAGAAAGGTAAGAGCACCAAACACAAAATAAAGAATTAAGTAGAGAGAAGGAGGACACTGAATTTTAACTGTGTATCAGTGTAACACTCATCATTGATTTCCAATTCCCAGTGAACTCCGAACCAAACTTTAACTTTAAGAAATATAATCCATTTCTCCCTGGTAGAAAGTGGTATACTACTAACCTTCAAATATAAATTGTTTTTCTGTTATCATAGCCCTACTTGTATAATTGATTTCAGTTTGCTCTAATGGAGACTGTTACAACAGCCCTGCTTGACCGTTTTCCAAGTCTGAGGGGCTACAAGATTTGGGTGGTTATGGTAGTATCTGTCTTTGGATACTTTGGTGGCCTCATATTTACAACAAATGTGAGTTATTATTTTATCTATTTCGATGACCTTTATTAACTGTGTACTGTCTGCATCAGTTCAGTAAATACCAAAATTGTATCCTCAATATTTTATGTTGCCATTTCATATCTGAAACAAGATCAATGATAAGCATGTGGGCAAAGTTACTTAGCATTAAGTATGAAACCCATTTCTAAAATATTATCTCATGGTGAACATCTACAATATCTGAGAGTGACAAAACTATAGATGATTGCCAATAAAAATTAGCAATTGTTTAATTTTCTGATTTGAACATATTACTATTGATGAGTCAAATAATTTTTACTAGTTTTTAACACATAGTGTCAAACAGATATTACTAAATTTTTAATGGTAATAGTGAATTTCATCTACTCTTTGTTGTTAACCACATTATCCTTTATTTTGTATAAAAGAGAACCTCTGATGAAATAATGCTATAAGTATTACGACAGATTGCTACTGACCACATAGAAGAGGCATTGAATGCAGACAGACACATTTAACAGTGGACTGTTAAATCTAGTCCACTATTAAATAATATGCCTGTCTGCTATTCAACACCTCATTTCTGTAGTGAGTAAAAACCTATCTTAATACTGATTATTTATTTTGATTAGATTTGTGATTTAAGGGCTGCTGCCATCCATTCCTTGAATTGATTGCTACAGAAGGAAGAAGAAGAAAGATTTGTGACTAAAATATGCCCATATTGTCATAACGTTCACCTATTGAACCACTGTTTCCTTTTAATCTGTCAAGTGCAAAATACTGTATTATATACAAGGGTTAAAACACTATATTGTATATTGGAGTACATAAAAACTATGTATTCAGCAGACCTGTATGTGCAACATCATGCAGAGCATCTGAGGAATTCACGCTACAAGTTTTCCTCAACACTTTTCCATAACTCTTCATTAATCTTGTACCAATATTGAACCACCTATACTCGATTGTAACCCATAATGAGTTGTCTGGCATGGGGAGATCCAGGATCCACGCTGGCCATTTGAACTAGTGTTGAAGATGTTGCAGAATCATGCATCTGTGGATGTTCTAGCACCCACAATTACCCTTACCCACATCACTAATCCTTCCTCAACAGTGTGACTGCATCCACTCACATTAGCCATGGCACAACAACTGAAATAAAGCAATACTAAAACAAAACAACATAATATTGACAACAGTGCTTCTTGTCAGCTTCAAAGGAGAGTTATCAGTAAAACAACTATTTATTTAAGGAAATAATATACAAGTCCATCAACCTCAGAATTGTTTATCACCTGAACAACTGTGTGTGCTGGATCTATGTCCTACTGTAAACACGTATGATCCACGACTGCCTTATGTTCAACCTGAATATTATCATGTTTCCAACATGTCCAAATAACATGTTCTATCCAACTAGTCTTCAAAAAAATGTGGTCCAAATGAAGGTTGCCATGACATCCTGGCCCATATCATTATATGAAGTGGATTCCTTTCAAACCCCTGCACATAATGGGGAATTATCCTTAGAGCAGAAAATCACGTTCCTTATATGTGAACTGCAGTATATTGTACATTTCATCAGAAGGTAATACTCGTGAGCAAGGTAAGGCATTTTGAAACTGTGCTAACAGAGCATGGGAGGATGCCACTTGCTGCTCCATGTTGTTGTCAGACAATTCATTCACAAGCATCAGTCTAAATCTTTGTATTTATTGTTCATGGTACTTGAAGTTCAGATGCTCTTTTGCTAGTGGATTTCATTGAAGACTGCTCATTTGATTAAGTGACAGCAGCACATGTTTACTCTCATGTTTTTTTCTATGTGCACTGTGTCGTCTGTCTTTTAAACTGCCTGAAACAAAAGTACAATATTATGAAAAGAAAGTTTGCTACCCACCATACAGTGGAGGTGCTTAGTCGCAGATAGGCATGACAAAAAGACTGTTTCAAATAAGCTTTTGGCTAGCAAGGCCTTTTTTGTCGAAAATAGATGACACACACACACACACACACACACACACACACACACACAAACACACACACACACACACACACACACACACACACACACACACACACACACACACACCAAATGCAACTCACACATACTTGACTGCAATCTCTGGCAACTGAAACAATGTGGCTTCAGTTGCTTGAGACTGCAGTCGTGTGTGTGTGTGTGTGTGTGTGTGTGTGTTTTGAATGAAGGCCTTGCTGGCCAAAAGCTTATTTGTGACAGTCTTTTTGTTGTGCCTATCTGCAACTTAGCATCTCCACTATATGGTAAGTAGCAACTTTCCTTTCATAATATTGTTACATTCCATCCTGGATTTTCCATTGTTTGAAACAAAAGTACATTTCTCCCTATTAGGCAGGGTTGCTTTATGAAGTGGGTTCTACTCAAAGCAACCTATAAAATGCTCATTATCTCATATCTGTGGATGTTCTAGCACCCACAATTACCCTTACCCTCATCACAAATCCTTCCTCAACAGTGTGACTACATCCACTCACATTAGCCATGGCACCACAACTGAAATAAAGCAATACTAAAACAAAACAACCTAATATTGACAACAATGCTTCTTGTCAGCTTCAGAGGAGAGTTATCAATAAAACAACTATTTATTTAAGGAAATAATATACAAGTGGACTGCCAGATGTTTGTGCACAAAGGGAACCATATTTCAGTATTGGTCATGTTGCCATCACCAGGTGTACTGATAAAATGATCGTCTGGTGGCATGGAGGTTGCTTGCACCTCTACCACTTTCCTGCAGTGTTCCATCCATAGTCGGTTTCTAGAAGTGCATTGCTGCCAATGTGTCGATTGCAGCAAGCTGTCTGCTACTCACACCATGTTTCAGTCTCATGGCTACAGTGACTCCATCAATTCCAGATGTCAGTTCCCTTTGTTTGTTAAAAGTTTCCTTCTTGATTATAATTAAACTAACTTGTACTAAGGTTGTTTGTTAAAAGTTTCCTTCTTGATTATAATTAAACTAACTTGTACTAAGGTTGTAGCATGTGTCACAGTTGATATGTTGGCTCCTGGCTTGAATCTCAATTGATTCCTTAATGATGCAGTTCCAGTAATGAGCCAGAGCTCTGGTGCAGTGGTACTTCACCCCATGCATTTCACAAAGGCAATGTTTCCTGGCTGCTGACTTTTTGGACTGAATGAAATGAGTATATCACTGATGTTTTCAGCAGCAGTCTTCAACAGTGCATGTCTGTGAACAGAAGAAAGTGCTAACATACAAGGGTTTATTTTGAGACTTTGCAGTTTATATGTGTGGTTCAATTCAAAGACAAGAACATAAATGCAATAATACAAAATATGCATAGTAGATAGTGGTCTCTAGTGATACTTGGGGAATCACTACTTAACCAGCATGTGGCACATTCGAAATGCGACACATAAAATTATGAGTCCAATTCTTAGTAAATTAAGGTTTAGCACATTCTTCTGCTGACACCTTCATATGGTGCCATACCAGCAGAGGATTTGATACACTATGGCCTTGTGAAGTGTAAGATCATCCTTGGTAACACTTGTGTCTTAGTGAATGGGCAGAAAGTCTTAATGTTGTGTTTCTAGAGGGTGTATCTTACTTTCCCCAATAATGCCATCATGTGTGGCACAAATACAGTGGAAATTCTCTGTTCCTGTTCCTCCCTAGTCTGGAGGCTAGGGAAGCAGGAGTTTCATATAGTGCCTACTGAATCAGTCCATCAGTGAAGCCATTTTTCTTGAATGCCTTCTCTGGCTCAAAGAGCATACATATTCTGTGTGTCAGGGTTTTAAGTACACCAGTTTTCTGTGCTGACAGTGGTAGCTGCTGGCATGTGGATATAAGTCAGTGTGAGTCTTTAGGTGCAGTATATGCTGTGATCCAAAGATCTATCTGCCTTCCTCTTCATCATGATACCCAGAAAGAGTAGCTTAATGTCCACTTCAGTCTATATCATTAATCTAATATTTGTGGAAGGGAGTTGAGGTGTTAAGGAATCTGTTTAGCCCATGTCTTCCATGTGTCCATATTACAAACGTGATTCCAGTATACAGGATAAGCAGGTTGATTTCAGTGATAGTGATTCGAGTGCTTCATCTTTGATATGTTCTACATACAAGTTAGTCACTACCAATGAGAATGTGCTGCCCATCCTGACCCCCTCAATATGCCTGTACTGCACATATACATAGCTTTGTTATATCTTCTCTGTCTTTGTGGTCAGATCACTATCTATCTTCTGGTACATCTCATCCTACAGCAGGCTCCACATCTTCTCAATATAATCTTTGTGAGAAAGGATATCAATAGTATTGCCCTTGTCTGAAGTTGGTGTGAGTGCAATGTTGAGGCCCTTCTCCAGGGCTAAAGTAACATTCCTATCCAATTCACTGATGGTCAGGTTGATGATAGTCTTGAAAGGAGTTCCTATAGGTGGTTCCTCCAAAAGATGTTCAAATTTCAATATTTATCAGCCTGTGGGTGTGCTCTGTGGGGCGTCAAAAGTAGTCTAGATGACACCAACAATCCAGTCTCTCATACAGGTAATAAAGTGGTTTGCAGCTGTAGAAGTCTTTCCAAAATACATGACGTGGAGTACAACTACACCAGAGTTCTGTCTCCACCATCTCATTACTTGTGCAGCATTTGCAAGGAGTGCATTGAGATTCAAACCAGGGACCAACTTGTCAACCATGATAAACTCAACATAGTTTGGTACCCCACTCTTGGTTTAATTAGCTGCATCAATGGAATTTTAAACAAACATAAAGAACTGACCTGTGAGATTGACTGGGCTACTGCTGCTATCACCTAAATGCATGCAGTGGCATATGGACAGCGGGGGTAGTGGAGATGGGAATATAAGGCTTCACCAAACTGACTCCCCCCCCACGCACACACATATCAGTTCATCAGAAGACCTGGTGTTGCTGACAGCAGGACCTCTTGCTGAAATATTGTGCCTTTTGTACAATAAAATCTGGCAATACATCTGTTGCTGTTTTGTTATAAAATTCACCAGAAGAGATGGAAGAATCACAATTGTTTATTTCCCCAACTGTACAAAGTAAAGAGAGGTACAAACACTTCTCGGGTAGCTTGTATATATGCTTCAGGAATGAAATAAAAGCAACTTGTGGAATTAATAAAGGAATCCACAAGTAAACAGTACAGTGAACAGTTTCTGCATGAACCACCAAGTAACATTAGTAATTGCTGCATTTTCGCAACATATGCTTAAAATAGCAACAACCAAACAATTTACACCCCATACAAAAAAATTAAGGCTTTGACAAAAAAAAAAAAAAAAAAAAAACCAGCTGTTTTGACAATTGTACTGCTTATATTTATCTTCTGATTTGTATTCAGAAATGATAATTTGTAGTAAGTCTGCACCCAGTCTCTTGTTGTGTCGAAGTTATCTGTTAGTGTGCGTATCACAAAATATAAGTGATAGATACCTCTGCAGGACAGTAACACTCTGTTTTGTTGTTATGGAGGTTATTTTATGAACAACATTTTTACTTACATTACCAATAAGAAGTTCCAGTCTCAAAATTTAGGTCTCCAAGTAATTTGCAGGAGTGATTAATAAGATGCATTTCAGTTTATTTTGGAGCATTTTTTTATTTTTTATTTATTATTATTTATTTTTTAGATTTTTAATGCTCCTATCATTGTTACATGTTATTATGTTGACCTTTGATCATTGTTCCTTACTTTAGAACTTTGGAGTGTTTCAATTTTTGGTTTGACAATATTTACGACAGAAGCATTTGCTAAGCAGCACTAAAGCAAGAACAACTAAAGTAAACCAGACACTAACAAGGGGACCTCATGGACTGCTCTGTCCTCTTGATGTCTCTCATATTTATGGGATTTAAATGTCAGTGCCAAGACATGAAATTCCTAAAGTAAATGAACTTCACAAAACACTAGAAAAAATTGACTTTGAAGATTTGAAGACCCAAACACTGTTAACTGTTCAAAATTTTGAGAATTTTATACTGTCCATTTTTTTGCTTTAATTTGAATTAAAATTGGAATGTTTTTAAGAAACATTGCATCAAAATTAAGATAAAATGTAGATAACAACTTTTATTTTTAATTACTCATTGGATGAAAATGTGACTATTAATAATGGATTGGAATTTGGCACATAAGTTTAAAATATCAAATAGAAAATAAGTTACTTTTTATTTCTAAATATCATGAATAAATACAAGTATGATATTAGAAACTTTATATGTAGTTTTTTAACAATAAGACATATCTCTGTTATAACCTTTAATCACCAATAATTGTGTGGATATACAAACATAGAACAATAGCTGGTTACATGCGAACAACTCAGTATCTGTCATTCGACTGCCGTGCCGTGACATTCGACCGGCACCGTTCATAGCTAGGTGGCGCTCCCGCGCTCCCGAGATGCGGAGCGCCTCTATCGCCGTTTGCGCGTACTGTCGTGGCGGCACTGTTAAATGTCGAGGGCATTGTCACAACACTTTTCCCCCCTTGAAAAAAAAACTCACTTCTTTGGAGACATGGACAGTGTGGAGACATCCATGGCCTCTTGTGAGGCCCTGAGAAGATCCCGCGGAGAGACACGAGAGTATGGTCGAAAATGTCCAGGACGGAAGCTCGTGCGTGGAATGTGCCTCCTGGACGAGATGATGGGTGAAAACTCCGGAGCAGCATCCATAGGTGTCGTGGACCTGGGGGTGTGCTCCAGCGAGATGGGTCCCGGAGATGGCGGCGTTGCGACTGGGGCCGGTTACGGCGTACTCGGAAGCGGCAGCGACGTCGGCTGCATCAACACGTATGGTAGATTGGCCGCAGCGACAGGACTGGCTTCTCGGGCTGATGGAGGCAAAGGAAAAGGCGGTGGCACCGGCATGGCCACCACTCATCGGCGCATCTGGTCGTAATGGCGAACAACCATGCTGTCGTCCGTACGTATTTCAGAAAGCCGGCGGCCGCGAAGAGCCTTGACCACCCCTGGAATCCATTTAGGGCGAGATCCATACCCTCGTGCCCACACATCGGCGCCCACTGAGTATTTTCCTACACTAGGGGACACAGTACAAGGCCTGACAGGGTGAAGCAGGTGCAGTAGAGTGCGTGGTTGGCGGCCATGCAAGAGTTCAGCAGGGCTGCAATCACCCAGAGGCGTGAAGCGATAAGAACTCAGAAATTGCAGCAGAGCGTCATCTGTGGAAAAATCACTAAGGAATTTTTTCATCTGGCTCTTGAAAGTGCGGACAAGGCACTCAACCTCCCCATTTGATTGCGGATGGAAAGGCAGTGCTGTAACATGATGAATCTCTTGTCCAGTACAAAAATCACGGAAGGCCTGCGAAGAGAACTGAGGGCCATTGTCCGTGACGATCGTGGATGGAAGACCTTCTAGCACAAAGATTTTGGACAAAGCCAGCTTCGTCGCCACAGTGGTGGGCGACGGACATCGAACAACAAACGGAAACTTCGAGAAGGCGTCAATCAACAGTAGCCAATAAGTACCGAGGAAGGGGCCGGCAAAGTCAGCGTGCACCTGTTCCCATGGCTGCACCGGATCAGGCCACAGAGAGGGCATTGTACGAGGTGCAGCCAGTTGTTGAGCACACTGACCACATGCAGCAACCATGTGGGCGATGTCCAAATCAATACCGGGCCAATAAACGTGCCTGTGGGCCAGGGGCTTAGTCCGAGAAATACCCCAATGGCCTTCATGCAACAGTTTGAGAACATCTTTGCAAAGAGAGGCTGGCACCACGACCTGTGGAGATGCGCCATCCGTGGTCAGAAGAACAACACCATCACAAACAGACAGACGAAGGCGTAAGGCATGGTAGTTGCGAAGGGGATCCAATGCCCGGTCCTTGGTCCTGTCCAGCCAACCCCGTTGAACAAAACCGATCACCTGACGCAGGACCGGGTCCTGCGCAGTAGCCGACGTGACCTGTGAACCTGTAAGTGGAAAACCCTCGACCGCACGACATTCTTCCTCATCAATGTGGAAACAGAGTAGTTCATCATGATCGAAAACCGGGTTGGGGCCCATCGGCAATCGCGACAATGCGTCAGCGTTGGCGTGCTGGGCCGTGGGGCGATAGTGAATCTCATAGTGAAAACAAGACAAGTATAAGGCCCAACATTGCAGGTGGTGAGCTGCCTTATCCGGAAGCGACACCGATGGGCCGAACAGAGAGACCAGCAGCTTGTGGTCGGTGGTGAGGTGAAACTTAGAACCATACAAAAAAATGCTGAAGTTTTTTAGAGCATAAATGATAGCGAGCACCTCCTTTTCGATTTGAGAGTAATGCCGTTGCGCATCGTTGAGGGTCTTGGAAGCATAGGCGATGTGTCGTTCCGACCCATCCTCATACCGATGGGCGAGAACAGTCCCCAGGCCATACAGTGACGCGTCAGTCGCCAGAACCAAGTGCTGACCTGGACGGAATGTGGCAAGACAAGGCACCGACTGCAAATGAGCCTTCAGGCAGACAAAAGGCTGCTCACACTCGTCGGACCAACAGAAAGGGACGTTTTTGCGTAACAGCTGATGCAGAGGATGAGCTACCGCCACCGCGGATGGAATGAATTTGTGATAATAAGCAATCTTGCCTAGAAACGCCTGAAGTTTTTTGACCGTAGACGGCCGGGGTAGAGCGTTAATGGCCGCAACGTGCTGACGTAGAGGCCGTATACCCTCACGGGACAAGTGGAAACCAAGATACTCAATGGAGGGTTGGAAGAACTGTGACTTGTCCAGATTGCACCTCAACCCAGCTGAATGCAAAACCCGAAACAGTGAACGCAAATTGCGAAGGTGCTCCTCAGTGGAGGCCCCCATGACAACAATGTCATCCAGATAATTTATGCAGCCGGGAACGGAAGCCGTGAGCTGTTCCAAAAACCGCTGAAAAATGGCTGGCATGCTAGCAACGCCAAATTGTAACCACTGGTACTGATACAACCCACAAGGAGTGTTGATGACGAGAAATTCCTTGGAAGAAGCATCCAACGGCAACTGATGGTGCGCCTCCGATAAGTCAAGTTTGGAAAAGAACTGGCCCCCAGCGAGCTTGGTAAATAACTCCTCAGGACGGGGAAGAGGATAAGTGTCAATGAGGCTCTGAGCGTTGACAGTGGCTTTAAAATCACCACACAATCGCAGACTCCCATTTGGTTTGGAAACCACGACGATTGGCGATGCCCATTCGCTGGAGGTAACAGGAAGGAGAATCCCTGAAGCTGTTAACCTGTCTATCTCAGCCTTGACAGGTGCACGCAACGCCACCAGAATAGGACGTGCCCAGAAAAACTTAGGGCGAGCTGAAGGTTTAAGAGTAATGTGGGCTTCAAAATCCTTGGCACGACCCAGACCAGCAGAGAACACGGACGAAAATTCAGAACACAATCTATCCAGCTGTTGATACGGAATATCCTCAGATATGAGGTGCAAATCATCATCAATGGAGAACCCGAACAACTGGAAAGCATCATAACCGAACAGGTTTTCAGTGCCCGCATGATCCACCACATAAAACGTGAGGGGCTTAACAATAGTCTTGTAGGCAGTGGAAGCATCAAATGGCCAATGATAGGCATTTTCTGTTTATTGTAAGTTCTCAGATTTCACGTAACTGGAGACAAGGGAGGGGAGCCCAACTCCAAATACGTGCGAGAATTAATGAGAGTTACTGCAGAGCCAGTGTCCACTTGCATGCGAATGTCTTTATCCAGAACACAAACAGTAACAAACAACTTATTTGAAACTTCCTGGCAGATTAAAACTGTGTGCCCGACCGAGACTCGAACTCGGGACCTTTGCCTTTCGCGGCAAAGGCAAAGGTCCCGAGTTCGAGTCTCGGTCGGGCACACAGTTTTAATCTGCCAGGAAGTTTCATATCAGCGCACACTCCGCTGCAGAGTGAAAATCTCATTCTGGAAACAACTTATTTGTTTGAAAAAGCACACAGTTAACATCCATGTCCGATGCCTCGTCCTCGTTGACAGGAACTTTAGGGGACTGACACACAGAAGCAATGTGGCCTTTTCTCCTACATGAATTACACGTGGCCCAACATTTTGGACACGTGGCCCTGTCATGCTGTATGAAACAACGTGGACAAGAAGGAAGTGCGGAACGAACCTGCTTCTGTGGTTGCTGTTTTCGCTGTGAGCGTTGCAGCCCAACGCGACGTTGTTTATGCAAGTGAACCACCGCCACATCTTCGTTCTCCTGTGAAACAGGCAAATTGTCGGTGTCGAAAGTTGACTGTACAGCGCCTACATCACACCACATGTCTATTTGCGCACCAGCAGCATGAGACACTTCAAAGGATTGAGCGATGCTTAAAACTTCTGACAATGACGGGTTTGGCAGTTGTAGGGCATGTTGCCAAACTTCTTTATCAGGAGCAAGCCGTAGAATAGCATCCCTAACCATTGAATCAGCATAAGACTCATGATGAGTATCCGTGACAAACTGACATTTCCTACTCAGACCGTGTAGTTCCGCCGCCCAAGCCCGGTAAGATTGATGGGGCTGTTTACGACACCGGTAGAATACCACACGGGTGGCAACAACGTGGGTGTTTTTTCGGTAATAATTAGACAATAAGTCACACATTTCTTGGAAGGACAGAGAGGCAGGTTCCCGCAAAGGGGCTAACTGAGATAGCAGCTGATAGATCCATGGGGAAATCCAAGATAAAAATAACGACTTACACATAGGAGTGTCGACAACGCCGAAAGCCAAGAAGTGTTGCCACAAACGCTTCTCATAATCCTCCCAGTCTTCAGCGGCCTCGTCATAAGGAGGGAATGGAGGCAGAGAAGAGGAAGACAGACGATGAGTAAGCAACATCGACAACACCTGAATAGCAGCTGTCAGCTGTGTTTGTTGTTCATTGAGCACTTGCATAAGCTGTTCCATGTCTGCCCCATCACGAACACACAAATCCACAATGCAGTGAAAAAAAAAATATCCGACCTCGTCGCCAAAAAGTGTTATAACCTTTAATCACCAATAATTGTGTGGATATACAAACGTAGAACAATAGCTGGTTACATGCGAACAACTCAGTATCTGTCATTCGACTGCCATGCTGTGACATGCGGCTGGTGCCGTTCGTAGCTAGGTGGCGCTCCCACGCTCCCGAGTTGCAGAGTGCCTTTATCGCCGTTTGCGCGTACTGTCATGGCGGCACTGTTAAATGTCGAGGGCACTGTCACAACAATCTCATTTATTACCAGTTTTTAATTAATTATGAATACTCATATTTTCATGCAGTTAGCAATTAAAAATAAAAGAATGTTATTATTAAAAATACTGTTCAGTATTTGTTAATTAACACTTCAGTGTGCTGATAATGTGAAATATAAAGTAAAGTTAAAAAATGAAAGTTGTGGTTAACAAGAATCAAACCAGTGACATCATTAAGAGATTCAAATGCTGCTCACTCAGCTACCAATTCCTTTGTTTAGATAACACTTGAAATCATTTGTCTTTAGCAGTGCTCAGATCTTCATATCTAGAAAACTGATTTCTTAGAGGGTTTTTGAGAGGTACTGTGCTCGTTTACAGAATTCATGTTCTGTCATGGACCTTCAGATCCTATAATAATGAAATGGAGGGATGGATTGGGAAAGGTAGGAAAGGAGGGG
Source organism: Schistocerca serialis cubense (assembly GCF_023864345.2). Classification (NCBI taxonomy): domain Eukaryota; kingdom Metazoa; phylum Arthropoda; class Insecta; order Orthoptera; family Acrididae; genus Schistocerca; species Schistocerca serialis. Next base: position 562,931,978 of record NC_064644.1, read on the forward strand.
CAAGTCACTTTCATCCCTACTTGAGATGACCCCACCTGTTGTTTTGACAAGGTGGTGTAAGCAGGTTCAAGTGGGTATATGTTGTAATAGTTATCCAGAGATGAAAATTTTTGCATAGGATGTACTGCATGGAAAGCTGCACCAGACCAGTTTTCAGAATGAAGAGAAAACAGACACAGATATATTAAGTATTACTAGTTCCAGAAAGGGAAGGAATTTACCTCAGACAGTTACTGAATGTGGCAAGGTATTATCTCTACCAGTATGAGATGTGAAAAATGAGCCATCTGTCTTATTTCCATCTCATGAAACCCCTTCTCACCTGTAAATCCCATCATATGTGAGGCAGGTGACCTTAATCAATGGTCTATGATAGATTCCTTCACGTTAACGAACCTGTAAAGTTTGGCAGACTGTCAGTTCAAAGTGTTTTATATGAAGTTAGTTTACATGACAGCATGTTATGTTCTACATATTTTGTTAGCACAAAAAATTACAAATATTAAATCATATTTAATGTCTAACTGACACATAAAATAAGATACATCACATTAATATTTGGTAATATTTATTTTCAGAGTGGTATGTACTGGCTCCAGTTGGTGGACAAATATGCAGCCAACTGGTCAGTCCTATTGATAGCTATTGTGGAATGTATTATCATTTCCTGGGTCTATGGTGCTAACAGGTTTCTTGCCGATATACAGGAAATGATTGGTCCACAATCAGAAACATGGAAGTTTTTTTGGAGGTGGATGTGGAAAATTGTAACTCCTGCAGCCTTATTGGTAAGAAAAATACTACAAGAGATGTTCGGAAATGATTTACAATTGTGTTGTTTTACAAATGCCACTCAAACAATAGGCATGTCCTCTCATAGGATGATGTATTGATTCTTGTTCAGTATGCAGATGCTGGATATCAGTTGTGAACACTGTTTATAGTGAAAGGGCAGGACTTGTTTGTTGTTAAGTAGAGAAAGCTATGGAAGGCAAATATCATGCTCAAAGATGGATCACATGGTTTCTGTGCAAGAAAGGAGCCAAAACAACAGATATTTATAAATATTTATTTGCAGTGGGTTGTCAAGAAGCTCCCACACAAAAGGCTATTTATATCTGCATCACAGGATTCGCTAGCAGAACGAAATGCGTGGCCCCACACCAGCAGTGCCTGACTGCAAATTTGATTAATGGAGGTTCATTGTTGTGGCACACACACCATATTAATCAGATCTTGCTCCATCTGATGATGCTTTGTTCAATAACATGAAGGATACACTGTGAGGTAAGAGATTCAAAAACGAAGGAGATTTGCAGGCAGCTGTCCATGAGTGGTGCCTAATATCCCCAAAGAATAGTTCCGTGATGCAATAATGAGGTTCATTAATAAATAAGGTAGTTAAACTACTATTGTAAATCATTTCCAAATGCCATTCATAGAACCTATCAGTAATTAAATTTCATGATATGACATGTTTATACTCTTTTGTAGCTATTTTTAAGACCTTTTCATTAGGATAATTTTGTAACATCAGCTCCAAAATTGTGTAAACATTAATCAATGGCTCTCATTTCCCACATATCACTACAAAATTTTGTTAAATATTTGGGAATGTCAATGATTAAACATAGCCCACTCATAACTTACATATTATCACCATTAAGGTATAAATAAGTGAATGACTGAAGGATTACATACAGTTCTATAATACGTAGCACACAAACTACACTCATCAAAAATATTTTTAGTATCACCTCGGTTCATAGAGTTCCAGAACCTGTACAGAAAATTGGAATAGAGATAAACATGAACATCATCTCCGCCATTTTTATTGCTCATGAAAACCAAACATTGCATGTTGTACCACCATACAGCGAGACCTTCAGAGGTGGTGGTCCAGATTGCTGTACACACTGGTACCTGTAATACCCAGTAGCACATCCTCTTGCATTGATACATGTCTGTATTCATCATGGCATACTATCCAAAAGTTCATCAAGGTACTGTTGGTCCAGATTGTCCCACTCCTCAGTGGCAATTTGGCATAGATCCCTCAGAGTGGTTGGTGGTGGGTCACGTCATCCATAACAGCCCTTTTCAATCTATCCCAGGCATGTTCGATAGGGTTCATGTCTGGAGAACATGCTGGCCACTTTAGTCAAGCGATGTCATTATCCTGAAGGAAGTCATTCACAAGATGTGCACAATGGGGCTGTGAATTGTTGTCCATGAAGACGAATGCCTCGCCAATATGCTGCCTATATGATTGCACTATCTGTCGGAGGATGGCATTCACATATCATACAGCTGTTATGGCACCTTCCATGTCCACCAGCATCATACGTCGGCCCCACATAATGCCACCACAAAACAGCAGGGAACCTCCACATTGCTGCACTTGCTGAGTGTGCCTAAGGTGTTCAGCCTGACCAGGTTGCCTCCAAACACATATCTGACGATTGTCTGGTTGAAGGCATATGCGACAGTCATCGGTGAAGAGAACATGATGCCAATCCTGAGCGGTCCATTCGGTATGTTGTTGGGGCCATCCGTACTGCATGAATCCCATCAAACATTCATGGAACACACTTGAGAGGCCAATTTTTACAATACATCCTGCACCAGCAACGCTTTCACAGTTACAGATGGCTGTCAAGACAGTGTGGTTCAGTATTTCTGTAGGGGACTGTGGCGACTTGTTGAGTCCATGTCACATCAATTTGCTGCCTTATGCCGGGCAAAAGGAGGACTGACACGATATTAGGAGGTATGCCATGACTTTTGTCACCTCAGTATATGTCTTCTCAGTATGAATCAGTTTACATACTCTTTTCATAGCTTCACTCATGACATTAATTCCCATGTTACTCAACAATGCTGACAGTATTCCATACCTCAGTACAATTTTCTCAAATAATACCCTTGCTACTGTGTTACCATCTTGCCATTCAATAGGCTCAGCTACCATTTCTCCAATCTAGTTTTAAAGGTCTAAAAAAGGACACATCAAATGGAAGAGTCTTGAAACTGTTTTAATATTGCAACTTTTTCATTTTCACTTATTTCTTATGCCATTCTTGGTTCAGCTGCCTTGCATTTTCAGATATAATTTTCTATATCTTTGACACAGCTTTCACATTTCAGAACATAATGTTCTTTTGTTCTCAGCTTAACTGTCTTGTGCTCTGTGTCCTGGGTGGTCACACCTACTGCGGGCTTGTCCACATCAACAACACTGCTGTCTCTAACTGCCTGTCAGTAGCTGACCCTTACTGCAGCTTCCTCTGCTGCATTCTGACCAATACTGCTGTCATCTTCCTGTCATGCACCAGCTGCCCCGACGTCTCTCACTCATGAGAGCACATAGGTGACACATTTATACATGATCTGATAGTCATATTCCTCCAGCTTTAACCTAAACTTAATCAACCTGGGTGACAGGTTTGATATACTATCTACTCACGTTAGTGATTTATGAACAGAAAATATCAGGAGCTATCTGCAAAACATGTACAGTCTAAAATCTTTTATTGCTCAGCAAATGGCTAACATCAAGTGGCTGACACAAATGAGTAGAACTAGGTGGTAGAAGCACAAATTTAATGTCCTGTTCCTGTTCCTGTTCCTGGTGCCTTTGCCCTCTTCACATTTTCACTTATCCTAATCATTAGTTCTTTATTTCTTTTCAGAAAAGATTTTACCCACTCATGCCCAGCTCAGTTGTAACAGAATCATTTTTCAAGCCTCCCTGCTTCATTGAGATATGCCTATATTCCTCAGAGGAAACTCTCATTTCACACAACACAATAATCCTTCAACCAGGCTTTTTTCCTCACTGTTGGTTAATGCTGGTTGGCCACCTACTTTTTATTTGTACCTTGCCTTGAATTTTGTCACTTAATGTTGTATATGGAACTGTGTATTGCTCTGAAGCTTTCCAGATGCTTAATTTTCCCGATTTGACAGCTCTCACTGCATTTAGAAGAAATTCTGGTTTGTAGTTTGATTTTCATGTTAGTCCCAGGACCTTTGGTATACTCATGTGATCGGATTCACCCTACAAAAATGCAATTTTGTAATTAGGCCTACATAGTGACTAAGCTGTATTAGCAATGAACAAAAAAAAAACGAAACTGTATCATGTAAGACATTCGTATGCAAGCAATAATATAGCAACTTACCAGTTACACTTTGGAAGTAACAGGTACCAGCAGAAGTTTTCGCACTGTTGTCTTGACTACATGAGTGTAGCACAAGAATCACACACCTACTGACAATGTGAATTGCCAGTTGCGCGCACTCCAACAATTAGTAAAGAATTCACGACAGTGGTCAGCTGCAATGTAATTGTTAAAATGCTACGCTCAGTTATCCAAATGTGGAAGAACCGGTAAATGATCGGATTGACACCACCTGGTCGGATTCATCTCATTTTATGGCACAGTACCCTCTTTCTACATTATTTAGTGACCTCAAGGCATATGCAACAAGTAAGTCACTTCCGATTTTCCCCCAACTCAAAACTGCTCCAGTAGACATTTGGCAAATGTTTCTGATAATTATGTAGTTCTTTTCAAAGTCCTGATGCTATGGACTTCATAACTTTGACCTTCCATGGGTTTAGCCTCAAGCCCTTGGCTAATGCAATATGTCCCAAATAGCAAACCTCATTTCACAAAAATTCACATTTATCCACCTGTAGCATTATATTATGGAGTCTAAATATTTCAAATACTTCTGTTAGCTGCTTATTGGGTTCCCCTAGGGAGGTGAACAACTTGTCACTTTGTAATCCTGTCAAAATGGAATTCATCAACTTCTGAAATGTACTTTGAGCTGTTTTTAGATTCATGGGCATTAGTTTGTATTTGTAATGCCCATATTGCATGCTGAAAGCCATCTTTTCTTGATCCTGTTCAGTGTAATAAGATCCAGTAATAACCCTTCACTAAATCTAGGGATGAGAAGTACTTTGCCTTTCTTGATTGTAAAGAATTTTATCTGTTCATGGCAGTGGGTATATTGAATTTAGGGAGATCATATTCAGTGACTGTTCACCATTTTTACTTTCCAGTGGTATCCATCCGTTTCTGAATAAAAATTAATGGAAAATTCCAACCAATTGTGCTTGGCACTATCATGTCATTCCTTAATACCTTTCAAATGTCTCGATGGATCTCCTTTTAGTGCTTGTGGCATGCTGTAGGGCCATGAGCAAATTACCCTACTCTCTGCCTCTGGTAGCACTTTAATTTTGTGTTTGATACTATATGTATACGCAGTTTGTATATCGGAGAATGGAAAATTTCGCTGTACATGGTACATAGCTGTATAACAGCTGTTTTCTTCTTCTGCATTCAGATGACTTACTTGGATGTGCTCTTTTAGTACACTTACTCTTGCTTTCAACTGTGGCTTGTTTTTACCAACACAATTCACTCTGAATGATTCCCACATCAGTGCCTACCCTGGTATTGTTTCCACTACCAACTGTGGGCAGTCTGCTGGCACACTCTCATCTGTAGTGTTTGGCACACTTGTTAAGCATTCTCTCGATTCTATTTTAGCTAATGCCTCAAGCACCCTTGTTGATCTTGTGTTTTGGAATGAATACCTTTCTCATTCTGTTTACCCCTATTTTTATTCAGCACAGCCATTCATCTTGGTGCCCTATTTTTTTCATTTTGCATATGCCCTGTTTGCTTCTCTCTGATAATCCCTGTTGTCTGCCTCTGTTGTGTTTCGACAGTTAATTGTTTCCTATCCTGCTCGCTCTCACCTTTCCATGTGTTTCTTGCTCCATGCTTAATAAGCCTTTCCTAAAAGAGCCTTCTCTTTCCTTTAAATGTACTATGCAGATCTCACTCTGCGACTTTGTCTTCAATTCTCTACAAGATTTTTGCTCCATGTCTGAATTTGTTCTGTTGTTTTTATTCTCTTTCTTGTATCTGTGCAACCATATCTAGAAGTCATGACTTATAATACTAATTTCACCGTGCTGAGCTCACATTCTTGCTCTATCTTCATTTCGATCCATGCCTCATGGATCCACAGGATTCTGATGGCATAACTGATAACAACTCCATTTCCCTTGAAGAAGTCTTGACCCGGTAGCCCATCACATAGAAGGTCCACATCTTCTCCAATTACATGGAAGTAACACCTCACTTGCATTCTGCTCCCCATCCTTCATGTCAGGATTACAGTTCTCTCTCTGTATTTGCAAGTGTATTAGCAATTCCCGAATCCTAATACATTTGGCTGGATTATACTTTCTGCCATTTCTCAGACAGCTTCTCCAAACTAGGCTTAGCTACACCCCACTATCCACGAGAAACTTCAGGCAGTTATTAGTGCCTTCTTGGCACTCCAGTTCAGTAAGCTTGTAAGTTGACTGTTTTCTTATGCCCTTGCTTAGTTTTGCTGGATTTTACTTGACCTATGCAGGTTCCATTCATAGCAACTGATCTCTGAGCAGTCTCTGGCATTGTGACTGGTTTGATTCCATTAAAACATTCATCTTGGCATGTGAGTTTATATGACTTCACCACTGACACCATGAACATGTCATTGCCCATGATTGATTTGTTTCCCTACAATTTCCTCATATTACTGGCCCTACCTTCCATATTCTTTTATTTGTACAAGAATCTCACACTGCATGGCCTGCATATGAAGTACTTTGGGCTTTCTTTTCAGCCTTCTTTTTGGCACCACGCCAGTGCCTCAGGTGATCATCTTTTCTCGGGCCAAGGCTATTGCACTCTCTTCTGTCAGAGCGATATCTATAACCTCTGCTAAAGATAACTGTTCACTGTGCATGCACACTCTTGTCTTTATCCTATTATCATAAATCCCATGGATAAACACTGCTCGGCTCAACTTCCTAATAAGTGCAAGGCTGCCTTCTAATTCTGAATGTCACATAGTACCTCTAATAATTTCCCTTAAGTGCTGCTGCATTTTATGCAACTTTGAGCTCAGTTGTGCTGTGCTTTCTCCAAGTTCTTGCCAACTGACAAACATCAGACAAGCATGGAAATGGAGTGTACTTTTGCTGGCATATTCTTCTAGTAGTATGGTAGGTCTCAAAACTAACAACTTGTTGCATGCTGAAACAAGTATTTTAATTTTCTCGAATTTTAACAAGGTATCTTTCTGCTCAGGACTGATAATTTCAAACACAATATAATAGCCAAGGAACTTGTTTAGAGTGGCTGTAGTGTCATTAAAGAATTGAGCTATTAATTTTAGCAAATCTGGTAACTAAAGGATTGCCTACTGGGTGACTCGTGCACATTAGTTCCTTGAAAGAATTATCACATCATATGACATGCCTGCTAGCTTTTTAACTCACAGTGGGAACTCCTCTGCTACTGTTGCTGCTGCTGCTGCTGTGTGCTGTATGCTATGAAGCATTGCCCTTGTGCTGTTGTCCATTGTCACCACTGCTGTTGCTGCTGCTGCTGCTGCTGTGTGCTGTATGCTATGAAGCATTGCCCTTGTGCTGTTGTCCATTGTCACCACTGCTGTTACTGCTGCTACTGCTGATGATGATGATGTGTGCCTTCTGCTGCCCTGAACCATCATCCATAACTTCATGCTGCTGTCTGTAGCTGCCAGTGCCACTGCACTGTCTGTAAACTTATGCTACTGTTGCCCCATGCTGCCTGGATGCCTGCCAGGATGACTGCTTTGTTCCTAGGCACCATCTGTTGCTGAGGTAGTCGTGGCCTCCTCTTCTTTCTTCTACTGGTGCCATCCATTTCTTGGCACTGAAGGGCCTACCTTCTTCTTCATGAGAGCAGGATGGCAGGAACACTATTTAATTCACCTGGTTCCTGGTTCTGCCACTGGTCTGCATTCTGGTTGTTCAAATAATACAAAACAGGTTCTCAAACTCAGTCCATCGTTTTACATAGTGTCGGGCTGAGCGGGTTTGATGTTACGTATAGAACTGACCTACTCCAATATCACATAGCATGGCAACAACCACATGCTAATCGATGAGCAACTCCACATCTGACACCAGAAAAGAAAAAGTCGTATAACTAATGTGGGAATGGCATACTGAACGTTTTGAAGGAATTATGGAACTCGGTCAAGAAATATGTGAACAAAATGCAAGACTTGGACAATTATAATCTTTAATGCTTGTCTGAGCAAAAAGTGAATGAATGACTTGACTGAAACTACACTATTCCTGACTACTTTCCCATAGAGAGAGGTATGCAGTTAAGTATGAACACGAGTGGAGCCAGAGCGAGTACTACACTTCCAGAACCTGGGCCTGGCCAACACAGATGTCTCTCGTGCATGCCTGTCTGAACTCAGCTCCTCTATAGGTAATGCCATCTCCAAGTTTACACTATGTCAGGTCATGTAGCCCCTTCCACATTGGCACTTCCGGCCACTGTTCTGCGAGCCCTCATGTATGTGCCCATATATGATCAACGCCAACATCTTGCCGCGCCTTGCACTTCTTCATTTCAGCTCCATTTTGACATCCTGACATGCCCGATTATGCCCTGCTGGTGGTAATTTCTTTGCACTTTTTAGGCAAACGTAGTCATTCTAGCTTCTGTTTCTTGCCTTTCATGCATTCAATTTTCTAAATATGCAACAGTAAATGATCTGATGGTCACAGTGAGTGTAAGTCTGAAGATGTTTGCTGGTGTTGCTGTAGTGTGTGGGAAGCTGTCATCATTGAGTGGCTATAGGAGGATACAAGATGACAAACTTTCTAGTTAGTGGGATGAATGGCAGCTTGCTGTAAAAGTAAAAGTAAAAAAAAAAGTAAGTTAATGTGTGTGAGTAGGAATAACAATCCCCTATTGCTCTAATACAGCATTAGTGCTGTTTTACTTGACACAGTCACATTAATTAAATACCTAAGCATAATGTTGTAATATGAAATGGAGTGAGCATTTGAGATGGGTAGTAGGGAAGGTGAATGGCCAACTTTGGTGTATTGGGAGCCCTTTAGGAAAGTGTGGCTCATCTACACTGATCAGGCAGAACATTATGACCAGTGACCTACTATTGATAAAAATTTGTCTAGGTGATAGCAGCATCACCTGGTGAGGAATGACCATTAGTCAGACACATGCACAGTGGATATAGTATCAGTGAGTGTGCTGTCCATGTATAGACTGAGGAAGTTGCACAATCAATCAGTTGACTGCTGGCAGATTGTGATGACCCGGAGGCTCAGCTTGAGCATTTTGGAAACTGCACAACTTGTTGGGTGTTTGAGGACCACTGAGGTGAGTGTCTTCAACATATGACATGGGGTTTGGCGACCACCTCTCATTACAGATGTTGGATGTTGGACATTGGACATCAGAGGCTGGGAAGACTGTTAAAACAGCACAGGGGGTGAATTGTGGCAGAAGAATTAACATTGGACTTTAATGCTTGACTGAGTACAAGCATGTCTGAACATACAGTGCACTGAACACTACTAACAATGGGCCTTCATAGCCGACAACCCATGCACATGTCATTGTTAACACCATGGCATCAGCAACTATGACTGAAATGGGCACGCAACCATCAGCACTGAATGTTGATACAGTGGCAGAATATTGCAAGGTGTGATGAATCCAGATACCTTCTGTATCATGCTAATGGTATGGTGCGAATTCATCATCTTCCATGGGAACAGCTCCTTGACACCTGCACTGTAGGATGCAGTCAAGCTGGCGGCCGCTCTATTAAGCTCTGGGGAACATTCACACAGGTATCCATGGATCCAGTGGAACTCATGCAAGGCACCATGACAGCCAAGGAGTATGACACACTTGGTGGCAGGCCACGTACACTCCTTCATGACCATATGTTTCTCAATGGCAGTGGCATTTAACAAGATAATGTGCCATGTTACAAGACCAGTAGTATGGTGGAGTGGTTCGAGGAACACAGCGGCGAGTTCCAATTGATGTGCTGCCCCCCCACTCAACTTGCCAGATTTGAACGAACCCAATAGAACACATCTGGGATGGGATTGAACATGGTATCAGAGCTCATCAACCCCCCCCCCCCCTCCCCCCACTGGAATTTATGGAAATTAGGTGACTTGTGTGTGAAGATGTGGTGCCAACTCTTACCAGTGACCTACCAAGGCCTCACTGCTTCCATGACATGACACATCACTCCTGTTACTTGTGCCAAAGGTAGACACACTGGCTATTAGGTAGGTGGTCGTAATGTTCTGGCTGATAAGTGTATGAAGGAGATCATGTATAGAACACTTATGTGTCACATTCTTTAGTACTGTTAGAGTGTTTTGAACACCCACCATGTTGGATTAAAGGAAGACATCAAAGCAATTCAGAGGCAGTCTGCCAGATTTGTTAGGAGTAGGTTTGATGAACATGCAAGCATTATAGGGATGCTTCATGAACTCAAATTGGAATTCCCGGAGGGAAGATGGCGTAATTTTCACAAAACAATAATAAGAAAATTTAGAGAACAGGCAAGTTCAACACACATTTTGTGTAAGGGCCAGAAAGATAAGAAAAATTTAGGCTTGTACAGAGAGATATAGACAGCCAATTTTGCTTTTCTCTGGTTACAAGTGGAACAGGAAAGGGAAAGACAAGTTGTGGTATGAGGTACCCTCAGCCAAGCACTATAGCGAGCAAGGTGGCGCAGTGGTTAGCACATTGGACTCACATTCGGGAGTACAATGGTTCAAACCTGTGTCCGGGCATCCTGATTTAAGTTTTCCATGATTTCCCTAAATCGCTTTAGGTAAATGGAAAGACGTGGCCAACTTCCTTCCCCACCCTTCCCTAATCCTACGGGACCAATATCTTCGCTGTTTGGTCCCCTCTCCCCAAACCAACCAAGCACCATATGGTGGCTTGCAAAGAATGTATGTAGATGGAGAAATATTAAGTATAATAGAAACATGTACTTCTTTGAGACCTGCAGAAAATAGTGCATAAAAACATGGTAGACTTAGCATATAAAACACAAAACAACTATGATGCATGTCACTAGAGAGGTACAAGAAAATGAAAATGAAGGAAATGAAATGCAAACATTAGAATATAAAAGCCAAAATTAAAATATTGAAGTGATTTAACAGAGCAAGTGTTGCCAACTGATAATACAGGAGGTACTGAGTAGTTATAATTAAAGTGCAGCTACCCGCACGGCCTGGTATTGTAATTATCATATGACGGAAAACTTGGTAAATATGATAATGTGATTTACCACGGCAAAAAAATTTGTTTGAATTTTGGCCTCCAGATGCAAATCTGCTGCTGTGAATGCAAGAAAGACATTTACAAATGTTTCTATTTGTAATGGAATAGGACACGGGCAGGAAAGGTCGAACAAGTGAGAAAGGCATAATGTTGATTTTGTTATTAACTGCCACTTACACTCTTTGTTCAGTATGAACACTGAAGATGTTGATAAGGTGCTGAATTCATAAAATGACATGATCAACAGTTGCTCACAGCAGTCCCAGTGGAAAGTAAGCAAAATGTTCCTGTATACTGGCCTTTGGACCAGGCAGATTCTGAACGTGTCCTATAAATGGGATCTTTCAGGTATCCCCAGAGACAAAAGTCAAATAGATTTAGATCAGGTGATCATGAAGGCCATGCTGGAAAACCTCTGGAGATACCATGTTCATGAAAGGTTGCATTAGGTGGGTCTTTCACTTGGTGAGCAATGTGAGGTGTTGTCCAGCCTTGCATGAGAGCAGTGGTTTCCACACAGTGGCGCTCTTATAAAGCAGGAATCACATGCTGTGCAAGAAGCTTTCAGTAACATGCAGACGTGGCAGGTCATCTAGGGGTATTCTTTTCAAAGATGAACAGACTGGGAATGAGGGTGCTTGTGAATACACGCCACACAGTCACAGTGTCGTAGCTCTTCGCGCACAGCATGTGGTCTAACATTATGTCAAATTTGGCAATTCCATGTATTCAGTGCACCCTGTAGTGTAAAACGTGCCTTATCGCTCCATAGAATATTGTTCGGTCAGTGATGCGAGTCCGTGCCACAAACAGAAGAGCAGATTCATAATTTTGCAGTGGATCATGGTGTTTTAGTTGCTGCGCCATTTGGATCTTCTACAGGTGCCAGTGCAAAATATATTGCAAAACTTTCCATACTGTTGATCATGGGATGGACAATTTTTGTGACACTGCACAAGCACTAGCTCTGTCAGGGGTACATGCTGCACAGTCGGTTACAGCAACAGCAACCTCATCACTAACTTCCACTGGGATAGGGCCCCTACCACTGACCAGTGTTTTCAAATTTCATTATCTTTTTCTGTATACCATGTTGGGTCTGTGCTCAGACCTTTCAGTCAGTGATACTCTCTCAATGTAGCACTACAATTGCTGCTGTTCACATAAAACAGTTTCACTAACAGTGGATGGTCTCACTTTTCAATAGCCATTCTGTTCACTCACCTTCGGCTTGTGGAATGACAGTGTAGATGTCATGGTGTCATACAAACAGTTTACAGTGCCAGATTGCACCTGGTGGTCAGTATTTTAACTAATATTTTTTCAGCATAAATCAGGTGGGCATTAACACATTAGCATATCCACCAAGTTCCGTTGCCATAGGATAATTGCAGCCCACACTGGATCTCTGTGACCAGCTGCACTTTAATTATAACCACCCAGTACCTATTGAGATATAATAAGTATAGCTTGGGTTAAAATAAAATGTAAGTAGAGGAATTTTCTAGCAAAAGATATAAACAAAGTTAAAGCATGAACATTTTGAAATTAGAGCATATATACTAGAAAATGAGAAAATGTTTTGTTTGGAAGTGAAAAATACTAACAAGAAAATTGCAATTCAGTAACTGTTTATTATCAAGCATTTTGTGTATATTTAACAATAACAATGAGATAGCTACAGGGATAACTTAAATACCATAGCTGTAATATAAACCTACATTGCCACTTCCATTCTAACACTTATGAACATGTTATAGTTAAACTGTTATTGCTGGAATTCATAAAAATGACATGAGTATTTTTTAAACTGTAAGTGTAAAATTGTAATTTCTATGTTATAGTGACAAGATTAATTTTTATATATTAACCTTTTTTGTAGTTCATTTTGTTCTTCAATTGGATTGAGTATGCTCCAGTGAGTTATGGAGATTACAAGTATCCAAGATGGGCAGATGGTGTTGGATGGGCTATTGGTGTCTTCCCTGTATGTGTCATTATTGGAATGGGCATTATGAAGATCCACTCTGTGACAGAAGGAACATTTACCGAGGTAAGATGGAAGCTGGTAACAAAGAAGCCAATAACAAAGTTGTTCATATACAGTAATTTTTAAAATGTTTTGTCAGTATTATTTTCTATATTATCCTTTCACAACACAGATAGTATGTTGCACAGTCTGTGAATAATTAGAGACACATTTAGATGAAATGAAGTTCAACAGTGTGAAAACAAAATACTCTGAGTATTGTCAGAAAGTTGCTTTTTATTTAGCGTATGGCTAATACAGACATATCATAAAAATAAATTACATATACATATGTACATATTTACACACAAGAAACTTAAGTTTGACTTTACAACTGAGTATCCAGTCTTTCAATCCAGCCCACTGCATCTGGAATTGCTAGCAGGAAGTCCTCAACACCTTGGTAGGCTTGAATCCTGCATTCACTGACAATGTGGTGAACAGTCTGGCATGGAGCCCCACAGTCACAGGCGGAATAAGGCAGCTTCTTCCACTTAAAGAGAGCATCCCCTGCATCGGCCATGGCCAGTATGGATTCTGTTTAGAGTAATTCAGGTCTTGTGTGATAGGTCAAATCCAGTTGGAAGTTTAGTACCTGAGAAGATGTTATGCAGGTGCACATCTGTCACTGCTTCCCACCAACCTTTCCATTCTTCAAGGGGTTTGAAATCCTTAGCAACCATGTCAGTGGCATTGCACAGAGTTGGATGGCATGATTTCAGCCTCTTACAATTTAAAAGTGGCAGGTCGCTATGCATGGGTAGGTTAGAATTCCTGGAGATCTTGTGGAATCCCCTCATAAGGACAGTACATCTGTGTAGATCAGGAGGCATTATACTGGTTAACAGTGGACGCCAATAAACTGGAGTAGATCTGATTGCACCAGATATAATGCACATTGTCATATTCAGCTGGGTGGCAACAAGCCTTGTATGATGACTGTTCATCCAAACAGGTGCACAATACTCAGCACTTAAGTCCACCAAGCCCAGAGCTGAAGATCGCAGGGTTGTTGCTGAAGATCCCCAGGTAGCTCCGCATAGCTTAGGGAGGATGTTGTTTCCTCAACTTTTGAGCTAAGTTAAGAAGGTGTCGTTTGAAGCATAGTGTATGGTCCAGGATGACACCAAGATATTTTGGGTTCCAATTATGGTGAAGAATTCTGTCTCTGAAACTTACTTCCAGTTTTACAGTCACCAACTGATTATTTAAATGGAAGCAACACACTTCTGGTTCACTCACACTTTGGTGGAGTCTCCAGATTTTGAAGTAATAAGCTAATACAGACAGGTCATTGGTTAGAATGTCTTCTGTTGTCTTCATTTCCTGGTGTTGTGCAACTAGAGCCAGGTCATTGTCATAGCAGAATTTTCTGGACGAATTGTCAGGTAGATCAGATAGATATAGATTGAACAGTAATGGTGAGAGAACTGATCCTTGGGGAAATACATTGTTTAGCTTCCTCTCCTTACTTATGTTGCTTCCAGTGATTACCTGGAACTTCTAGCATGCTGTTAATCAGTTGAGTCATTGTCTGCAGGATATGATGCAGAGAAATTTGTAAAGGTCTTCCCTTCACACAGTGTCAAAGGAGGCAGTTAGATCAACAAATGCCACAGATGTTTTCTGCTTCATTTTGTATCCTGACTCCATGAAGGATGTGAGAGACCATACTTGGTCGAAGAAGCTATGCCCTGGTCTGAAGTCTGCCTGATCGACTGGGACATTCTCTAGGATAGCTCTATTTATTCTGTTATATACTAACCTTTCAAAAAGCAGCAACTAAGTAGGGCAATGGGGCAATAGCTTTCTACAATGTTGCTGGGTTTGTCAGGTTTCAGAACAGATATTAACTATGCCTTTTTAAACTCCTATGAAAGTTGACCAGTCAGCAGGGTGTCAGTGAAGAATTCAGCCAGCCATTTCTTAGCTTTTCCTCCCATATGGATTTTAATTCTAACATGTGGAACATATAGTACCTTAGCAAACATGTCAGTTTATCATATCACCATTTCATAATATATGGTGAATTACAAAACATTTTTGTTATTAGTGATTACTTGTTACAGATAAAGTAAAAAGTAATATCCAGTATTAGATACGTAGAAAATATCCCATCCAGACTAATAGTACCAGTATTATCATTACTTCATGTTTCACTAATAGATTATTGTCATATTACATATACTTTTTTAATTATTTTTCTTGGCAGTAATGCTATGACATAATTTTTGCAATGTTTTCTCTCATAGCTCAGTTGAGTGGCAAGTACAGTTAATAAAAGTATTGAAAATTTCTGATAAAAATATCCTTAACAATATGACTGAAAAATTATCTGCAGGTGTAGTGAACAACAGACAGTAACATAAAACAAAAGTCTTTTTATCAAATACTTTCTTTTATTTTTTTAAATTCATGCATCATCTGTACATCTTTTAATTAAGTAAAAAATTCAGCAATATGAAATCAAGTGAAGTTACACATTAACATATTGATCCAGCTGTTTGGAACAGTTTTAATACTTAATTCTTATTTAAACTGACATAAACTATTTTGGTTTTCTCCAGCTAAATTTAACGCTGTAAAACTAACACAGAAATATGTATGTATTTAATAAAAACTATTGGTTGAAACTTCAAACTGATTTGGGAGTAGTGCAAGTAGATCTGGCAGTTTTGCAGGCTGCAGTAGTAATGTTAGGCTTAAACCAGAAGTCTCAGTTAAATTTAAACCCTCTAAATGTGAGAAAATATACAGGAGATGTTTTAAGTCTTTTGCTCAAGTGTAGCTGTCTCCAATAGGGTCAATGCTTTTAAGACTGATGAGAAAAGCATTCAGACAACCCAAGAAGTTGTGCAGCAATTTGACACAAGGA
The DNA here is from genome assembly GCF_023864345.2 of Schistocerca serialis cubense. Taxonomy (NCBI): domain Eukaryota; kingdom Metazoa; phylum Arthropoda; class Insecta; order Orthoptera; family Acrididae; genus Schistocerca; species Schistocerca serialis. Next base: position 562,948,101 of record NC_064644.1, read on the forward strand.
GCATAATGTGCAAGCTATGTGTAGGGGAAAAGTTTTAAGAAAATCAAGAAGGTGTTATTGCTCGATAGAAGTCACAGTTAGGGAATACCAGGACTCATTGGAAACTCTTTGTGAAGTAACTACCAGGTAACTAGTATTTTAAAGCCAAGTGGAGTGCTCTGTTATGTCACCTGTAATTTTAGGCTCTTTAGGAAACGACTTTGGGAAAAATCGTCTAGTAATTGTACGTGTGCTTATAACAGCTTGGGCTGTAATCTTAATTATGCAAGTGAGGATAACATCCGGCACAATGCTGAGAATACTCCTCGCACTTGTGTGCAGATGGTGCTATCATGGGACTAACCAGGTTTTAGCCTCTTCTTGGTTTCACTACAAGTTCATTGCCTCAAAACTGGAAAGTTTATAGGTCTTGAATTGTGTTAAACAACAGTGAATCTAACACCACTGTTTTTAGTTTCCTTGTTCACACATTTATTAAATTTAAATTGACTTTCTGGATGACGACCAACTTTTTAACTCTTCTGTTTGTATATCACTAAAGCAAAGCTAGTCCATACAATCAGTGACAGTTCAGTGGCAACATATATCATAGACTTCATCCTTCCTCCAATCTTAATTCATAAAAACATTGCCATATCAACACAGTTCTCTATTAAAGTCATTATAAACATTTAGTATGGCACGAGTCAGTAACACATGTATAAGGTTCAAACTATTGAATATAGCTCTTATTCTTATCAGCCAAAAAAGTTTACAAAAGTACTGAATGACACTTAGATGTTAGAATGACACTAGATGTTAATTGAAGCAGTTTGGAAGACAGATTGACTTTCATTCATTTCACTACACAACAGGTCCGAGTGGTCGCGAACTCTCACAAATGAATAAGCTTGTTGATTGTTAACTGCAAACTTTTACACAGTTTCCATGATGCAAGGTGCGAATTTTCATTACGACGTCATCGTGGTGATTACTTATGGGGACTCATACAAAATCAGTAACAACTTACAATGGGAGGTACTGCATCATGGTACTGCTAAGATTCCCAAATCAACAAAAACAAAACGAGGATAATGGAATGTAGTCAAATTAAATCAGATGATGGAAATGAAACACTTGCAGTAGAATATAAGTTCTGCTATCTGGGAAGCAAAATAACTGATGATGGTCAAAGTAGAGAGGATGTAAAATGTAAACTGGCTCGGGCAAGGAAAGTGTTTCTGAGGAAGAGAAATTTGCTAACATAAAGTATAAATTTAAGTGTCAGGAAGACATTTCTGGAAGTATTTGTATGGAGTGTAGCCATATATGATAGTGAAACATGGATAATAAATAGTTTAGACAAGAAGAGAATAGAACCTTTCAAAATGAGGTGCTACAGAAGAAAGCTGAAGATTAGGTGGATAGATCACATAACTAATGAGGAGGTACTGAATAGCATTGGGGAGAATAGGAATAAAAGAAGAGATTGGTTGGTAGGACACGTTCTGAGACATCAAGGGATCACCAATTTAGTACTGGAGTGAAGAATGAAGGGTAAAAATTGTAGAGGGAGACCAAGGGATGAATACACAAAGCTGCATCAGAAGGATGTAGGTTGCAGTAGTTACTTGGAGATGACGCTTGCACGGAATAGAGTAGTATGAAGAGCTGCATCAAACCAGTCTCTAGACTGAAGACCACAACAACAACAAGATTCCCAAACACAGACTGAAGATTTTATTTCACATAATACACAGTCCAGTCACATTAATGTGACCAATACCTGTGTTTGCTGTCAGTGTGCAATAATCACTCACAGACAGCAGGTGACAGTACTAGCAGAGGAGGGTATGTGAAATGTGTTGGGGGATGACACAGAAAACAGCGCAGTCATTGTCATGATATGGAAATGGAATGATTTATATGCCATTCAAAAGGGCATGATCGTTGGCTTTTGTGCCAACTTTGGAAGAATATCCAAATGGGTAAGCTTGTAAACTGTTCATGCATTGCTGTGGTTAAAGTATACCATGCACGGCAAATTGGCAGGTATCCAAAACCGGCTCCAGGGCAACTGTTGTGCACCATCGGCTATAGATGACAGGGGTGAATGATGGCTATGGAGATGTGTATGAATAGAGGTGCCAATGCTGAGCAACTGACTGCCCAGACGAACCAAGGGCAACCAGCAGTGTCTTCTCAATGACCATTCACTGAACATTGCTGTATATAGGCCTCCACAACAGGCACCTAGTTCAAGCACCCATGCTGACTGCTGTTCATCAGCAATGAAGGCTGGAATTTGCATACCAGTACCACCATTGGATGTCCATTGAGAGGCAACAGATGGCCTTTTCAGATGTATCTTTTTTCTAGCTTCATTGGACAGATGGCAGTTGTGTGTAAAGTGTGAAATGTCTGAAAGCAAACGCTCTGTAACAATCGATGGAAGGGTCCGGGCCAGAGAGCATTCCCAGTGTGATCTAATCTTTATGGAAGGTACAATGGATCAATACAAGTATGAATCTATCCTTGGTGACCATGTCCACCACAAGATGCAGTTTGTTCTTCATTAACACTATGACAACTACCAGCAGTGCAATGTGTCACTCAGCTCCCATTGTAGGTGCAGGGTTTAAAGGGCACCAGGATGAGTTTACTGTATGTCTCTGGACACCATACTCCCTGGATTCAAACCCAATTGAGAATCTGTGGGACCAACTCGATGAGGCTGTTCACATCATGGATTCTCACCTGATAAACGTAGCACAGCTTTCCATGGCACTGGATTCGACATAGCATCACGTCCCTGTTGGTACCTTCCAAAAACTTACTGACTCTCTTCCTGCACACATCTCACACTGCTAAAGGTGATTATTCAGGCTTTTGATAGATTGCAGTGTGTATGGTCGGTTAACAATGTAAAAAAAATTACAAAATTATTTGTCATGCCTCAGTTTGAATTAACAATCTACAGGCACAATTTCTGTAGATTCTTATAATTAGTTATTAATTCAGTCCTAGAGGGTGTCATTTGGTTCAGAAAAATGGAGCCAACAGAAGCATACTGTGGACTTTTATAATTAAGCAAGTAAATGGCATGAATGGCAAAAATAAAATTGTATGTGTCTGAATTAATTACAAGTGAAGAGACAAACAGTCATGATTGCAGGGTTGTAATTATTATTTATTTACCAGTGATGCATTTTGCCTGATAAGGTACATTAAGATTGGCTGATATGAGCTGGGAATATTTGTCAAGAGCAGTTATCTGCTGGAACACTTTGTATGCTCAGTATCCCATGTACCTACCATCATTTAACATCACCTGATCTGAAGATGCCTGAATTAGGTGAAATGCGTCACTGGTAAATAACAATAATTACAACCCTGCAACAAAGACTGTTTCTCCATCATATTTTACTGCTGTGAATTGAAAATTGGTTTAGTTATGATTATCTTTTAAGTCAATTAGTTTTCAAAAACACAAATGTAGTTATTTACTGAGTGGTATGCATTCTCTCAAAACTAATGATTAGCTCATTCAGCTATGTCCATTAGATGAATCTGGCCTTGGCAGCCAGAGACTGTGGCTGTGTGTAGTGTGTGTGTGGGCGGGTGGGTGGGTGGGTGCGCGCGTGTGCGTGTGTGTGTTGTCTAATTCCAGCGGCAGCATTTTTGACCAAAAGCGTACATGTTTGACAGTCTTTTTGTCATACCTAATCGCAACTCAGCATTTCGACTGTGGTGAGTAGTAAAATATCCTTTCATAATATTGTCATTATTCCATCCTGGATTTTCCATTGTTTGAAAAAATTATAGTTATCTGTAGGAGTACAACAGTAGCAGATGGAGAGTTCCATCTTGTTATGTTTCTGTGTCACTCTTTAGGCAATATGATAAACATTGGATGAAGCAGTCTGGGGAATGTGTTAATGTTGTTATTGTTGTTGTAGAGTTTGCTAAATCACTCATTCACTTGCATTATAGATGACATGGTTTACATCTTAATGCTTCTGGTAAGAGAATACCCACATAGCTAATTGCAGAAGCCTGCAGCGATTTAGCTATATAATGAACAGTCAATGTTTATCTGACCGTGATGGTCAGATGATAACAATAATATTTACTGATCAGTTAGGTTCAAATAACAGAAGAAAAGTACTTTATCGTGAATAATAAACAATGCCTTGTTTACAATGTTTACAGAGAAATGAAAAGAAGAATGCTGGGAGAAATTTATAAAGCAGATACCATTGACAAAAAGTTTAACTGTTTCTTAACATATTCCTGTGGAACTTTGAGCATTGTTTTCAACTATTACAAATAGAACAGAAGCAAGAATAAGTGATGCATATCTCCTATGACTAAAGTATTATTTTCTAGGGAGAGAGATGTCTACACAGTTTAGACAATAAGCAGTAATCAAGATTTCAAACTCCATTATGATCAGTTTTGGAAAATTCTCTAGTCTGTCACTATCTCCTATGACTAAAGTATTATGTTCTAGGAAGAGAGACATCTACACAGTTTAGACAACAAGCAATAATCAAGATTTCAAACTCCATTATGATCAGTTTTGGAAAATTCTCTAGTCTGTCACTAAAAGAGCAAAATGTAGTACTACACTGACAAATTAAAACACTCCATAGATAAGGCAAAAATAATTTGATACATTATTAATGTGATCAAAATGAAATAGGGACTCAAGAAAATATCTCTAATAGGAATGGTTTGCTTATGATGCAAATCTAATAATCAAGGGCCCAAACTCAAACTCTGCAGGCACAACTCAACTGATAGCTGAACATGTGTACAAGTGATTCACAGCTAACAGTTTAAGTTCTGATCTTACAAAGGATTATATTATGCATTTTCACAACAGCTATAAAAGACATGTTACTACCAGAAGTAGTCATTAATGCCCATACAATAAAAGACACACACTGTGTAAATTTACTTAGGCTCCAGCTAGATAATAGGTTAGCAGACACAGACACAATGGAGTCAACAGAACTATATTACTTAGGGACCCAGGGAATAGTAACGTATATCCAGTTCAGGTTGCCTATAAAATGGCTCCCAGGAGCAACAAAAAATTTATTTTCAGTATTTAATATAATTATTGAGTTAATTTAAAAATTTAAAATGCTGTCATAATCTAGTCGTTAAGATTACAGGTTTAACACAGTAAGACAAGTACTATACTTAGAAACTGTGTATATATATCTTGAGGAAGGCTAGCTCACGACCCAAAAATAGCGGGACTATATTCATCCAGTACTTGAGAATGAAACCATTTAGTATCTTCTGACATACTTAACACATAATTTCCTATTTTCAAATTTTTTACTGCTAACACACACACACACACACACACACACTCACACACACACACACACACACACACACACACACACACACACACACACACATACACACAGATGATGACAGGAAAAAGTTTACTACATTTTCCATTTTCGCTGTATATGGGATTCAGGATTGAGGACAATATTATGGAAATGGAGGAGGATGTAGATGAAGATGAAATGGGAGATATGATACTGCGTGAAGAGTTTGACAGAGCACTGAAAGACCTGAGTCGAAACAAGGCCCCGGGAGTAGACAACATTCCATTAGAACTACTGACGGCCTTGGGAGAGCCAGTCCTGAGAAAACTCTTCCATCTGGTGAGCAAGATGTATGAGACAGGCTAATACCCTCAGACTTCAAGAAGAATATAATAATTCCAATCCCAAAGAAAGCAGGTGTTGACAGGTGTGAAAATTACCGAACTATCAGTTTAATAAGTCACGGCTGCAAAATACTAACGCGAATTCTTTACCGACGAATGGAGAAACTAGTAGAAGCCGACCTAGCGGAAGATCAGTTTGGATTCCATAGAAATATTGAACACATGAGGCAATACTGACCCTATGACTTATCTTAGAAGCTAGATTAAGGAAAGGCAAACCTACATTTCTAGCATTTGTAGACTTAGAGAAAGTTTTTGACAATGTTGACTGGAATACACTCTTTCAAATTCTGAAGGTGGCAGGGGTAAAATACAGGGAGTGAAAGGCTATTTACAATTTGTATAGAAACCAAATGGTAGTTATAAGAGTTGAAGGGCGTGAAAGGGAAGCAGTGGTTGGGAAGGGAGTGAGACAGGGTTGTAGCCTCTCCCCGATGTTATTCAATCTGTATATTGAGCAAGCAGTGAAGGAAACAAAAGCAAAATTTGGAGTAGGTATTAAAATCCATGGAGAAGAAATAAAAACTTTGAGGTTCGCCAATGACATTGTAATTCTGTCAGAGACAGCAAAGGACTTGGAAGAGCAGTTGAACGGAATGGATAGTGTCTTGAAAGGAGGATATAAGATGAACATCAACAAAAGCAAAACGAGGATAATGGAATGTAGTCAAATTAAGTCTGGTGATGCTGAGGGTGTTAGATTAGGAAATGAGACACTTAAAGTAGTAAGGAGTTCTGCTATTTGGGGAGAAAAATAACTGATTATGGTCAAAGTAGAGAGGATATAAAATGTAGACTGGCAATGGGAGTATAGAGTTAAGTGTCAGGAAGTCATTTCTGAAAGTATTTGTATGGAGTGTAGCCATGTATGGAGGTGAAACAAGGACAATAAATTGTTTAGACAAGAAGAGAATAGAAGCTTTTGAAATGTGGTACTGCAGAAGAATGCTGAAGATTAGATGGGTAGATCACATAACTAATGAGGAGGTGTTGAATAGGATTGGGGAGAAGAGAAGTTTGTGGCACAACTTGACTAGAAGAAGGGATCAGTTGGTAGGACATGTTCTTAGGCATCAAGGGATCACCAATTTAGTATTGGAGGGCAGCATAGAGGGTAAAAATTATAGAGGGAGACCAAGAGATGAATACACTAAGCAGATTCAGAAGGATGTAGCTTGCAGTAGTTATTGGGAGATGAAGAATCTTGCACAGGATAGAGTAGCATGGAGAGCTGCATCAAACCAGTCTCAGGACTGAAGACCACAACAACAACAACAACAACATGGGATTCAGCATCAAGCATAACGTTTCAATTTATTACTTCTTTGCAACTAACTCTGTTCACAACAAATTTTGCAGTCAGTATACACAGATACCACCACAGTAAATTTTGCAGTCAGTATACACATATATCACTGAATGTACCTGCAAAATTATAATGTTATATAACACAGGGTTCAAGAGATATGGCATCATAAACACTGAGATGTGTGAGAAACTAACTTTTGCTTGAAACGGAGTGCAAGTTACCGAGACCTTACAAAATCAGGGTTTGATGATGAGAACATTTACTGACTTTCAAAAAACTATAAACATAATTTCTAAACTTTTCCTCACTTACATGTTTAACATCAAATATTTAACACATTAACTCATTCATAAAGTAATTAGAAGTTTGAAGCTGTTTTATTGATGGGAGCATAATTCTTTAAGGTATTTGGAGTTTACTGATAGATGAACTAATAAAGAAACTCATTTCAACGTGTTATGCTCTTAGAAGCAACTCTCACTGTGTTGACTTGAAGGACAAGAATGTTGGCGTATGTAGCATATTTATATTCCCTGTTGTCTTGTGGCATCATTTTGTGGTGTGGAATCATTTTCTGGTGCAGTGAACCTAATGTAAATAAAGTGTTTATTCAAGAGAAGTGATCAGTAAGAACATTGTGTATAGAAGATAACCATACAGCTTGCAGAAGCCTTTTTAAGGATCTTGAAATTCTTTTACTCATTTCTCAATACATTTACTTCTTACTGATTTTAGTTGCCAATAATAAAAATATGCCTCAAATGAATTATGATCTACACAGTTACAATACTAGGCACAAAAATAATTCATGTGCAGACTATGTCTCCTTGTCTAGGGTTCAGAACGGGCTTATGTACTCTGGTGGTAAAACATTCAATAAGCTTCCATCTAATACAAAGCAAGAAGTTGGCAATCCATACCAGTTCAAAAGTAAATTAAAAACATAATATATCTCATTAGTCACACTTTCCATGAATTACCTGAATATTTAGATTCAGGGATTGAAAAGTTTTGTTAGCTACATTGCAAGTAGCAGTGTTCAGCTTCTTGGCAACTAGGGATGTACCATATTGTAAATAGGGCTCACAAGGGAATGGTCCAATAAGACATGTCGAAACCTACCCTGAAATTTTTTATGCAGGAAGAAGACAATGAAATAAATGCCCAATTAGCTGCAAAGAGGCAATGCAGGTATTAAAAAAATAGCTGAAAATTGCCAAATACGTTGCTCATCAGGTGGTGCTAGAAATGTACACCCCCTACTGGCAGCAGTACATTTGTTAATAGAAAAACCGACACAACTGGATCGTAATTTGTAAAGGATGTTTCAGTTTAGTGTTTGTTGATAGTTTCTCTGACACTACAGTACACAGTTACTGTTCTCTCGAATTAGCCACTCAGCCAACATCTATTACAAATTACCAGTTGCTTTTTGTGGTACTGGTAAGTATTGACAATACAGATAAAGCTGAATTAATATTTATTGTGCTTTCATAAGGCATACCTGCTAATAGTACCTTTTTTTCCTTCCAGTTCCACAGTAAGGTGAAATCCCACTAACATTCTCAGTTAAGCAATGATGAAATATGAAGAACATGGTTTCCAGCCAAAATCACCTAAGTCTGGCCCCTCTGAATTGCATCTGACATGAACACTGCTAATTTCTAGGCTTTGTTGACCTGGCTACACAGGTTCAAGAAATTGTACAAAATAGGAAGTAGCAAAATTACAAAGTTTACGCCACGTAAACATGTAGGGCAGCTGGCAGTGATAGGCAATGCAACAGAGCAATTCTTATCTGAGAAATTCTTAGCTGTTGCCGTTATCCCCACAACTGCTGTTTGTAACACTGGTTAGTTATGTTTCATGAAAGAACTGTGTGCACACCGGGGTGAAAAAAAGATGGAGTTGGTTGCCCAATCAATGAGTGCAGTGACATATTAATATATAACATTGCCAGTGATAAGTATGAGTGGTTTACAGTTTCCACAGCTGTATATCAGTCTTCAAGAAGCACAATGCAAACTAGGACCAAAAATAAAAAATGGACTATTTAGTTGCAAAAATCTTGTAATCGACATATCAAAATCTGGAAAAATGAGGAAGAATAATTTTCAACATTCTGTTCAACACGTATTCCTACCAGCTGCAGATACTAATGCATTGTTTTTGTTGGATTCATGGTCTGTACATAACAACACCTCTGTTTTTGTGGAGGATGATGAAAAATCTGAAGATGTAATGTGGATTCTGCCTGGAACTACTAGTGTGATTCAACTTCTTGATTAAGAATTTTTTTGACAGTGTAAAGCATTTTTCAGGAAATTATCAGACAACATCATTTCCGATACCTCCCTCTCATTTCAGGTTTATCAGCGGAACAGTATTCTTAAACTCCAGTCATTTGTGCATTACCAGTTCTCTTCACCATGCTTTATGAATTTGATCATGTATGCCTGGTATACAGCGCAACAGGACAACACTTGGGACCATTTGTGACTCCATCCCAGTTCAGTTTAAATAAAACTAGTGATTACTGCTAAGTGCCTGACTGCTTCAATTTTTCCTTTGTCCGGTGTGCCTAGTGCAAGAAAAATGTTTCTTTTAGTCATTCAGTAGACACTTCATATTTTTGTAAGGCTACAGGGAATAAACAAAGAACTCTTTCACTGATAATCAAATGTACAATATTTAAACATTATTACAAGGAATGGCATACAGGAATTATTATTAAATGTATTAATGCAAGACACATTTCATTTCAACAAATTACAAGTCCTCATTGATGGAAGTCGACTGTGACATCAAACACTGCTATGATTTCATTTTCTCTGCTAGCCACTTTTATCAGAATTACATGTGCAAGAATTGATCTGTCGATATGAAGGTATTCAAAAAATGTTTGTATAGTTTAAGCCAGGTTTTCACCGGAGCAAACAAGCTAACAAGCATTAGCAAAAGAGAATTCTATCTGGTGTACCTGGTAGGCCTCTTGCAGGTCTTTCAACTGAATGCCAGTGCAGCTACTTATGTGTCCATAACCTTCCCCAGTTACCTATTCAGAAAGTGGAGACCTGCAGTTTAGCCTTTTGTGGCCACTTCAACATCTGTGAGAAGTGAATGCTTGGTTAAAAATCATAGTGAAAAAGTTGCGGTCTGAACGGATCTCTGGGTCATGAAGCACGCACTTTTCACTAGACCATTTTTGTTGTAGGGGGAAAAAAATAGCTGTGTCACCTCTTGAAATGATTCTCAGCATTGGTAATTGGTGTTCTGTTTATAAATTTCCCCTTGATGGTAATGAGAAGCCAGGGAAAAATGGCAGTCGACATACAAGGAAAATTTTGGACCAGTGCTAAGGAGAGATGGAGATGCAGTTCCGTGTAAAGAGCATGATCTCCATGCATGTCATAAATTCTTCCTTCCCTGTGCCATATTGCATACACTGACAAGAACAGTGCTCTTGCCATGCAAAATAATCCTCACTGAATAGCAAAGTTTCACATTGTGGTTGTATAATGTATGCCAAATATTAGCTCCAAAAACTAAAATCTAATAGCACAGCATTCAAAGGCAATGTTCGCTACTTCATGTTCTCTTCCATTCCCTATAGTATTAACAATTCTACCCACATACAAGCGAATGGTAGTGACCTTTCTGCAAATGCTCGTTCACATGTGTTCACTTCCATTTGTTCCATTGTAAACCAGGCTTTAGGTGCTTAAAATTGGTGTCCGTGAACTCTGGATAATTCTGCAACATGGCACGACATGAGTGATTCATGCTAGGTGGGCAGGACTATACAAACCACTGTTATAAGCTGTTCTTCATGCAGCAAAAATGTGTAATTTCAACATTTTTTACAAAATACTTGCATTGCCTCTTAGCAGCTAAAATCTAGGCAGTGCATTTCTTTCATTGTCGTCTTCCAAAAATTTCAGTATAGGTTTCGACATGTCTTATTGGACCATTCCCATGTCAGTATCATTGTTATCAAGTAAATATTAAGAACATAATAGCAGATAAACAACAGCTAAATATGAGGTGTGATCTAAGAGTACTGGGAATTTATGTTTTTCTTAAAGAATATTTATTCAACAACATCAAATTAGCCGCTTTGGAGTAATCCCCCTCAGTAATAATACACTAGTGCCAGTGCTTTGTCCAATCTTGGAAGCACTTCTGGAAATCACTTTTCATTATGGTGTGCAGCCCCTTCAGTGATTCTGTTTTTGTCTCATCAATGGTGGCAAAATTATGACCTTTCATGGTTTTCTTCAGCGTCCATAATAGAAAGAAGTAGCAGAGAACCATGCCCAATGAATGTAGTGGCTGAGCCAATGTAATGTTTTTGCCAAAAAGTCATGAACTAACATTGAGAATTATGATCTACACAGTTACAATACTAGGCACAATACTAGGCAGGAACATTATCATGGTGCAGTTTCCATCATACTGGTCTTCTCTTTAGATTACTTCTTACAAATGCCACACAATTTCCAGGTAGTATTCCTTACTGACTGTATTAGCATAAGGCAGGAACTCACAATGCACTATCCCATTGTAATAAAAGAAAATGGAGAGAGAAGAACCTTTACATGTGATCAAGTTTTCAAACCTTTTTTGGTCTTGGCTCTTCAGGCAGTTTCTATTGGGTGAATTAGCCCTTGGTTTTGATGGCATGCCCACGTTTTGTCACCTATTACAATCTTCTTTAGAGGTCTGGATCATTCTCAACTGCATTCAGCAATTCCTGAGTGATGTCTGCGCAACATTGTTTTTGGTCAAAATTCAATAATTTCAGAACAAACTTACTGCGACACATTTCATGTCGAAAACATCTGAAAAGATTGCTGGTCATGAGGCAAAGGATATGCTGACATCATCACCAACCACTCTGATGGTGATTTGATGATTTTCCAACACAATTTTCTTCATTTCTTCCTCTTGTCATCAGTAATTGATGTGCTAGGGCATCCAGGGTCATCATCGTCTTCAACATCTTCTTGACCCTCTTTGAAATATTCCATGAAGTTTCAGGATTGCAGCCAGATAACGTCAACTTCCTTTCATGATATTTCAGCTGACAACCATTCAGTTATCTTCAGGTGAGTGTTTTATTTATACATCGGTAGACAATATAAATTGTATGGATGTTATCAGCACATACATACATAAAATACAATTACACATATAAATGTATGCATACATTTCTTGTCTTACTGAGTTATCCATTTGGACAATGTATTCCACTGTTCTGTTTTTGTAAAACCTCTCTTAATTGCAGTAATTACTCACTAGCACAATTGTCAACAAAATTTACACATTATTTTAGGTACAAAAACACTTTTCAAACAAATAATTTTTAGGCTCTTCCTGAGGGCATGTATTTACTTTTGTCTTTGGTCTCCTGTGGTAGTTTAATTCCATTATATAAAACACTATTTTGGCTTGATTTTTCTATTGAGATGTAAGTGGTGGCTGGATCTGGTTCCATGTTTGTGTAGAGACCTTTTGTTGGATTGTGATCAATGTCTTTTTTAATGTGGATCACTGTTTGCAAAACGTCCTCGCATAGAACACACAAGATTCCTGTTGCACTGGAGTTTGGTAGTTCATGTCACTATCTTTATACCAAAAATAGGCACAAACATGCACCAAGGCAGTCACTTCATGAGTGACCTCTGTCTAGTTATGTGCTAGTGACCTCTGTTGTGTTACATGCTCTCTTCAAATACTGCTTGATCTGTGGCACGCAGGCCATTGTGTAATGTGATACTGCAAGAGTGCTCTCTGTCAGAATGTGCACTTGTGGAGTTAAAAATTCAGATGACAAAATTAACAAAATTAAATGTCACTAGACATTGGTCATAAAATGTTTTCGTTTTGAAGAAATTAAAGAAATTCCTGGGTTCTGCACCTTATCCCGTTGAAAGCTGCTATCATGATTAGTAAGATCTTGTGCTAAACGTATTTTCATCAATTCCTTAATAATCGAATCCCAGAAGGATCTTGTTGAGGCCAATATTTCTATGGCAGAGTAATCTATGGAATGTCCTGTGGCAATACAATGCTCCACTATAGCAGAATCACTGGGCTGTGAAAGGCAAGTGTGGCAATCATCTTCAATGCACTTTCATGTACTGTGTGCGCCATGTTACCAATGTAGACTTTTCCACACTGACAAGATATTCTTTATATTCCAGGTTTATGCAATCCCAGATCATCCTTTGCCAAACTGAGAAGAGCAGAAGTCTTTTTATGTGGGCGAATTATTACTTGGACACGATGCTTTCTTATGATTCTGCCTGATTTTGATGAAATGCTGATGTATGGGAGGAATGCTCTGGACTTATCAGCTCCTTCTCCTCTTGCTCATGTTGATGGTCACATTTCTTCTTCCTTAAAACTGTGCTGATCATCTGATGTAGAGAATATCCGTTATCTTTGAACACTGATTGTAGGTGTCCCAGATCCTTTGATAGGCTGTCTCCATCCAACACAACATTTGCCCAGTGCACCAATGTTCGAAGGACGCCCATAATATATGATGGGCAGTGGCAACTGGATGCTTCCAAATACAGATTTGTGAGCATGGCCTTGTGGTAAATGGAATGCCCCAATGATCCATCTTCTTTCCATCTTATCAAAAGTCTGGAAATGACAGACAGCCGCCCTTCTCCACATCCATTGTAAATCTCATATTCTCATAGATAGAATTCAGATGCTGCCAAAAGCATGACAGTTCTTCTTCACTGTGGGACCACATTACAAAAGTATCATCCATGTATCACCAGAAGATTTCTTTAATTTGTTCAAAAATAAAACATTTTATGACCAAGTGCACATTCTTACATAGAGCAGTCATGTGATATCATATTACACCTGCACCTGCACACCATAGGTGGACAATTATTCAAAGAGAGCATATAACTCAAAAGAGGTCGTTCATGTACCGGCTGCCTTTGCGCATGTGCCTTCATGCCTACTTTTGGTATAAAGTTAGCAATGTGGTCCACCAACCTCCAGAGCATAACACTCATCTAAGATGGCTGAATGGTTGTCAGCCAAAATATAATGGCAAGAAGTCAGTGTTATCTGGCTGAAACCCCAAAACATTGTGGAATACTCTTTATGTGGGAAAATTTCAAGAATCACCCATTTGAAATGTTTATACCACTTGGAAACTATTGTCTGCTGCATTTTATTCCATTTTTCAAGCAAAATTTAATGGAAATTCTTTGGTCCATCTTTGTCAAAAGTAAAAATTCACCGAGCACTCGAAAACATGTATATAACCTTTTTGATTGCTGATGATAAACTAAAAATTGTAAACAGTAGAAAATGCAAACCTACATCAGGAACATGTGACCAACAAGATAAAAATGTTTGGAATTTAAACAATTCTCATACTTTATGACCACAACTCGTATAAAACTGAGGACTCATCAGCTTTTTTCAGAATGGCAACTTTATCACTAACTTACTCAATTAAATTTAGATGGAATCATTGTAATGATTGCTTATTGTTGATCAAATATAAATATTATATATTTGGATACATAAAAATCTACTCACCAAGTGACGGCAGAACACAGACATACAAGGATTGTTGTAACTGGCAAGCTTTTGGAGCCAGTGGCTCCTTCTTCAGGCAGAAAGGTTGAAGGGGGAGGAAGAAGGGTGAAGGAAAAGGACTGGAGAGGTCTAGGAAAAGGGGTAGATTTCGGGAAAGTCACTCAGAACTGTGGGTCGGGGGAGACTTGGCGTATGGAATGAGAAGGGAAGACTGATTGTTGGGGACTGCATCGGATGAGATTTGAAAACCTGGGAGCTTAAATGTGGAAGACAGGGTAATATTCAAGACAGACATCGTGCACAAGTTAATAAGAGTGAAAATAAGGGTATTATATGTAAGAGAGGTGGGAGGGAGATGTGAAAAATAGACAAGAAAGACAATGAAAGATGTAGAAAACTGAAACGGAATGAAGCAGAGTGTAGTTAGAGTGAAGAAATGCTGAGAAGGAATAAATTAATGTAAATTAAGGCCAGGTGGGTGGCGAGAACCAAGGACATGTTATAGTGCTAGTTCCCACCTGCGGAAGTTCTGAGAAACTGGTGTCTGGAGGAAGAATCCAGATGGCGCGTGTGGTGAAACAGGTGCCGAGGTCATGAATGTCATGTTGTAGAGCATGCTCTGCAACAGGATATTACGAGTTGCCAGTATACACCCTCTGCCTATGCTCATTCATCCTAATTGATAATTTGGTGGTAGTCATGCCGATGTAGAAAACCGAACAGTGTTTACATAAGAGCTTGTATATGACATATGTTTTTTTGCAGGTGGTCATATGTTTTGCCAGTTATAGGGCTATTACAGGTAGTGGTAGGAGGGTGCATAGGGCAAGTCTTGCAGCAGGAATGGTCACAGGGATAGGAGCCACAGGGTAGGAGATGGTTGCAGGAGGAACATGAGGTCTGACAAGAATATTGCGGAGATTGGGAGTGCAATGGAAAGCTATTCTAGGCATGGTGGACAGAATTTCAGACAGAATGGATCTCATTTCAGGACATTATTTTAGGAAGTCATGACCCTGACAAAGTAGCTGATTAATGCATTCCAGACCAGGATAATACTGAGTCACCAATGGTTTGCTCTGAAGCTGTTTTGTGGAGAGATCAGTAGTACCAGGATTGGATGTGATGGCCCAGGAAATCTGCTTTTTTACGAGGCTGATGGGGTAATCACATGCAGTGAAAGCTGAGGTGAGAATGGTGGTGTATTGCTGTAAAGAGTCTGCATTCAAACAAATACGTTTGCCTCTGACGCCAAGGCTGTATGGGAGGGAATGTTTGACATGGAAAGGATGGCAACTGTCAAAATTTAAGTACTGCTGTTGTTGGTATATTTAATGTGGACAGAAGAGTGTAGCTGGCCTTCGGTGAGGATGAGATCAAAAAAAAGGAAAGTGGCATGGGATTTGGACTAGGACCTTGTAAAATTTAATTGGAAGAAGCTATTCAGAGATTCCAGGAATTTTAGCAGGTCAGCCTCACCGTGAGTCCATATTTATCTCACACTCAATATGCAGGTTTTGAAGTACTATCTGAAAAAGCTTCACCAATCTCCAGTCAGACTTTGATGAGATATTGAAGTGGTGTAAAGATTGGCAACTTATTTAAGTGTTCAGAAATGTAAAATTATACACATCACAAAACACAGAGAAGTTGTGTCATATGACTATAACATCAATGAAACAATGAAAATTCCAGGGTGGACAAGGAAATTATTTTTGCTGAGTTCCAGGGCACATAGGCATCCAGGGTAACAAACTTTCTGATGCTGCTGCTAAGAATGCTTGCTTCCTATCTCCTCCTGCCAGCTGTTCAGCCCCTCTGTGGGCTGTCACTTCATTTATGACCAGGAAGGCCATATGTTTGTGGGTGTTCCAGTGGCTGGAAGTGAGGAACAATAAACTGCATTCCATCAAAACTTCAGTGCGACCATGGATCACCTCCTTCTGCTTGTGGCGGTGTGAAGAAGTAGCCCTTACTCAGCTTAGAGTGGGACATTGCCCACTGAGACACAGCTTCCTCTTATGTCGGGAGGAGCCCCCAGTATGTCAGAGATGCAGGACACAACTGTCAGTACATCTTTTAACCGAGTGTGTTCTATATGATGACCTGAGGGTTGAACTGGGTCTCCGACAGGATCTTCTCTCTATTTTAACTGATAATGAGGCGAGTGTTGTTCGTGTCTTAAAATTTGGTGCGCTGTCTGGAATTCTTCCCAAAATACTTGGTGTGCAATCTTAATGTGTCACAGAGTGGTTGGGTCATATATTATTTCTAAGTCGTCATCCAGCCACGCTTATTTGTCCCTTTCTTAATAGCATCTTTACAGATATTTTCTCCATGATTTCGTTTAGTTATCCCACTGTGTCTCGCCGGGGTTTTATTACGGGCTTTTCTGAACCTCACCTTCCTGGTGTTGCTTTATGTTTCCTGTGGTGGGATCAAACGTCGTTTTCCAGTTAATTGATCTCCTTCCATAGCTTATGGAAATCTTCTTTGGTATAACATTAATGCAAGGGCGCTGATGACCCAGCTGTTTAGTGTCCTCTACCATAAATCATCATCATCATCATCATCCAGGGTGGAATAACAGCAGTGTGGAAAGGATAGACTACTACTCACCATACAGGAGGCACTGAGTTACAGACAGGACAATGAAAAAGAGTCAAACACACACACACTCACAACAGCAGGGCCTAAACACCCAGAGGTAGTGGCCACGTGTGAGTGAGTTGTACTAGTGGGAATGTGAGTCATTTTCTATTTTGCAAGGAGGACTTTGGCCAGAAGCTTTATAAGTTAGCCTGCCAGAAACTTAATGCCTGGCCAGAACCTTAATATTTTAGCCTGACAGCAACTTAATGCCTCCTCTTTGTGGTGAGTAGCAATCTATATTGTCCATATTGTTGTTACAATGTCAATGACTCACCTGTGGACTCTGTCAACTCATACAAACGCAGGTGTAACAATTTGTAGAGATAGGAAATGCAGATGGCAAATTTCAGTTTGTTGGCAATATACTGGGAAAATGTAGTTAGTCTGCAATGGAATTACTTACAGAACATCTGTGTGTCCTACCTGAGGATATTTTTCAAGTGTGAAACTCATATTAGATGGAACTAACAGAGGATATTGAGAGTATAAAAAGAAAGACAACACAAATGGTAACACATTTGTGTGACTAGTGGGTGTTAGTCAAAGAAATCTTGTAAACCCTTAATTGACTTTTGCTTGAAGATACACTAATTATCCCACAAATTCCTAATTACAAGGTTTAAAGAACCAGTATTAAGACAATAATCTGAGGTGTCCTTCAGACATCTACATATCACCCCCATAGAGACCATAATGATAAGATTAGACAAATAACAACATGCACAGGGCATTTAAGCAGACTTTCTTCCTGCACTTCAGAGACAATTTGTATTGGAAGAAACCATAAAATCTAATACTATGCTAAGTAACCTCAACTGTACATTTGTCAGTAGTTTACTGAGTGTGTATATAGATGTAGATTTGTCAGCATGACCTAGAGGCATGAGTGGTGTGAGTCTTCTATTCAGTTGCTCTGAAAAGCAGTTCTTGCCTCTCACTACTGCATTTAATTGATAGAACAAAGATTTCCATGTACCTTTCGTACAAGAACATCATCTATTGTTTTTTTGAGTATCTTTACCAGGTTGCATATGGCATACATACACCAATTATGACCTCATAATATTCAGTAAGTTAGCTCATTAAGCTTTTTTCCCCCTTATATTGCTTACAGAGATTTATTTAGTGACATGGAGAGCCTTCCCAAGATGATGACCTACAGAAATACTTGTCTCCAACACGTTTTGATATAATTTTCTGTAACTGGGGTTACTGACTAATACACAGGGTGTTTCGAAAAGAATTTACATATTCCAAAGTATTATTTTGTCCAAACTATCAATCGCTGCACCTCGGCTCAGCTATTGGAGAAACAAATACATAATCTAGTTTTATTAATGGTCATTAGATGTTAGTTGTCTTCTTTTTTGCTTGGTAACGATCATATGTTTAAAATGACTAATCTGTAGCAGAAATCATTTTGTGTTCTCAAGTTTGCGAAGTGCAATTCCATGATTACAGTGCAAAGATGTTTCAGGTTGAGGTACCAAAATTATTCTCCAAATGGGTGGAACATTCACAGGTGGTATCGTCAGTTTCTAGAAACAGGATGTGTATGTAAAGGAAAGAGTCCTGGCCGCCCTCGTGTTCCTGAAGAAAATATTGCACGAATTCAAACTACTTTCCAATGTAGTCCTTCAAAATCAACTCATCATGCCAGTCAGGAGTTACAGCTGCCTACTAAACAATTTGGCATGTTTTGAGACGTCAGTTGGTTATGAAGCCATACAAGTTACAGCTGTTACAGGCTCTGTGTCCTGATGACAAACACAAATGAGTGGCATTTTGTAACAAGATTCTTGATACTATTGACAATGATAACACTTTCGCACAAAGCATCATGTTCACTTATGAAGCAACTTTCCATGTTAGTGATCAGATAAAGAAACACAATGTTCAAATTTGGGCTCTACAGAAACCAAATGCAGCCATTTAACATGTACGAGATTCACCCAAAGTTAATATGTTTTGTGCGATATCCTGATCATCTGTTTATGGCCCATTCTTCTTTGATGGAAACATGGTTAATGGTCAGCAGTATCTCACTATGTTACAAAACTGGTTGTTTCTGAGGCTGCACGAAGACAACTGCATTTTTCAACAACACAGGATACCCCCTCACTGGAGTTGTCGACTGTGTGAATATCTGGATGAAACTCTACTGAACCATTGGATTGGTTGTTAAGGAGCTGGTGACTTGGCATGTCTCAGCTAGGCTCCATGGTCACTGCATTTGACACCCTCTGACTTCTTCCTATGGGGTTTCGTTAAAGACAACGTTTATGTACCACCACAACCACAGAACCTAGGAGATTTGAAGAACCGGATCTGTACATCAATTATGAAGGATGTGCTTGCCGGAGTATGGGAGGAATTTGAGTATTGATGTGATATTTTTCGTGTCACTGATGGAGGACATATTGAACATCTGTAATCTGAACTTGAGAGGTTCGTAAATGGGTGTGTAAAGTTTCATATTTGTATGTCTTAAAGTTTAATAAATATATGCATTCAAATTACATATATTCTTTTTGAAACACCCTGTAAAATCTCTTGAATAAGAAAAATGTTTTTACATGTCATTTCATAAGGTTGCCTGTTTGAACTACTTCCAGGGTCAACAGAAAGTTGATTTTCAGTATTTCCTCCTGTGACTGAATTTAAACATTTGAAATGCTGTCATACTCTGCTTACTAAGAAGTTTAAGCTTAAATTAAAGTTTTAAAACTATTAGTCAAGTATTGAACATAGAAACGGTGTTAACATAATAAGTCAGCATAACTCACAGCACGCAAATTACCCAGATTGTATCTGCCCATTATCTGAGAATAGAGACATCCGACATACTGTGCGCACAATTTTAAACCTTTTTGAGATTTTTTCTCACTGATACTGCCACACAATAATTAAAGTAAAAGAGTAATAACAATGAAGGAAAAGATAATTTGCTATTTATCATAAAGAAGACATGTAAAGTTGCAGAGAGGCACAATTAAAAGACACACAAAGTTTTTGGTCACAGCCTTCAGCAGCAAAAGAGAAACACATACATTGATACATGCCTCACACACTCACTCACACACACACACACACACACACACACACACACACACACACACACACACACACACGTGGTTGCCAACTCTTGAAGCTCGGGTCAGAATGGCATTCTACAGAAACGAACGATACAAAGTGTAAAATAAATAACTGGACATTTTACAGATGCCTCTCCAGAGGCCTAGTGATTCTTACGCTCTCATGCCAATATATGTACTCCCTAATGGTATTTGTCATTAATAACTATCTCAGCAGTTCACAGCCACTGGAAGTAGAAATACTAGAAGTGAAAGTAAGTTCCATATAGATGTTGTTGTTATTGTCTTCAGTCCTGAGACTGGTTTGATGCAGCTCTCCATGCTACTCTATCCTGTGCAAGCTCCTTCATCTCCCAGTACTTACTGCAACCTACATCCTTCTGAATCTGCTTAGTGTATTCATCTTTTGGTCCCCCTCTACAATTTTTACCCTCCACGCTGCCCTCCAATGCTAAATTTGTGATCCCTTGATGCCATATAGATAGAGGTATGCATTCTTGTCCATGGTTCAGAAAAGAGTTTTATATTCTGTTGCAAGAGTATGTAACAAACTGCCAGTGGATATCATGTAGGAAATTGAAAATCTCTGAATATTTAACCATAAAGTAAAAGAATACATCATTAAGCAAAACTCCAGGTTGGAATATCACTAATATTAGGAAAAGGATAGATTGCTACTCACTGTAAGAATGACCCTTTGAGCTGCAGTCAGGCACAATGGAAAGAATTCATTACCCATTCCCCCTATAGTTCATGAGAATACAGCTACTTGGTAATATAAATTCTTCATAACTCTAGTATTTGTATTAGATAGAGCCTGACTTTGCCAATATGTAGACAGCTGTTAGCACTCTGTGTGGAATTACATAAATGTCGTCTTTGAAATATTGGACAAAAACAGCAACTGAAAGATGTGTGAGAAGGATCAGAGACTGTTTTTCTTCCAAAGCAGCTTGTAACTGTTTCTCTCCCAACGTAAATATATAAAATAATCTGCAGCTAATTACCATAATTATCAGTTTGAGTAGGTTAGCACTCGTCATAATTTTTTTCAGTGTACTTTACGGAAGCATCCAGCAGTTGTTGTGTCTGTCTGATAGTCCACATCCCACAAGGCTCTCCTTCATGATGGGATTTACATAACACAACATGTGAATGAATGAGTTTATGCAGTTACTATTGATTTGAGGGTAAAAGCGTTTGACTTTACTATTTTGTGTTGCACAGTTTCTTTGATGTATATATTTAAGGTTTGTTTATAGCTTATTTGACAAAGTTGATACTTATCTCTAACTAAAGTCTCTGGAACTTCTCTCTATATTGTCCAGATTCTGAACTTTGTCTCCATCCATTGCTTCAGTTTATAAAACAAGTTAGTTTTTAATACATTTCTGTTTTGTAAATACACTCTAATATGAAAAATACATAGCACCACAAAGCAATTATCAGAATGGGGCAGAAATTGGATGTACATGTACAGACAAAAAACGAATACAATTTCAGAAAAATTGGATGATTTATTTTATTCAAGGGAAGAGCTTCATAAATTGACCAAGTCAACTATGCGATGCTCCACCTCTGGCCCTTATCCAAGCAGTTTTTTGGCTTGACATGGATAGATAGAGTTGTTGGATGTCCTGCTGAGGTATATTGTTCCAAATTCTGATCAGCTGGTGTGTTAGACCATCAAAATCCCGAGCTGGTTGCATGTCCCTACCCGTATTATTCGAAAAGTTCTCAATTGGGGAGAGATGTGGCTACCTTGGTGGCCAAGGTAGTGTTTGAGCAAGATAGTTCCTGTTTACAGAGGGCTAGAGTTTCTGCTGATTGTCTTCATGCTTGCCAAACCCTACCTTGGCAAGCAAGGTAGCCGTATCTCTCCCCTATTCAGAATGTTTGAAGCATTATGGGCAGAGACCTCCAACCAACTCAGGATCTAATGCACCAATTGGACAGAATTTGGCACATATCTCAGGAGGACATCCAGCAACTCCATCAATCAATGTGATCTGAATAACTGCTTGCATAAGGGCCAGAGGTGGACCAATGCATTATTGATGCAGCTGCATTTGCATGAATGTGGGTGTGTGTATGTTGTCTATTTCTATTCTGGCTGAAAGCTTACATGTTTAATAGTCTTTGTGTTGTGCCTGTCTGTGACTCATCATCTCCACTATATGGTGAGTAGCAGTCTATCCTTTTCATAATATTGTCATTATTTCATCCTGGATTTTCAAGTGCAATTTCCTTTGATACAGTTCACTGCTTTCTGTGCCACATTAAAGTTGAGTGATGGATACTGTACCAGTATTTATGAATGCTGCTGCTATTTTCAAACTGGGATTGATGCCTGACAAAAAAAATTTCATAAGGCAGTAAATTGGCCAGAAATGCCTTTTTTGCCATAGCGAGTCTGCTTTTGATGTCCTCCTTGCTCCATCCGTCATTGGTTATTTTACTGCCTAGGTAGCAGAATCCCTTAACTTCATTGACTTCGTGACCAACAATCCTGATGTTAAGTTTCTCGCTGTTCTCATTTCTACTACTTCTCATTACCTTTGTCTTTCTCCGATTTACTCTCAAACCATACTGTGTACTCATTAGACTGTTCATTCTGTTCAGCATATCATTTAATTCTTCTTCACTTTCACTCAGGATAGCAATGTCATCAACGAATCGTATCATTGATATCCTTTCACCTTGTATTTTAATTCCACTTCTGAACCTTTCTTTTATTTCCATCATTGCTTCCTCGATGTACAGATTGAAGAGTAGGGGCGAAAGGCTACAGCCTTGTCTTACACCCTTCTTAATACGAGCACTTCGTTCTTGATTGTTCACTCTTATTATTCCCTCTTGGTTGTTGTACGTATTGTATATGACCCGCCTCTCCCTATAGCTTACCCCCACTTTTTCAGAATCTCGACAGCTTGCACCATTTTATATTGTCGAACGCTTTTCCCAGGTTGACAAATCCTATGAAAGTGTCTTGATTTTTCTTTAGCATTGCTTCCATTATTAGCCGTAACGTCAGAATTGCCTCTCTCGTCCCTTTACTTTTGCTAAAGCCAAACTGATCGTCACCTAGCGCATTCTCAATTTTCTTTTCCATTCTTCTGTATATTATTCTTGTAAGCAGCTTCGATGCATGAGCTGTTAAGCTGGTTGTGCGATAATTCTCGCACTTGTCAGCTCTTGCTGTCTTCAGAATTGTGTGGATGATGCCTTTCCGAAAGTCAGATGGTATATCGCCAGACTCATATATTCTACACACCAACATGAATAGTAATTTTGTTGCCACTTCCCCCAATGATTTTAGAAATTCTGATGGAATGTTATCTATCCCTTCTGCCTTATTGGACCGTAAGTCATCCAAAGCTCTTTTAAATTCTGATTCTGATCCCCTATCTCTTCTAAATCGACTCCTGTTTCTTCTTCTATCACATCAGACAAATCTTCACTCTCACAGAGGTTTTCAATGTATTCTTTCCACCTATCTGCTCTCTCCTCTGCATTTAACAGTGGAATTCCCGTTGCACTCTTAATGTAACCACCGTTGCTTTTAATGTCACCAAAGGTTGTTTTGACTTTCCTGTATGCTGAGTCTGTCCTTCTGACAATCATATCTTTTTCAATGTCTTCACATTTTTCCTGCAGCCATTTCATCTTAGCTTCCCTGCACTTCCTATTTATTTCATTCCTCAGCGACTTGCATTTCTGTATTCCTGATTTTCCCGGAACATGTTTGTACTTCCTCCTTTCATCAATCAACTGAAGTATTTCTTCTGTTACCCATGGTTTCTTCGCAGCTACCTTCTTTGTACCTATGTTTTCCTTCCCAACTTCTGTGATGGCCCTTTTTAGAGATGTCCATTCCTCTTCAACTGTACTGCCTACTGCGCTATTCCTTATTGCTGTATCTATAGCGTTAGAGAACTTCAAACGTATCTCGTCATTCCTTAGTACTTCCGTATCCCACTTCTTTGCATATTGATTCTTCCTGACTAATGTCTTGAACTTCAGCCTACTCTTCATCACTACTATATTGTGATCTGAGTATATCTGCTCCTGGTTACACCTTACAATCCAGTATCTGATTTCGGAATCTCTGTCTGACCATGATGTAATCTAATTGAAATCTTCCCGTATCTCCTTCCCCTACAACCGCATTCCAGTCGCCAATGACTATTAGATTTTCGTCCCCCTTTACATACTTCATTACCCTTTCAATATCCTCATACTCTTTCTCTATTTGTTCATCTTCAGCTTGCGACGTCGGCATGTATACCTGAACTATCGTTGTCGGTGTTGGTCTGCTGTCGATTCTGATTAGAACAACCCGGTCACTGAACTGTTCACAGTAACACACTCTCTGCCCTACCTTCCTATTCATAACGAATCCTACACCTGTTATACCATTTTCTGATGCTGTTGATGTTACCCGATACTCATCTGACCAGAAATCCTTGTCTTCCTTCCACTTCACTTCACTGACCTCTACTATATCTAGAGTGAGCCTTTGCATTTCCCTTTTCAGATTTTCTAGTTTCCCTATCACGTTCAAGCTTCTGACATTCCACGCCCCACCTCGTAGAACGTTATCCTTTCGTTGATTATTCAATCTTTTTCTCATGGTAACCTCCCCCTTGGCAGTACCCTCCCGGAGATCCGAATGGGGGACTATTCCGGAATCTTTTGCCAATGGAGAGATCATCATGACACTTCTTCAATTACACGCCACATGTCCAGTGGATACACGTTACGTGTCTTTAATGCAGTGGTTTCCATTGCCTTCTGCATCCTCATGCCGTTGATCATTGCTGATTCTTCCACCTTTAGGGGCAATTTCCCACCCCTAGGACAAGAGAGTGCCCTGAGCCTCTATCCGCTCCTCCGCCCTCTTTGACAAGGCCATTGGCAGAATGAGGCTGACTTCTTATGCCAGAAGTCTTCGGCAGCCAATGCTGATTATTTATCAAAATTTAGGCAGTGGCGGGGATCAAACCCGGGACCTAAGACATTTTGATTATGAATCAAAGACGCTACCCCTAGACCACAGGTACAATGGTACAAACACATAAGAATTTAGAATATTCTGTCTCATTTATTCGTCTTCCATCGTTCGTTATTTGTAATGGTCAGGGAGATGACTTGTGTGGAAAGAAAACAAAATCAGAAATTCTTGGGGAAACTGAATTTACTGGCAGAGATTGGGAAGTCTCATGGAATCCGGAGAGCTCTTTAGGTAGTTGGACTGCATGTTGGTGGAAATAAATGTTCTGAGTCATTTTGCAAAAAATCACTCTGAGATTCTGCATTTGGGTAAGAGACAGTACAGTAAATTTTCAAGTTTCAGTTGCTGTTTACTATTTTCAATGCAAAGTAGCACTTTGCCAAAATTGTTTCAGTGTCGTGTTTCATGTTAATAAAGAACATAGTGTAAACAGCATCCAATTTGAAATATGATACATCATTGCTGTCAAAGTCTATTGCTATTACATTCCAGTGATGACCTTACAATTGCTGAGTTTATTAATGAAATATTATACATTCCTTTGTTAGATAAGATGAAACACTGTTACCTCTTTCCACATCCCCCACTTTCATTTCCCCGCTGGGGGGGGGGGAGGGGGGGGGGCAGGCACACAGGTTAGAAGTGCGGGATACAGTTTGTACAAACTCAATGATGATAATGTAGAAGAATGGATTGGGAGGAGGTGATAGGACAGAGGAAGGGAAGACTATAGGGTAGATTGCAGGGGGGGGGGGGGGGGGGGGATGAGGGCAGGAGGATTACAGGAGTGAAAGCTATGTTGCAGGGATAATTTCCATCTGCATAGTTCAGAAAATCTGGTGCTGAGGGGGGAGGAGATCGACATTGCTGGTTTATGAAGCTGCCATTGAATTTGAGCATGTTGTACTCAGTTACTCAGTAGCATGTTCCACCAGTGGGTGGTCAACTATGGTCTTGGCCATAGTTTGGCCTTCATTTTGATAGATAGCTGGTTGATGGCCATGTGCACTTAAAAATGCTGTGTGGAAATTCCAGCAGTGCAGTACATGACATGGCTGCTTTCACAAATGGCCCTGCCTCTGATCAGCTAGGATAATCCTGTGACAGGACTGCAGTAGGATCTGGTGGATGGGTGAATTGGGTAGGTCCTGCACCTGATTCTTCCACAGACAGCCACTATTCCCATACCTAGTTCACAGACACAGTGTGAATGGCCTCCTCATCAGTCAATATAATCCTCGACTGGAGCAATTGAACCATGTCATTTTCCAGCACTCGCACTATTTAGCAGCTTCATGAAAGTATATAACAGCAAATGACAATGACATATAAATGTGTCAGCTTGTATAAAGTAGACATGGTTTAAAGCCAAAACATCTGCACTTGATAATGGCCTAAGGCAGAGATTGCCATAGTGGAAATAAAAAGTTTAACAGTCCCTGGCATAAGCATGATGTCTTTCAAGAAACCCCACCACAGTGTTCACGAATTTTAGTGACTATGAGACTGAGGATCTCTGTAAACCCTCCAACACCTCTACGTACAAGTATTACAGACATAATCCCATCCCATAATTCCAACAGGGCCTCCAGCAGCTCCTCATGGCCTTTGGTCCATCCCAAAACATGACACCTCAATGCATCTCCCTCCTCACGCCAGCAATCACTCACCCTCCCTTCTTTTACCTTCTCCCCAAACTCAGCAAACCCAACCCTTTAGCTCTCCCTGCTGGACATTGCATTGTAGCTGGGTACAATGCTCCCACAGAAGAAACCTCTGCCTTTGTTGATGAACACCTCCAAACTATTGTCTGTAACCTTTCACTCTACACTCAAGACACTGCTCACTTCCTTCACCACATTTCCACAGGTCCTGCCATGTTGCCTCCAGTCTCTTTGTTGGTCACTGTGTGCAGTGTCCTTATACACCATCATACCCTATGGCCATGGCTTTGCAGCCATGGAACACTGCCTTTCACAACATCGACTTGATACAATAACCACCACTTCTTTCGCAATCCTTCTAGCCAACCACTTCCTGACCCCATAATTATTTTACTTTTAAAGCTCAAATCTGTAAGCAAATACATTGTTCTGTTATTAGTACATTCATTGCATCATTCTATGCCATCCGATTTATGGGCAATGAGGATTAATCCTTCCTGTTCAAGCAACACCCTAAACCTCTTGTATGGCTTGGATTCATTGATGACATTTTGATTATCTGGAATCATGGCAGGGGTAACCTTTGCTCTTTCCTCCATGACATCTACACCTACTCCTAAATTTGCTTCATCTTCTCAACTCAATGAATCACCTTACTAGATGTCAATCTCTACCTCTTAAATTACTCTACAAATACATCTGTTCATATCATGTTGTTGTTGTTCTTGTGGAAGACCACAAGAAGACAGTCCTGAGACTGGTTTGATGCAGATCTCCATCCTATTCTATCCTGTGCAAGTTTCTTCATCTCCCAGTACGTACTGCAGCCTACATCCTTCTGAATCTGTTTAGTGTATTCATCTCTTGGTCTCCCTCTTCGATTTTTACCCTCCACACTGCCCTCCAATACTAAATTGATCATCCCTCGATGTCTCAGAACATGTCCTACCAACCAATCCCTTCTTCTAGTCAATTTGTGCCACAAGCTCCTCTTCTCCCCAATTCTATTCAATACCTCCTCATTAGTCATGTGATCTACCCATATAATCTTCAGCGTTCTTCTGTAGCACCACATTTCAAAAGCTTCTATTCTCTTCTTGCCTAAACTATTTATCGTCCACGTTTCACTTCCATACATGGCTACACTCCATACAAATACTTTCAGAAACGACTTCCTGACATTTAAATCTATACTCAATGTTAACAAATTTTTCTTCTTCAGAAACACTTTCCTTGCCATTGCCAGTCTACGTTTTATATCCTCTCTAATTCGACCATTATCAGTTATTTTGCTCCCCAAATAGCAAAAGTCCTATGCTACTTTAAGTGTCTCATTTCCTAATCTAATTCCCTTGGCTTCACCCAACTTAATTTGACTACATTCTATTATCCTCGTTTTGCTTTTGTTGATGTTCATCTTATACCCTCCTTTCAAGACACTGTCCATTCCGTTCAACTGCTCTTCCAAGTCCTTTGCTGTCTCTGACAGAATTACAATGTCATCGGCGAACCTCAAAGTTTTTATTTCTTCTCTATGGATTTTAATACCTACTCCAAACTTTTCTTTTGTTTCCTTTACTGCTTGCTCAATATACAGATTGAATAACATTGGGGATAGGCTACAACCCTGTCTCACTCCCTTCCCAACCACTGCTTCCCTTTCATACCCCTCGACTCTTATAACTGCCATCTTGTTTCTGTACAAATTGTAAATAGCCTTTTGCTCCCTGTATTTTACCCCTGCCACCTTCAGAATTTGAAAGAGAGTATTCCAGTCAACATGTCAAAAGCTTTCTCTAAGTCTAAAAATGCTAGAAATGTAGGTTTGCCTTTCCTTAATCTTTCTTCTAAGATAAGTCGTAGGGTCAGTATTGCCTAATGTGTTCCAGCATTTCTACTGAATGCAAACTGATCTTCCCTGAGGTCGGCTTCTATCAGTTTTTCCATACGTCTGTAATGAATTCGCGTTAGTATTTTGCAGCAGTGACTTATTAAACTGATAGTTTGGTAATTTTCACATCTGTCAACACCTGCTTTCTTTGGGATTGGAATTATTATATTTTTCTTGAAATCTGAGTGTATTTCGCCTGTCTCATACGTCTTGCCCACCAGATGGTAGAGTTTTGTCAGGACTGGCTCTCCCAAGGCTGTCAGTAGTTCTAATGGAATGTTGTCTACTCCGGGGGCCTAGTTTCGACTCAAGGTCTTTCAGTGCTCTGTCAAACTCTTCACATCTCATCTTCATCTAATTCCTCTTCCTTTTCCATAATATGGTCTTCAAGTACATCGCCCTACATTCTTACGTTTGTCCTCTAGCCATCCCTGCTTAGCCATTTTGCACTTCCTGTCGATCTCATTTTTGAGACATTTGTAATTTTTTTTGTCTGCTTCAATTATTTTTATGTTTTCTCCTTTCATCAATTAAATTCAATATTTATTCTGTTACCCAAGGGTTTCTTCTAGCCCTTGTCTTTTTACCTATTTGATCCTCTGCTGCCTTCACTATTTCATCCCTCAAAGCTACCCATTCTTCTTCTACTGCATTTCTTTCCCCCATTCCTGTCAATTCTTCCCTTATGCTCTCCCTGAAACCCTGTACACCCTCTGGTTCTTTCAGTTTATCCAGGTACAATCTCCTTAAATTCCCACCTTTTTGCAGTTTCTTCAGTTTTAATCTACAGTTCAGAACCAATATATTGTGGTCAGAGTCCACATCTGCCCCTGGAAATGTCTTTCAGTTTAAAGCCTGGTTCCTAAATCTCTGTCTTACCATTATATAATCTATCTGATATCTTCTAGTATCTCCAGGGTTCTTCCATGTATACAACCTTCTTTCATGATCCTTGAACCAAGTGTTAACTATAATTAAGTTATGCTCTGTGCAAAATTCTACCAGGTGGCTTCCTCTTTCATTTCCTAACCCCAATCCATATTCACCTACTATGTTTCCTTCTCTCCCTTTTCCTACTCTCAAATTCCAGTCACCCATGACTATTAAATTTTTGTCTCCCTTCACTACC
The DNA here is from genome assembly GCF_023864345.2 of Schistocerca serialis cubense. Classification (NCBI taxonomy): domain Eukaryota; kingdom Metazoa; phylum Arthropoda; class Insecta; order Orthoptera; family Acrididae; genus Schistocerca; species Schistocerca serialis. Next base: position 562,978,170 of record NC_064644.1, read on the forward strand.
TGAATAATTTCTTTTATCTCATCATACATTTCATCAATTTCTTCGTGATCTGCAGAGCTAGTTGGCATATAAACTTGTACTACTGTTGTAGGCATGGGCTTCGTGTCTATCTTGACCACAATAATGTGTTCACTTTGCTGTTTGTAGTAGCTTACCCATACTCCTATTTTTTTATTCATTATTAAACCTACTCCTGCATTACCCCTATTTGATTTTGTATATATATAACCCTGTATTCACCTGACCAAAAGTCTTGTTCCTCCTGCCACCGACCTTCACTAATTCCCACTATATCTAACATTAACCTATCCATTTCCCTTTTTAAATTTTCTAACCTACCTGCCCGATTAAGGGATCTGACATTCCACGCCCCGATCTGTAGAATGCCAGTTTTCTTTCTCCTGATAACAATGTCCTCTTGAGTAGTCCCCACACGGAGATCGAAATGGGGGACTCTGGAATATTTTACCCAAGAGAACGTCATCATCATTTAATCATACAGTAAAGCTGCATTCCCTCGGGAAAAATTACAGCTGTAGTTTCCCCTTGCTTTCAGCCGTTTGTAGTACCAGAACAGCAAGGCCATTTTGGTTAGTGTTACAAGGCCAGATCAGTCAATCATCCAGACTGTTGGTCCTGCAACTACTGAGAAGGCTGCTGCCCCTCTTCAGGAACCACACGTTTGTCTGGCCTCTCAACAGATACCCCTCCATTGTGGATGCACATATGGTACAACTATCTGTATCATTGAGGCACGCAAGCCTCCCCACCAACAGCAAAGTCCATAGTCATGGTTGATGGGTGGGAGGGGGGGGCTGTTCATATCAGGTGCACCAATTTTCATTTTGTCAGTTGTCACCCATTCCATTTCAGAAAGTGTCTTCCTCACACTTTCACCATGAATGATCACCGCATTTGCAGTGGAGAGCAGATACTGTTGAAATATACTGATAACCTTACCAGCCTTTACTGGCACACAGTATCCTGTCCTTCTCATTCACAAACAGATCTACCTTGCCATCTCCTCTTCTGAAACCAGTAAACCTGTTAAGCAGCTACTGACCAGCACTCCTCTGATCATCAAGCATCATTCTCACCTTGAAAAGCTCAACCACTTCCTTCACCAATGCTTCAGTTACCTCTCATCATGCCCTGAGATAGGGATGTCGAACCCTGATCACCCATAGTTATGTCCTGCCTCCCATCCAACCTTGAAATTCCTTGTCCATTCCTACTCCAATCTTATTCCCAGTCCAGCACCAGATGGGTCATCCCCTTGTGGTTGATCCGGGTGGAAGACCTTTCCCATACACCCACCTACCACCTTCTACCACAGTATAGTCCCAGATATTTCGTGTCCCATAAAAGGCAGGGCCATGTGTGAATGCAGCCAGCTTCAATTACTGTGCAGCATTCTGTTCAGGCATGACAAATAAACAACTGTCTCCTCATACGAATGTCAACCACCAATCTATGGCAAATCACAAACTTGATATCCAGTTGCCGAACAAGCTGCGCACCACAACACAAATGACTGCTCTACTTGTCAGCCGTTTGGATAATCCCTTCCAGATCCAGTATCTATGAACTTCACAGGTGGAAACTCTCTTTCCAGCATATCCTCTGCTCTTGCAATCCTCCTGGTCTATTCCACCCCTGTCCCTTTCTTTGTCCTTCCCTTTCTCCTCCTTCAACTCTACCTTTGTCTTTCTTTCCCCTCCCTTCCACCCCCTTTTTAACCCCCAGTCTTGCTGCATCCACAGATGTGAGTGTTTGCATGTCTGTGTGATTCTGTGTGTGAATCTTGATATATCTACTTTTGCTAGAGAAAGAGCAAGAGCTAGAAAGCTAATATAAATACCATATTCTGTTGAGTGTTTCTTTGTGCCACACATCAGTGTCATTTATGTAACTACTTTAACTACTTACATTTCTACTCTTGCTTCCTTCCATCATAGTTTTATTTATGTGCCTATCTACCAACCACTCAGTGGCTCAACTATACATTGAGTCATTACCCTTATTCTTCCCAGTAATTAACTTATGATGAGTTGCAACTTTGTTGTGCAATAGTACAGAGATTTTTAGTGTACTGGTTTCACAGATTGTGTGTATTTGCTGTACCATTTCACAAAAAATTGTGCTTCATCATGGAGGGAAGTTTCTCACGAAACTATTCTTTTTCATATGCTGTGGCATTCTCGTAGCAAGTTCAGATTGACTACCTTTGTCCTTTGGAGATCAGATCTTGTAGCAACTGCAAATCATAAGATTTCTGCTTCAGTCATTTTCCATAAGGTCTTCCAAATGATCGGTTGCTCTGTTTATTGACAGCCATGGATTACATACGGCATAAAACTTGCTCAAATGAGATTGATTGTTTCCATCATTGTAAGAGGGCAATGAATTTCCAATTACTGAGTCACGTTGTCCTCAAAACTGAACATACATTGCCAAGTGGAAATGGCACATGAGACATCTGAGAAACACATTCCTTACGATGTATTGTTGCAGTGTTATTTGACTGTTGTGAGCGAAATTTAAGTGCAATATAATCCCATCAGTGCCTGTCACTGTCTTTACTAATTGCTGCACTCAGGTGGAAGTAACTGGAAATTCTTGGTCTGACCATGTAGTGTTGCAGTTTTGTATCAAGAATGTACAACTATGCTACAGTGGTGAAGCCACTTGAACCATTTATGAAACCTCTGTATTTTTGTACAGTGGCAAGCTCATCTAACATGTAGACTGAGCTTTTGTCCACCTGTTTCCATTTCGAAGATTGGTCAATCATCAAAGACACCATCTGGATCCATGATAATTTTATATTTATGCTATTGGTATCCAAGCAGAAACATTTGTTTCATTCACATTAGGTGCAGAAAGAGTATTTGCATAATCAAGTGTTTTTGCTTTTTATAACTCATTTTAAAAAGGTTCAAATGCTTATTTTCAACTTTCAGAAAATACGTTTCTTAGTCCGACCAACTGGTGACTGGGGCCCAGCACATTGTCGTGCAAGCAACCCTCCAACATATGAGAGTGTGAGGAACACTATTGTTTTGGTCAATGGCCTTCCTGTGATAAGAGAATCTGCTTCAGCTGCTGCTCCCGGACATGACCCGTCGGATCCTTTAGCGGACAATCGTCTCTGAGAGTGGGCCCCACCCGGGCCAGCACCGCAGCCCGGGCCTAGTATCCTCAAGAAAACAGCTGTATCAGGTGTGCGAGAAGCGGCTGAAGCCCATCCAGTATAGTGATAAAATTAAGTACACCAGCAGAACTACAAATGATTAATCTTTCCCCATTATGGGATACCGAGATTATTATGTCTCACTTAATAAGTGGGATAACATTAAAGAGAAAAGACATACATCATCTGATGAAATATTTGTGTATTTTTGGGATTTGTTTGAGGTACAGAAGGGAAGTAAAGAGTTTTCTTTTCTGTCCCTCTAACAGTCAGAGCTAGAAACATTTTTTTATTTATTATTCCACTTCCTAACCATTGTGGACATAATATTGAATTTATATTTTTACAGCTGCTGGAAGTAGATGTTTGAATTGACAGAGTTGACCGATTGTTGTTATCTTCAAGATATTTATGTGTGGCCTCATTATAAGACTTGTAAAAGTGAACAATGTTCCAGTATTGACTCCTTCAGTGTGCCTATGTGCACACATATTGTGGGAGCTGAAAACAAATCAGGAATTACATGTAAAGTGTTGCAGAGTAGTTAATTTCTGTGGTGATATGTGATAATATGAGGTGTCACGTATATCTCCTCCTAGTACACTAAATGTGGATCCAGCAAGTCTGTGTACTACACATTAAGTGGGTGTTAGGTGCTACTGTAGGATAACAAGGGAGCTTATTCAACACTACAGTAAGAACCTGAAAGGTTCTTTCATCAAAGATGAAACATTAAGAAAGCTCCATGAAGAAATTGTGGATCATATTTTGAGAGCTATCATTTTTCAGCTTCTGAGGTCAGGCAATGACTTGCAGCCATTACAAACACCACAATACTGGAAATGTGGAGATAAATGTGGTTTGTCATTGCAGACAGTTTCTATTAAAAGAAAACAATATAAGGGTGTCAGTGCAGTTAGTAAATAGCAGTGCAGTGACTAACAAGCTCTGGAAAAGTTTTACAAGTGAACTTAATTTGCATCAGTTAGTAAGTACCCTGTAGATTTACAAGGTACAATTTGTCAAATAGAAACCACTGTCCCATACCAAATAGAAAAAAATAATCCTATCCCTCTAGGCACAAGTGCTACATATTTGGTACGAAGATAGAGAAGTGATTCATTAGTGAATCAATTAACTGTGCTGTGATCAAATCATCTCATTATCGAAGTTAAAAGAGAAAGTAGAAAGAACACAATTATTTACACTGCTCATAATAAAATAAGGATAAGGTGACTTAAGATATTCTAGGAGAAAGTATAGATTTATATGTAGACCTTCACTGTAAAAACTGGAATCGAGTAATTAATGTGTTAAACTACAAAAAATTTTATGGAGTTGTTGCTAAACAAAAGATTAAGGAGTTTATAGGAATGGGTGGAAAGGCTAGCATTGTTATCAGCTGTAGGATCAAATAGATGATTGTTGAAGTTATCAAACGTATATATGTATATATATATATATAGCCTTTTATTTTGTGTGAATCAGATGGTCTGTAATAATAAATTATTGTTGACATGGAGGAAACCAAAATACATAGGAACATTAACACTGGAGATTTGTGAGCAAGAACAAGTTAAACAAAAAAATCTATATTTGCCATTTATAATAAACAGCAGTGAAGAGCTGAATGTAAATATGAACCCATTTATATGAAAAAGTGACTAGTTTTATCCCTGTAACAGATAACTGTCAGAGGATTTCATAGATATTGGTACAGATTTTTATAGATAACTGTGTTATCATTTCAAATATTCTGTATGTTATTTAGAGAAATAAATTTATTGTTTTTGTTACTGTAAAACTTTCAGTTTGACCCATGCCAATAAATATATATACTTTACATAAAATTACAAGGACAGTAAGTTTTGACTACACCAAGTGAATTTATGAGATTCTTGGTGGTATTCATTATTATAAAGAAAAAGAAAGTGCAATGTTATTTTCTGATGTATTTGTTATGATGTGAATGAAATTGTGGAACATCTGTTTCTTTTCTGTGGAGTACAGTTGTGTGAGTGGTGCACACTTGAGTATATTTACTAGCATAAATGTAGAGCTAATGAAAGTTATATTTCACCATTCAAATTTGGAATAAATGTTTAATACAGATTCTCCTATTGTTGGTATACTGCAGTGGAAAAAGATATCAATATAAACAAATGACACAAACTTTTTAATGACAAAAGAATATAAGGTTACCTTTAATGATAATAGAGCTGCTTTCCTTCAACAGCAAAGGATTACATCATATTGAATCCTCAGGCTTGTTGTATAATTTTCTTTGTACTTTATTTTATAGCCATATTGAGGCAAAAAGTAGCTCAGTTGCCTGCTGATAACTAGCACAGGTGTCGTTGTATTGTACATTTTCTCAGATGATGGAATTCTGTTGCTCAAAGCACATACTAAAAAGAAGATTAAAGCAGTTACTTTCAACTGAAATTTTTTTGTTGCAGAGCTACATGTAAAAAGTCTTTTTTTGAAACACAATTTTGCATGTGAGTTTTTTTCCCTTTGATGTGGAATTGTAATACCTAATTGTGAGGTAGGCTAAAAAGGGAAATAATTAAAAATGTAACAGTTATGTACTTGTTGCTCATATTTGAGAGATACTCTTCCTCTCATATGTTGACTGTTTCTTCTGTCATGCAGTTTATTTCAGAATTACCCCTGGCAGACTGCCATGTGAAGTATTGTTGTATTATAGAGATCTTATAAGGACACCTGTAGTAACATAGCAGATGAGTGAAGCACAAAAAAAACTAGCTCTAAAAGCCTTGTGTGTGATCCAGAACTAGACTAGAATAGAAGGGCATTGTAATTATTCTTTTATTTTTTAAATTTCTGTGTAAGGGAATATATACTAATTGTAATCAAACCAATCTGTTTAAACCTACCATTTGGGTGTAGAATTTGATATAAGCTACTTAAACTGGCAGTCATCTTTAAGATCTTAAGAGACTTGATTTATAATATGTGTCATTTCAATATAACATTCATTTAAATGGTGCTGAAGTCCTGAGAGCTAGAAAATGTTCCTTTTTTGTACTCTCAAAATTTTTTCAGTGTGATGGGAAATGTGCTGAAAACTTCATAGTTAGTGTACAATGTGAACACTACTACTGTTTCTGTTTGTCTAGCTCTACAATCCTCTAGCTTTTCTGACAGCAGAGGTTTCAGTGGGTTCAACATCATTTGCAGTGATTTTTATACATTTCAAGCTGACAGTTTACTGTGAGTTGGTATTAAATGCTACACAGTTAAAAGTACAGTTACATATACACTTCTTATCACATTTTACAGAAAATCAAATTTTCTGATTTTTTTCCTTAGTTAAAGTATTCCAATAGGAAATCTGAGTGCAAATAACTGACCTTGGAAAGAACAATCTGACTAAATTTAAGGTACTGCAGAAAAAAATGTGCAGGTTTTCCACTGCAGTAGTACTTTTGTGGAAAGATAAATCTGTGTGAGACAGTGTCTCAGTTGCCTGTGTAACAAAAGAGGCTCCTAAATTAGCTATATTTTAATGCTTTGTCATCAGTTATGTCACACATAACAAGTATTATTTTTTATTGCAGTTTGTGGCAGCACAAATGTTTCAAGGCTGAAGACACGGGTTCATTAATTTAATGTGTGTAGGTTACAATTTGCATAACTAAAATGTGCATAAGTAAACTGGAAAAAAATCTGAGTTTCACAGCTAGTATTTACATATATATTTATATGCAATTTATGTCATGTTCTAAGGAATGTTTTTGTGCCTGGCACATTGTCTCCTGCTTGGGACACCCTCAGAGGCTGTACACAATGGTTCCTTCGAACAAGGAGATGTCACAGTTGGAATGTATTTTCACAAAAAATATAGCAAATTTCTTTAAACTGTCTTTTACATCAACTCACTTATAATCAAACAATGAATTCTTTGATTAATCTTATGATGTGGGTATGAAGAACCGACTCAGAGCAGTTGTAGCAAATTTCTGTATGGAGAAATTTGAAGAAGCAGCCCTTTGAATGGATGAGAAGAAGACCGCTCATCAGTTTGATGGCACTTTTACTATATGGCCTCATGGAGAAAACATACAATTTATAAATTTTCTGTGTTCTATTAATAACAATCTAAAGTTTACAATGGGGAAAAAGAAGGGAGGTCAAATTTCACTTTTATGCATACTGGTACTCAGAAAAACTGACGCAACTTTAGGGCTTAAATTCTACAGAAAGCTCACTCAGACAGATAGAGATCGTCACAAAGATCCCAGTCTACATCCCAAGCAGAAAAGAGGGGAAATTAAGAAGTTGGTGGACTGGGCTGAAAGAATGTGTGAGCCACAGTACTTGTAGGAAAGGCTCAAAATCATTTAAGAATTACTCTGACAAATAGATAAATAGGGCACTTCATACTAAAGATCTGGACCTTCTAAAGGTAAAGTGTCCCTCCTATTCACAAAATGGTCACAGATCGCATCGCAGAGTACTGAGAAGACAGAGTATTGATACAGCTTTTAAGCCAACAAGAGAGGTGCATGAATATTTGAACACCGCAAAAGATGGATGCCCAACACTTGCCACAGCAGGAGTACACAAAATCCTTTGCACATCTGCCAAGTGGACATTGTAGCTACTAAAAGTAACAGCAATACCCAGCTTAAGAACACAAGAACAGCCATGGTCTGGGAAACACAGATAAATTGGCAGTAGCAGATCATGCACTGGGACCAAGAAACTAACTAATTTGTTTCTCCATTATGGAAGTTTTATCAATGTCCAACCATTCCTGTGTCTGCCACTGTAGTTAATTGGTTGAGTGTGGTGCCTGTGACATTAAGGACCTGGGCTGAATTCCTGGTACGGCCAGGGATATTTCCTGGTGGGAGGACTGGAACGGTAAACACCCAGCCTCGTGATGCCATATAAGGAGCTGTTTGAATGAGAAGTAGCAGCTCCAAAGTCTGCAAAATTGACAGTGGTCAGGCAAATAGCGTGCAGATCCCATGCCCAACCGTATTGCATCCAAATGCCACCACTGGCCGAGGATGACATGGAGCTTAATAATTGCTTTGCTAGGATCTATAGAAAGGCTGTAGAAATTCACACAAAAGTCAAGTTTAACAGATAAGAAGGAGGATTAAAATTATACATCTTCATCTCATATTTTCTGCAGTACTCATCTCTTATCTCTTCTGGAGTACAAGCTCCATAACACATGTTGGCACTGTTCCACAATCTCAGACAATGGTTGGATGAGGTCTTGACCATACCTAGTTATGGATAAACAGTTCTGCTACCTTCTTTTGTTTCAATTTGAAAATATTTGGCCTTTGTTATCTCTGAGTATGCCCCAGCATTATGCACAGGATCTTGCACTAACCATGGCCTAATGCCCTTGTTGCAAAAATCACGAAGAACATAACAAAAAATAGTCACAGCATTTTTTAAGCCTGAATTACTTCATCACTGTCTGTGGATATAAATCAACTGTTTCAAAGGAAAATTCAGTCAAGAAAACTAATAAATTGTGAGACAGAATTGCTAGCCAATGTGTATCTCCAAGAGGCAAAATGTGTAGTGCTGCCATTGTTGTTGTTGTTGTTGTTGCTGTTGTTGTTGTTGTTGTGGGCTTCAGTTCAAAGAATGGTTTTATGCAGTGCTCCATGCCAATGTATTCTGTGCAAGTCCACTTCATCTATACATAACTACTATGACCTACATCCATCTGAACGTGCTTACTGTATACAAGCTTTGATCTTCCTATGCAGTTTTTACCCCTCACACTTCTTTCTGTTACCAAATTTATGGTTCCATGGTGCCTCAAGATGTGTCCTATAAACTGATCCCTTGTTTCAGTAAAGTCATGAAAGTTTATTTTTTCCCCAATTTGATTTAACATCTCATCATTAATTGTTCAAACCACCCATTTAATTTTCAACACTCTTTTGTAGCAGCACATTTCAAAAGCTGCTATTCTCTTCTTGTCTGAGCTGCTTATCATCCATATTTCACTTCCTTACAAGGATACACACCACACAGATACCTCCAGAAAAGAGTTACTAACACATAAATTTATATTTTTCTCTTTTTCAGAAAAGCTTTTATTGCCATTGCCAGCCTGAATTTTATATCCTATATACTTTGACACATCATCAGTTATTTTGCTTCCCATGTAGCAAAACTCATGAATTACTTTTAGTGTCCCATTCCTTAATCACATTTCCTCAGCAACACCTGTTTTAATTTGATTGCATTCCATCACCCTTGTTTTGCTGTTGATAGTATTCAGCACATTACTTCTTTTCAAGAACTATCCATTCCATTCAGTTGCTCTTGCAAGTCCTTTGCCATTTCTGAAAGAACTAAGACTTTATTGTTAAACCACACAGTTTTTCTTTCATCTTTCTGAACTTTGATTCCCTTTTCAAATTTCTGTTTGGTTTTGTTTTCTGGTTGCACAGTGTACAGATTGAATAACATTAAGGAGAAGCTATAATCCTGTCTCACTCCCTTCTCCACTACAAATTCCCTGGCATGCTCTTCAATTCTTGTAACTTCAATCTGTTTCTGTGCAAATTGTAAATAACCTTTTGGTCCTTGGAATTTCTTCACAGTATATTCAGAATTTTGAGGAGTGTATATCAGTCAACATTGCCAAAAGCCTTTAAATCTGCATGTATATAAACATAGGTTCACCTTTCATTAATTTTTCTTCTAATATTAGTCAGAGAGACAGTATTGCTTTGTATGTTCCTACATTTCTATTGAACCCAAACTCATCTTTCCAATTGTCAATTTCTATCAAATTTTGCATTCTTCTGTGAATAGTTTGTGTCAGTATTTTGCAACCATGACTTATTAAATTGATGGTTCAGTAATATTCTTGCCTGTCAGCACTTGTCTTCTTTGGAATAGTAATTATTACATTCTTTTTGAAGTCTGAAGGTGTTTCACCTGTCTAGTATATCTTGCGTGTAAGATAGAATAGTTTTGTCTTATGTGAATTTTAAAATTTTCCCGGCGAATTGACTGTTCAAACAATAGTTGAATAGTTTTGTCTTGGGTGGCTCTGTCAAGGCTCTCAATAATTCAAAAGGAATGTCATTTACTCCAGGGCCACATTTTGACGTAGGTCTTTCAGTGCTTTGCCAATTCTTGTCATCTCCCATCTCATCTTTACCTACTTCCTCCTATCTTTCTATAATATTGCCTTCAAGCCCATTTTCCTTGTGTGGCCTTTCTGTCTGTGCAAAATTATACCAGGAAGCTTCCTCTTTCATTCATTTCCCCCAGTCCATATCTTCCTATTACTTTTCCTACTCTTCTATGGAATTCCAGTCCTCAATCACAATTAAGTTTTCATCTCCTTTAATGGTATGAATGATTTTTTTTATCTCATTGTACATTCTTTCAATCTTTTCACCATCTGTGGAGCTAGTTGGCATATAAATTTATACTTGTGTGGTAGGTGTTGGCTACTTGTCTATCTTGGCTATGGTAATGTGTCCACTATGATACTGATAGTAGCTTATCCGCTTTCCTATTCTCTTATTCATTATCAAACTTTCTTTAATTCTTTACCCCTAGTTGATTTTGTGTTAATCCTATAACGACTTGACCGGAAGTACTGTTCTTCCTGTCACCACACTACACTTTCCCCATTTTAAATTCTCTAACCCTCCTGCCCAATTCAGGACTCTAACATTCCACACTCTAGCTTGTAGAACGACAGTTTTGTCTTGGAATATTTTACCCAGGAGGGTGCCAAGATCATTATGCCATACAGTAGAGCCACATGTCCTTGGGACAGGTGTGGTTCCTCGCATTCAGACATTCACAGCACCAACACAGCAAGATCATGCTGACCCCTAATGATACAAGGCCAGATCAGCCAATCATCCTGACTGTTGTCCCTGCAGCTGTTGAAGCAGGTGGTTACACCTATGGTATGGCTATCTGTATCATGGAGGCATGCAGGTCATCCCACCTTCACAAGCACCATGGTTTGTGGAAGGAATACTGCAAGTAAACACACATAAAAGTAAAAGAGATGCAGTGCCAGGCTTTTGAGACTAATAGTTCCTTTGTCAGATAGGACAGAGTGATAGGTTGAAAAAGATCTTCTCTCAGAAAAGGTCTGAAACTAAAAGGTGTGTTACTTTTAATGTGAACATTGACAGGACTACACATTATGCCTCCTGAAGTTAAATAATGGCCAGCAGCTCTGTCCAATAATTTGTCATTACATGATCTTTATTTTATTAGTCAAGACTTTTACAACAATTTCATGGTTATCTGAAATTGTTTCAAAACAACAGATCAAAGCTCAACAGTGTTAATTTTATAAAAGAAAATATTTTGCATTTGATGGGTGCATGTTTGAATTACACTGAAGCATACTATTACATCTGTGATATCCTCACTAAGTTGAAATTTTGTTATGCAGCTAGGTTCCAACAGTGAGTTTGCAAATTTTTATCCATTTCATTCTATGTTGTATAGTGTGATTTACATCCTGAGGTGGTCAAGTTGGGCTTTTACAGTTTAAAGCCAATGCTGACTAGGGAAATTTTGCAAGTGAACATCTACCAAATACTTCAGCTTTCATCTCATGCAAATCTTCATTTGTTGGTACTCACATAAGATTATGCATGATCTCATTAACCCAATTTTTTTTATAATGATGCACCTTGCAATTTACTGCTTGTGTACATTTGCTTATTAATATTATTTCTCTTTCTTCTATTTAAATTAGTTTCTGACTGTGTCAGAGGTGACCCAATAATACAGTGTTTCTTGTCACAGGTTTTTCTATTCAGTGAAAAAGAAACAACCTATTTCAGAAGATAAACAGGTTATAATGTCCATGTTGAACCACAGCACATGGACAGAGATTACAGAGTCATTGTTGGATAAAATATTTCTTTAATTTGTGATCAACAAAATATAAAAAATGTACTACACAAGTTAGATGAAAGGAAATAAACACCATAAACTCTTGGGTGGTGTACGAGATTGGCTTCAACTCTTTTCATATATTTCTAAATTCTTTCAAAATTCTAATCACTTTATTGTTGACAGGATGTTACACCCTAATCTTCCATCCTTGAAAGCAAAACTTCGAACCATAAAAAATGGAGGGGAAGATAGAGAGAAAGAGATAATTTGGAGGGGGGGAGGGGCAACCTGATTACTTAGTAACTTACATCTGTCATTCTCAGCATAAATTTTCTTACCCTTCTCTTTTATTATCAGCCCCAGATTTTTCTGATAAAGTGAAACTGAAGGTACCTAAATTCAAAAACATTCTATTGAATTTTTAAATGCCAATACAAATGGTTTAGGAATAAGGAGGAACTAACTAAACAAAAAAGCATTGAATCATCAAAAGGGCACAAAAAAGAATGAAAATTTTAATGTACAGACACACACACACACACACACACACAATGTGCAGCCACATTGTTGTGGCTGAAAACACACAGCTGTAGTGTGATACATCTTAAAACATGCTTTAATATGAAGACATGGACATTGTATACAAGCTTTGTAGTAAAGTAAAGCTCTTTTTTTCTGCATGATGTTTTATGACTGCAGCATGAAACACAAGCTTTTGTCTTCTTGTCATGGAATAGTTATATCTGGTTTCTTATCCATTCCTCTGTATCCAGAGATCACTAGTGGTTCTTCTTTTTGGAATGTTGCTTCAACCGTCACGAGCAAGGTCCTCAACTAATGTTTTCCTGTACTGGGTGGACACTTTTTGGCATCATTGTTCTTTTGGCACTTCTTGTACAATATGAAATTATCTCCCACAGACACTGTAAACAATCAGAAAAATACTTTTCTCAGTCACTTCAGTAATTTTATGACAAAACTGTACTTGCCGATGTAATGGCCAGCTTTATCAATAGCTGTGACTAATGTTGATTTTTAAGTTATTATTAGGCAACTACATGTTCTCTTCCAGTAAAATACCGTTTTTTACGTCTGCCTAGGAACCTCTAATTGCATATACTCACCATCAGCATGTTACTCTGATCTTGCCATACTATCATTCTTCTGTCATCTTTCAGTAACGTGCATACATCCACTTTCTTCAGTTTCATTACATTTTATATTTCTGTAGATTTTTATACTGTGTTCCTTCTTCATTTCATGTGCCAAAATTACACTTGTGTAATATCTATCCATGAATATGCAAGTAATAATTGGCCATTTTGGCTGCTTTGTTTCCTGTGACTGTCATAATGAAGGATATTTGTGTGTACTGCAACCAGTCACAATTTTTAAGATTATTGATATTATGACATTAATTTATTAGTGATACATTTTAAGCCAATAGTACTCATCATCAAGCATGAAGGAAACCTGAGTCATCAGAGTTATGTAAGAGTTCAGTACACAAGTGCAAAATGTTTAATGCTGTCAATGGAAAGTTTGGTCTTACAAGTACCTTAGTCATAAGATCATCACCACACAGTTAAAAACAATTAACATAAGCTGTACCACCATGAGCCAAAACATACACATGCACACACACACACACACACACACACACACACACACACACACACACACACACTCACACACACACACACACACACACACACACACACACACACACTCACACACGCACCATTTCATGTGTTTTTCTGGCTTGTAAATTCTAGAGTTGAGACATAGTTTGAAAATTATTGCACTTTTTGTCAGTGGCATAATCATGGCTCAAACTAAAGTGTTCCAAAAATTTTCACTTCAGCTGGAATACAAACTTTGACTTTGAAGCCCTTTGTGAGCATGATGGCAGCTGATACAAAGCAGCTAAATTATTTGCATGAATCTACAACATGAAAACACCGGCAAATAAAACAGAGTGTAATCAAACAAGAATCTGAAAAGTAGGATGTGATGTTGAGCTTTATAATGACAGCCATGCTCAGAATCACTCCCAGGAACACGTGTACTTCTGTGTACAGTCATATTTCTTCAGTCATTCTTGGCAGAATGCTTCTTCAATACAGATTAAACAAGTTCTGAGTAGGACACTTGTTTGGTTAATTTACTGTGTACTGCAATTCTTGGCGCCAAACAGCTGAAAAACTGCACAGGTGTTTTAGATAATGGGATTCTTTGAATGTCACTATCACTTCTCTGAACAGTAATTTTTTGGATATAATGATTTTTTTACTGCATCATGCAGCTTTATCCAACCATCAGCATCTAGTTCATCATTGATTAATTCACTGCATACACCACTCATTTCATCATTTTCGAGAGAACCATGATCCTTGATGTAGTATCAACTTACTCATATTAAACTAGACTTATTCCGCTGTTTGAATCATAACTTGCATTGAGATGTTAATCAATTTTATTCTCTCTAAGATGAACACACAATAACAAAACAACATATCTGCTGACAGATATTCTCCAGTCACTGCAAAGTAGTAACAAAAATAACTTTCATGTTTAAACTTTTGCACAATATAGTGAAATTCTTAAAAAACACTCTGTGCTGGAAGAATAGCACAGGAATAGTCACAGAAATCCTATGACCCCAGTGGGACATTAGACTGCAAGGAGTTGAGATAATTCTTTCTTAAATACTTTTCTACTACATTATTTTTTGTTGTTTTTGCTCTGACATTAGGTTTTAATCCATCTAGCTTCTTCATTGATGCAGCTCTCCCTATTACAAACAATGCTCTTCTGAAGGTCATACATATTAATTTTCAAACATAAAGGACACCTTCAGATACTACACTAATGCTTCTAACATTCTCTATAAACAGATGTCTGTGACTACTTTATCACTAGCAATACACTGCATAAATCTGAGTGTTTCCAGAGATCTCTTTTGACATTGTAGTTTATGAGATATTCATGCATAAATAAAACAACAGCAAAGAGAGAGGGGCTATGAGCTCTGCAAACACACACAGTATGCATATAACAAACATCTATGATAACCTGTTCTCATTTCATCATAACCAAAACATTTTGCACCAAAGGAAAGTACATGAAATAGGATTTTTCATATTATAGTGACTAACTTGAAAGATTAGGACTGCATCACCAATTCCCGTGATCATTGAAATTACACCACACATCCAATCTACTCTTCAATTGTTTCCAGCCAATTGTGTAAATCATTCCCCATTTTGACTCCCAGTCCCCATCTGACCTCTTAGGTTCATCATAGTATTTTCACTTCCTCTCTTTTACCCTTTAACAATTTTTCCACTTCTTTATATTCTTCTGATAAACTTCTTTCATTTCCCCTCCAGTGACTTTCAATTTACATCTTCTTTCACGTGATTCCTCCATTAATTTTGTTCATTCAGAGAAATCACAGCTAAAGCTGCAAAGCAAGATATTGCAGTTTTAAGAATACACACCCTGCAGATGAAATATAGGTATCAGTTTTTATTTTTAAACTCGGTCTGTTTGAGTGATCTCTGAACTACATGTTGAAAATAACATCAGTAGTTTCATGGTCCCCAAAAGTCTCTAAAAGTGTTTACATAGACAAACAGTTGTTTTATTTTCAAATAATTCAGTAGAACAGTTCTCACAATTTTAATAGTATGCAGAAAATTCAGTTTTAAAGTTAGAGTCTTTTAGTTTCACAAAATTAATTTTCATTTGAAGTGCCTCAGAATACACCGCATAGAAAAATTGATTTTCTGACTTATCATTTCCTGAAGATAGTCACTTATATGGGTTACTTCATTTCAGTTGTTTAACACTTCTCACATCTTTTTCTACTTCTATCTTATATTCATATTTAATCTATCCTATGATACTTAACTCCAGTTATAGTGGTTCTAGTCTTTGTATCACATTTCAGGTGACTTCCACCTTACATTTAAATATCTTCAGGAAAAGATTGGTTCTGACTTTGAAAGCCTAAAATTCATTCTCACTTTTTTATTATTTCTGTTACTTATCAATTCTTCAAACAGTCCATTATATAGACATAATACCATTTTGTTGAAGCAAAGACTTTTTACATGTTGTCATTGCCTATAACAGAAGTATTATTTTTATAAGTTCACATTACAGGAAAAGGAACAAGATTTCTTGGTAATTATTACAAATAATCCTAAAATGCCTGTTTTTCTCATTCGAAAACCCTACAACCACACATACGTACATTGTGTCAAAGAATATTTTCTTACAAATCTGTTTCTTGAAGGTGTGAGAAATAATGACAAAATAAGGACCACAGTATACTTGTATGGAACCAAAATCTCTATATGACAAATACTTTCCATTCTCTTTGCAAATTTCTAGGTATGTCTGTAAGATTAGAGCTGTGTTGCATGTGTCGAGATTAACATTTATTCACACGCAATGCATTTTGATTTTCTGCTGCAGACGCATTGTTTTGCAAATGTAGTCTGTTTTCTTTGTATAGCTTACAGTCATCTATCCAGAATACAACAAACAATAGGATCTTTGCATATATATTAAAATGGACTGCCCGACGAATGAAAACAACCCTTTTGGTTTTAATGGATTTCTAATCCAAAAACAATGAACTTAAATTTACCTTCTGCCTGAATGTTCCATGCCATATTTGTTCTCAATGTAAGTTAGATATGTGTGCAAAGAAATTATAATCAAAATAAAGCTGCAACCAAATAGCAATAACAAAAATAGATATTTGACTTGTCAAGTGGTGCTACTCATGTGCCCTTGAGAAACGTGACACATATACCACATTTGACAATAAATATTTCCTTTGTATATGATAACAAAATACATGGAAGGTCTGGAAGGAATAGGTATGAATTAAATAAGAGAGTTACTAGTACATTAATCTGTGTAGACATAGCAGGACAGGGTGAGAGATAAACCAAAATCCTCTTACTGTGCCATCTTTGAGTAAATATTCTTGGAGATTTCCCTAGTTAATCCCTAAACAACCTCATGTCCAACAGCTGTTTCTTTTCTCTTTTGTGATACGAGAAGAGTACTTTGGACTATAGCCTAGTATTTTCCAGCTTTTGTCAACATGTATGTCTGCTATAACCTATGTAGGAGATATTTCTACCCTTAATTGTAATATCAAAGTAGCTACATGTATATGCAAATTTTATGGTGGCTAGTTCAGGAGGCAGTAACCGTTCTTTCAGATTATCTTTCTTAGTTAAGCTGACACTATCATGAAATAATTAAAGTACCAGAGATAAAGAACAAAGGATGGAAAATGCTAAGTAGGCATACAAAAACAACACATTTCTTCCTTAGATTACAAGGATTGAGAGAGATTTTATTTCTAAAGAACATGATTTTGCATTGTAAGTACGCTGATTATATTTTATCAGTCACACATTATTGATATGAATCAGAACATTATCTTCTGTTCTCAGAACAGCAAGTACAGTTCATAATATATGAGGAAATCAGTCAATAATTATAATCCTTTTCCTGTTTTACTTTACACAAATCTATTCATAAGGCTTTCAGATTGTCTGTGTAAGGACATGTTGGTACCAAAATTTATGATTGTGCTATTGACAAACTTTTGTCTAAACAAAAAAATTGTGGTTCACATGTAATCATTGGTTCTTTTAATGTGTTTCTACTATAACCAAAACTATGAAATTAAATACTCTGCCTTTCCATTAGTCAATTTTCATAACTCTTCATTAAGTGTTTTTGAATCATAAATGCTGCTACAAAGGCAGTACAGTAAATCACTTACTGCAAGTCCCTTCACACGGACTGATGAGGATGATTGGTTTTGTAAACATTGTCTTTGGAATTCTGATCAATAAACTGTTCATTAATGTCAACAGTAACTTTTCTTTCTCAAAACTAAACAAAGTAAATTCATTTGATATAAATTATCACATGTCATCTAGTAATAGCCTATGGAATTAGAGGATGAGCATTATTAATTCTCTCACCACTTTGCTTTCTCCCCCTGCCATTCTCACTGATTTTATTTGTGGCACAAATATTGTGAAGTACATTCTCAATCCTATGTTATTCATTACAAATATTTGAAACTGGCCTTAATCTCAGTGGAGGAATCAAAATTTTACCCATATTTCCCTCAATATTCATTTGTTATTTTGTGCCAAAAGTCGATATAATATATTTGTATTATTTTTCATTCATAGCTTTCCACCCGTCTGTTCCCATTTGTATGATGATAGCCATCCCAGCATTCATCACCCTCCTTTATGCCATTTTGGACATTAATGCTTTTATATTTTATGCTAAATTGTTAATAATTTTTGTGATAATAGTTGCAGATTATATGCCAGTCTCATGCCAACCACATGAGTACAACTTTTCAGCTGTTGTAACTACTATGTCTGCTTTAATGTGTATGTTATTGAAAACAAACTCAAATTGTATCCTGTTCAGTGGTATCTTAGTCATTATTCTTGCTGTGCCATTTTAAGCCAATATTTGGCTTAAATCTCATGGAAATTTACTGTCTGTTACGTTGGAAATCTGTTATACCAATAACGACAGGAGAACCTGATCTCTCTATATCTCCTCTCTCTTCCTTTATCACTGCAGCCACAACATTATTTTCCAGCTGTCATCCTCATAAAACAATTTTAGGTGACATTCAGATTAAGATCACACAGCACATTGTGATTTTGAATTCTCTGCTTCCTTTTCAGGAATTTGATCAGAGAGTTATCCTTTTTTAAAATAATCATTTCCATAGAGCTGCCCAGTAGCACTGCTATGCATTTCATGGTTATCTTTGACATTTATTATTCCACATACTTTTACTTCAAACTTCTTTGTCACTCCTTATACTCTTCAACAATTCCTCCTGAGTGACATATTTATAACTTCAACTCTATTTCTCCCTTCTCTTAATGTACATGCCTTGCATTCATATAGTAGCAAACATCACACAAAAGTTCTCATTTAATATCAGTACATCTTATCTCATTATGTTGGTGTCACTAACAGCCACCTGTTTCCTCTTCTGCTGTCTCCCACTCACTGCTGCAGACCCTCCTTGCTCACACATTTTACAGTGCACACCTGTCACTTTTTTCATTCATTTCCCATCCATCAGACTGCACAACTACTCATAAATGAACAGTGTGTAAGTGTGATCATGTGTGTGTGTCTGCATGTCATTTTTATTTGTTGTTTCCATACTGTAGTCTGTATGATCATAATGTATTTTTGATTGCTGCATGTGACCTCTCTTGACACTGTATGTCTCAAATTTCAGATTTAGTAGCAACTTTTTTTTAATTTTCCTTGTTTGATTTTTTTTCTTCCCTTTTATATTTATCTTCCTGTTTCCAGTCATAGTATTTTTCCTTGTGATTCTATTTTTAAAATTCCTTAATACTAATATTTCCATGGTGTTTTCTCATTTTCATATCTCGGTCCTGTTCCAGTCAATCCTTTGAGACTGTACATAGATGTTTTTCTCACTCCAACCTTGTACACATTGATTTTTACTTCCAATTTGAAATGATATAATGTTTTTAATCAAAGATCCTGTTTTCCATGCAAATTTTGCTTTGCTGTTGTGAGCTTTCTCTGTAGGAATGGTGAATACATTTTCCTCTTCAGCAGTACCATCCAGGCAGCAAAACTCTTTATATCTTCTGTCTTTGTAATGAGTGTATAAAGTCATTTTGTGCTTTTGTTCTGTACATGAGCTTAAATACCACCCAGCTGAAATATATTTATGGCTCAAACATTTGTTTGTAATGCCAGATGACAATGACAGTTTTCTCACTGGCTGTTTAAATATACTAACAAGTACCCATGAGATAGTAACACTTTTTCTATTTAAGTGATAGAAGTAACATATTTTATTGTTGTTATTGGTTGAAAATATTTACTGTCCAAATAAAAGATCACAACTATAAAGAGACCAAGAATTACTTATACATCGTGAAACATAAGCTAAATATGATAATGGAAAGTGGTAGGTACAGTATGAAAAGTGGAAGGAATAAAGAAACATCTCACTATATAGTTGAGGTGTTGAGTAGTTGATAGGCACATGAAAACGTTGCTAAGCTTTCAGATGATATCCTTCTTCAGAGCTGATACATTGAATTAGTGCTACAGCTTGGCTGCAGTAAGGGATTGTGGTGGGCAGAATTGGTGAGAGTACAAAAGAGGTTCTGAGGAGGAGGAGTGATGAAAAGCTGATGGCTAGGAGGGGGAGGATAGGAAAGTGGCACCTGTGAACTCATTCTTGCACAGGCTAAGGGAGCTGTATGTGGCACACAGTGAAGTACAGAAGTGTAATGGGAGGGGGGAGATATTCACAATGTACTACTCTTTCCTGTCTGCAGTCTCCCTATTATTCTGTAGTAATACACTATGAAATCAGCAGAGTTTGTGATGCTGAGGACATGGCTTTAGATGGTTCAGAAGCTAGCAGAGGTTTGAGGCCAGAAAAATTACAGAATCAAAGGTAACTTGCAATAACAAGTATCATCTATGTAATTAAAAATAAGCATAAATTATGCAGCCTTTGAAGTCAAATCTATTGTGGCAAACAGTATGTTCTGCCACTATGTGGTCAATTGTGTGTAACGCCATTCATTCAGGTGAACAGCTCATTTGTGATTGTGCTCACATAAAAGAGTATGAAAAAGTTACAGCTGAGATGGTGTTATATTTTATCTAAAAGCTAGCAATGTTTTCAGTCTTGTTTCTATTATCTCCTCAATGCCTCAACCTTTTGATGAGTTGTTACATTTATTCCTTCCATTATTACTACGATAGAAGCTATTAGTTTCCAAAAATAATGTGGACTCACTGTCCTATTACACACCCATCATTCACTGATACTGAGAAAGGGCTAAAGCAACTAATTCTGTTTATTTTTAACTGGATGCGTTACCTTGGTTTGTCTGCTTTTGTTGAAAGGGAAAGCACCAGGTTCTCCAAGTCAGTTAGTGATAAGAACATTATCTCCTCCATCAGTAGTCCTCCAGTTAAATTTATGTCCTCATAATGATAAGTTTCTTAATTTTTTAAAAGACGTTACTTTCTTTGTCAGAATAAACTAGCTGTCTTTCTTTTATGCTATTTTATCTTCACTCATTTCTAGAAGCATGATAAACAAACAAGAGAGTTATTTTCCTGAAATTTATGGGTGGCAGCAGAAAGAACATAGCATTTGTTGCTGATGCCCTTGGGCATTGCGCTGAATGGTATCTCACATATCATGTGCTTTGCAATATTTTGAGAGGGCACCTGGTTACCCCCTACAGGAAAATATGTTGACTGTTGACGAATGCCTCCTGGAGGGTCCCAATTGTCTTGACAAAACATATAATGTGAAGGCACCAAGAAATGTATTTTTAATGTGACACCAGGTTAACATCAACCTCTGTTGAAAGTTGATGGAAGCAGGCCATCTAGTGCACTGCCAAATCTGAAGGTGCAAATAATAGACTGTTTATTTTTCTTGTTTTACAGTCCTCTGTAATCAAAAGTATTTTAGTTTGATCAGCAATTCTGAAGAGCCTAGGAAGTTTTTATTTTGTCAGAGCCCTAAGTAGCACAGTGCTAAATTTTATTACAAGTGTAAGATATATATTCTTTTATCTCCATGCAACTGTTTGTTTCATGTATGTGGTTTACATGTGTGTTGGTGAGGTTTAATTCTAGATAGTGATTATGAAAAGCTATTTATTCTAGCTACCATGTAGCTGCATTCTCAGCTCATATACTTTGTTCATCATACATTAATAACACATCATTGTCCATGACACAAATGAAGTTATTTGCTATTGTTGAGATCATAAACATTTTTATTTCTTAATGTGGATTTCAGTTACACTTATCAAAGTGCTATCTTTTCTTTCATTTTTTTGTCTGGTGCCCTCTCTTTCTTCCTGCACCCTTCCCCTCCCTCCCCCCCTCCCCCCCCCTCTCTCTTTCAATAAGGAAGTTAAACACCGAGTGCTCACCAAATTATTTATAGTGAATTACAATTTTTTATTACATCTTGTAATAAAATGTAAAATACTCAAAAAGATTATCTTTTCCTGTCACACACTTAAAACCTGTAATAATGAAGGAAACATTCAACAATCAACAATTCATACCTCTCTCTCTCTCTCTCTCTCTCTCTCTCTCTCTCTCTCTCTCTCCCCCCCCCCCCCCCCCCTACCACCACCACCACCACCATCCCTCAGTCCCATGCCCCCCTCCACCCCCCCAATTTGAGTAAAGAGTTTGTAGAAACAAAACAAGAAAAAATTTTCAGTAAGGAAATTAACAACTGAGTGCATATTATTTATAATGAATTACAATTTTTCATTACATCTTGTAATAAAAATATACACAAAATTTCTCTTTTCCTCTCATGTAGTTGATACCTATAACAATGAAGGAAGTACAAATTCATACCTTTTAAATGTTTAATTTTTTACTTGTGCATGTCACAAAATAGAACATTTTTACTAGTACAGTCTGTGAAATCATACCTTAATTCGGTGTAAATATTTATTCCTACAATGGGATTAGTATTAAATGACACCTATGTGATAAGCAGTTGTGATGAAGCATGCTGTCTTTTGCAGAATACATTCTTACATACATATTATAATGTTGCTGGTTTCACAAGGAGTGTAATAAATTATATGCAAAAATTACTTCTATCGAGAAAATAATTTAATTGTATAGATAAAAAATCTACTCACCAAGCAGTGGCAGAACATACACATAAAAGAAGTTTATAATTAGCAAGCTTTTGGAGCCAGTGGCTCCTTCTTCAGGCAGATGGGTTGAGGGAGAAGGAAGAGGGGTAAACGAAAAAGACTGGAAAGGTCTAGGAAAAGTGGTAGATTTTGGGAAAGCTACCCTGAACCATGGGCCAGGGGAGACTTACTGCACGGGATGAGAAGATTGCCTAATTATTATCTTCTTTAATGTGTGTGTTCTGCTGCCGCTTGGTGATTCAATTTTTTTTCTATTCAATTAAATTATTAACTGTAAGAGAAAGTTTATATATGTATATATTGAAAATGTGTAAGTTCATAAGAAATGATTGGTATTTGTTAAGAAGAAATCAATATATTGATGTGTTTTCAATACTGAGACTGACAATGGCAGCTACATTTATAGTATTCATGAACTTTTCACTGTCTGACTGCTCATATTCAAACTAGGGTGCCCATGGCAATAGATAATTTCTGATTGAACAAAATAGAGCTTCTCAGGATGCCAAAGTTTAAGGTCAAACTGTAGACAGAGACTTATTACCTTGTAAAGAAGAGAACAAATTTGGTAATGTGCACAATATTGAATACCCTATATATTTTTTGTGCTCTCATAAGTTGAAATTTTGTAACCAAAAAATTTTTCGGAACTAGCCTTACATTTTCACAGTAAATTGGGATATAATGAAAACTGATAAGGAGTATTATACTCTGAAGAGCACCATACTTCATTCATCTCCACCTTAATGAAAGTTCTGGGTAAAAAGAACTGTGTCATTGTAACAAGGATGTGGGTGAAGAGAATCTGTTTTCTGTCAAATTATAATTGGCCAGTCAGCAATTCAGTTACCTCAGTTGTATGGATAAAATATTTACAATATAAAACTGAAATAAAAGTTCAAGACCTCTTTTTATTTTAAAAAAATTATATATACATCAGTGTGTGTGTGTGTGTGTGTGTGTGTGTGTGTGTGTGTTGTTGTTGTTGTTGTTGTTGTTGTTTTGTGTGTATATTTGTGTGTGTGTGTGTGTGTGTGAGAGAGAGAGAGAGAGAGAGAGAGAGAGAGAGAGAGTAATTATGAGAATGAGGATGTTTGTAAGAGAGAAATGCCACTGTATATTTTGATCTGTCTAGACGATGAACCTCACTGAAAATGTTAAAGCTTTATGCTTTGCATAACTCCTACACTAAAAATGTGTGCTAATGTAACAGATAACTTAACACTGAAAAAAATGTAGGCCCTACAGCAGACACTCAGACCAATATAACAGAAAACTTAAAATATGTGTTTGAAAGAAGAATACTCTACTGTCCCTCAGTCTTGATTGAAAATTTGTAATTAAATGTTTCAGTATCTGTTGTAGACTTAATTCAAATTATGAAAGGAGCTTTTCTTTTTGCATGTGTTATTATAATCATCTTTTTCAAAAGAAAATTCAATCAAGAAAACTAATAAGTTATGAGACAGAATACTGGGCAGCATCAGATGAAAAGGCAGGTGGCAGAATGCAGATAAAAATAAACTGAGAAAATACTGAAATTTTTTGTTTGTGTACTGAAATTTTGTATTGCACATCTAAGGTTTTCTTCTTCCGAACCTGGCAATGAAAGAAAATGAATGAAGAAACAAGAAATTTTGTATTGCACATCTAAGGTTTTATTGTTCTGAACCTGGCAATGAAAGAGAATGAGTGGAGAAACAAAATATCTACAAAAAATGGGAAGACAGAGTGAGAATGTAAAAAAAAGTAAACGTGGGCCTCTAAAGGTATACCACTAGGGAATATTTGAGACTGGGAATCCATTAGACAAACAGTACAGTGAGTATGCATGGGTGAGTGGGTGTACATGTGCACATGCATTTTCAGGCTAAATCCCAAAGAAGGAAACCTTAGATTTGCAACAAATGTTCAACATTCATTGTTCAGTAAAAGTACTATTTGCTCAGTAAGCTTTCCACCTGGAGAAAGGAAGATAGTACGCATGCAGGTCCTGAATTATGAACTATGTGAACTGACTGTTTAGTTCCTTTTGAGGACACTTTCCTGGTATTATGTACAGAGTGACTATGGAATAAAACATTTGTTTATGCATACTAGATTTTAAAATTTTATGTAAATGGCTATTCTGCATACCATATGAACATGAAAAGGTAGTAAGGCTAAATTGAACTGAAGATACTGACATACAGAAAAGAAGGAGTATTATATTCCTTTTTTTTTTAATTGACATGTGCCTTTGACAGCATATATAAAGAAATTCTACTCTTTTATTATTTTTCAGAATTTTGTTCTCCTACTACAATTCAAAATTAATTTATTCCTTGAACATTAGACCATTCTCTATTTTACAGTGTCACTGTAACTCCATTGACAGTCTCTGCTGTGGTTACTACTGCTTGTGTTCTTCCTTCAAGCTTTTATTTTTCATTTTAAATGAACAGTTGAGATTTAGCATTGTATAACTTCCTTTTCTTACTGAAAGTTTTGAATATTTGTAACTGCTTGTCTTATGTTTTATAAAGCCATACTCACAATATATATCTCAGAAAATATTGCTGATTTAGAAATATGTGCAAAATAGTGGAGGAATCAGTATTTATATTTTTAAACATATTTGTGGCAATCAAAATCAGTTTACAAGAGATTTATTTCTCAGTTTCATTTTCAAATGGGGTCTGTAGAATAGGTACTTCAAATGTCATTATAATAATTCCTTACTAATTTAAGATGTGTTTTAGAACATTCTATCATAAATGTTGCACAGTTTCTAACTGATATTGTACTTTATGATCTGTAGAACCTTCATAATGAAGTAATATGCCACAAGACAACGAGAAGCTGAAACATGTATAATGCAATTAACTGCAAAGAGAAGTTATATCCTAATAAAAAATGGGAAGCATTTTGCAACAGGAGTCTGTAAAGAGACAGAGGATTGGAGGCTGAAGTTTAGAGTCAAATCTTAGAGAAATGAAATCCATTGCAGGGACAAAATTCATTGCTACTGACTGACAACTGATTGACAGGAAGATTATATGATGCATAACTTAGAGACAAATATCAGTAAATGGAATAGATAAAACTATCCAAGTAAATGTGAGACAGAAGATTGAAGTGAAGAACAGTAAAACCATTGCAGATAAATTAGAAATAATGTGAGATATATTACTCTTATCTACTGCAGTCCGCCCCGGTAGCTGAGTGGTCAGCGTGACAGACTGTCAATCCTAAGGGCCCGAGTTCGATTCCCGGCTGGGTCGGAGATTTTCTCTGCTCAGGGACTGGGTGTTGTGTTGTCCTAATCATCATCATTTCATCCCCATCGACGCGCAGGTCGCCGAAGTGGCATCAAATCGAAAGACCTGCACCAGGCGAACGGTCTACCCGACGGGAGGCCCTAGCCACATGACATTTCCATTTCCATCTACTGCAAATCATTGTAGATTCATAATTGTCACCAGGATTAGTGTTCTATTAAAATGTGACCTTGAACCACTTACCAAACAGATATATACTGATTCATGGGTCTGCGGTAAAGATTGAAAATTGTAAAGATGCAGTAGTAAGAAAGAACAAGAATGTCAGACTTGCAGAGTAAAAACTGGCAAAGAGAGGAAGAAAAAACAATGAGAGATGGTGTGACAACAGTACAAGTTAGTGGAAGCATCTTTGAATACTGTGCTTTTCTTCTTCCAACATCCCTCGCTAATATCTTTCCTGATTCTGCATCTTTAATATGCCTTCCATTATTCTACACTATACATTGAAATTCTTATTCCATTTCTCTGCTCCTACTATTGTCTGTTTTCCTGTAAATTACAAGTCCCTTTTCTTCAACATGAACTTATCAGACCAGTTGTAGATGAGGACAGTCAGTATATAATCATGCTCCTCTCTTCAAGCCAGAATTTATTGCCACTAATTGGGAAACCTGAAATAGTAATTGACTTCATTAAATGTGTTCTGCTCATTTATTGTTATGATCTGATTATGTAAATAGTAATCTGTATTCTTCAGTTGATACAAACATATTAACTTTAATAGTTCATAGTGAAGTTCAGTAGCTAGAGTAATATAAAAATTCATTAGTCTCTCAAAGATGTGAAATGAAATATATTTGTACCTAGCTGATACAAACTGTAATTTAGTTAATTTACTGAAGCAAACTTGCACAACTTACTACAGTGACATTACATCAATTGAAAAAAAATGTAAGAATTTCCCTACATATGCTTCAAAAGGCATTATAATGGTCCTAATGTACGGAACAAACAAAAATATTGTTCAAGTCATGACTTTTCTGATCCTAAACTCAGTAAAATATTAAACACCGAACTGTGATAGTAAATATATACTAATTGCATAGTTAGGTATCGCAGTAAAAACTGAAAGTAAAACAATATGTTATTTCCATTGTTTCAAAGTTAGGACATTGACCTATTAATCTGCAATGACTCACTCTGAATATAGTGATGACATATTTGTATCAAAGTACATTATGCAGCATGCAGGATAAGTTAAAAATATGTATAGTTTTAGTTTATGAAGAAACAAGTTTTTTAATTCCATCTCAGGCAATATTTTGATTTGCCAAGATATATGAGAGAATGAAAGAACAAAATCAGATAATAATATTAATCTAAAGTATTCTCACTGCCATATTGCTTTGTCGTAAAAACAAATGCAGCATCTGACAAGAATCTAAGATGCTTACAAAAATCCACAAATATGATCTTTATCATAACATTGTCAGTAATATGACCTACAATTAATGCTGTAATAAACTGTCTGCAGCTGTTGTATATTTATGTAAAATATCACAATTTGTGCTGTTGCTGAGTAATGGGAACTAATGATGTGGTGGAAAATGAACAAACACCAGAGGGTTATTCACAGGGTATACCAAGAAGAAGACTGATAACAGAAACAAGACTTTCCAAGGGAATATGAACAACATTAGCTGTAGTAACCACAGCATAACTTTCAGAAAGCATCTATACATCTGTACACTCTTCACATTCTTTACTTTTTTTTTTTTTTTTTTTTTTTTTTTTTTTAAAAAAATTGCTTCCATTTCCCAAAAATAGATACAAGGCAGCTGTGACATGAGTTGGTAATTTTTCGCAAGACTGACCTTTCTGCATATAACTGAAGTATTTATTGGACCATTCTATATCCATACACATTGGCAAAGAAGTAAAAGACTTGCAGATCAAAAATCTGTTGCTTTTCATCTGTGATTGCATTTAATTCAACTAAACCATGAGATACATCCTTGGCTGTCCTTAAGTGAGTATTATGAATACTTGTATACATATTTTAAATATGTAAAAAACTTCCACCATAAGGCATTCGTCTCATTTAAAGCAATAAATAAAGAAACTGTGAATTTATAAATAAAAGCTAATCATGATAATTTCTGGTATTACATACATATGAGGCCTCTCAAATAATTAACATATTTATTTTCTACCATTGTTTGTACCTTATCTACTTACAGAACTGTTTACATTTTCTTTAAAAACTAACTATCATAATTAATAGAAATACAGAGACTATGTTACGTGTCTTCATCAACTCTGCATTCACAGCCATTAATTTTCTCCCGCTTGCTTTTCAACTCTATTTGTGATCTTTTGTCTATATCATATTGAGCACATTATAACTATCTCTATTAACCAATAATTGTGAAAATTATAATAAGTATCTGGCTACCATTATTTTAAAAAAAATTCTTTACAAAAGCAACTAAAAAGTCTTGTTTGTAAGTTCACACCATAAAGAAGCAACATGTAAAAACAGAGCTGAGGATATACATGAATATAAATAATAATGATCATGTATTTGTATCTACAGTGCTCAAATTTTTGTGTACCTGTGACTGGGTTTCATAAATAATGCTTTGTGTCCAGTAAACTACTACATAATTGTAACACTAGCACCAATTACTTATATTTAATTGTTAATATTTTTATCTATGTGCTGTTCATCTGTAAAAATATTGTATTCTGAGCTATGTGAATAATGAACAATTTCTGTGTGTACAAATGATCATGACCCCAGCTGTGAAAGCAGCAAATGGTGAACTATTACTACATAAATGTAATTCATCACTGCAAATAAATTGTTTAGAATAAAATGTAGCAGTTATAAAATGTAGCTGTTTGTTAGACTTGGCACTCCAAACACCACTACGTAACAATGTCAAATGCATGACCATTATGTGCAAATCTTTCAAACTCCGTAGTTCACTATTTTAAATTCCAGATATTTACCATGACTGGAAAAGCCACAACAACATCGTGCTGTATGTTTTGACATATTTACAATCGAGTTACATTAAAAGTTAAGATTAACACTGTGGAGATTGTGAGTCATTTCTCCTTGTAGGGTTATGTTTATGTAACTTACTGTTCTTTTTAAACTATGATGGCTGACAAGTATTTTGTCCATAATTGACAGATTGTCAAGGGCTGCCAGTCGTTAAGGAGTAAATTAATGATCTCCATGGGTACTGTGATTTATTGTTGTCAACATAATTCATAAGAGAGCAAATCTATTGTCAGGCTGTTGTCAGTATGGTCAAATGTCTACAAAACATTATAGGGTGACCACCACATAATTATGGTTACATTTTTCTTCCTCAATGAAGCAATGCACCAGAATATGATGATATAAGCCATTAGTAAGTAAAAATAGGAAAACTAAGATAATTTTTTGACATTTTTTCCAAACTAAAATCAGTATTACCTGTCATGGGAAAGTTGCAGAACTTACAAAGAGAGGCCAGCCCCTGTGACCTACAAAGTTTGACAACTTTCCCATATTAGTTAAAGGACACTAAAAAGTAACTCCCCAGAACAGTATGTTTTGAAAAAATGTCAAAGTCTTGGTCATGATGCAATATCTTTTCCAAGCCAGATGCAGTTGTTAGGACACTAAATTATACCACAGAAGTTTCCAAGAAATCCAAAAATTGATGATTTTAAGCTGTCAGATATTTTAAAGAAGCAAAACTCATGCAAACTGAGGGGATGGCCACATGATTTATGGTCTGCATTCAAATTATGGTTACTTTCTTTTCACATACATTTGAAACACACTTTTTGCATTGCTTTTTACTCTTTGTGGAGGTAGTAAATGACATGAAACATTTTTGAAATTGTTATGTTAAATAAAATAAATTACATAGTGAACAGGAGAAGCCCTGTTCAGCATACACTTGTGGGAACAAGACACATTACTGTTTGTGTTAGTATGTGTTTGTAAAAGATTTTCTGTGGTAATATAGGCACAATAGCATTATTATTCTGTGGCTTCTGATAAAAATAGGAGGCTGTTACTCTACAGTTGTTGTAATTCAAGTTTCATTGTGTGCAAGATAAGAAAATAAAATGAATGGACAAGTCTAGATTAAACTGAGTCCTTAATAAACTTGCAGCACAATAAATTGGTGACCCTGATGTAGTAAGTGAGATGACAACATTTGAGGTGTGGTTTGCAGGAAAATTTTCAGCTTGATTTTCTTTTAACTTGAGCTCATGGCGTGCTGTGTTTAGAAATATGCAAAATGTCAACAGAAAATGGACATGAAGGGAATAATCTTTATTGGAAGCTGGAAACTGGTTAGGTAAGCTTTAAGCTAATGTAGCCTTGGATGGAGAAGCAAGACATCTGGTTCTGTCAAGCTGGAGCACTATTTACAATGACTGGTATAGCTACAGAGGCATATTTTCATCTCACCTATCACATCAGTCACCAATTTATTATGCTGTAAGTTCATTAAGGATCCAATTTAATGTGGACTTCTCCATTCATTTTGTTTTCTTATCTTGCACACAATAAAACTTGTATTACGGCAATCATAGAGTAACAACCTCCTTTTTCTGGTTAGATGTCAAAGAATTGCTATTTGCTCATTCAGCTGAATCCAATTTTTTTTTAAAAATAAGTGGCATCTAGTTACAAGTGAGGAGAACAATAAATATTCTCTGGCAAAAGAACAGCTTTTGACCATATTTAAAGATAGTCAAGAGCATCAAATTAAAAAAAAAAACTTGAGTGGTTTAAAACTTGGTGATATGAACTGTAGCCAATTATTAAGAAAAATGCGGAGCTACACAAGTACCAATATGTCAGATGAAATCTTAAAATTTCTTTGATTTGATAAACTTCCTAGTAGCATTTGAAATATTTTACTTATATCTGATGAAACAATGGATAAGGTAGCGCAAATGGCAGATCATATGATCACAATGCACTATGTTTAGATGGTTCAGTTTGCATCATTTCAGTCCATTCCCTCATCATCATCATCATCATCATCATCATCACCATGTCAGTCCAAGATCTTCTCTTAAGAAATAAAGAATTGGAAAATGATATTAAGTGCTTCAAAAGCAAGTACACAAGGATCACACAGTAGAAGTAGAAGCAGAGAAAATTTCAATAAAAGTGGTAAGTATGACTATTATCATTTTAAATTTGCACATGGTGTAAGTCTGAAAAATGCATCCAGCCTTGCCAGTGGCAAAATAAGGAAATCTAGAAAGGGTAGACACAACAGTGGCAGAGAGTTCTAGCGCAGTACCCACATCACACCACTGATATCGCTTGTTTTTTATAGATCAAAATTGTGGGAGATATTTTATGATAGATTGTGGCACACATTTTTCTGTTATGCCAGTTTCAAAAGAGCAGAAAGTTAAACGCTCTGACATCATTTTGTGTGCTACAAATGCCTCAGAAATAAAAACTTATGTTTCAAAGCTGTTAATCATTGATTTAGAGCTCAAACTCCATTTACAATAGCTGTTCACTGTAGCAGATGTATCAAAAGACATATTGGGGGTTGATTTCCTTCTTCATTATGGATTACTCACTGGTCTCAAAAAAAGGGTGATGGACAACATCAGCAAATCAAGAATTTCAGGGGAGGTAACTACTGTAAATGTTAAAGACTCAGTATGCTCACCCTACACAACAAACAACAAACAACTAAAGTTGTTGAACCACAAATGCAACAATATGTCATTATATGTAGCGGTCCACCAGTATACAGTAAGGCTCATCAATTAGACCACAGGTGGGCAACCAGCGGCCTGTAGGCCAGATCAGTCTGCGATTCATTTCAATCTGGCCCACGGACAATATCCGCAGGAGAGGACAAGATGCTCACTCTGTACAGGACACATTTTCGGTTATTCCTGCCAATGCTCAGCTAGGTTCAGCACAGGTTTGCAGCTCATAATGCAAACCAGTGAAAGCCTTGCTTAAAGACTTCACCAGACAGAATGCAGCCTGGTGACACATCTCAGGCCGGGGCAGATGGCCGGTGTTTATAAGGCAAGGGACACCACACAGGCAAGAGCAGGCCTCAGTGACTGGCTGTTGGTGCATCAGCTGTTGCTGTGGAAGTGGCTGACCTCATCAGCACTTTGTATGTGTAGCACAGTACAGAGCTGCCTCCCACCGCCTGTGCAGCCCAGCAGTCAAATGTGCACGGTATTTATCACTTACATCTGAGCTACACATTGATAAACCACAAATACTTGTAGCAGACAACAATGCCACTAAAATTACCAATGCCAGCATCTTCTTTTTTATGTTGACTGTTTTCCAATTGTTGTTTTCAGTTCCGAAACTTTCATTTGTATATTTGCTTCACTTTGTGTGTTCGTTTTTTCTGATAGCACACTGAATCTGTTTTTGCATACAATATTAGAATCAGTCAATAACTTTCTTTGAGAATTTGGCAGTTTACTTTTCACTACCGGTATGTTTGGAGGTTTGAGATTTTGAGGAAAGTTTGATCTGTTTACATGCTTTTCCGCTACCATGCTAGAGTTGTTTGTTTGCACACATTTTTGTTTACTTTCAGTTCCTTGCAACAGTTTTTCTTCAGATGGCTGTATTCCATGATTTACTACATTTGATTTTTGCACACTGTTTTTTTGTATTAAAGTTACACTGCTTCTTGGGATTTATCTTCCTGGATAGAGTTTTCTTCAGTCACTGATTCCCATTTTCCTGTGGAGGCCGTGTCTTCTTGCTTCCCATATTTTCCCGATTGAAGTTCTTTTATATCCTGTTTTAGAGTACTGATTATGAATTGTAGACTTTTTATACGTTCATTTAGCTTTGATATCTTGTCCTTACAACTCATACACGATTTCTTTTTTCCATCGAATTTTACTTTTTTTCATGGAGATACATGATTTACTTTAACACTAACTGCCATCTTACTTCTTTACCACAAGGTTTTCTGATTTCAGGAATGCAGACAGCATGTTTGTTATATTTATTAACACTGTGATGTATAAATGCCCCCAGAAAACCTTCAAATGGAACTTATTGAACTTCGTGAAGATTTGTCTTTAAAATCGAAATTTGAAGAAGTAAACCTGGTCAAATTTTATAAACCTTATTTGCCCAAAGAGAAATATCCACAACTGAAATCATTTGCAAGAAGGAAAATTTGTCTTTTTGGAAGCACACATAAGTGTGAACAACTTTTTTCTCTTATGAAAACAAATAAATGCAACGCACGTACAAGGTTAATGGACGACAACCTGGAAAATACCTTAAGACTCAGTATAAGTGACACAAATCCAGATATCAACTATCTGGTGTTAAAAATTCATACTCAGAGCTCTCATTAATCTGCTGTTGAATATTTTTTAAATTCAATAAACCACTGTAAATACATTTATTAAGTTTAACTTTTCAGCTTACCTATTCGCCAATGGCAAAATTTGTATGTTCAGTTTACTGGATTTTGACAAAGTCACACAGTTTTCTGTGCAATCATGTGATCTTGAATTTTTATTTTGGAATATGATTTTTTGTGATGAGCTGTAAGAAACCAAGACACTGAGTTAATGTACAGTGCAAAAATAAATATAAACTTCTGAAGATGGGGCGTTGTGCATTGACACAGTCATAGACCACAAAATTCCACCTTTTCACTGGGCAAGCTGCTGTCAAGTCAGGTGAGTTTCCTTTTGGCTGTAAGGCCAAGTTCTTGTATTTCACTATGTATGATAATATTCATGTTCTCTTGAAAAGCTTAGCAGTGGGTCCAAATATATTATCTGCAAACCTTCATGTCACAAATGTCTTCATACTTAAGCATTACAGCTGCTGCTATTGCATCACATGAGTACTGTCTTCTTATTGACTGTACAGTCTGCAAAACTTCTGCTGTCATTGGTGTGAGCAGTTTGGCCTTTTCATGCAGTGTAAACAATATACGATCTGTGCGTACCATTATCAGTGATACAAATTTCACACAGAACTCACGAGGCCCTCATATGTTATCTTATTGTTAATACTATAAATATTGAGGAACAGTACTGATGCCATCCAAAATACTCTCAGTATTACCAACAAGTATTGAGCATGTGAGGACAATTATTTTCAGTCTGACAAATCGCCATTCTGTTCAAATGGTTTACAGTTCTTTCTTGTATAAACATTAGCAACTAATTCTTTTCTTTGTAGATGTATTAGAGCACTGCAGTTGTGGAAACTGTGGATAATTTATAATGAGTTAGCTGCAACCATTTACTTTTATAGGAATTATTTCTCTGATGACATTTCAAGATGCCTGGCATCCTATCTTCATATATTTCATTTATTTACGTGCCATGAGCATAGTTCCTTTACTAACAGTGTAGCAGAATTTTCCAATCAAAGTTTTAAGCCAGCTATTGGAAAAAAGTCATAGATAAAGACACATTGTTTATGGCGCACAAATAAATGAAAATGGGAAGATTGGGTGAATATAAACTTACATTCAATAATGCTGTTTTCAAGTCAAAATTTGTGGACATGGCATTTTGGGAAAGGGGTATCATTCATATCAGTCTGTTACCCACAAACATTAATGTCACAGATCCATTAGTTTTGACTTCAAGTGTTAGGAACACTGCTGTCACGTCATATAACAATGAAGTCCGCAAGCTGATATATATATGTGAATATGGCCCACAAGTCACCAAAAGTTGCCCATGCATGGATTAGAATCACATAAATTGCAAATTGCTAAAAAAGAATTTCAGTTTCTGTTAAATAATGATATTATCCATCTATCACAATCACAATAGGCTAGTCCACTACACCTTGTTATGAAGCTAAATAGTCAGCGGTGAGTTTTTGGAGATCATTGTCACCTGAATGATATGACTCTCTCATGCCAGTACCCAGTTCTGTGACTTGGTTATGTAAGCTTTATGCATCAAAATAAAAAGATATTCTCAAAGACTGACCTACTCAAAGCCTATTACCAAATTCCATTAGCCAAAAAAATAAACCAAAATCAACTATTATTACATCTTTTGGACTTTATGAATTTAATTATATGGCCTTCAGACTTCATAATGCACCTAAGACATTTGAGAGTTTTATACATGAATTCATAACAGAACTAGATTTGTACATCCTGTATTTGGATAATATTCTAATGGCATCTGAATATCCAGAGCAACATGTTGAGCTTCTAAATTTATTGTTTAAACAGTTGAATAAATATGGTCTTGTAATAAATGCTGGAACATTGCTGTTTGGTGTACAAAAGCAAAAATTCTTAGGATATTTAGCTGCACCTGTGGAAACAAAGCCAAATCCAGAAAGGGTTGTGACAATAATGAACTACAAAAAACCCAAAATAGTTTTTGAACTTAGAGCATTCTTAGGGATTATCAATTTTATCTTCGGCATTTGGAACATGCTGCTGAAAACCAAGCTTTGCTGAATGATTACCTAAAAGGAATAACTAAAAACGACTGAAGGTGTATTGACTGGACTGAAGAAGCAATTACTCCATTACAAAAATCCAGAGAAGACATCATAATATTTGTGGATGCATCAGATTTTGCAGCAGGTGCTGCATTGCTACAGTGTAGATCAACTGGATATTTTTCAAAAAAGTGCGCAGTGACACAGAAGAAATATTCCACATATGACACAGAGCTGCTTAGTATATACACTGAAGAGCCAAAGAAACTGGTACTTCTGCCTAATATCATGTAGGCTCCCCACGAGCACTCAGAAATGCCACAATATGACATGGCATGGACTCAACTAATGTCTGAAGTAGTACTGGAGGGAATTAACACCATGAATCCTGCAGACCTCTCCATAAATTCATGAGTCCAAGAGGGGTGGAGATCTCTTCTGAACAGCATGTTGCAAGGCATCTCAGATATCCTCAATAATGTACATGCCTTGGGAATTTGGTGGCCAATGGAAGAGCTTAAACTCAGAAGAGTGTTCCTGGAGCCACTCTGTAGCAATTCTGGATGTTTGAGGTGTCGCATTGTCCTGCTGAAACTGCCCAAGTCCATCAGAATACACAATGGATATGAATGGGTGCAGGTGATCACACAGGAGCTTACATAGTGTCACCTGTCAGAGTCGTATCTAGATGTATCAGGGTCCCATATCACTCCAACTTCACACACTCCAATCCATTACAGAGCCTCAACCAGCTTGAACAGTCCCTTGATGACTTTTTAGGGTCCATGGATTCATGAGGTTGTCTCCATACCCATATGCGTCCATCCACTTGATACAATTTGAAACAAGACTTGTCCAACCAGGCAACATGTTTCCAGTCGTCAACAGTCCAATGTCAGTGTTGTTGGGTCCAGTTGAGGCACAAAACTTCATGTCGTGCATTCGTCAAGGGTACATGAGTGGGTCCTTGTCTCCAAAATCCCATATCAATGATGTTTCATTGATTGGTTTGCACACTGCCACTTGTTGATGGCCCAGCACTGAAATCTGCAGCAATTCCAGAAGGTTTGCACTTCTGTCACATTGAACAATTCTCTTCAGTCATCGTTGGTCCTTGCAGGATGTTTTTCTAGCTGCAGTGATGTCAGATATTTGATGTTTCACTGGATTCCTGATGTTCATGGTACACTCATGAAATGGTCATAGGGGAAAATCCCCACTTCGTCACTACCTCGGAGATGCTGTGTCCCATTGCTTGTGTGCCAACTGTAATACCACATTCAAACTCACTTAAATCTTGATAACCTGCCATTGTAGCAGTGTTAACCAATCCAACAACTGCTCCAGAAACTTGTTGCCTTATATAGGCATTGCTGACTGCAGCACCATATTCTGCCTGTTTACATATCTCTGTATTTGAATACGCACGCTTATACCAGTTTCTTTGGCACTTCAGTATACATGGCTGTCAAATGTTTCAAATATCTATTAGAAAGATAAAGCTTCACTGCTCCGACAATAGTGGTGTTATGTGTCAACACAAATAATTTGCTCTTATATTCCTGAACCATTTAGTTAACCCATTTTACAACATTATAATAATTTTGCTCAGTCTGGCATTAAGACTATTATGAACATTATCTCATCAAAGTTTCTCTGGATCAGTATAAAAAAAGTTGTCTGAAATTGGGCAAAAATATGTGCTGTTTGTCAGGAAAACAAAATATCACGACATGTTCAAGTGCCATTAAGACACTTTGCTAGTGATGACAAATGCTTCCAAATAATTCATCTTGACTTGATAGGGCCAACTTCCTTGTGATGAATGTACATATTGTTCAACATGAGCTACAAACTGGACAGAAATAGTGCCTCTTCAAGACATGCAAGCAGAAGTAGTAGCACAAACATTTTTCAGTTGTTGGATCACTAGGTTTGGAATGCCATACCAAAATAGTGACCAACCACGGAATACAGTTTAACTCTGAGCTATTCCAGGCACTACAAAACATATATGTTTGTAACCAAACTCAAACTGCAGCATATCATCCTCAATCAAATGGAACAATTGAAAGATTTCATTGGACACTTAAAGCAGCCATCTGTGCCCTTGCAACTGCTAAATGGATTCAAATAATATCTGTAATCCATCTTGGTGTTTGATGTTCCATTAGAGAAAACACTAATGCTACAAATGACTACTACAGGTGCAAACATGGGTATGTGACCAAAAAAGAAAAACTGAGTTAGAGCTGCCTTCTTGTACAGTTTTCCACTGGCTATCTAAAGCTTCATTTCTCATGCTGCAAAAGTGACTCTATGACAATTAAAATGAGGTGGGAAAATCACACATGGGTGAAAAGATGACCATGTCTTCAATGCATTGGGTAGTAAAATCTACCAAATCCTAATTTGTTGCAAAAGAGGCCAAGTCTTAAGAAATCATGGCTACCAACAAAGGGTATGGATGCAGAACTGGATATGTCATCTTGCCACATGTTACACTTTATAAAAGTTGCTGTTTTTAGCAGCCTGTCACTAAAATGTTGAGGTTGACAATATTTGAGAGAATGTCATATGTTTTTGTTTCTAGAGCTCCCTCATAAGAAGAAAGGCATGAAAAAACATTGTCTTATGATAAACTGACCAGCTAGCATGCTCTTTCCATTTTTTATTTTAGAAATACTTTGTTTTCAGTTTTACTATAGGATAGCATAAAATAAATGACAATAATAAAGAGGAAACTTCTATGATTGAAGAACATGTCATTGTTGTTGTTGTTGTGGTCTTCAGTCCTGAGACTGGTTTGATGCAGCTCTCCATGCTACTCTATCCTGTGCAAGCTTTTTCATCTCCCAGTACCTACTGCAACCTACATCCTTCTGAATCTGCTTAGTGTATTCATCTCTTGGTCTCCCTCTACGATTTTTACCCTCCACGCTGCCCTCCAATACTAAATTGGTGATCCCTTGATGCCTCAGAACATGTCCTACCAACCGATCCCTTCTTCTGGTCAAGTTGTGCCACAAACTTCTCTTCTCCCCAATCCTATTCAATACTTCCTCATTAGTTATGTGATCTACCCATCTAATCTTCAGCATTCTTCTGTAGCACCACATTTCGAAAGCTTCTATTCTCTTCTTGTCCAAACTATTTATCGTCCATGTTTCACTTCCATACATGGCTACACTCCATACGAATACTTTCAGAAATGACTTCCTGACACTTAAATCAATACTGGATGTTAACAAATTTCTCTTCTTCAGAAACGCTTTCCTTGCCATTGCCAGCCTACATTTTATATCCTCTCTACTTCGACCATCATCAGTTATTTTGCTCCCCAAATAGCAAAACTCCTTTACTACTTTAAGTGCCTCATTTCCTAATCTAATTCCCTCAGCATCACCCGACTTAATTAGACTACATTCCATTATCCTTGTTTTGCTTTTGTTGATGTTCATCTTATATCCTCCTTTCAAGACACTGTCCATTCCATTCAACTGCTCTTCCAAGTCCTTTGCTGTCTCTGACAGAATTACAATGTCATCGGCGAACCTCAAAGTTTTTATTTCTTCTCCATGAATTTTAATACCTACTCCAAATTTTTCTTTTGTTTCCTTTACTGCTTGCTCAATATACAGATTGAACAACATCAGGGAGAGGCTACAACCCTGTCTTACTCCCTTCCCAACCACTGCTTCCCTTTCATGTCCCTCGACTCTTATAACTGCCATCTGGTTTCTGTACAAATTGTAAATAGCCTTTCGCTCCCTGTAATTTACCCCTGCCACCTTTAGAATTTGAAAGAGAGTATTCCAGTCAACATTGTCAAAAGCTTTCTCTAAGTCTACAAATGCTAGAAATGTAGGTTTGCCTTTCCTTAATCTTTCTTCTAAGATAAGTCGTAAGGTCAGTATTGCCTCACGTGTTCCAGTGTTTCTACGGAATCCAAACTGATCTTCCCCGAGGTTGGCTTCTACTAGTTTTTCCATTCGTCTGTAAAGAATTCGTGTTAGTATTTTGCAGCTATGACTTATTAAGCTGATAGTTCGGTAATTTTCACATCTGTCAACACCTGCTTTCTTTGGGATTGGAATTATTATATTCTTCTTGAAGTCTGAGGGTATTTCGCCTGTTTCATACATCTTGCTCACCAGATGGTAGAGTTTTGTCAGGACTGGCTCTCCCACGGCCGTCAGTAGTTCCAATGGAATATTGTCTACTCCGGGGGCCTTCTTTCGACTCAGGTCTTTCAGTGCTCTGTCAAACTCTTCGCGCAGTATCATATCTCCCATTTCATCTTCATCTACATCCTCTTCCATTTCCATAATATTGTCCTCAAGTACATCGCCCTTGTATAGACCCTCTATATACTCCTTCCACCTTTCTGCTTTCCCTTCTTTGCTTAGAACTGGGTTTCCATCTGAGCTCTTGATATTCATACAAGTCATTCTCTTATCTCCAAAGGTCTCTTTAATTTTCCTGTAGGCGGTATCTATCTTACCCCTAGTGAGACAGGCCTCTACATCCTTACATTTGTCCTCTAGCCATCCCTGCTTAGCCATTTTGCACTTCCTGTCGATCTCATTTTTGAGACGTTTGTATTCCTTTTTGCCTGTTTCACTTACTGCATTTTTATATTTTCTCCTTTCATCAATTAAATTCAATATTTCTTCTGTTACCCAAGGATTTCTACTAGCCCTCGTCTTTTTACCTACTTGATCCTCTGCTGCCTTCACTACTTCATCCCTCAAAGCTACCCATTCTTCTTCTACTGTATTTAGTTCCCCCATTCCTGTCAATTGCTCCCTTATGCTCTCCCTGAATCTCTGTACAACCTCTGGTTCTTTTAGTTTATCCAGGTCCCATCTCCTTAAATTCCCACCTTTTTGCAGTTTCTTCAGTTTTAATCTACAGGTCATAACCAATAGATTGTGGTCAGAGTCCACATCTGCCCCTGGAAATGTCTTACAATTTAAAACCTGGTTCCTAAATCTCTGTCTTACCATTATATAATCTATCTGATACCTTTTAGTATCTCCAGGGTTCTTCCATGTATACAACCTTCTTTCATGATTCTTAAACCAAGTGTTAGTTATGATTATGTTGTGCTCTGTGCAAAATTCGACCAGGCGGCTTCCTCTTTCATTTCTGTCCCCCAGTCCATATTCACCTACTATGTTTCCTTCTCTTCCTTTTCCTACACTCGAATTCCAGTCACCCATGACTATTAAATTTTCGTCTCCCTTCACAATCTGAATAATTTCTTTTATTTCATCATACATTTCTTCAATTTCTTCGTCATCTGCAGAGCTAGTTGGCATATAAACTTGTACTACTGTAGTAGGCGTGGGCTTCGTATCTATCTTGGCCACAATAATGCGTTCACTATGCTGTTTGAAGTAGCTTACCCGCATTCCTATTTTCCTATTCATTATTAAACCTACTCCTGCATTACCCCTATTTGATTTTGTGTTTATAACCCTGTAGTCACCTGACCAGAAGTCTTGTTCCTCCTGCCACCGAACTTCACTAATTCCCACTATATCTAACTTTAACCTATCCATTTCCCTTTTTAAATTTTCTAACCTACCTGCCCGATTAAGGGATCTGACATTCCACGCTCCGATCCGTAGAACGCCAGTTTTCTTTCTCCTGATAACGACATCCTCTTGAGTAGTCCCCGCCCGGAGATCCGAATGGGGGACATGTCATTAGCCTGATGAAAATACTGCTGAGAGCAGCATTAATGATGACAGGGTTGAGGCCATGAGAAACTGTAGCTCCAGAAAGGGGAAGAAATGTAGAGCAGTGGAATGAAATGTCAAGAAAAAGAAGAGGTAATGAAGACCAGCTCTTATAGTAATATTCAAATATTTATAAGTTACATGTTTAATATTGTTGGAAGTAATAACCTAGCCACATGACTTAACTTATTTGTTGCCGGGTAATCTCTGCAATCTAAAATATAATTTTTGCTTCAAACACATTTCTCAGTAATTCAATGTATCTGAAAATAGAAACACTAAACTTTTGACTGCTGTGCCATACAACTAGTATTTGTTGGGTTTCTGTTTTCTTTTCCACCTGTCTTAGGTGCCAACTGAAAGGGTTTCTGCAGGTGCCCAACTGTAAACATCCTGCTGAAAAGCTGAAATGTGACTCACTATGCAGGACATATAGAGAATCTATGAACATTTTTACGACAAAAGTGACTGGGACTGGCAGAGTTGCCTCCTTAAAACCAGAGCATAGAGGAAAAAAAGTGTCAAGAAAGCAACTAATTATGTCCTTTGTACTCCCAAAAATATGTGAAAGATTTTCTAAAAAGATAAGGGTTTGCAGAGTGGCTTTCATGGGAATTTTACAGGTAAAAAAAAAGGGACTCAACAAAATTTGTCAGAGTATGATGAATGGTTCCTTAACTGCAACAGCTAAAAAAGGGAAGGTGACAGAAAAACGAAGTTGTCAGAAGCACTGAAGAATTCAAGTCCATCAAAAGTCACTATTCTGAAGAAAAAATGCTTTATCACCAATATTTGAGCAGTAAGCTAGATGTAAAAGTAATGTGGGAAACGTTCTATGACAAATATCCCAATATGGAGATGAAGTATGACTGCAAAGTCAGATTTCCTTGTAAAATTGAGCAACTGAAAAGTAAAATTTGGAGCAGGAGCTCATGGCTCACAAAATTTGGAATGATATTTTTTATGAAAGGCACAGGGAAGATACTGGCAGTCAGTTTATTTTAAATTATGAGTGCCAGAAGAATTTAGTCCTTCCAAAAGCTCCAGATCAGCGTCCTGTTATTCAAGACAAATGTACTTGTATAATTTCACGGTTTGCCGAGATTTCTCTATGACCATTCAGCTGAAAGAAAATGTGACTTCATATATTTGTCTGAAGAATGAGTTTGTGAAGTGGTTGAACCAGATTGCTTCAGCATTTCATCATCAACTGCTTAATGCTGATTTGAATGGTGTCACAAATCTATGCCTCTTTTCGCATGGATGCGATGGGCAAAATAAGAAAAAAATGGTGGTTGGGACACAGTATTGTTTTCTGTACAATGCTTCAGTACACCTAGAAAACACTGAAGTGTAGTTCTCTATCATTGGTCATTTGTTTCTACCCTCCAACAGAGTTTTCAGAAACATGAAGAGAAAATTTTTCAAACTAAGCATAATTGAAAATCCTGCAGACTACATTGGCATCATGCGGAAATTCACCACAGCAGTGCCTTGGGGTCGGACAACTGCAAAGTGAGAGAACGTAAGAAGCTCACCGATGAAGTCATCAAATCTGCTGGATTTAGCACATTCAGTTTAAAAAAATAAATAAATAAAATAAAATAAATCATCCTCATGAAGACAGCAAACAGAAAGTCATGCCTTCTGCAGGGAGAGCCATTCTTCAATTTTGAGATCAGAGAGCCAAAATCTCTTTTTAAGAGAAAAAAATTTCACAAAAAATGCTGAGGAGATTCCAAAAACGGTCCCACTGAAGAAACCTAAAATTATGGACACCAGGTGGCTCCTAACACTTCACTGGGGAGAGACGTGACCCAAGGAGA
Organism: Schistocerca serialis cubense; assembly: GCF_023864345.2. Lineage (NCBI taxonomy): Eukaryota > Metazoa > Arthropoda > Insecta > Orthoptera > Acrididae > Schistocerca > Schistocerca serialis. The sequence continues at coordinate 563,021,368 of NC_064644.1, forward strand.
AAAAGTTAAAATTCTGCACTGACATTTATGGGTAGCAGGAGCTTGTGGAAGTGGATAAAAATCAAAATGGTGAGGTTGAAGAGGTTGATGTTGAGCTTTCAGATGATAATGATTCCCCAAACACTATTTAATGCATTTTACCATGTCATCATTTCTTTGAAATATTTTGTTTTCCAAAGATTTGTTTCCAAAGATTTCCAATTTTCATGAAAGATGTTTTTAACATTGACTCTGTAGTGAATGATAAAGACTAACTAAGATTATTACTGTATGTTGTAATAGTTCAAGTTTCATATGTTTATGTAAAGCTTTAAACCTGAATGAGATTTTCACTCTGCAGCGGAGTGTGCACTGAAATGAAACTTCCTGGCAGATTAAAAATGTGTGACGGACCAAGACTCAAACTCAGGGCCTTTGCCTTTCACGGGCAAGTGCTCTACCAACTGAGCTACCCAAGCACGACTCATGCCCCATCCTCACAGCTTTACTTTTGCCAGTACCTCGTCTCCTACCCTCCAAACTTTACAGAAGCTCTCCTGCGAACCTTGCATAACTAGCTCTCCTGAGAGAAAGGATATTGCGAAGAGCTTCTGTAAAGTTTGGAGGGTAGGAGACGAGGTACTGGAAGAAGTACAGCTGTGAGGACAGGGCGTGAATCGTGCTTGGGTAGCTCAGTTAGTAGAGCACTTGCCCGCAAAAGGCAAAGGTCCCCAGTTCGAGTCTCGGTCCGGCACACAGTTTTAATCTGCCAGGAAGTTTCAGCTTTAAACCTCTTTAAACAGTGGAACCAGGATGGAATAATGACAATATTATGAAAAGGCCAGAGACACTGATCGTATCTCTCTCTCTCTCTCTCTCTCTCTCTCTCTCTCTCTCTCTCTCTCTCTCTCTCTCTCTCTCTCTCTGTGTGTGTGTGTGTGTGTGTGTGTGTGTGTGTGTGTGTGTGTGTGTTTGTGTGTTTGTGTGTTTTGTCTACTTCAGACAAAGACCTTTCAGCCAAAAGCTCACTTGTTTAGCAGTCTTTTTTAAGTGCCAGTGTGTGACTCAACATCTCCACTATATGGTGAGCAGCAATCTATCCTTTTCACAATATTGTCTTCAAACCTCTTTAAAGATTTAAAATAAAATGACATTTCAGCCTTTTGTTCCTTTAAGCATCTTCATTTGCATTATTTTAAAATACTACTGTAGTCTACTATACTTCTTGTCATAGCCAGATATGTACCCAAATTACATTTGTGGCCAGACCTGCAACTGATTGAATTTCCATAACAGCTGGAAGAGCAGTTGCACAAGTGGCTTACTTGACCATTCAGCTGCAAAATGGGTTAAACATAAAAATAATAATATAGCGATTAATGTAGGATTGTGCAGACGTTCAACATTTGGTTATTTTTTTTCTTGTTATTGAGAAAGTAATCACCTTTATATCACTGCATGAAAGCAAAACATAGAGTTAGCCATGCTTGTGCTAGGGCTATTCAACTGCAGAAATGCCTTATGTCTCACAAATCAGGATACCACATGATTTTTCTTCAAGAGTATGGCACAAAAAGGTATGTAGACTTACCTGAATTTGTTTCACAATCATCTTTGTGCTTTAATAGTTTAGTTTCTTGAGTTTCTGCGTGTAAATTTAAATCTAATAGCCACAGTTCTCGTGTTTTCATTTGCATCAGAAAATAAACCAATTTTGTGATATATTATTAGTTCCTTATCAGGTGCAAATTATTTAGTTTCACCTGAGTGCTTCAGTAGTTCGGTTCTTGAATATCTGCATATTACTAGACACAGTTCATGCATTTTTGTTAGGGCCTACATTAGAGTTGCGCAGCACATGCTGATAGTCAGTTTATCTGCATAGTTTGGTTTTCCACAGTCTTTGGTATGGACAGGGACTGCAATTGTTGTGTGCTGATGTGAGCCGAGTTGGCAATACTTCGCTCTCAGCTTCAGGCTGTGATGGCTTCGGTTTCACAGCTTGAGGCTGCAGTGGATGGACACCACTGTTGTGGGCTGGCTGTGGGGATCCAACAGATGTCCAGTGCATCAGAGTCCTCTGATTTGTCCTCACCGGTGGCCAACCCAGTTACTGCTCGCATTGAGGCTGACCTCTCACCTGTGGTCGAGTGGGAGGTCACCCCAGGACAAAGCATGTGGCAAAAGACTTCCCAGGTGGCCGCACATAAGGCCTCTCTGGTTTGTCTTATAAACAGGTTCCAGGTGCTGTCTGTGACTGACACTGTTACTTAGCCAGATGCTGTCACCTGTCCTGTTTCAGAGGAAACCACTCAGCCTGCAAGTTCCGGGCAATCGCAGAGGGTGGGACTATTGGTAGTTGGGAGCTCCAACGTTAGGTGCTTTATGGGGAGCCTTAGGGACTTGGCTGACAAGGAGGGTAAGAAAACCAATGTGCACTCTGTGTGCATAGTGGGTGGAGTCATTCCAGATGTGGAAAGGGTACTCCTAGATGCAATGAAGAGCACAGGGTGCAGCCAACTGCAGGTGGTTGCTCACATCAGTACCCATGATGTGTGTCGCTTTGGATCAGAAGAGATTCTCTCTGGTTTCAAGCGGCTAATAGAAGTGGTAAAGGCTGCCAGTCTTGCTTGCAAGATGAAATCAGAGCTGACCATTTGCAGCATAGTCGACAGGACAGATTGCAGACCTCTGGTACAGAGCTGAGTGGAGGGTCTGAATCAGAGGCTCAGACAGTTCTGCGACCGTGTAGGCTGCAGATTCCTCGACTTGCACCAAAGGATGATTGGGTTTCGGGTTCCGCTGAATAGGTCAGGTGTCCACTATACACAGTAAGTGGCTACATTGGTAGTAGGGGCTGTTTGGCATGGACTGGGCGGTTTTTTTTGTTAGAGGGTCTTGGGAAAACACAAGATGGGCTTCAGTCACAAAGGGTGCAGGCTGAACACAGGAAGAACGTAGATACAGGAGCCATTGGTATAACAGTTGTAAATTGTTGTAGCTGTGTTGGGAAAGTACCAGAGCTCCAAGAACTAATAGAAAGCACTGATGCTCATATCGTTATAGGCACTGAAAGCTGGCTAAAGCCAGATATAAGTTCAGCCAAAATTTTTTTGAAACCCGTTCTGAAAAGATAGGCTAAACATGGTTGGCGGTGGTGTGTTTGTTGCTGTTAGAAGTAGTTTAACTTGTTGAAAAATTGAAGTTGATACTTCCTGTGAGTTAGTATGGGCAGAGGTCATTGTTGGCAACTGGAATAAAATAATAATTGGATCCTTTTACCGACCTCCCAGTTCATATGATACAGTTGCTGTAAAGTTCAAAGAAAACTCATACGATAATAGTTGGTGGTGGCTTTAATTTATGCTTGATGTGTTGGCGAAAATACATGTTTAATTCTGGAGGTATGCATAAAATATCATCTGAAATTGTGCTAAACGCATTCTCTGAAAATTATTTCAAGCAGTTAGTTCATGAGCCCTTGCGAATACTAAACGGTTGTGAAAACACACTTGACCTCTTAGCAACAAATAATCCTGAGTTAATAACCAGCATCAAAACTGATATAGGGATTAGTGAACACAGGGTTGTCATAGCGAGATTGAATATTGTAATCCCCAAATCCTTGAAAAATAAGCTAAAAATATATCTATTCAACAAAGCAGATAAAAATTCACTTGACACCTTCCTGAGAGACATTCTCCACTCGTTCCAAATTAATAATATAAGTGTAGACCAGATGTGGCTTAAAATCAAGCAATTGAGAGGTTTATACCAAATAAACTAACAAAAGACGGAGCTGAACCTCCTTGGCACACAAAACGGGTTAGAACACTGTTGCAGAAACAAAGAAACGAACATGCCAAATTTAAACAGATGCAAAATCCCCAAGATTGGTGATCCTTTACAGAAGCTCAAAATGTAGCACAGAGTTCAATGGGAGATGCCTATAACAGTTTCCACAATGAAACTTTGTCTCGAAACCTGGCAGAAAATCCAAAGAGATTCTGGTCATATGTGAAGTATGTTAGCGGCAAGAAACAATCAATGCCTTCTCTGTGTGACAACAAAGGAGATACTATCAAAGACAGCCTTCAAAAATGCCTTCACAAAAGAAGACAAAGTAAATATTCCAGAATTTGAATTGAGAACAGCTGCCAACATGAGCAACATAGAAGTAAATATCCTCGAAATAGTGAAGCAACTCAAATCACTTAATAAAAGCAGGTGTTCTGGTCCAGACTGTATACCAATTAGGTTCCTTTCAGAGTATGCTGATGCATTAGCTCTATACTTAACAATTATATACAACCGTTCGCTTGATGAAAGATCCATACCCAAAGACTGGAAAGTTGCACAGGTCACACCAATATTCAAGAAAGGTAGTAGGAGTAATCCACTAAATTACAGGCCCATATCGTTAACGTTGATATGCAGCAGGATTTTGGAATGTATTTTGTGTTTGAACATTATGAATTACCTCAAAGAAAATGGTCTATTAACACACAGTCAACATGGGTTTAGAAATCATAGTTCCTATTAAACACAACTAGCTCTTTATTCACATGAATTGTTGAGCGCTACTGACAAGGGATTTCAGATTGATTCTGTATTTCTGGATTCCCGGGTGACACTGCACCATACAAGTGACTCGTAATGAAATTGCATGTTTATGGAATATCGTCTCAGTTATGTGACTGGATTTGTGATTTCCTGTCAGAGGGGTCACAGTTCGTAGTAATTGATGGAAAGTCATCGAGTAAAACAGAAGTGATTTCTGGCATTCCCAAAGGTAGTATTAGAGGCCCTTTGCTGTTCCTTATCTGCATAAATGATTTGGGAGGCAATCTGAGCAGACATCTTTGGTTGTTTGCAGATGACGCTGTCGTTTATCGACTAATAAAGTCATCAGAAGATCAAAACAAACTGAAAAACTATTTAGAAAAAATATTTGAATGGTGTGAAAAGTGTCAGTTGACCCCAAATAACAAAAAGTGTGAGGTCATCCACATGAGTGCTAAGAAAACTCAATTACATGACAAATCAGTCTAATCTAAAAGCTATAAATTCAACTAAGTACCTAGGTATTCCCATTACGAACAACTTAAATTGGAAAGAACACATAGAAAATGTTTTGGGGAAGGCTAACCAAAGGCTGCAGAACACTTAGAAAATGTAACAGACCTACTAAGGAGACTGCCTACACTACGCTTGTCTGTCCTCTTTTAGAATACTGCTGTACAGTGTGGGATCCTTACTAGGTAGGTCTGATGGAGTACATCGAAAAAGTTCAAATTAAAGCTGCACGTTCTGTATTATCATGAAATATGGGAGAGAGTGTCACAGAAATGATACAGAATGTGGGCTGGAAATCATTAAAAGAAAGGCATTTTTTGTTGCAACCGAATCTTCTCACCAAATTCCAATCACCAACTTTCTCCTCCGAATGCAAAAATATTTTGTTGACACTGACCTACATAGGGCGGAATGATCACCATGATAAAATAACGGAAATCAGAGCTTGTGTGGAAAGATATAGGTGTTCGTTCTCTCTGCACACTATACGAGATTGGAATAATAGAGAATTGTGAAGGTGGTTCGATGAACCCTCTGCCAGGCACTTAAATGTGATTTGCAGAGTATTCATGTAGATGTAGATGTAGATGAAACAGTATATGATTCACCTGAAACCTGTAAAATGTCCCCACAAACCAAAGGAAACACCATTTGTACACAAGGACCTCAGCAACTTGACACATTTGTTTGTATGAGTTGACCGAATGAAGAAGGAAATGAGGCCTCCATACAAAGGCCCATATGAAGTAACTGAAAGGACCTCAAAAATTTTTGGACTTAAAATGAAAGACCAGGTAAAGAATACCTCCACTGATCAATTAAAACCCACATACCTGATGAATGAGAATGACAAAGAACCTAAAGACACTCCAGTTGAACTGTCAGCCCAGGGCCAAAAATCAGCCTCTGCAGAGATTGAAAAATAATAACAACAAGGCCTGGTTGTGAAATTCGATTTCCAGCAACATTAATTGAAGTTATAAACTTACTGTGTTATGGAGAAGGGGCTGAATTGAAAATGAGAACATGAAAAAGTACTGTTTGTATTAGTATGTGTTTGTAGAAAGTTTGCTGTAGTAATGTTGGCGTAATAGAGTCTTATTCTCTGGGATTTAACAGAAAACAAGGTGTTATTCTACTGCTGTTGTAATTCAATTTTCATTGTGTGCAAGAGAAGAAAATAAAATAAATTGATAAGTCCAAGTTAAATTGAGTCCTTAACCTCCAAGTGGTTTTTTGTAACATCAGTGGGCACATGACACACTTAATACGCATGTAAGGAATAGCTGTCTTTATGTTACCAAGGTAAACATGTACCAGCAAAAGGAGAGTTTAATCTTAGCTTAATCAAACAGTGCTATAATAAACTTAATTTATATGAGATAAATCACTGTTTGATTGAATAATAATAAAATAAACATTCATTATATCACTCTGATGCTGCATACTAATGTTACCCTATGAAAATGACACACTCAAAGCATTAAAAAGTGTAGTTGCATATGATCACAGCCAGCAGCTTATTCAGTTGCTATTTGTCTCATATACAACTGCCATATTGTGAAATTTTGCTGCTATCTTGGAATCTGGATCTTTTCTTGCACTGATTACACATTTTCTCTCATCTAGCTCATTGCTTATTTTATAGTACGACTGATCACTTGCACGTGTGGAGCACAACTTAGCACCGTGCTAGCCGAAACAGTAATGAAGGTATAGGTAGGGATCATAGCTGTAAAATGACAATGGAATGGTACAAGACAATATTATTTGTGATTGGTGCACTTTATATATAAGTGCAACCACTTGAGGGCTAATGAACTTAGTGTGTAATATATGCCTAGAGCTTTGATGACACACATCTAATCTTTCTTCAGGCTCTCTCTCTCTCTCTCTCTCTGTGTGTGTGTGTGTGTGTGTGTGTGTGTGTGTGTGTGGGCGTGCGCGTGTGTGTGTGTGTGTGTGTGAGTCCCGTAGAGCCCAAGTTTTAATAGTTTGAGAGGATATCTATATCTATAATCCATAAGCCACTTTGTGAAAGTGGCAAAATTCAACAGTAATTTTTCTACTGGTTTTTAAATGTGTAAATTATTAGAGCAGTATATTCTAAATCAAAGAATGGAAAATCCAGGATCGAATGTAACAATATTATGAAAAGAAAGTTGCTACTCACCATATAGTGAAGATGCTGAGTTGCAGATAGGCACAACAAAAGACTGTCACAATTAAATCTTTCGGGTATTAAGGCCTTCATCAACAACAGACAACAGACACACACACACACACACACACACACACACACACACACACACACACACACAGATGACTGCAGTCTCAAGCAACTGAAATCACATTTGAGTCATTAACACTGTATTTATTGAATTGTACATAATATTTAATATGTAAAATAAAGGAAAGGCAACTACTCTGCTATAGCTGACATGCATGGCACATAAAAACATGCAACAAAAAACTGTTTATACTAGCTTTTGAGCTTTTGCTCTTTCTCAAATGTTAGTATACATATTCACACACACACAACCACACATACACCCAAACACATACACCTGTGACCATGGGAGTCTCTGAAACCTAGTATAAATATTTTTCTGATGCATGTTTCCATGTTCCACCGATGATGTGAGTGGTGATTTCCCTTTATTTTGTGTATTATTCCATCCTGAAATTTCCATTGTTGTTTTACATAATCTTTTTTACTCATTGTCAGTACTATCATTTTCATTCAGTGGCCCAGTGTCTTCAGCACTAACAGGAGAAACAACAATCAGAAGGTAATGGTCATGAACAGGTGGAATTAAGAGCAAAAGTTCTTCCAAGTACTCCTTCTTCTTTGTTGTAGCAGCCTGTGGTCCTGTATGCAGCTTGACTGGAGGTATATCAGAGAAGCCAAGCATCCTGTTTTAGATCCCAGTTTGAAATCCAGCTTGTGAAATTCAGTGTCCATTGAAAGTTTCCTTGAAAAAAGTGGGGATGGATCACTCTTTTTGTCCAGATCCACTGAATCCAGAAGGAGATTTTCAATCTGCAGTTGAGTATGAGTTGATATGAAACTTCCTGGCAGATTAACACTGTGTGCTGTACTGGGGCCTTTGCCTTTCATGGGCAAGTGCTGCACCAACTGAGCTACTCGAGCATGACCTGTCCTCTCAATTCTACTTCCACCAGTACTTCATCTCCTACCTTCCCAACTTCACAGAAGTTCTGATGGCTGACTTGCATGACTAGCACTTCCTGGCAGAAAGTTTCATATCAGTGCACAACCTACTGCAGAGTGAAAATTACATTCTGGAAACAATCCCCACCCACCCAGGACTGTGTTCAGAGTGAAAATTTTATTCTGGAAACAATCTCCCAGATGGTGACTAAGCCATCTTTGTGCAATATCCTTTGTTCCAGCAGTGCTGGACCTGCAAGTTAGGCAGGAGAACTTCTGTAAAGTTTGGACGGTAGGAGGTGAGGTACTGGAGGAAGCCAAGCTGTGGGGACAGGTCATGAGTCATGCTCAGGTGGCTCAGATGGTGCAGCACTTGCCCACAAAAGGCAAAGGTCCTGCATCCAAGTCTCAGTCTGGCACAAACTTTTAATATGCCATCAAGTTTCAAGACACTGGATGTTTTACAGTGTCTGTCTTCCTTTTGGTGGCTGACTTCAAAAAGTTTTTCACAAATAAGGACACATTGTTTGTCATTATGGTGATGTGAAACAGTTTTTCTTTTACCTTGACTTGGCAATGATACCAATAATTGGGACAAAATATTTGTCATGTCTTGCTGCAGTTTTCTATTGAGCCAACATCACCATCATTAGGGAGACAGGAATGGTCACTTTTCATAAACTTTTGGTCTATGATTTCATTGTTATTCTTTTCACTTGAAACTAGTTTATTAATGTCATGGCTGTTTTCCAATTACATTTCTCTCCTGTTACAAGTATTACTATACACTAAATGTTTCGTGGATGGCACTCTTGTTGTGATGTTTTTGACCAAACAGGCACCAATTTCTTTTGAAACTCGAGATCCAGTACATGAATTCTATTTTGATGACAGATTGTGACAAACCAACTTGTAAACATATAAACTGCATTTGTAATAAGCTACTTGACACATCAATCTAAGAAAGTATAGAGACTTCTAAATCAAAAGAAAAACATAGCAGGAGCTATCAGAAACTGATTTTGCAGTGTCTACTGTCATGGGCTCCCAAGCTTTTTCAGCCTTACATAGACATGCCATGTGGTCTTGTTGAAGCTGTGCCTTTTCTTATTCATATATTGAATTCTTAAGCTTATCAACTTAAGTACAATATTGCATACAAATTTCCTTGCGAGGAGTATGGTAATGGAAACTGAAATCTTGTTAAGACTTCTATGGTAAGTGTTTCCTGCATCTTGTTCTTTTCCTCAACTTTCTTCAAGTTGAACAGTCAAATATACAAATTTTCTGGTAAATGTCTTCTGTTTGGGCTATGAAATGTTTGTGGAGTATGAATGATATAGAGAGGAATGATGCTATGTGATCACATATTAGCTTTTATTCTTATGGTGTTTTGTTGCAAGGAATTTCATGGCTCCAGTCATTCTACCTTCAGAGGTTTTGAATGTTTCCAAGCATACTGTTTTTCTTCTTCCATCAATGATCACATGAAAAATTTTAGTTACTTTTTTCTGAGTTTGTTGGCTAATGACATTGTGGAATTTTGCGTTTCATCAGGTCAAATAACAATGCATTCTGAGCAGAGGAAGAAGCCATTTTCCAAAAAATATTTGAATGCTGGATTACTCTGAATATGATGGAAAATATTCATCACTGGATCCATTACCATCCGAAATAAATTGTTCCTGATCTTATCTTTATTTATGTTTATTTTTATTTATTTATTTTATTTGAGATACATATTCCATAGATCCAGTATGGCGTGATTACGCATGGATGTGGAATGAGTCAGAGCAGATACAATATAGATATCATACAATACAATACATACTGATATATTACACATGGTAGATGAATAATTCAAAATTAGTACAATACAATAATATAATCAAGATAACAAACAATACAATACAAAAATACAATAGTGATAAAAACAATACAGATAACAATGACAAAGGAAATAATCTGAATTACTACTCAAATTACTGATCTCTGTTGAAGAATTCATCTAAAGAGTAGAAACATTTTTCCAGTAGAAATTCCTTTAGCTTTTTTTTAATAGCATTTTATTTTCTTTAAGAAATTTTATATTACTCAGGAGTGCATTAAAGATTTTAGTACTTGTGTACTTTACCCCTTTTTGCACCAGAGAGAGATTTTTCCATTCACAGTGCATATCACCTTTCCGCCTTGTCTATAATGACGGTATGCCTCATTTGTTTCATATTCAGAGGAATTGAGAAGAGTGAAAACCATGAGTGAGAGGAGATATTGTGAGGTAGTGGTTAATATACCTAACTGTTTAAAGAGATTTCGATATGAGGTTCTTGGAAGGATGCTACAAATAATTCGGACTACTTTTTTCTGGCTTACAAAAATTTTTTTTAAAGTGGTGAGTTGCCCCAAAAGATTATTCCATAGCAGATCACTGAATGAAAGTAGCCAAAATATGCAGACTTTGATACGTTGATGTCTCCAATTTTGGAGATTATTCGGATGGCAAATGTTGCTGAGCCAAGCTTTTTTAGTGTTTGCTGTATGTGGAATTCCCAGTTTAGCCGGTTAGCTATGTGAACGCCTAGGAACTTCGTGCACTGAAGGCTCTGCAACTGTTGGCTCTCGTGTGCAATGTTAATCTCTTCTGGGATTATGTAACTGGATTGGAACTGCATGTAATTTGTTTTGCTGAGGTTTATTGCTAGAGAATTTGCCGTGAACCAGTTCAGAGAATTTGCAAGTGCCTGGTTGGCATTTAACTCTACGTCAGTGGAGGTTTTGCTGGTCATCACTATACTTGTGTCATCGGCAAACATTGTGATGCTGCTAGCACTATTTGAGGACAGGAGTAGGTCATTAATATACATAATAAATAGGAGGGGACCAAGGACTGACCCTTGTGGAACTCCATGATGTACTGTTCCCCAGTCAGACTCTACCTCTCCTACTTGTAGATTGCTAACACCTACTACTATTTTTTGTTGTTATTTTTTGTTGTCTGTCTTCTAGATATGATCTGAGCCAGTTACCCATTTGTTCACGGATTCCATATTGGGCTGCTTTTCCTACAAGTATTGTGTGATCAACGCAGTCGAAAGCCGACGGGTAATTTTTTCTTGTCAAGGCATTCTAAAACATTATTTGTAAGTGCGTAAATTGCTTCAGTTGTAGATTTGCCTGATCTGAAACCAAATTGTTGTTTACTAATTAGTGCAAATTTTTCAAGGTGACTGACAATCCTGACGTATATTAATTTTTCAAAGACTTTAGAAAATGCTGTTACAAGAGAGATAGGATGATAGTTGGAAACATCTATGGGATCACCTTTTTTGTAGAGGGGCTTCACAGTAACATACTTCATTCTGTCATGGAAGATACCTTGATTTAGAGAGGAATTGAATATATGAGCTAGAACTTTAGAGAGTTGATTACAGCTGGCTTTTAGCAGTTTGCTAGAAATATTGTCTACACCCAATGAATTTTTACTTTTTAGAGACATTATAGTTTTTTTTACTTTTTGCATGGTTATGGGGGCCATACCTATCATGTCTATAGAGTTAGGGAAAAGTTCTTTCAGAGTTTTTATTGCCTTTTCTGAAGAGCCTTTGCATGCTGTTTTCTCAGCAACACTTAAAAAGTGCTCATTAGAGATTTTAGCTAAAATGTCTTGGTTTTGAACTAGCTCACCTTCATTGTTAAGAGCAATATTTTGGGTCTTGTTGGGGTAATTTGCACCAGTCTCATTTCGTATTACTTCCCATATAGTTTTGGTTTTATTAGTGGAGTTATTAATTTTTGAGCACAGATACATACTTTTTGATTTCAGAATGACTTTGTTCAATATTTTACAGTATTTTTTGTAGTTATTTAAAAGTTTAGGGTGAGCTGATTTTTTTGAGGCAATGTACAACTCTCTCTTTCTTTTGCAAGAAATCCTAATTCCAGTGGTAATCCAAGGCATGTTGGTGGATTTTTTAGTATGAGTTTTATATATTCCTTTTGGGAAAGTACTTTCAAATATTAGAGCCACTTCATTACTAAAAAGATTGTATTTGGAATTGGTATTTTCTACATTACATACTGGACTCCAGTCTACGTCTTGGAGACGTGATTTAAAGATCTCAGTAGATTTCCTAGTAATTTTCCAGTTGGGACCTCTATTAATCTCACAAATACTTGAATTGTTAATGGTGAGTCTTTGTCCATCCTGGTCAGAGAGACCATTCCGAACTTGCCTGACAGCTATATCATCAATCTTGGTTATGTCAATAAATACATTATCAGTTCATGATTGTGTTCATGAAGTTATTCTGGTGGGAAAATTTATAACAGAAGCAAGATTATATGAGGACATCAAGTTCTCAAGATCTACTCTGTCTCTGGAGTTCATTAGAAAATTTGCACTGAAGTCTCCAACAACTAACACAAGGTGGATCACAGTGAATACAATTCAAACATTTAAACTAGTAAAATCCTATTATTGGAACAGTCAGAACGTCAAACATCCACAGCAAATTGAGAAAACTTAAAACAATAGCAGACACAGTGCTGAAACTCCCAACAACCCTTCATACATGTATCTACTTACTGAAAACTTGCACTGCTACTTATATAGTACTGAAAACTTGCACTGCTACTTATATAGTTGCTGTGTGCATTATGAATTATACTATTTGCACTGGTAATAGAATGACACTTGCTGAACAAGATCCTGGACCTGTTAAATGAATGAGGTCTCTAAAAGGCTCATTTATGAAAACATTTCTCTTATGTGGTTAATTGTGATGTGTACCATTTGTGTAATAACAATGGATAAAACATTGGGGTGATACTGGATTATGTGCAGGGCTATGGACATGGGTGGGCAATAGCTTGCTGATGCTGTTCTCAACATGCTTTGAGAAGTGTGTGACAGATTTGCATCTGCTAATTGACGTTCTTAACTTGGTGAAAGAAATAAACATCACACAGCTGGAAAAGTGGTGAAACTTTGCTGGTTTTTAACATCCATAAACAAGGCATTGTACATAGTTACATTATTTTCCCTGGCCCACAAATTCATAGTAGCAAAAGTTTGTGGCTGTGACGTAGGATTTCAAAACATGTCATCTTGGATCACAGGCACATATGCTGATCACTACTTTTTCCGTGTGCACAATAAAATTTCTTTTATTTCACATAATAATTATTAAAATTTGCCACAGCTTTCATTCCCTTCACAAAAAGTGAAAAACAATGCATTGTATTGCATTCTATTTGCCACCGTAGACAATAAACTTGTGGCACCGTTGAAGTCGACACCAACATCGATCTGAGTATCGCCTTTGAACAAAGCTAGATTATCTTTGGGCAGTTCCACCAAGTTAGTTCTTTGAAAGCCTTTGATGTGTTCAGGTGAATAAACGAACTACTGCAAAATGTGAGTGTTGTTTGGTGTAACTGACCCGAACTTCCCCCTCACTGGTGACCCCGAGTTGTAATGTCTTCCGTTTTTGCATTTTACTGTGTCCGTGACCTCCACGTTGGTTATTTTCGTGTATATTACATTGTCACAGCATTTGAACAATGACTTTGGCCCAGCACCTAATGCCGGATTTTGTGATCGACATGCATTGTATTGCGGGTGATGTACACCTGCCAGGACTGCAACACAATGCCTCTCATTCACCGATTACCCTGATTTCGCCGGACGTTTTCGAGCCTGTAACAATAAATGAGGTTAGCAGTGTGCATGACTCCGGCTATCAAATACCTTTGTTCCCATCACATGTGCCCTCCCTCATTGACTGTGCAGTTACCTCTTACGGATCTCCTTGCAGTGCGGGACCAATGCCGATTTCTGCAAATGCTTCGTTGGACAACCTACCACTGCCAGGACAATGATTTGCCACACCGCAATCCATACAGTACCACGCGGATACCTGCCACATGGCCAGAACTGCTTTGTTCACAGGTCAACCTCCTCAGCATCCGACCATGCCCTCGCCTACCTCGGTTCTGCATCAGCACATGCCTTCCTACTTCAATACCTCGGCCTGCAACATGAACAATAACTTGTTATCTGTGCCTGACCTCCACCTCCATCCCACTGCTATGCCTCAGTGTTTTGTGCCACGACATTCACCTTATCCGCACACCGTTTTGAGTGGAGTGACTATGAACAGTTACTTTCACACATTCCGCCCCATGTTCATTATCATTTCCCACACTGTGCTTCTGGACAGCCCTCACCTCCGCAGACTTCCTGCAGCACAGGTGGCCCCGGTTCTGATCATACGTCGAGCTTCCCGTGGACTAACACGCGTTCTCAAACTTTGAACTTGTTCTCACCTGTCGCCCCCGCGAAGGCTCCAGACGAGCTTCCGCTACCATTCTCGGCACATCTCGGTGCCTCATCTGCATCAGTCTTCCGCAACACGTCAATCCAAACACACCCGCAACGTGTTGAGCTTCCGCAACCGCACTCGACACATTATGGTGCCTCACCTGCGTCGGCCTTCTGTGTCGCGATGGATCACGCTCAACCACCTTCACACTGTCTCCTGAACAGCCGTCATTGCCACATCCCCTGGAGGCACACTCTCCTAGAATACTACAGCAACAACAGCTCGTTTCAGGCAGTGCCCCAACGAACTCAACTCAACCTGTTCTTCCAAAGATTCTACAATGCTTACCAATGCTGCCACAGTTTAATCCCGACAGAGCAACTACCTGGTTCAAAGTTGTGGACAAAGTGTTTGACCATTACAAACTCGATGAGTCAACAAGGTTTTGGTGCCTCATCACCCACCTGCATGACCAGGAGGTCTTGATTGCTGACCTGGTCGATGCCCCGGACTCACCTACCTGGTACACTCTAGCCAAAGAGACAGTTCTACGTCAGCTTGCACACCCAACTGAGGCAGCAATACAGCAAGTGCTCCATGTCGAGCAACTTGGCAATGACAAACCTTCCCAGCTCTGGAGACAGCTACGTGCCCTGGTCAGCGCCAATCTATTCTCTGACACAGCTCTCCTCGCCATCTGGTCAGATAAACTATCTCCTCACATCCGCTTTGCTCTGGCTCAAAGGCCTCCTGAACCTGTTGAGCAAAGAATGACGATTGCTGACAAGCTACATGATGCATCACTGCTCCACTTCGCCAGCCACTGCCTATCTGACAAGTCTCAGGTTCAGGCTCATCGCCCTCCTGCTGGGTGTGGCCGGGGCCGTAATCTGCCGACCGTTCCACTCACTCCGGGAAGCAGTAAACAAGCAACTGGGATATCACCAGTTCTTCCCGCAGTCATGCCCCCTCCTGCAACTGAACCTGCTGTGGCCACCACCACTGGCAATGAACTTTCCGCAGGAAATGCAACCACACTACCTGTACTGTTACTTCCACACATGGTTTGGTGAGGCGGCACGGAACTGCAGATCACCCTGCTACTTCCCAAACGCCAATCGCAGGTAGGTTCGGGTGCCGCCTCCTGCACACAACATGACAGGCGTCCACCAGTGCTCCATTCTGTCTGGGAATGACCGGATAATTGTGGACGACTTTACATTAAAGACATTTCGTCGGGATACCTTTTCCTAGTGGACACAGGTGCCAACGTTTCACTGCTGCCCACGTCCTTAGCGTTGTCCAACATCCGCCCTCATCATACTTCACTGCAAGCCGTGAATTGAACTAAACTACAATGCTCTGGTTCAACTTCACACGTCGTCTCACTCTCCGCAAACTGCAAACTCGAGTGGACTTCTTTATTGTGTGAAATTGACAAACCTATACTAGGCATTGACTTCTTGCGACACCATAAACTTTCACTGGACCTAGTGCAAAACACTGTGTTTCACCATCCATCCAAGATTCACTTCCCCTGTGCTCCGTCGAGCAATGACGTTAGAAGGAACAACGCATAAGTGCCTTGTCGAGTTGAACACGTCACTCGCCTATGCAAGGAAAACTGATCTCTCCCTCCGGCTCCATGAAACACAGCTCCAGCTCTCTGATGCAGCAAAGGAATTACAGACACTACAGCAAGGACAAATCAAGGTCAGTAAGTGCGCTGAATCTGCTTGCAATCCCAGCAATCGAGCTTCCATCTGTTTACCTCCCACTACCCCTCACAACTGTGCTAACAAAACTGCCATAACGTGTACTGACAGTTCCGGAAGGCCGCACCCTCCTAACATGGCAGCATTTGACACTCGGCCGGACACAAGAGTGCATGCGCGACGAGTGTCATGTGTTCTCAAACTGACAACTCCTACCCCGTCCCAAGTGGACAGCATCTCAAACTATGCAACTTGGGCTCCTCCGCACTGCCGTGTGACTGCCACTGACAACACAAACAGTGCACTCACACCAAGCGTTTCGCCTGTGACCGTGCTGCCACAGGCCACGCCTTCGGACAATGGACTCACTAACACTTCACGAGCTCTACGGAGCTCACCCGACCACAGTGCCACTGCTTTGGGCCGGCGGCCATCTTGTCACGTTGACTCCTGGGACACTTCGCCACCTCGGCTCCCGTCGGATCTGCCAAGTGGCTCCGAACACCACGACCACGGCTTGCCAGCCCTGCCCGCCACACATTGTAAACAAGCCACCTCCCGTGCTGCTGGCAACATTTCTGTCATCACCAACGGCACGGTTCACAAGCCTCGCCTCATGCCAGCTCCCCTGATCTCCAGTAAACCACATCGACTTTGTTCCGAGTGCCTCTCCAACCTTAAAAAACAGATTTCTGAACTAATAAGCTCTGGCGTCTTTGAACCCTCTGCCAGTAGCAGGTCCACACCCATACACATGACGCCCAAGAAAGACGGGTCATGGCGCATGTGCGGAGACTACCATCGACTAAACGCAAGAACAATTATGGACACCCAACATTGCCGACTTCACCAGTTCCCTCGCAGGTGCAACCACGTTAGTTCTTTGTAAGCCTTTCATGTGTTTAGGTGAATAAACGAACTACTGCAAAATGGGAGTGTTGTTTGGTGTAACCGACCCAAACTTCCCCCTCAAACTCAAATCCACTGTAGTAGAAATTGAAGCTGCATGTGAGATTGCTTGGGCAAGATTCAGTATCAGAGGTGGGCATAAAATGATAATTGGATCCTTTTATCACCCACCAGACTCAGCGAAAACTGTAGAGAAATTCTCAGTTCACTTGCACATCGGAAATATATTGGCTCTAATGGCAACAAATAGACGTGACCTCTTTGAGGATGTCCACCTGGAAACTGGTACCAGTGAACATGATGCGGTTGTGGCAGCAATGGTTACCAAAGTACAAAGAACAACTGAAACAAGCAGAAATATAAATATGCTCAGTAAACTAGATAAAAAATCAGTAGTGTCACATCTCAATAACGAATTCAAAACTTCCAGCACAGAGCAGGAGGATGTAGAGGAACTCTGGCTCACATTTAACAGAATAGTTGACCATGCACTGGATAGATATGTACCCAGTAGAACAGCTCATAATGAAAGGGAATCTCCATGGTATACAGTTACTGTAGAGAAACTTCTAAAGGAACAGAGATTACTGCATAATAGGTGTAAAACAAAGCATAGGGCTATAGACAAAGAGATGCTGACTGAAACATGTTTGGCTGTCAAGGAAGCAATGTATAATACCTTCAATGACTACCATAGCAGCATATTGCCAAGTGCTCTTTCACAGAACCCAAAGAAACACTGATCGCATGTAAAGGCTGTTAGTGGCACCCAACTTAAGTGTCTAGGCCCTAGAAAATGAAACAGGAACTGAAACTGAGGGTAGCAAAGCAAAAATTGAAATGTTTAACTCTGTTGTCAAATGTTCCTTTGCAAAGGAAAACCAAGGAGAATTGCCCCTGTTTAATCCTCATACTGAAAAGATGACTGAAATAAATATTAGTGTCAGTAGTGTTGAGAAACAGCTGAAATCGTTAAAATTGAACAAAGCTCCAGGCCCGGATGGAGTCCTGTCAGATTCTGTACTGAATTTGCAGCTGAGTTAGCCCCTCTTCTAACTACAACCTATTGTAGATCCCTCAAGCAAAACAATGTGCCCATTTCTTGTCAAAAGGATGGGCCACACCCTTCTATGACAATGTTAGTAGGAGTGATCCACAAAACTACCATCCAATATCTTTGACATCAATTTGTTTTAGAATCTTAGAACATATTCTGAGTTCAAATGTAATAAGGTATCTTGAATAGAATGACATCCTCAATGCTAACCAGCATGGTTTTCAAAAACATTGATCATGTGAAACTCAAACTCACACTTTTCTCGTGACATACTGAAAGCTTTGGATCAAGGCAACCAGCTAGATGCAGTGTTCCCTGATTTCTGAAAAGCATTTGGCTCAGTACAGTACCTATTGCCAAAAGTATGATCATATGGAATATCCAAGTGCTATTTGTGATTGGACTGAACATCTTTTGATAGGGAGGACACACCATGTTATCTTGGATGGAGAGTCATTGTCAGACGTAGAAGTAACTTTGGGTATACCCCAGGGAAGTGTGTTGTGACTCCTGCTGTTCATGTTGTATGTTAATGACCTTGCAGACAATATTAATACAAAATAATGCTTTTTGCAGATGGTGCAGTTATCTATAATGGAGTACTACCTGAGAGAAGCTGCATCAATATTCAGTCAGATCTTGATAAAATTTTAACATGATCCAGAGATTGGCAACTTTCTTTAAATGTTCAGAAATATAAAATTTTTCGCTTCACAAAACGAAAAAAATATAGAATCCAGTGACTATAATATCAATGAGGCACTGTTGAAATCGCCAACACATACAAAACCTGGGTGTCACACTTTGTAGGGATATGAAGTGGAATGATCACATAGGTTCAGTTGTGGGTAAAGCTGTTGGTAGACTTGAGTTTGCTGGTAGAATATTGGAGAAGTGCAATCTGTCTACAAATCAGTTTTGTGACTGATCCTAGAGTATTGCTCAAGTGTGTTGGACCCTTAGCAGGTAGGACTAATGGGGATATTTAATGCATATGGAGAAGGGCAGCACAAGTAGTCACAGGTTTGTTTAATCCATGGGAGAGTGTGAGAAAGTATATAAAATTTTTTTGATAATCTGCTTTAAGTGATTACTCTAGGGATATACTTCGACCCCCTAAGTATTTCTCACACAGAGATAATGAGCATAAGATTAAAAAACTTACTGCATGGGCAAAGGCATTCAAACAATTGTTCTTTCCATGCTCCATACGTAAATTGATCAGGAATAAACCATAATAACTGGTACAATGGACATACACACTTCCACGCACCTTAGAGAGGTTTTCAGATGTAGAAGAAGTCAGTTCAAACCAACAAGCATAGAATTTGTGATCTGAACACAGGCCTTATACTATGTAGCCACCACCAGAATGAACACATGGTTTC
The DNA here is from genome assembly GCF_023864345.2 of Schistocerca serialis cubense. NCBI lineage: Eukaryota > Metazoa > Arthropoda > Insecta > Orthoptera > Acrididae > Schistocerca > Schistocerca serialis. Next base: position 563,040,990 of record NC_064644.1, read on the forward strand.
CTCCTCAAGGATATTTTTAATGAATCACCAATACTTTGATTTCTTGGAAACTGGTAGATTGTAGACCTGGTATGTAAAATGAACAAAAATTCTTGTAAGGGTTACTTTTGACTTGCCTGTGACTGGTATGGTAAAGCTAATCAAACCTGATGGATCACAGGTTCTGGCATCTTCTTGTTAAATGTTTGGTTTCCAGTTTAGGTTCCTATAAAAATAAAACCCATCAATTTAGAATATTTCATTTCATTTACTAATTTTCCAATGAGCATTAATTGTGTCAATGTGGTCACGCACTGTGTGATACATAAAGTGCTTATATTGTGGTTTTGTCTACGTTCAGTGACAATTTATTTTCAGATAACCAGTTAACTAATTTGAAGTACTGAAGATAGTCCTGATTATGATGCATAAAGTGCACAGACAAGTATTTTAGATTATTTGATATACAGTTGTAGAGGAAGTTTAACCCCAATTTTGTTTTTTCATGCAATCCAGACTTAATAAATGCAAAACTGAGAAAAATGCAGAATTGAGGAAAACCCTCAAAATATGAGCGAAAACTTATGTTATTTGCATTCATGATTAAAAATCGTAACCCTCTCCAATATAATGTACAAAATCTGTATATACACTATGTGATCAAAAGTATCTGGACACCTGCCTGAAAATGACTTACAAGGTCATGGCGACCTCCATCGGTAATGCTGGTATTCAATATGGTGTTGACCCAGCTTTAGCCTTGATGACAGCTTCCACTCTTGCAGGCATACTGTCAGTTATGTGCTGAAGGTTTCTTGGGGAATGGTAGCCCATTCTTCACGGAGTGCTGCACTGAGGGGAGATATCAATGTCAGTTGGTGAGGCCTGGCATGAAGTTGGCGTTCCATAACATCCCAAAGGTGTTCTATAGGATTCAGGTCAGGACACCATGCAGACCAGTCCATTACAGGGATGTTATTGTTATGTAACCATTCCGTCACATACCATGCATTATGAACAGGTGCTCAATTGTGTTGAAAGATGCAATCACCATCCCTGAATTTCTCTTCAACATTGGGAAGCAAGAAGGTGATTAAAACATCAATGTAGGCCTGTGCTGTGATAGCGCCATGCAAAACAACAAGGGGGGCAAGCCCCCTCCATGAAAAATATGACTACACCATAACACCACCATCTCTGAATTTTACTGTTGGCGCTACACACTCTGGCAGATGACGTGCAGCAGGCATTTGCCATACCCACACCCTGCCATCGGATCAACACATTGTGTACCGTGATTCATCACTCCACACAATGTTTCTCAACTGTTCAATTGTCCAATGTTTATGCTCCTTACACCAATCGAGGCATCGTTTGGCATTTACTGGCATGATGTGTGGCTTATGAGCAGCCGCTAGACCATGAAATCCAAGTTTTCTCACTCCCGCCCCAGATCACGTAAGAAACAGATTGGCCATCCTTACGGCGGAACAGGCAACTGTAAAAATAGTTTTCCCGTTGGTCAACAGATGTCACAGGTGACGCTACAATGCTAATTGACCTGTCCATGTCGTGGAATTGGCAACGCTGTATCTTCGGTGACGTGAATGATGCTGATTTGTGTTTGGCTAGAGCGTTGCGCGCAAAATGCATTCGTCACACAGCTGACTCTAGACCATGATCGGCTATGGATTTTCCCAAGTTTTCAATAGAAGAATGTAGATTAGCTCCTGTAATTCTACAAACCAAGTTTATTTCTACTATAATGATACTTCTCACAATCATATGCGAAATGAAATAAATGAAAAGTAACACACAAATATTTCTTGTGAGTTACTGTTTAAATGCAGATTGTATTGCAGTCGCATAAGTTTTACACTCGACTTCCATGCTGTCTATTTCCTCTTTGTTATACAGCTCTTCTGATACGGATTATGGTGGTAAAAAAGATCTCCACGTGCAGGTTAACACTAGAAAGTTTTTAAAACCTTCTCAACGTCTTTGAAATATAATCCATTCATTTACTGACAAATATTGCACTGAGCAGTGGGTTTGGCATCCTGACATTACCGACATAATTAATTATTTTGCATAGAGTATGTATAGGGACTAGGTGACTTATAACGACAACATATTTTTCACACTGAGACTGTAAATAAGTTTAAGAAACAGATTTTGCTTCCTTTCTAAGTACTTCTGTAAGCGTTCTTAAGTATAACCACATTTTGCATTTGATTACTGTTAGTTGTAAACGAATATAATTTCATGTATGCACTTAACAACGATATCTTTGAAAAAAATAAATATTGTGAAACTTTAAATATTGTGAGTAAAAAAAGAATTGTTATGGTAAACATCTTAACTTTGCGGTCAGCACATCTATTATTGTCACAAGCACTGTTTTGCTCAGGTTTAACACATTACTTCTTTCTAGTTAAATGTGGTAGAGTGATCAAGGAAAGACAACAAAACTTATTTGTGCAGCCTAACAGAGAATCTTTATTTGGCACCGGTACTTAAATAAAACCTGAATAAACTACATATTTCTTATAATTTTCAGTTCTGAGACAGTTCTACTACACTTGTCTTTCAACATTGTTCTGCAACCATAATACAATTTGCATTTCACAAGATGATTCAAAATGAAAAGCCTGTGTTCTCCACATTCCTCATCGTCCAACCAGTGAAAGTTTTCAAGTTTTGATTTGATGCAATTAACAATCCTAATCTTTATGTTTCTCTTATAAATAAACTGTAAAAATACAGGACTCATACACCTGTAAAGACATTTCAATAATGTTGCTAAACTCAACAGTTGGGGTGCTGAATCCCACTGAAGAATGACACAAATTCCCAGTTGCGTATTTTTTATGGAGAATAAATAATTCCCTCTTCTCTTGAAGCTCACTGCTACATGTAAGTGTCTCCTTACATCTCAAACAACCATACCTTTCGATGCATATGTGTGCTAAGTAGCCAGCAAAATATGCTACTGAACACTGTTCAGAGGAAAGGTCTTGCTGTGAGGAAGACAAATACTCGTCGGCCTCGATGGTACTCCCTTTTTCATCTGTAGAGGAACCAGGGGTGTTCGGAATTCCGACGTTTTGAGAGCTCTCCAACAGCTGAGATTCATCACCTTCTTTTTGCAACACACAGTTGTTCAGTAACAGCATCTTGTCAGTGTCATTCTCACAATTTGAAGCGTCAGAAGGCTTCATTAGTGAGTTAATAGTGCTTGTTCGGAACAAGCACCTTAGTGTTCTAACTGTTGGATTACGGTTGTAGCCTCCTTTCTGACGGTACACAGAAAATAAATTCTCAAGAGCATCTTGATTCAATCAGCTGGTCAGTAAAAATTTAATGCCGACAGTTTGTTCCTCAAGAAAAAACTGAGCAATAGCATTCACAGTCTGGATTAAACCCGTATTGCATGCTGGTGTCGTTATTTTACCTGTCTTTTTTTCAATTTTATTTATGGTACTTAGGACATCCTTTGCATTCTGTAGCGTTTCCATTACTACTGGGCATTGTTCTGATAATGCACACCTATATGGATTAGAGGAAAATGCTGTCCTGCTGTTCAAAACGTCAAACAAATTGTTCATAAATTCTACAAAAGTAGCTGTGCTCTGTGCTGTATCACTCTGCAATTCTTTAGTCACTACACAAGTTCTGATAGCTGCAGCAACGGAGTGGTTGTGGACCTGGACTGCCATTTTTACATTCATTTTCTGGAATGAATCAGGTTGCAAATGACTGTCAGTGAGTTTTACCAACATTCTGCTTTTTTTTGTTCTTCTTATCAATGTCATATGTTTTCCTGACATCTTCGAATGAAACAACAGCATTGTTGAAAATGAAGTCGCCACTAAGCAGATTGTTTCGTATGCTTTTGAATAAATGTGGGACATCACAAATAATTAAACAATTTCTGTCCATTTACAATAAAATAAGGTTTTCCAGGTGTAACATGTAAATGATTCACAACATTTCGATTACTAGCTCCCTGATCACAACCGACTAATTTTGGCTCTAGGTTTGCATTTTGCATAAAATAATTAGTTCCTGTAAGAGTCCCAATAAATCCGCATGTTTTACTCCTGAATTAGACAAAAAATATGAAACAGGCAATTTCCAGTTACTTTAGATGCCTCTAATCATAAAAACAAGTGCATAATTTGCAGGAAGTGGTTTCCTTTCCCTATCACCCAAATCTTCTAGACCTTCTACTAAATCGAGATCTTTGGCATATTCCAGATGACGCATTATCGACATCTCATCAAAAGATACCACAAATGCCTTTTCTAAATAAGTTTGTGCCTCAAATTTCTTGCTAAGTTGACTAAAAAGGTTTTTGTTAAACTCTGGTAGAAATTTTGTGACGCCAATCCATCGTCTAATTGTGGACAGTCCAGGCAATATGATACCCAATTTTCGCAAACATTTATACGCTGCGGGAGATTCATAGAACAACATCAGAGAGAGATTTTTCTCAATAGAAGACCATGGAAGTTTTTTGCTCTTGCACTGCTTTGTAGCCAGTGCCCTGGAGTAATCAGATGGGAAGCAGAAACTGCTTAACACATGGGCAATATTATCTGAGCTCCTACAGTGCAATAATCTACTCTTAACTTTCGACAAGTAGGAAGTTTTGTTTTTCAGTGATCTGTTCATATTATGTATTTTCTGTTTCAGTTTTTGCTTTCTAGGAGTACCCTCATCATCATGACGTAGCATACAGAGTTTTCTTTTAACTTGTCTCGCAGGCATTTCTATGATTTCTTTCAGGTCTGGAAATGGTTCACACTTTTGTGGTGTTGCATTTGTTTCTACCAGAAGGTGACTAGCTGCACTGTATGTTCTCCTTGGAATGTTCACTTTCAGTTCAGGTGATGACAAACTATTCTTATCACTAATTCCCTCATGTACTGCTGAAGAACAAGTGTCAGATGTAAATTTTACAGGAACTGCTGTGTGTATAAGCCGTTGTTTCATATTGTTCATGAATGACTTTTCATCAAAATGGACATCACACAGCAGTCTATTGTGCAGTTTTTCTGGGTCCATATCCGGCAGTTTGACATTGCCTGTAACAATAACTATCTATCAGAAAAATACGATATATGTATATGCCATTAACACATTTAGTAGCTCAGTCTACATTAGCATGACAGAAAGGAATCTTTCATTAAGTATTTGCTAAGAGAGATCTTTGTGTGCAACCTTTTTTGGACTTTAAATATTATGATTAATTCTGGGAATGTGGTCCTATGGTGTTTTAAGCCTGGTCAACACTGAGCGAACTAAAACAGGAAAAACTGCATTCTCATATGTGTAGACGAATTTGAGCAAATGACATTCAGTCGCGTTTGGTTCGTAAACTTTACTCGGTGCCCACAGTGCCTCTGAAGTTCCTGTAAAAGTTAAGAAACACGTGATTTCAAACCTCTTCTGTGTGACATTACTTGCTTCGTAATTAAAACAAACATTGCCTATAATGTTGTTTCCCCTTTAGTGCTTAGCTTTTTACAGTGAGAAACAATTAAGTAGCGAAAGCATAACATCAGTGTTTGCAAGTGTTTAGCCGGCCGGCGTGGGCTTGCGGTTCTAGGTGCTTCAGTCTGGAACTGCGTGACCGCTACGGTCGCAGGTTCGAATCCTGCCTCGGGCATGGATGTGTGTGATGTCCTTAGGTTAGTTAGGTTTAAGTAGTTCTAAGTTCTAGGGGACTGATGACCACAGATGTTAAGTCCCATAGTGCTCAGAGCCATTTGAACCATTTTTTTGCGAGTGTTTGCGTGATTAAATTCTGTAGTGTTGAATTCCATTGACCACTGCGAGACAGTAACATTCAGTCTTTTTCGGTACGCATTCGGTAGTGTTTGGTAGTGTTCAGCTGGCTGTCGGATTTTGAGCAAAGCATCAAAAGAAGTTTGCCTCATCTCCCCTTTGGCGTTACCAGCACGGAAAGTACTCATCTTTTTGCAAACGGCTTTATGTTGCTGCTAGTAAATTTCCTCGTCAGGTGTAATGAGGAGCCAGCGAAAGGCGTCAACCAACGACATATGTGCAAAATTCTGGAATAAACCTAAAGAAGGCTGGAGCTGCAATTCAGTGTTAAGTGCACTGGCAGTACTTCCAAGCATTTCACATCTACGTAACAGATTAAGCCAACAACATATTTATTTTCCTATGCCACTTTGTTTGCTTTGTCAAAACCAGTGGGCAAAATAATCTTATCTAAATATCAAAGATTTACATTGTAGCCGTAACAAGAAGTCTGCGCGGACAGGAAAAATGCCACTGTCTGTGTGTGCACCGCATCCACAAGATCGTTATCCACATCTGCCAAGTTGCTTATCCGCATTCTCAGATATTAACGTTTTGTAAAGCAGTTTAACCCACCACTGCTCTGAAAAGAGACTTGTGCCTGGCCTGAATTTTTGTCTGCCGATGTCTGCACTCAGTTATGATGTGAATTAAGGCTGGACATATTTCAGTGACAGTCATTTCAAATTTAAATTCCCTTCCTTTCATTTAACTTATCGTAAATGATATAAGAATGGCACAAAACGATGAATTTTGGATTGTTGTTGAAAGGGGGCTGCAAACGCGGTAATATACAAGTGAAAGTGTGTTTTTCGAGCATATTTTGGCGGTGTCAACTTTGAAGAGCCACAGATGGCAAACCATAATTGTTAAAAATTTACTTTGTACAGTTTAAAGATAACCCGCAAATATTCGCAACAGACGTACGCTTTTATCTGCAACACAGTTATTTGTGGGGATATCTGCACTCGCGCAGACCTGTTACTATAAGGAGTGTTGTTTTCGAGTGAAAGCTGTGTGAGGATTATTGATGCACAAATAAACAAAATTAAAATAGGCAGCATCTATAGTTTGCATGCTATGCTCATTCTCTTCTATTCTCCTCCCTTCATTCCAGTATAAACGCTTGTTCACACATATAAAATGGCTCTGAGCACTATGGGACTCAACATCTGTGGTCATCAGTACCCTAGAACTTAGAACTACTTAAACCTAACTAACCTAAGGACATCACACACATCCATGCCCGAGGCAGGATTCGAACCTGCGACCATAGCGGTCACACGGTTCCAGACTGACGCGCCTAGAACCACACGGCCACACCGCCCGGCTCACACGTATAAACGAATGGCAGTGAACATTGGCGAATTATATATGAATACTCATTTGCAGCAGTGTAAACGAGGTTTTACACTCATTCACTTCGTTCGCTCTAGTATATGCCAGGATTTAGAGGGACCGATGACCTAGCAGTTAGATGACGGCTATTATTCATTTATTTCACTGCTGTGATTTCAGCTCTAGAGCAATTTTCAAGTACCAAGGGAAAGGTCTTGTAAGGTAATGCTTCTTAAATTGTTTACCAAATGTTACCACACTATGCTTTGCATTTTGTAATCCATATCTTAACTGGTTTCAGTTTTCAGATTGCACACAAAAATGCCTCTACAGCCAAAACTACGATAGTGAAGTGAATAAACAGTTTAAAAAATGTCCAAATCGCAGCCAAGATTTCATTTAAAAATTATATGATATGATTCTTGTACAGGAAGGACTGCCACGTTATATCAGAATATAAGATCGACAAAATTTAGATAGGATCAAATGCTTAGGGCTCTTTACTAATTCTTTCTCGTAACTAATTTATTGATTTACCTGACTTTAAAACCCACTCGCGTAACCTTCCTTTATCTTTGATGGGAGATCTGAACATTTTTAATTCAGGATTTGTTCGTCTACTCCTTCCTCAGTTGATATACTCGCAGGCCCTCAGCATGACGACTCGATCCACCACCACTGGTATGTCAGAAACAGCTATACTTCACAGATGCCAAATAGTGGAAAGCTGCACGCGTTCGGCCGATGTTGCCACATATTTCACAGAACGGAGTGCCATCTAGTGGTTGATTCCACAAGTAAGGGTGTGACGCTGTTGCCGCCTGGTGGCCGTTCCCTGACAAGGGTTGCCTGCTGAACCTAACTGTCACAGTACTTGCAGTGGATCCTGATGCAGTTTGGAATTCGTGTGTGATGGTCTGGATAGGTGTCTGCCTACTACACATTATGAACCTCTTCAACTGTCGGTGGTATCTGTCAGTCAACAAACAAGATCGGCCTGTACAGTTTTGTGCTGTATGTGTTCCTTCATATTTCCACTTCACTACCACATTGGAAACAGTGGACCTACGGATGTTTAGGAGTGTGGAAATCTCGCGTACAGATGTATGACACAAGTGACACCCAATACCGTTTGAAGTCCTTGAGTTCTGCGGAGTGCCCCATTTTGCTCTGTCATGATGTCTAATGACTACTGAGGTCACTGATATGGAGTACCTGACAGTAGGTGGCAGTACACCTAATATGAAAAATGTACGTTTTTGGGGATGTCCGGATACTTTTGATCATAGTGTATATATGTGAATGAAATTAAATGTACAATACAATGTTTATAGAATAATTTCTGGTAATGAATTTCATCAGTTTTAAACAATCATAGATGTGTAACAGCAAGTAAAAACTCATCAAATAATTGAAATTTGTATCTGTAATCGAGCTTTTTTCCACAATGCTAAGACCACAAATTATTTGTCAAAAAACGCATTTTTGAGCGATCTTCCTTTGTGGTTAGTCAGAAAAAAGAACAAAAGATTGACAAAAATGGTGAATTCATCCAAAAACTTTGAAGTACAGTGAAAGGTGTCAGAATCTGACATGTGGAGATGTGAATTTTTGTACACTGTGTAAAATGTACATGTAATTGAAAGCTCAATTGCTACAGTTTCCCTTCATGCTTTCTATTGCCGCTGCCAGTCTTTACTATATTTTCAGCACATTTACAGGATTGACTTTCTTCTCTTAATGGTCTACTAGAGACAAGTGCGGCTACTACTGTGCGCCTGGCATTTTGTTGCCGTAGTCTCATGTCGGTTTTGATTGGTCATTTTCGTTTACATGTTAGCGCCAAAATTACCAATGTGATACATGACTGGTGTGCAGTGTGGCATCTGAATAATGAAAGTGAAGTTATAAGAGACTATTCTTTTTATGTAACAATTGAAATATAGGAACAAACAATGACAATAGAGTATATTGATAACCAAAGCAGAATTCATAGTGCAAGTTCTTGGCAAAAGCCATTTGATAAATTCTCTACACTCCTGAGAACTGAAAGATTAGTAAAAGTGTATTTTTGCTAGAAATATCTACTTGCAAACACATCAGACAATAAATAGAAAGTAATAGTGCCCTTTCACTTTGTCATTTGTATCTTGTTTTCTTGTTCAGTGTCAAATAAGAATGAAAATTATTTTCTTCCAGTAATTCTGACTTTTTCACTATTGAAGTAATTTTCATTGAAACATGTTTATCTATTTATGGTCTTATTTAAGAATAGTTTAGATTTTTTTCTGTAATATGTAAATGCTCCTGGCTTCTAGATACTTCATCTCTTCTGTAGAACACTAGTAGGTAGGAAAAAATTTCAGAACCTTGTGTAACTTTTCATTGTGTCACAAAAACAAAGCAAGCAATGTAACAAAGATTAAGAAGATATGAAAGCAAAAACTCCATTTCTATAATAGGAGTGAGCTCGACCATATTACAGTATAAATTCCGACACTCCATAGTCCCTTCTCTCTGCTCATGTGCAGGGTGCAGCACACACAGAAATTTAGAACTCCACATTTAGCACAATCTATAGATCACAGACACACTCACGTCATGGTTGATTGCAGATTTTCATGAGGGCACGAAAGGTGCACGCACTTCGAATAGTCGATTTTGACATGAAAGTCGCTCATGTCAAACAAGCTTAGCAGGGTGTGGTGGCTGCATTGAATGTGGGGAGATTTTACTGTGATCAAGCACAGTGAATGAAGCATGAAAATAGCCTGTCTGTGCAGAATTTATTGCAATGTGTAACAAAATTACAACTAGTGGCAGACAACGATACACACACAGAATAAACAGCAAACAGCCAAAGGATCTAAAGACTGGAAGATAACACAAATCAAAGAAAAACAATGTAGCTTCTTTAAGATAACATTAACATTGTACCTCTAACACCCTCCCTCAACATTAATTATCAGCATTACAAAAACTAATTACAAGCTCTTAAGTAAGTCCTAGAAAGGCTCTAATTCTTTCAAATTTTATTTTACTTAGTGGATTTGTTAGAACATTAGCTTGTTGGTCATTTGTGATAATGTGTGATAGAAAACTATGTCGATATCCTCATGGGTGCCCACTCTGGATTTTGGAGCATCATATTCAGTCATTTCAGAGAAGTACTGTCGCCAGTTCCAGAAAACCATATTCATTGCAACAAAACATCTCTGCTGAAGGTGGCTAATGGAAAATATGTAAAACCTACAGAAAGATGTGTTATTTGTGTTGGTATAAGGAACCATACACAGCCCTTAGAATTCATCATCTTACAAGAGTGTAGTCATGACATCATTCGCGGGTGGGACTTTTTGAAAGCTTCTCAGGCAATTATAGATTGATACTTTACTAAAGTAGTAACAAACTGAAAAACAATTCTTATATGTGGAGACCTAAATGGAGACAGATTCAAAATCTGAGTTGATGAACATATTAACAGCCAATAATTTGGAGATTACAATCCACTCCCCTACATGTGAAATGAATCATTCTAGGACTACTATAGACCAAATAATAATTAGTTACAAAAAAAATTTAAATCAGTTGTAATTAAAGCTGGACTAGCAGACCATCATGCACAAGCTATAAGCTTTTGTGGAAACAATAATTCATCCTATAATTTTACGAGGAAGACTACACACATGGGCAGAACTTTCAGCAATGTTGCAGTACAAACGTTCCAGAATTATCTCCAACAAGAATCATGAGTGTATAGTATAGAAAATATTTCTGATGAGTTTCAGACATTCATGAACATAATTAAATATTATTTTGATCTTATTTATTTATTTATTTGTTTATTTATTTATTTGGTCATGTTGATTACATATTATACAGCCAGTGTACAAGTAATATAGGACAAGTCAACTGATGCAATTACAGTAGTACATTAACATTTATACATCACATTGCACAGACATTGGTTTATTTTACAAGAACAATTACTCCTTGAGAAGAGGTTTAAGTGAATGCTCAAGAGAGTGGAATACATGGGAGTTCACATTTTCTCATAATGAAACAGATAAATTTACATTTTATCACCACAATTTCAGTTAAACTACAAGTAACAGCATCACACTTTATCTTTAAGGGAGTGCTTTTCTTAGGCAGTTTCCCCCCCTCTTGTACATCATCTTGCTTCTCCATTGAAAGCCAAAACAATGCAAACCACTAAATGCAACAAGTGGATTACTAGTGGTATAAGGAAATCTCGTACTAGAAAACGGTACCTACACAATATTGCAAGAAGTTACAACACAACCCTGAAGTTTGATAGTTACTTCCAAAAATATAAATCTATCTTAAATAAAACAATAAAGAATGCAAAGAAATGAGACAAAGACAAGTACATGGAAAATGCTTCAAACTGAACCAAAGCATACTGGCAAGTTGTAAAGAAAGAAACCAAATCTGACAAAAATAGAGTTAATAATATTCTACTAGAGGTCAGCTTGGAAAACATTAATAACCCAGAAGTAGTAACTAATATGTTTAATAATTCTGTTATAAATGTAACAGAGAAACTACTACAACTGACCTCCAACAGAAAGCAGCATACAGAAACAGGGAAAAAAGTCTCAAGCAAATCAATGTTCCTATACCCAACAAATGTAGAAGAAGTACAGGTATAATAAAGAGTCTCAAGATGAAACACTCTGCAGGAGTGGATGATATACCTGATTCCATTATAAAGAAATGTGGGGACCTGATTACTGGGCTCTTAACTAACCTATGTAACCTATCTTTTGCTACAGGAACTTTTTCATTGTGTTTGAAAATAGCAAAAGTAAAGCCTTTGTATAAGAAAGGAAACAAAGATGATATGTCCAACTACAGACTATTGGAATTTTTGTCTGTTTTCTCAAAAATATTATAAATGCTCTTCAATAAGAGAATAACAGATGTCTTAGAGGATAATGGGATTATGTCAGAATTTCAACATGGATTTAGAGCAAAGTGCTCAACTGAATCATCAGTTCACTCTTTTCTATTAGAGGTGCTGTTAGCATTAGACAACAAAAAACTTACCATGGTCGTATTTTTAGATTTGTCAAAGGCATTTGACACCATAAATAATGACAAATTGCTACACAAGCTAGAAAATCTTGATGTTAGGGGAACAGCTAACAACTGGCTCAGCTCTTAAGAACATGGAACAATATGCGTAAATAGATCAGGAAAGGGATAATGTCATTAGAAAATATTTTTCCAAACTACTGACTGTTAAATATGGTGTGCCACAAGGATCAGTAATTGGTCCTGTTCTGTTCTTACTCTATGTAAATGACCTAAACATAAGCAATGACAGCAGTAAAATATTACAATTTGCTGATGATACGAGTGTTCTAATTACAGGAAACTCAGAAGAAAATCTTGTAAAACACTTAAGAGAAGCCACTGACAGGCTAACATGTTACTTTGATAACAATGACTTAATAATAAACACCGGAAAAACTGTAGCTATGGATATGCACACAGCACAAACAAAAAATCTGATATCACCCATATAGAGCTATATGGACAGACAATTACCAAAACACCCTGTACCAAATTTCTTGGACTTCATCTACTAAACAACTTGAAATGAAAAGCACACATTGAGCAAATGAACAAAAAATTAAGTACTCCTTGTTTTGTGTTGCTTATATTAAAAAATTGTACCAGCTACATCACTCTTCAGTCATACAATCTCACCTCTGGTATGGGATTATGTTCTGGGGAAATTCTGGAGATACCATCAAAACATTCAAAATTTTAAAAAAATTATAGGAATAATGTAAGGGGTTGTTGTTGTTGTTGTGGTCTTCAGTCCTGAGACTGGTTTGATGCAGCTCTCCATGCTACTCTATCCTGTGCAAGCTTTTTCATCTCCCAGTACCTACTGCAACCTACATCCTTCTGAATCTGCTTAGTGTATTCATCTCTTGGTCTCCCTCTACGATTTTTACCCTCCACGCTGCCCTCCAATACTAAATTGGTGATCCCTTGATGCCTCAGAACATGTCCTACCAACCGATCCCTTCTTCTGGTCAAGTTGTGCCACAAACTTCTCTTCTCCCCAATCCTATTCAGTACTTCCTCATTAGTTATGTGATCTACCCATCTAATCCTCAGCATTCTTCTGTAGCACCACATTTCGAAAGCTTCTATTCTCTTCTTGTCCAAACTATTTATCGTCCATGTTTCACTTCCATACATGGCTACACTCCATACGAATACTTTCAGAAATGACTTCCTGACACTTAAATCTATACTGGATGTTAACAAATTTCTCTTCTTCAGAAACGCTTTCCTTGCCATTGCCAGCCTACATTTTATATCCTCTCTACTTCGACCATCATCAGTTATTTTGCTCCCCAAATAGCAAAACTCCTTTACTACTTTAAGTGCCTCATATCCTAATCTAATTCCCTCAGCATCACCAGACTTAATTAGACTACATTCCATTATCCTTGTTTTGCTTTTGTTGATGTTCATCTTATATCCTCCTTTCAAGACACTGTCCATTCCATTCAACTGCTCTTCCAAGTCCTTTGCTGTCTCTGACAGAATTACAATGTCATCGGCGAACCTCAAAGTTTTTATTTCTTCTCCATGAATTTTAATACCTACTCCGAATTTTTCTTTTGTTTCCTGTACTGCTTGCTCAATATACAGATTGAACAACATCGGGGAGAGGCTACAACCCTGTCTTACTCCCTTCCCAACAACTGCTTCCCTTTCATGTCCCTCGACTCTTATAACTGCCATCTGGTTTCTGTACAAATTGTAAATAGCCTTTCGCTCCCTGTATTTTACCCCTGCCACCTTTAGAATTTGAAAGAGAGTATTCCAGTCAACGTTGTCAAAAGCTTTCTCTAAGTCTACAAATGCTAGAAACGTAGGTTTGCCTTTCCTTAATCTTTCTTCTAAGATAAGTCGTAAAGTCAGTATTGCCTCACGTGTTCCAGTGTTTCTACGGAATCCAAACTGATCTTCCCCGAGGTTGGCTTCTACTAGTTTTTCCATTCGTCTGTAAAGAATTCGTGTTAGTATTTTGCAGCTGTGACTTATTAAGCTGATAGTTCGGTAATTTTCACATCTGTCAACACCTGCTTTCTTTGGGATTGGAATTATTATATTCTTCTTGAAGTCTGAGGGTATTTCGCCTGTTTCATACATCTTGCTCACCAGATGGTAGAGTTTTGTCAGGACTGGCTCTCCCACGGCCGTCAGTAGTTCCAATGGAATATTGTCTACTCCGGGGGCCTTGTTTCGACTCAGGTCTTTCAGTGCTCTGTCAAACTCTTCACGCAGTATCATATCTCCCATTTCATCTTCATCTACATCCTCTTCCATTTCCATAATATTGTCCTCAAGTACATCGCCCTTGTATAGACCCTCTATATACTCCTTCCACCTTTCTGCTTTCCCTTCTTTGCTTAGAACTGGCTTTCCATCTGAGCTCTTGATATTCATACAAGTCATTCTCTTATCTCCAAAGGTCTCTTTAATTTTCCTGTAGGCGGTATCTATCTTACCCCTAGTGAGATAGGCCTCTACATCCTTACATTTGTCCTGTAGCCATCCCTGCTTAGCCATTTTGCACTTCCTGTCGATCTCATTTTTGAGACGTTTGTATTCCTTTTTGCCTGTTTCACTTACTGCATTTTTATATTTTCTCCTTTCATCAATTAAATTCAATATTTCTTCTGTTACCCAAGGATTTCTACTAGCCCTCGTCTTTTTACCTACTTGATCCTCTGCTGCCTTCACTACTTCATCCCTCAAAGCTACCCATTCTTCTTCTACTGTATTTATTTCCCCCATTCCTGTCAATTGCTCCCTTATGCTCTCCCTGAATCTCTGTACAACCTCTGGTTCTTTTAGTTTATCCAGGTCCCATCTCCTTAAATTCCCACCTTTTTGCAGTTTCTTCAGTTTTAATCTACAGGTCATAACCAATAGATTGTGGTCAGAGTCCACATCTGCCCCTGGAAATGTCTTACAATTTAAAACCTGGTTCCTAAATCTCTGTCTTACCATTATATAATCTATCTGATACCTTTTAGTATCTCCAGGGTTCTTCCATGTATACAACCTTCTTTCATGATTCTTAAACCAAGTGTTAGTTATGATTATGTTGTGCTCTGTGCAAAATTCGACCAGGCGGCTTCCTCTTTCATTTCTGTCCCCCAATCCATATTCACCTACTATGTTTCCTTCTCTCCCTTTTCCTACACTTGAATTCAAGTCACCCATGACTATTAAATTTTCGTCTCCCTTCACAATCTGAATAATTTCTTTTATTTCATCATACATTTCTTCAATTTCTTCGTCATCTGCAGAGCTAGTTGGCATATAAACTTGTACTACTGTAGTAGGCGTGGGCTTCGTATCTATCTTGGCCACAATAATACGTTCACTATGCTGTTTGTAGTAGCTTACCCGCATTCCTATTTTCCTATTCATTATTAAACCTACTCCTGCATTACCCCTATTTGATTTTGTGTTTATAACCCTGTATTCACCTGACCAGAAGTCTTGTTCCTCCTGCCACCAAACTTCACTAATTCCCACTATATCTAACTTCAACCTATCCATTTCCCTTTTTAAATTTTGTAACCTACCTGCCCGATTAAGGGATCTGACATTCCACGCTCCGATCCGTAGAACGCCAGTTTTCTTTCTCCTGATAACGACATCCTCTTGAGTAGTCCCCGCCCGGAGATCCGAATGGGGGACTATTTTACCTCCGGAATATTTTACCCAAGAGGACGCCATCATCATGTAATCATACAGTAAAGCTGTATGCCCTCGGGAAAAATTACGGCTGTAGTTTCCCCTTGCTTTCAGCCGTTCGCAGTACCAGCACAGCAAGGCCATTTTGGTTATTGTTACAAGGCCAGATCAGTCAATCATCCAGACTGTTGCCCTTGCAACTACTGAAAAGGCTGCTGCCCCTCTTCAGGAACCACACGTTTGTCTGGCCTCTCAACAGATACCCCTCCGTTATGGTTGCACCTACGGTACGGCTATCTGTATCGCTGAGGCACGCAAGCCTCCCCACCAACGGCAAGGTCCATGGTTCATGGGGGGGAATGTAAGGGGTAGAGAATCACAAATCATGTAGACCATTGTTTCAAAAAAGAATGATCCTGCCTCTTCCTTGTATATACGTACTTAAAAATATAATGTATTTAAAGCAGAACTTACACGCAAAAAGATCATTCAAAATCATACAATACACAGCTATGATACAAGACAAAAACTGGATGTACATGTTCAACGTGCCAACACAAAGTTATTCCAAAACAGTTTTATAAATCCTAGTATCAACCTATACTATGCCTTACAAGATATAATTAAACACATACAAAACATTGGTCACTTCTAATCTAAATTGAAGTCATACTTGGTTGATCACTGCTTTTACACAGTAGATGAATATCTACAAAAATAAATTTTTCTACCTTAACCCAATGTTGTCTCATACAGAAGAACATTTGTGTATTATCTCCTTGTATATAGCGTAACAACATTTATTTAAGTATTCATCAGTAATGATGTATTAATGTGTATTGTTATGTACAAAGGTATGCTATATGTAAAATTGTTAATATTAACATAAAAATCCGTATATCTCTTGCACATTGTGTATCTGCAGATTAAAATGGACCAATCAATCAATCAATCAAGAACATTGCACAACTCACACTCAGGAGCCATTTCATTTGACTACATACACATACCGATAGTTCACTATTTCTAGACTGTCTTTCTGGACACTTGAGTGCTAATATTACACACAGTGCATTTAAGATTGCAGTAAACACTGATTTTTTATGTATGTCATACATTTTTTGCTCATTTTATGTTTATATTTGTAGAGCTAACATACTCGAAATTTATGCTGTCTGCCATATTGGCTGTTTGTTAACATCAGTTGTTATATGCTTATGGTGAAATTTTATCGCAATTTTGCCATGTCACTTGTACCTGAATCAAATGACTTAAGTTACGTACATTATGAGACTAATAAAACACAAT
Organism: Schistocerca serialis cubense; assembly: GCF_023864345.2. Taxonomy (NCBI): domain Eukaryota; kingdom Metazoa; phylum Arthropoda; class Insecta; order Orthoptera; family Acrididae; genus Schistocerca; species Schistocerca serialis. Next base: position 563,058,213 of record NC_064644.1, read on the forward strand.
TTACAATTTGTATAACGTTGTGACATTCCTGTTTCTATGTGCATCTCTGTAGGATAGGAATGACAGGTTCTTCCTATACATACCCAAATCTTTCATTTTAAAGTTATCACCCAATAACAGCTTTAAATTGTCAATTTCACTCTGGGAAGTTGAGGCTATCAACAGATCATCAGTGTAAACAAGTAAGTATACTTTATCTCTATTTTCTGTCTTTACACACTAGCAATACTCAAAATCACTTCTTACAAATCCTAAGCCAGCTATTACTGTGTGAAATTCATACAGAGCCTTTCTAAGTTTACAAACTTTACGATTCATTTTACTGCAGCATCTGGTAGGTAATTTAACATAAAAGTCTCCAACTATCTCTCCTTAGAGAAATGCATTACAAACATCCAGTTGATAGATGGGAAGTTATTCTTATTACAAAAAACCAGAAAAATCCCACTGAAGTTAGTTTTACTACTGGACTGTATATCTCTGAATAAGACAAGCTTTGTTGGAAACCTTTTGCTACAAGACGAGCTTTATAAGAAACAACATTACCTTTTTCATCTCTTTCTCATCTAAAAACCCACTTTGTGTCAATAACGTCACAAGCATTAGGCTTACATACATAATCCCATGTGTTGTTTTCTTCCAGGGCTTGCAGTTTTCTTGCTATGTCATCTTTCGAATTTTTGCTTCACTACTTGACAATGCTTCAGTGTAGGTGCTGGGTCTTCATCATTCACTGCTGACAACAGGTGCAACTCATAATTCTCCATGTAATTTGGGTGTTGAATTTTCCTCCTTGGTCTGAGATTATATGTCTTCTTGTCAGCAAAAACTACATCTTCCTCTGCATCCTCAAAACAAACGTTTCTGTTTTCAATGTCTTCACTGATTTCTTGTTCTTCTCTAGGCAGACTTTTACTTTTTTCCACAATGTCAGTCCTCATTTCTTCTTTCCATTCCTCTGAATAAAAGCTTTATCTATGCTCTTGTCATCAGAACAAATAGCATCTGATTCTTTTACTTGAACATCAGTTTTCTTCTTTCTTTCTGATACTGCTGCTGGTAAGAAAATTACATCTCGATACACTTTAATTCTCTTTGTGGAAGGTATAAATATTCTGTATCTCTTCACATCATTATCACAACCCAGAAATAAACCTATCTTGTTTTAGGGGTCTAGTTTCAGTCTCTTTTCTTTGGATACAAAGACAGTCACACGAGTTCCAAATATTTTCAAATCTGCTAAGGGTAATTCTCCATCATAAAAAGCTTCAACAGGAATTTTACCTTGTACAGGACTTGGACAGTTTCATTTAGTACATAAGCTGCTGTGTTAATAGTTCCAGCCCAGAAATGTTTGGGCATTCATGAAATCACTGAATGAGTAACTTCTACCAAGGTGATTCTTTGATGGGTTATGCCACTTTCACTAAAAAATGTACCTATGTCAGTATTCATAAACTCCAGTCCATTATCACTCCATAAAATTTTAATTTTCAGACCAGTTTCTCTCTCAGTTTTTGCAGTGAAATTCGTAATCAAACCTTTAAGTTCATTCCTCTGTTTCATAAAGAATATTTTTCAATTACAAGAGTACTCATCCTTCAAAAGCAAAAACGTCTTGTTCCTTCAAGCAAATGTGTATCCATGGGCCCACAGACATCTGCATCAACCAGTTCAGATGAGGCATTAGCTCTTTACGAACTGACAGGGAAAGGCAAGTGATGTTGTTTATCTGCCAAACATTCTTGACAAGTGACAAAGTCATCTATGAAGCTCACTCTTTTATGTGGCAGAAACTCTTTCACATGTGTAGTGCTCTGATGGCACAATTTCTTATACCAGACACTCAAGTTTGCAACATGTTTTGATAAATTGACCAGACCACTATCAATATTGACTGGCAAAAGCTCACTCACATCATTACTGTCAGCCACGGTGTGTGTTATACCCATGTATGCCAAACAAACTATTGACATTTATTGATTGGGTTCTGTTTCGTGAAAACAACATGTGATAAATTTTCTTCATCTGTGTGGCCATATTGTCCATAGTTGCTTTATAATTCATGAGGGTATATTTGTTCCATCATTGCAACTATACAAAATGCATGTTTTTTCACAAGGAATATTTTGCTTAATTGAGGTATGCTATCATCCACTTGATGTTGTTGACACATTTGGATTATGAAGGAACTTCACCTTCTCTGTTCAAGAATTCTTACTGTACCTAGTTGACACTAAACACATACCTTTGTCTAACACAGCTCCTACAGAAAGCCAATTGAATTTCAGCACTCCACTAAGTACTGTTTTGATAAATTTATCTCTGTTCCATTCATACAATTCCACAGTACCGTGCTCAGTCACATCAAGAAGTTTACCGACACCCGCAGTAACTTTCATTGAGGTTTGCACAATGTACAGTTTCTTAAACAGTTCTCTCTTATTGCACATATTCTCACTAGCACATGTATCCATGATCCAATAATCTTCTAGGTCAGATCCTTGATTTATACACATAAAGGCATTTATGTCCTGAGCCTTTTTGCCTTCCTTTGATTTCAACAGCCTGCAATCTGACTTCAAATGACCTCTGTCCTTACAATAATTTCTCTCTTTGCTTTACTTTTACAGTCCTTTGCATAATGGACATCATTACCACAAGCATAACAGGTAATATTTTGCTGCCTGCTTACACTGGTCGGACTGATTATTTCTCTCTTCCTCAATGAGAAAGCTTGAAGTTAACTCATTAAGCCTTTTACTTCTCAAAGAGGATGAACTCCCACACTGAACAGAAATGTTTATATCACTCTGGCAATGACATTAACACTTTTGTTATTATCATTTTTATCCGAAAGTAGTCCACCCACTTGCTTCAATTTTGTGTTGATTTCTCCTATTTTTGACATAACTGTAGCCACCGAGTCATCACCAAACTGAAGCAAGAAATACATTTGCTGCAGTAGGTGGATACTGGACTCTTTTTCATAGAAAGTCTTTAGTTTCTTCCACATACCGGCTAATGCCATACATGAAAGCAGGTGAGTGAGTGGTGCTAATCTGTGACACAATATGTTCTTGTGCTTTTGCATCCTTTCCCAGCCATATTTTTACTTCAGCTTCATTCTCCTGTTGTGGCTTAGTAACAGTGCCACTCACAATATCTAAAAGACCTTTTCCTCTGAATATCACTTCCATTTGGAATTTCCACATGGCCCAACTGTTCCCTCCAGACAACTTTAAACACTGAAACTGATGCATAGATTGTTCCAGTGCACAACGCCAACACTACACCAGTAATGTCAAACTATGCATGACACCACCAAAAAAATCTCTGCCACTACACTGAAAGACAGATTTATGAACCTGGGCCCGTAACCTGTGATCAGGTGCAGTAAATGAAGCATGGAAATAAGGCTGTTTGTGCAGTGTTTATTGATATGTGTAATAGCTTGCAACTAAGGGCAGACAATGATACACACAGAGCATAAACAGCAAAAAGCCAAAGTATCTAAAGAATAGGAGATAACACAAATCATAGCAAACCACTGTTGCCTCTTTAAGACAACATTAACATTGTAGTACTAACAGTCACAAATTGCCTGCCGATAAGAACTCAACAGCAGAAATGCCTGATTTTCCTTGATTCTGACAGAATATTCTTCAAGACTCAGTGTTTGAATTTAAAAGGCTGGCAATCAGTACTATTGCTGAATACAGTACATCAGAAATACATGCAAAAAGATGAGACTGAGTTGTAAGTGGCACAAGGAAAGATGTCGGCTGAGACCCATCAGTCACATATTGGCTCATTCCAGAACACTTAGTGTCAAGTATCCTGTTTTTCCATTTCTGCCACAACATAGCAGTAGTTGTGTCGTAACTGTGTGGTGAAACTAAATGTTGCAGATTGTGTTGACAATGCTGATCTTGGATTACATCAGCATGTCCTCTCTCACATCTCTCCTTGCTGTAATGGCCTAAAATATTCTTTAACCCACCACCACCCATAGTGCGAACCTTCTGTCTTTTTTGCCACTTGTAACTCATTCAGTCACATCAAATGTCAATTGGAAGTAAAGCGAGATATCGAGTAAGAATGCAGAATTGAGGTAAACCTTACTAGGAAGAAACAAAATGTTTTTCAAAGAGTTCCTTGTGTGGAGGGAGTGGCCATGTATGTAAAAAACAGAATTCCATCTGAGTCCATAGACACATCATGGCACTGCACTGAACAGATATTTGAATGTTCTGCAGGCACAGCTTAATTTAGTGAAACTAAACTTCTAATTTTTGTAGTTTATAGGTACCCTAACTCTGAATTCAGAGCATTTCTGCTCAAGCTAGAGGGGGTTCTTAGTTCACTTTATAGGAAGTACCAGAAATTAGTTATATGTGGTGAATTCAATACCAATTTTGTATGTGATGGTACAAGAAAAATGATGGTAGATCTCCTAAATTCATATGATGTGATGCAGATTGTGTTTCTTCCAACTAGGGTGCAGGGGAGCAGTAGCACACCCATAGACAATATTTTTATTCATTCTTCATTACTAGATGGGCATTCTGTTCATAAAAGGATGAATGGCCTTTCAGACCATGATACACGAATTTTAACACTAAAAGGCTTTTTTTACTCAAACAAATGTCACATATAATTAAAACTATGTAGGAAGGTTAATCCAACTGCAATAGAGAATTTCTTAAACCTCGTCAAGGAACAAGAGTTGCAGTATGTTTATAGTGCCAATAACATAGATGACAAATATAATGCTTTCCTTAAAGCATTTCTCATCGTCTTTCAGAGTTGGTTTCCATTAGAACATTCTGAATGGGGTATTAGGTGTAAAAGTTGCAGTACAGCACTCGTGGCTGCTGCATCGCAGTCATGAAGTGGGGCTGAGGCAGTGCCAGATAAGTTTTAGAGTCTGGGGATAAATTATGAATTTGTAGTTATAGCTTGAAGATGTCGAATATGGACAAATGATAGATACTGTTAATCTGAAGAAGGTTGGGTTATCCCAACTGAAACCTAGGTAAACAGTGCAACTGAGGCTGTTCATTTTTAAAATTAAAATTAATATTTATACAGCTGCTGACAGGGCTGCAAAATGTTGAAGATATTTAAATAATTAATTCACTGAAGACTAAGTAAAGTACTGTGCTGCACATGTTAGCCCTGTATTTAGCTATATTTGTAATTTTTCCTTTAAGAATGGTCAGTTTCCTGAACGATTAAAGTATTCAGTAGTAAAGGCACATTATAAAAAGAAAGAAAGGGATAATTTAGACAATTTCAGACTTGTTTCTACACCATCAGTATTTGCTAAAGTTATTGATAATACTGTGTATGTAAGGATAATTGATCATTTTATATCACACGACTTGCTATCAAATGTACAGTTCAGCCTTAGAAGTAGTTTGACAACTGAAAATGCTATATTCTATTTTCTCTGTGAGGTACTGGATGGGTTAAACAAAAGGTTTCAAATGCTAGGCATATTTTTTTATTTAACTAAGGTGTTTGATTGTGTTGATCACAAATCATTGCTCCAGAAGTTGGTCCATTATGGAACACAGGGAGTAGCTCACAATTGGTTCACCTCATACTTTAGCAACAGAGAGCAAAAGGCCCATTATTCACAGTGTTGAGAATGGGTGTGATGTGGGGTCTGAGTGGAGTACAGTCAAATGGGGAAGGGGGGGGGGGGGGGTGCACCAGGGATCCGTGTTGGGGCCACCCCTGTTCCTTATTTATATAAATAATATACCCTCTAGTATTACGGGTAACTCTAAAATATTTCTGTTTGCTGATGACACTAGCTTGGTTGTAAAGGATGTTGTGTGCAACATTGGCTCGTTTTCAAATAGTGCAGTTAATGACATAAGTTGATGGCTTGTAGAAAATAAACTAACTCTAAATCACAATAAGACTCAGTTTTCTACAGTTTCTAACACACAATTCAACAAAACCTGACGTTTTAATTTCACAGAATGGGCCTGTGATTAGTGAAACTGGACAGATCAAATTTATAGGTGTTCAGGTAGATAGTAAACTGTTGTGGAAAGCCCACATTCAGGATCTTGTTGAAAGACTTAATGATGCCATTTTTACTATTAGTACAGTATCTGAAGTGAGCGGTCGTTCGACACAAAAATTAGTCTACTTTTCTTATTTTCATTCACTTATGTCATATGGTATTATATTTTGGGGTAACTCTTCCCATTCTAAAAGGATATTTTTGGCTCAGAAATGGGCTATTTAGGCAATAAGTGGTGTAAGTTCACAAACCTCTTATCAATCCCTGTTCATGACTCTGGGTATTTTGACATTGGCCTCTCAATATATATATGTATTCCTAACTGTCATTTCTTGCTATGAATATTATCTTATTCCCAAGAATAAGCAGCTTTCACTCAGTTGGTACTCGGTAGAAATCAAACCTGCATTTAGATCAGACTTCCTTAACTCTTGTGCAGAAAAGTGTGTAGTATACTGCTGCATCAATTTTTAGTAAGCTACAACTAGAATTCAACAATTTTAGTAATCCAATTGCTTTCAAATCAAAACTGAAGAGTTTCCTAATGGGTAACTCATTCTATTCTTTCAAGGAGTTCCTTGAAAAATTTAGCTGATTCTTGTTGTATTGTTGATTAAATTTATTTAAACTTATGGCCAGACTTTTTTTGGGTTTATAAACTTTTCATTTTTATCTGTTATTACTTTTGTGTTGTAATATCATGTACTGACACTTTCCATGACCTTGGAGATTTGCTCCTCAATTTGGTCAAGAATAATGAAAATGTAAAAGCACACAACATAAAATTGAAGTTCCACTATATGAAGAACAGGAGCAGATCCAATGGTACAACAAGATTCTGTTTCATTGTGTGTGTTTGTTGGATTTCTTAACATGACACTCCACTTTCTTTCAATAAGATAGCATGGAAATCAGTTACCAGCAAGAATCTGTGATGCAGAAGATTTGAGCTTCCCTAGGAGAAGTACTATCTCCACCCACGGATATTTCTCCAGGAAATACAGGACTTATCATGATTCACAACTTGACTGTGAATGACATGTCAGTAGTACGTCTCAGAGCCACATAAAGTAGTACTTCATATATCCCATTACAAGTAGTTTGACGTGCTGCCTGCTCTTGTAACTGAAGCTGACCCAGTGTAACACACTTCACCTGATGGGAAACTTGCTATGTTCCATGTCAAGGGGAAAGAAATTCAGAAATGTTTTGGGTCTGTTAATTGCGAGTTGTTCAAATGTAGAGTGAATAATAGTACCCCTTAAGGAAATGACATAAAGGGATAAGAAGGATCATTTCAGGACTCATTCAACAAGTCCAATAGGCTGTTCTGTCAGGTGTTGAGGAACAGAGTGCAACCAGCTGCAGCTGGTGGTGTGTGTTATGACAGAGAATGCTTGTCATCTGGGCTGCGGGGTCATACTTGGATGTTGGTATCCACATATCTGACTGTGGTTGGGAAACAACAAGGGACTTTTTTTTTTTAGATTAGGTGACTGTCCAGTGGAGCTTGCATATAATCAGGTTCAGAAAACTGACTAAAACCCGAAACTGACAGCAGAGAGATTATGGAGTTAAACTAAGTGCACATCGAAAGGATGGTGGTATATTAGTTATAGTAGTCAACAAACTCATTTCCACTGTGACAGGAGAGAGAGAGAATTTTGGAAACAATTAGTATTAAGAGTGAGCATAAACTTACAATTGTGTCCTATTGATCACCAGTTTCACCATCAACTGAAACTGAAAACTTTAGAGAATATCTCCGCTGTCTTATACTGTACTTATGTTCCCCAAGCATACCATAACATTAGAGAAGAATTTAATCATAAAGTAATTCATTGGGATGATTACAATTTTAGAAATGCTGGGTGTGACAAGACAGCTTGTAAGACAATACTAAAAGCTTTCTCTGAAAACTGTTTACAACAAATAGTTTATAAGCCCATCATGATAGACATATATTAAATCAAGTGGCAACAAATAGACCAGACCCCTCTTTGAGGGTGTCGATGTTTATATTTGTCAGTGACCATGATGCAATTCCACCAAAAATTACTACCAAAGCATAAAGAGCAGTTAAAAAAAGTAAAAAGATTCACATGTTGAGAAAGCTAGATACTTGTAAAGAGAAAGTGTCACATCTCAAGGAAGGAAAAGTGAATCATTTACCTCTAGGCAGGGACAGTAACTGTGACCCAAGTCAAAAAGCATAGTTGACAAAATGCTGGATAGATATTAACAGTGTTGCACTGTTCCATGCCTCTCAAGTTGGGACTTGCCTGCTAAAGGACCATCAAGCCATTAGTGAACAAACTCACTTAACTCTGTTCTGTCACATGCTACCTCTACCTCTGATATCAGGACATGCAAATAACCTTTCTTCACCAGCCCTTGCTGACACCTTGCATCGCTGTATTGCATAATCAAATGCTCCTTCATACCTCCCTCTCTCTCTCTCTCTCTCTCTCTCTCTCTCTCTCTCTCTCTGTCTGTCTGTCTGTCTATCTGTCTATCTATCTATCTTCTGCAGTTGAAGGCTGAATGTTAGTGAACTAAAGAGAAAGTAGTGATACATAACTGACGTGGAAATTATGAAGCCTTATCTGAAAAATAGCACTTTACATTGATGAAATATTATACAGCTTATAATACTTCTACATTTCTACATCTATACTCTGCAAACCACATGAGGTGCATGGCAGAGGGTACATCCCATTGTACAATTTATTAGGGTTTCTTCCTATTCCATTCATGTATGGAGCACAGAATGAATGATTGTTTCAATGCCTCTGTGTGTACAGCTATTATTCTAATCTTATACTCACAATCCCTATGTGAACAATATGTAGGAGGTTATACCATATTCCTAGAGTAATAATTTAAAGTTGGTTCTTGAAACTTTGTTATTAGACTTTATTGGGATAGTTTATGTCTATCTTCAAGAGTCTTCCAGTGCGGCTCCTTCAGTATCTCTGTGACACTCTCCCATGGATTAAACAAACCTGTGACCATTTGTGCTCCTCATCTCTGTTGTTGTTGTTGTGGTCTTCAGTCCTGAGACAGGTTTGATGCAGCTCTCCATGCTACTCTATCCTGTACAAGCTTCTTCATACAGTAGAGCTGCATGCCCTCGGGAAAAATTACAGCTGTAATTTCCCCTTGCTTTCAACCATTCGCAGTACCAGCACAGCAAGGTCGTTTTAGTTAGTGTTACAAGGCCAGATCAGTCAGTCATCCAGACTGTTGCCCCTGCAACTACTGAAAAGGCTGCTGCCCCTCTTCAGGAACCACACGTTTGTCTGGCCTCTCAATAGATACCCCTCCGTTGTGGTTGCACCTACAGTACGGCTATTTGTATTGCTGAGGCACGCAAGCCTCCCCACCAATGGCAAGGTCCATGGCTCATGGGGCAGGGGGGGGGGGGGGGGGGGCTCATCTCTGTATACATTCAATATACCCTGTAAGTCCTATCTGGTACGGGTCCCACACACTTGAGTTATATTCTAGAACTGGTCACATGAGTAATTTGTAAGCATTCTCCTTTGTAGACTACTTGCACTTCTCCAGTATTCTACCTAAAAACCCAAAGTCTACCACCTGTTTTATCCATGACTGAAACTAAGTGATCATTCCATTTCATATCCCTATGAAGTGTTGCACCCAGATTCTTGTATGAGTTGGCTGATTCTAAGAGTGACTCATTGATATTATAGCCATAGGATACTATGTTTTTTGTTTTTTGAAGTGCAAAATTTTACATTTCTGAACATTTAGAACAATCTGCCAATATCTGCACAACTTTGAAATATTATCAAGATCTGTCTGAATATTTATGTCACTTCTTTCAGATAGTACTTCATTATAGATAACTGCATCATTTTAGTATTAATATCATCTGCAACATCATTAATATAGAATACAGACAGCAAGAGTTCCAACACACTTCCCTAGGGCACACCCAAAGTTACTTCTACATCTGACAATGACTCTCTATTCAAGATAACATGCTGTGTCATCCCTAGGGAAAAGTGCTCAATCCAGTCACAAATTTCACTTTATACCCCATACAGCCATACTTTCGGCAACAAATGTAGGTGTGGTACTGATTCAAGTGGTTTTTGTAAATCAAGAAATACTGCATCTATGTGATTGCCTTGCTCCAAAGCTTTCAGTATATCATTTAAGAAAACTGCAAGTTGGATTTCACATGATCAATGTTTCCAAAATGCATGTTGGTTGGCACTGAGGAGATCATTTTGTTCAAGATACCTCATTACATTTGAACTGTATGCTCTGAGAGTCTCCAACAAATTGATGTTAAGTATACTGGACGGTAGCTTTGGGGATCACTCCTAATAACGTTCTTATAGACGGGTGTGACCTGTGAATTTTTCAAAGACTTGGGCACAGTGTTTTGTTTGAGGGATCTACGCTTGATTATAGTTAGAAGAGGGGCTAACTCATCTGCAAATTCAGTATAGAATCTGACAGGGATTCCATCTGGGCCTGGAGCTTTGTTCAATTTTAACAGTTTCATTTGTTTCTCAACACCACTGACATAAATACTTATTCCATTCATCTTTTCAGTGGTATTAGGATTAAACTTGGGCAATTCTCCTTGGTTTTCCTTTGTAAAGGAAAATATGAAAACAGAGTTAAACATTTCAACTTTTGCTTCCTACCCTCGATTTCAGTTCCCATCTCATCCACTAGGGATTGCACACTGATCTGGGTGCCTCTAACAGCCTTTATGTATGACCAGAATTTCTTTGGATTCTGTGAAAGATCGCATGACAGTATTCTGCTATCGTAGTCACTGAAGGCATCATGCATTGTTCTCTTGACAGTCAAACATGTTTCATTCATCATCTCTCGATCTATACACCTATTATGCAGTAATCTCTGTTCCTCTAGAAGTTTCTTTATGTTTGGTTGAAACGTGGCAGCAATATGTAATCTCAGTGACTTCATTCATTTCCAAGTCATGGATTCACAACAGCGGATCCAGATAAGAAAGAAGGTTGGAACATATCATGTCTGTGTTTAGTCTTTTATATTAAGATCAACTGGTATGAACTACATTGTTATCCAAGCTATCAATCGTGACATATTTCATTTTTGATTAAGAATTGCAATCAGAATTTGCTATAGCAAGTGAAGTCTCAAGGCATTCATTGTCATATGGTGAGATGACTGAGTGCTTGAGAATGGCAAGTCATCATGCAGCAGGAGGGTTCAGAGCACAGCATCAAAAACTTTCTGGAAGGCTCGCTTAAGAATATGGAAGGCAAGAACTAAAGGATAGATGCAGTTTTCAGAAACAGACACCCCTCAGAAACAAGCAAGTGGACCCATCCCAGGTCTTGAAACCTGGGAAAAGGAAAATAGACCATCCAAAAATTATTTTTTTTAAGAGTCAGCATGAAGGGAAAACTATTTCATGTAATGTTCCGAAAGAGTCTCTAATGAAGGAACTGTTGTAGGACACTATATGATTAAAAGGAAAAATGTTAGTAAGTTATAAATAGGATGATAGACCTGAGTGTAAAGAAAATTTGGATTTTGGATGAAAAAGGAAATGTGTCATATGGCACTTGCAGCTCTGTTGCATTATATGCTTTGTATATGTCCATTTTACGTCAACAAAGTTAGAAGACATAGTCATGAAGGCAGTGCTTATAATTGGTGGTGTTAAATTATATTTTGATGGTGACAGTATATTTCAGCTATGCAAAAAGGTAGTGTAATGAACAAAGCTTATGTTGCATAATATGCCATCATTCAACCTAAGATTGGTAAGTTGGATGATGATGATTATCTAGCTGGACACTGTCTCAGTGTTGTTAATAGATCATTGCTGATGACCTTATGGTCATGGCTGTGAGGTTAGATTATTTTGTGGCTTGGAGAAAGTCATATGACTTCTGGCCAGCAGAACAAAACTATCCTGACATTTCATTTTTAAGTCTCACATGGCAGGACAGTAGTGATATCGTGATTTTTTCATCAAAAGTTATTTGTATAAATCTGAAGTCTCTTGGCAGCTGAAATTAGTTTTCTGTCATGTAAGCTCCATGGAAGTAAGTGATAATGAATATTTTCTATTTTTGATGTGTCCCATATTTCATGTACACCATGAAATCCTACACAATGAAATAAAATTCAATTCAGTTCAATTCTGGTGAGTACCACTTGTAGCTTTACATAATTGTTGTAACTAATGCATTCAACTCAAATTAGGCCTCAAGAATATATTAAGACTTCACCAGAGTAGTACATTATTTATTTTACAGAGTTGTGTTAATGCAATATTTAATCAGGTTTCATATATTGGAGTGCAGCATGTGAACAACTATGTAACAGGTAAGTTTAACAAGTCAGGGTTCTGCAGTTGGACTTTGAGTACACAATATGAGAAGGTAGGCCTGTGTTTTAACTCAATATTGCACCAGTGACAGTCCTCTGTTTACTGTGCCAATTTTATGTTGGAAGGTAATGACAGCTTTTGTGCATAGAAAATTCAGGTCTCCATTTTTAATCATTTGTACCTCCTATTAAAAATATACACTGAAGCACCAAAGAAACTGGTATAGTCCTGCATATTCAAATACAGAGATATGTAAACAGGCAGGATATGGTGGTGTGGTCACCAGAGCCTATATGCAATGTGTCTGGTGCAGTTGTTAGATCGGTTATTACTGCTGCAATGGCAGGTTATCAAGATTTAAGTGAGTTTGATCCTGGTTTTATAGTCAGCACACAAGTGATGGGACACAGCATCTCTGAGGTAGTGATCAGTGAGGATTTTCATACAACCATTTCATGAGTGTACCATGAATATCAGGAATCCAGTAAAACATCAAATCTCTGATATTGCTGTGGCCAGAAAAAGATCCTGCAAGTATGATACCAATGGTGACTGAAGAGAATCATTCAACATGACAGAAGTGCAAACCTTTCACAAATTGCTGCAGTGTCAGCATGCAAACCATTCAATGAAACATCATCAATATAGGCTTTTGGAGCTGAAGATTCACTCATGTACTGTTGATGACTGCATGACACAAAGCTTTATGCTTTGCCTGGGCCCATCAACACCAACATTGGACTGTTGATGACTGGAAACATGTTGCCTGATCAGACAAGTTTCGTTTCAAATTGTATCAACTGGATGGATGTGTACGGGTAGGGAGACAACCTCATGAATCCATAGATCCTGAATGTCAGTAGTGGACTGCTCAAGCTCATGGACACTCTGTAATGGTGTGGAGCATGTCCAGCTGGAGTGATGTGGGACCCCTGATATATCTATATATGACTCTGACAGGTGACATGCATGTAAACATCCTGTCTGATCACCTGCACCCATTCATGTTCATTTTGCATTCCAACGGACTTGGGCAGTTCTAGCAGAACAATGTGACCTCCCACACATCCAGAATTTGCTATAGAGTGGCTCCAGGAACACTCTTCTGAGTTTAAACACTTCTGCTGGCCATCAAGCTCCACAAACATGAATATTATTGAGCATATATGGCATGCCTTGCAACATGCTGTTCAGATATCTCCACCCCTCATACTCGTACAGATTAATGGACAGCCCTGCGGATTCATGGTGTCAGTTCCCTCCAGCACTACTTCCGAGATTAGTCAAGCCCATTCCATGTTGTGTTGTGGCACTTCTGTGTGCTCACAGGGATTCTACAACAATGTTAGGCAGGTGTACCAGTTTCTTTGGCTCTTCAGTGTATATACTAAGCAGCTCTTTGTCATATGTGGAATATTTCTTCTGTGTCATTGAGCACTTTTTTGAAAAATATCCAGTTGGTCTACACTGTTGCATTGCAGCACATCAGTTAGGCCAGTTAATTACAAGTCTATCTTTTCATGATATCATCATAAAACTATGCCTATAGCTGCACTCATTAAACTGGCCTCACATTGTCATTGACACTGCAGATTTATTGAAAGTTGTGAAACCAAAGATGAAGTAATGAACTGTATGAGGGCTGCTCAGAAAGTAAGGCGACTTTTCAAATTGAGTGGGAAAAGTACATTCAATTATCAATCTTTTTTTGTTATGTTGGCACACATATCCCAAACATATGTTCACAGTTTCAAGTGTACAGCATACTTCATTTGTTTTTGACTGATAGAAAGGTTAGACATGTTTTAGTGTGCTCGGCGATTTTCAATTATTATAAAAAAATGGAGAAAAGAATTTGCATCAAGTTTTGTATGAAAATGGAATCAGGAGCTCTAAAACACTTGAAATGTTAACAGTGGCATATGGTGAGTCTGCTCTAAGTAAAAAAAAGTTTATAAGTGGTACAAGCTCTTCCAAGAGAAGATGCCAATGATGAACCTCGCTCTGGATGCCCCAGAACATCAACGACAGATGATAACGTAAAAGCTGTGAAGAAAATTGTTTTGGAAAATTGTCAAATTACCACAAGAGAAGTTTCTGAGGATATTCACATATTGGTCGGCTCATGTATTTTTTTGGATGTTTTGGGCATGAGATGTGTGTTAGCAAAGTTAGTTCCAGAACTTCTCAATTTTGATCAGAAGAACTGTTGCATGATAATCACTCAGGGGCTCTTGAATGACATCAGTGATGATCCTGATTTGCTCAGAAGTGTCATAACTGGTGATGAAACATGAGTTTACCATTATGACGTCAAAACCAAAGCCCAATTGTCCCAATGGAAGCATCCTGGAGAGCCAAGTTTGCTGAAATGTCCAAGTTTTGCTCACTGTTTTTTTTCAATTGCCGTGGCATAGTACATCATGAATTTTTGCCTCAAGGTCATACAGTCAATAAGGAGTATTACCTTGACATTATGCACTGTTTGTGAGAAGCAATATGCAAAAAAGTCTAGAATTGTGGAAAAACAATTCATGGATTTTGCATCATGACAATGCACCTGCTCATTTATCGTTGCTTGTGAGAGATCTTTTGTCCAAAAACAATGCGACAATCATGCTGCAGCCACCATATTCACTGGTTTGGGCCCCCCTGCAACTGAGGAAATAAAAACTGCATTGCTGAAAGTACTCAAGGCGGTACCAAAAAGTGCTTAAGAGAAGTGCTTTGAGGATTGGAAGAAGTATTGCCACTAGTGTATTATATTTGAGGGGGATTACTTTGAAGGGGACAACATGAGAATTGGTGAATAAATAAATATTTTTTCATAAAAATATAAAGTCACCTTATTTTTTGAACACACCTCTTATGTGCTTTTTTGCTTTCTGATGCATGTGTGGCATCTTTACATGGTTTCAGTAAATTTACAATTCTTCATGCCACTTCATTATCACAGCTCTGTATCGGTAAGGAGAATTTTTTTTTTTCAGCAGTAGAGCACCAGATTTTTTAGTGTGTTTGTAAAGACTCTGTCAGAGTAAACAAGTTTAGTATGTGATGACTTCTTGGTTTATGGCTGAATTAGAAGATGAGCAAAGGCCACTTCTTTTCATGTAACAAACAATGCATTTGCAGTGTTTATTGATGCTATGATGGTTAGGGAATAACCTTAAACTGAAGTTATTTTCATCAAATGTGTGACTAAGTGTTGTGTTAATACAATGAGCAACACAAGAAAGCTGTTCATGACTTTCCAAAGTTTTTATTATAGTGGCAGCCTAGCCACTGACAAAAACAAAAGTATACAACATGTTTGGGAACTGTTCCAATGCTCTGTTCTACTTCTTTCATAATATTCACTGCAATCTTGAAATCAACTTCTGTTTATGTAACACATGGTAAGAGGGCAAATAGAGCCCTTAACTGTTCAAATCCGTCCACATATCAACTGGAACAGCACATTCCTTATTAATAACTTCCCAATTAATAGAAGGCATTATGCTTTCCATTGACCTGTTTACTTACATTAGAGGGCTGTGGCATTACATTTCTAGCACTGACTTGTCCATAAAGTGCACCTAGATCTACTAAAGTGCGCGTCATTTATGTTGGCGGCCGAGTTTAGGTTCGTTCTGCGCATCTGACGTCACAAAACACAGTCAGCCAATGAACAGAGAACAACGTTGCCAGATCTCGACTGCAGTGCAGAGCACGGACGAGTGTCCTCAGTTTTAGAAACGTTCAGTCATAAATAAAGTAATAGAACAAAAGCAATGTCTTGATAGCAGACTTTCTTTTATAGAATGTTTGGGAAAAAGCAGTCTTTATGCCAATTGCTTCATATTCTATTAATTAATTAAACCAAACAAGCAATAAGACTCTTAATTCAGGCGATAGCAAGGAAAGGTGTTTGTATCAATCTCACGAACCGCTTTTTCACAATAAAGAACAGCGGTAATTGTTTATTTCCTATTGTACTTCGATGAAGCATGAGTAATTCATAGTCATACCAAGAGTGTTTGTCAGCATTTTCCGTGATTTGTTAGATTCCTCGTGGAGGACTGATGTCTGACTAGTTGCGTTAGCGTAACGGTTAAGGTGTTGGGCTTCTAAGGGAAAGGTTTAAAGTTCAAACCTTGTGCGGTACTTAATATTTTCTTTATTTAAAAACAATATTGAAGTGCCTTACTTCATGAATTTTATTTGTTTGAATGCAATTTTTTGAAATTTCTAGTGCTTTGTCTCTTCATTAACCCTTTCGCTCCTGCAGACACATGCTCCCCGCATTCTGCGCTGTGTGCGATTTTGTCATCACTGCACTGCTCGCCTGTGCAGACGCATGGTGTTCCCATTGCTTTGACACTCTTATCTTTTGATTTCACAAAAACTATTTGGCCCAAAAATTTGATTTTTACACATCTTCTTGACTGATACCTTCCCCCCATAAATGACTTAATTTTGTTTCGATGTTCAATGCAGTTATTGTGCAGCATTAAATATAGTAAACCATTGCATGAAATTTTGAAGAGTTTGCAGAGGTAAAAGTCCATAGAGTATACTTTCCGTATGGTCGATTTTAGTTGCCACAATGTTGAGAATGAAATGTGGACAAGATACCTAAATTTCATATAAAATTTACTGTATAACAATTTCTCATTTAATTTAAGTACCACATAGGTGTTGTATGTAATATTGAGAAATATTCCGTCTTTCGCAACTGTAATAAAAGTTTTATTTACACCAGGCGTGTTTGGCTTTATTTTAAAGCACTTCAATCAATGAAAGATATGGCACATACACAATGGTACTCATGTTCTCTATCTTGTTTTTGTTCCACAGTCGCAGTTTTACCAATGGTATTGCAATATATTCCTCTTCTGCAACTGTAATAAACGACTTATTTAGACCAGACGCATTTCTCTCTTTTGAATCATCATCAGTGGACAGTATTTTGTCTCCTCCATTGCCAAGTCACCTTTTGTTGTTTTGTGCTGCGGTAACACAATATTCAACGTTTGTGTTGGCTGATCAGTATTTTAGCAAATAAATGTTGTTTGTGTGTGCCACACACTAAAATTATATTTGACATAGCTCAGAGCACTTCACTGATAGACGGTATGTTCAAGTCCTAATGTTTTTGTAAGTCCACAGTTTTGTTTAATGTATTTTGTCTACTTTCTTTTGATTGATTGTAGTGCTTTAAAATAAAGCCAAACGTGCCCGGTGTAAATAAAACTTTTGTTACAGTCGTGAAAGATGGAATATTTCTCAATATTACATACAACACCTATGTGGTAACTAAATTAAATGAGAAACTGTTATACAGTAAATTTTATATGAAATTTAGGTATCTTATCCACATTTCATTCTCAACATTATGGCAACTAAAATAGACCATATGGAAAGTATACTCTATGGACTTTTACCTCTGCAAACTCTTCAAAATTTCGTGCAATGGTTTACTATATTTAATGCTGCGTTGAACATCGAAACAAAATTAAGTCATTTATGGGGGGAAGGTATCAGTCAAGAAGATGTGTAAAAATCTAATTTTTGGGCCAAATATTTTTTGTGGAATCGAATGATAAGAGTGTCAAAGCAGTGGGAACACCATGTGTCTGCACAGGCAAGCAGTGCAGTGACAAAATCGTGCACAGTGCGGAATGTGGGGAGCACGTCTGTGTAGCAGTGAAAGGGTTAATGCGGCCGTGGTGGCTTTATTTCATAAACTGCACGCTCCCCCCTAAACGTAAGTTTGCAAACTATGCTATACTATGGCGCTGCTTCTCTTAGCGCGTGCGTCGTGTGCAACTGGCAACGAAGCAGCCTCCCGCATCTGGGCGGGCATGCGCGAGCCGCCAAGATAAAAGAATTGAACTATAATTCTTGACCAATCAGAAACAGCATTAAAAGATCTCATATCATTAACACACTTTGCTGAAACACTATTTTTTGTTAGAGACAGTGTCCCTCAATGAGCTATCTCAGTGAGGGACTTCTTACAATTGTTTCTTAAAATGAATAATTCCCAACAGGAGACACAATAATTATGAACAGTTTATCCGCAATATGTACCCAGTGGACTTGTTGTTTCCTATCTATCTACAACCAACAGAAATATACTCACAATTCAATGATGTGAAGAGTCACCGAGAATGAAATGTGGTTCAGATTCCACAATAAACTGCAGATCCCCTTTCACTAGCATTGAGCCACACAAAATTATTGTTATTGCTCCAGGTGTCACTTTTTATACTCTCCTATGCCTTCAACATGTTCACATTGATTTCAATCTCACCTCTTATTGCACTTGCATTCTCACACTGCACAACTACCATCAGACACACCACAAATGAGAAGCCTTTTGCTGGCTGTATTTGCACATTGATACACAATTACCACTTTCAGAGTCAAACATTACTTAGGATTTGACACGGTTTCTATGTTCAGACACAATCACTGAGGTGGGCAGCTTATCCAGTGAGGATGTGCTTGCCCCATATCATATTTTGTGTTCGCTTATTTAATCATACAGGACCCTATTAGATATGTGCATAGTAGGACAATAAGTGATGGTAGAGACTCTATGTGGTATAAAGTCCTTTTACAATAAACTTCTAAAGAAACAATGGTTACTGTGCAATTGTTATAAAACAAAGCATAGGTCTATAAAAACAGAGAAGCTAAATGAAATGCATTTGGCTGTCAAAAGGGAACTGTGTGAAGACTTTGACAGCAGGATCTTTCAAAAGGTCTCTCACAGGTCCCCAAATAAATTCCGATCATTTGTTAAGGGCTGTAAGAGTTGAAGGACATGAAAGGAAAAGTTATTGGGAAAGGAGTGAGACAGGATTGCAGCCTATACCCGATGTTATTCAAGCTGCACATTGAGCAAGTTGTAAAGGAAACCAAGGAGAATTTTGGAAAGAAAATTAAAGTTCAAAGTGAAGAAATACACTGAGGTTACAAAAGTCATGGGATAGCAATATGCACATATACAGATGGCAGTAGTATCATGCACACAAGATAGAAAAAGGCAATGCATTGGTGGAACTGTCATTCGTACTCAGGTGATCCATGTGGAAAGGTTTCCAACATGATTATGGCTGCACAATAGGAATTAACAAACCTTTAACACAGAATGGTAGTTGGAGCTAGAGGCATGGAGATACCACTTTGGAATTTCTTACAGAATTCAATATTATGAGATCCACAGTGTTGAGTGTGTGCCAAGAACACCAAATATAAGGCATTACCTCTCACCATAGACAATGCAGTGGCTGAAACACTTCACTTAATGACTGAGAGCAACAGCATTCTAATATTTTTTTTATAAGGACATAGACCTGTTTATTTCGACACTGGTTGGGTGATTATGGGTGGGTGATTATGTTCCACTGAAACTGTTGCAGGAGAGCAACTGTTTGCTGAGCGATGTGTGGGTGAGCCTTGTCATGGAGAATGTGTATGCCCTTGCTCAACATTCCTCTTCTCCAGTTCTGAATTGCCCGTTTGAGATTTTTCAGAGTCTCACAGTACCTGTCAGCAGTAATTGTGGTCCCAGAAATTCAGCTGTGATGACGAGGTGAAAGAAGGGGTTCATAACTCTCTGAACAGCATGGTGGTGAGCTGGTATGACACGGGCATACAAAAACTGCCACAGCATCTATAAAAATGCATCAACAGAAATGGTGATTATGTCAAAAAATAGCTAAATGTTCAAGCTGTAAACTGATGTAAACCATTTTAGAAATAAACAGGTCTATGTACTTATAAAAGAATAGGAGACCTTACTTTTGGGATTACCCTCATAACATCAGAAATCAGTGTGGGACATATGATGAACATATCTGTTAGGACAAAGCAGTGAAATATGGCATCATTGGGTTATGGCAGCAGACAACCAATGTGAGTGCTTTTGCTAAGGGCATGAGATGTCCTGTAGTGCTTCTTCTGGGCTTGTGACCATATCAGTTGAATCTGATACAACTGGAAAACAATGGCCTGGTCAGTTGAATCCCTATTTCAAATGATAAGAGCTGATGGTAGGGATCAAGTGTAGTGCACATCCCACAAAGCCAGGTGCCAAAGTTGTCAACAAGGCACTGTGCAAGCTGGTGGTGGCTCCATAATGGTGTGGGCTGCATTTACATGGAATGGACTGGGTCCCCTGGTCCAACTGAACTGATCGTTGACTGGAAATATTTACATTCAGCCAGTTGGAGACCAATTTCAGCTAACAACAAAGAATTTTTATGGATGGCAATGCACCATGTCACCAGGCCACAACTGTTTGCAACTGATCTGAAGAACATTCTGGACAACTCAACTGAATGATTTGGTCACCCAGATTCCCATCAGTCTTATCAAACAATTATGGGGCATAATCAAGAGGTCAATTAATACACAAAATCCTGCACATTGTGCTGTTGAGTTGCTGCATTATGCTGGGCAAAAGGAGGTGTGACATGATATTGGAAGATATCCCATGACTTTTGTCACCTCAGTGTAAAAACTTTTAGGTTTTCTGATGAAACTGTAATTCTGACAGACACAGCAAAGGACTATGAAGAGCAGTTGAAAGGATTGGCTAGTATTTTAAAACAATGCTATAAGATGAACATCAACAAAGGTAAAACAAGGGTCATGGAATGAAATCAAATTAAATCAAGCAATGTTGGACGAATTAGCCTGGGAAATGTGACACTAAAAATAGTACCCAAGTTTTTTTATTTGAGCACCAAAATAACTGATGATGACTGACATAGAGACTGCAATAGCAAGAAAAGCATTTCTGAAAAAGAGATACCTGTTAAAATCAAATTTAAGTTTATATGTTGGGAAGTCTTTTATGAAGATTTTTGATTGGAAAATAGCCATTTACCAATGTGAAATGAGGACTATACACTGTTCAGACAAGAAAGGAACAGAAACTTTTGAAATGTTATGCAACAGGAGAATTCTGAAGATTAAATGGGTACCTTGAATAACTTTAATGACAATGTATCAAATCCAACTGGCAAGAAATGAAATTTAAGTCACAACCTGACTAATCAAAGGAATCTGTTGATAGGACATGTTCTTGAGACATCAGAAAGTTGTCAGTTTCATAATGAAGGGAAGAGATGAAGAGCCTTTCACAGTATGTTAATGTCAGTTGTAATGAGGAACAACTAAAACTGAACTAGGCCCTTGGGTCAAATGGAAACCCTGCTGGATTCTATATAGAATTTGCAGGTGAGTTAGCTGCTCTCTTATTCATAAATCACTATAGATCTTATAGGTGATAAACTGTGCCTAGTGAATCAAAGAAAGCATAAGTCAAACCCCTTTGCAAGCAGAGTATCTGAAGTGATGCACAAAATTACTATCCAATACCATTAATAAAAATAATCAATTTTTGTAAATATGTAATGTAATTGTATAGATAAAAAGTCTGCTCAACAAGTGGTGGAAGAAGGACACACATATAAATAATATATTTAAATTTTCAAGCTTTTGGAGCCAGTGGCTCCTTCTTCTGGCAGAAAGGTGAAAAGGAAGAAAGAGGGGTGAAGGAAACCGACTGTTGAGATTTAGGAAATGTGGAGAGTTCGGAAAAATCGCCCAGAACTCCGGGTCAGGGGAAACTTAGTGGATGGGATGAGAAGGAAGGACTCATTGTTGAGGATTGCACCAGATGAGATTTGAAAACCTGAGAGCTTAACGGTGGAAGATAGGCTAATACACAAGACAGAGATTACTGACTAAACATCATGCATGAGATGATAAGAGCAGAAAGCTAATGCAATGTATGAGGTAGAGGTGGGCCATGGAAAGAAAATAGACAGGTCAGAAAATAAAAGATGTAGAAAATTGAAAGAGAGTCAAGAAAGGAATAGTTACTGAGAAGAAATGCTGAGCTGGAAGAAATTAATAAAAATTAAAGCTAGGTGGGTGCAAGAACCAAAGACATGTTGTAATGCCTGTACTCATCTGCATAGATCTGAGAAACCTGGTGGAAGAATCCAGATAGCACGTGTCATGAAACAGGCACCATGGTCACAGCTGTCATGTTGTAGAGCATACTTTGCAACAGGATACTGTGTATTGCCAGTATACACCCTATGCCTATGCCTGTTCACCCTAACTGATATTTTGGTGGTAATCGTGCCAATGCAAAAGGTTGAACAGTGTTTACATAACTGCAGATGCTGGATGTGTTGTTTAACAGGTGGCTCTCCATTTGATAGCATATGGTTCACTTATTATAGGACTGGTATAGATGTTTAGGTGGTGGTAGGATGCTGCATAGGGCAAGACTTATGCTGGGGATGGTAATATTGATAAGAGTAAAAGGGTAGGGAAATGGGCGCAGAAGGAACCTAGGGACTGACAAGGATATTGCAGAAATCAGGAGGGAACAATTTGCTGTTCTAGGTGTGGTGGACAAAATGTTGGACAGGACATGATTTTAGGATTTTTGTCAAAGTAGCTGATTAGTACATGTATCTGGATTCTTCCCCCAGACACCAGTTTCTCAGAACTCCACAGGTGGGAACTGGCATTACAACATGTCCTTGGTTCTTTTCACCCACTGGTTTTAATTTATGTTAATTTCTTCTGTCTCAGTGATTCTGCTCAGTAACTATTCCCTTTTAGTTTTCTATATCTTTTATTTTCTGACCTGTCTATTTTCCCCATGGCCAACCTCTACCACACACAGTGAATTAGTTCTCTGCTCTTATCATCTCATGCATGATGTTTGGTCAATAAACTGTGTCTTGTTTATTATCCTATCTTCAACCTTTAAGCTCTCAGGATTTCAAATCCCATCTGGAGCAGTCCTCAACAATGAGCCCTTCCATCTCATCCTATCCAGTAAGTCTCCCTGACCCCACCAAGCGAGGTGGCGCAATGGTTAGCACACTGGACTCTCATTCAGGAGGACAACAGTTCAATCCTGGGTCCAGCCATCCTGATTTAGGTTTTTCATGATTTCCCAAAATGGGTTCAAGCAAATGCCAGGATGGTTCCTTTCAAAGGGCATGGCCGACTTCCTTCCCCATCCTTCCCTAATCCGATGAGATCGATGACCTCATAGTTTGGTCTCTTCCCCCAAACAACCCTAACCCCAACCCTGACCTGGGATTCTGTGTGACTTTTCTGAACTCTCCCCATTTCCTGAACCTCGCCACGCCTTTTGTTTCACTCTGCTTCCTTTCCCTTTGCCCTTCTGAAATCTAGCAAACTTCAATATATTTTTATATATGTGTTCTCCTGCTGCCATTTGGTGAGTATTAAATTATATACCCAGTATCATTAACATTCATCTGCTTTAGAATATTAAGAGTATGTTCTGAGTTCAAACACAATGAGGCATCTTAAAGAGAATGATCTCTTTGTTGGTTAATTATTGGGAAAAAGAAACTGGAAATGATAAGGGAAGTATTATTTAAAAGGGGTCCACCTGCTTAGCTGACTGGTTCTGTACTTGCCTACCATGCAGTGGGCTGGCAATTCCCAGCCGGATTGAAAATTTTTTCTGCTCATGGACTGGACATTGTGTTGTCCTCGTCAACATTTTATCCTCATCACCGGCACCAGTCACCCAATGTGGTGTCGACTGAAATAAGACTCACTCTCAGCAGCTGAACTTCCCTGGATGGGGCCTCCCGGCCAGCAATGCCATACAATCATTTCATTTAAAAGGAATAAATGATTTTTTAGGATTATTCTGGAATACATTATTGGATAAAGGAGGGGGTTTAGGCTATCTCAACAGGTGTCATAGCTAATGAAGAAAAAGCTGAACAATGAGATTTCAATAAGAATACGTAGATATAAAAATGAAAAATGTTCTTGTGTCCCTTCCTGAAATATTTTTTTTTCCTACCTCTTCATCACTGTGGTGACATGTTGGTGTTTCCCTCCATGCAGATCCTCATGACCCTCCAAAAATTACAATGTACATTTAGTGATTAATAAATAAATATTCAAACAGCATTTTAAAACTGCCCTGAATATATTTGCACACTCAACCTCTATGTAATACATTCACAATGTTAAAAATACTTGGCAAGTGTACACACGCATCTAGTCTCTTTTAGATCTCAACACAGACAGACAGCTAGTATTTACTTAGTGTGTGGCGCTGAATTGCTCATTAATAATCATCTCTGGGCTCACTATTTTTCATCATTGTCACTGATGTTATCCCTATCTGGTGGTGAGACAGAGCGCGTCTTTTAATCAGCTTAAAAATTACTGCCGCATCTGCCCCTATCATAACACCATATAGGGAGCAACTTTATTTTTTGGCCTTTTGTTATCTTAATCTGTTCTCTGGGAACATATGGTGATATGTTTAATTAATTATGAGGGAAATTCTTTGATTATAACTTAACTCTGAATATTGCTTTTTACTATTGTTACAAAAATAAGCAGTGGTGAAACAAGTATTAATTACATAAATAGTTCTCACGGAAGTGCAATATTTCTTTACAGTTTTACATGGTTGTGGCCAGCTATTTTACATTGTCCCAGTATCTGAAGTGTGTACCATGTGCCAGTGCCAACAGTGCATCATTGTTCCGCTCGTAAAGCTTGTCGTCATTATTAAAAGGATTCCATCTCCTGGTTTGCAGATAAAATTTCTGCACACAGGGAGCACATTAATTTTTCACTGGGTGGGTGACTCATTGACCAACAGCCTTGGCGCAGTGGTAACACCGGTTCCCATCAGATCACCGAAGTTAAGCGCTGTTGGGCTGAGCTAGCACTTGGACAGGTGACCACCTGGTCTGCCAAGCACTGTTGGCAAGCGAGGTGCACTCAGCCCTTGTGAGGCAAACACAGAGGAGCTACTTGATTGAGACATAGCGGCTCCACTCTCAGAAACTGATCTATGGCTGGGAGAGCGGTGTGCTGACCACATGTCCCTCCATATCCGCATCCAGTAACACCTGTGAGCTGAGGACAACATGGCGGCCAGTCGGTACTCTTGGGCCTTCATGGCCTGTTTGGGAGGAGTTAGTTGTAGGGTGACTCACTAATCTGAGGCATGTATCACTCTAAATGAGTTGCACTTTACTACGTTATCGTAACACCATTGGGATGCTTAAGTCACTGCATCATGATTTTTTTCTGTTTTGATCAGACATGTTTGTGCTTCCACAAAGAACATTTACAAACAAATACAAACACATGAAACTTAAAGCTAATTACAAAATTGTTGGAAACAGACTTTACATACAGACATTTTTATGTAGGATTAGCGTTTTTTTTTTAATCTTATGTATTTTTTATATTCAAATTAGAGGTACCTTCTAGTCTCATCTTACCAGTTAATTTTGAAGTAAACTTCCATCTTAGAATTTATTCCTTTTTTCTTTTTACTTATTACAGTTCAGACAAAGATAAAATGTCATTACAAGAGAGAAAACGTCCTCAAGCCAAGTCTAAAAATTATGAATATTGCTGTCATCATACTTATTAGTAAAGCTATTAGTTAAGTTTTGACTAATAATCTCATATTTCAGAGTCACAGGAAATTCACTAATGCACTTATACATTATGCATAATTTAATGCAATGCGTAAACAAGGGCCTTTTGATACTTCCTTTCAAGTGATTTGCACAGTAGCCTAATCATCAATGTGTTTGCTGTTCAAGGTTTGTGTCACTATTCCCTCACACACACTGTCATTAGTGTGACTTTGATCCATTCTTTACCTTTGAAAGCAACGCAACAGAGTTCGAGCTTACCACTGCAGTATAAAAGAACAAGTATACTTGTCTTAGACAATTTTCATTACCACTCACACACAATCACAAACATACATACTTCTAAACTAACAGAATAGGGGGCCTTTTCATGGGTAGCTTCCGCCTAAACTTGATATTTACTTTACTACATAGGCTAAACAGCTTTTCCACTCATACATACACATACATATAAATTTTGTAGGTATGTAATTCTGCAGATTGCTAAACACATTTGTTTATTTGCTTTGCTAATAACATATTGCTCTATTACCTTTTGGTTTCAATATCTGAGAGTGAATTCACCTGCAGTGATGTGTTTTCAGAATCACGTTTGACATTTAAACCTTGAAGCTTGCTTGATAAGTTCCTATGGGATGAAACTGCGGAAATCATTGGTCCCTAGGCTTACACACTACTTAATCTAACTTAAACTAACTCACGCTAAGGACAACACACGCACCCATGCCCGAGGGAGGACTCAAAGCTCCGACGGAGGGAGCCGTGTGAACTGTGGCAAGGCTCACTAGGCCACGCGGCCACCCCACATGGCTTGAATACATTCACGTGTGCAGTTACGATTCCTTTCAGTGTTTTAGCATAGTAGTAATGTAATTAGATATACGTTTTTCTAGCTGTAGTTTGTAGCTGAGTAGCTTAATTTGTTGAAGTTCATAGCAAACTTAGCATGAGGCATTCTTAGATTAAATAGGTGTAGCTTGTAGAATACAAAGCGTATTTAGTTTTAGTATAACTCATTCTTTCGCTTGATTGATAATCTCATTATACATTGTCTTTCCTTCCTCTGCATGTTTCTATGCCTGTAAACAGTTCATCTTGTATCTATTACTTCCTGCTACACTAATCTATTTTCTATTTTATCTACATGTTCATGAAGAGTAGCAACACTGGTGCTACATTTATTCATTCAAATATTCAGAATATTAGCTTGTTCCAGAAGCTCCATAGTATATAGTACTTCTTATG
The DNA here is from genome assembly GCF_023864345.2 of Schistocerca serialis cubense. Lineage (NCBI taxonomy): Eukaryota > Metazoa > Arthropoda > Insecta > Orthoptera > Acrididae > Schistocerca > Schistocerca serialis. Next base: position 563,085,355 of record NC_064644.1, read on the forward strand.
ACAAATATGTACATAATTCGGTCATTACTATTTAGACTACTTATTGCTACTTAATACTGCAGGTGAATGTGTTAGTGCTAGCCAACAAAGCTCTATTTACAGCATTTAATTTCCAATGAATTAAGAAATCCTGATCTGATTGTTGAGATAAATTACTCTTTTAGATGTGCTTGCCACTTTGTAGGAAGCTGAACAGCCTATTGCTAGTATTTTGCAGAACTGCACATGCATGAGACGATTACTATGTTCTCATGTAATTAAGTGGGGAGAAGTGTGGGGGGGGGGGGGGGGGGGGGGGGAGTGAATGACCTTCCAACTATCCCCTTTCTTGCCACGCTGTATGTGCAGTGCACAGTGCACTGGAAATGTTTACCTTTTCAAATAGTATTACAAATATAAATCCTCTTACAAACTAATTCTTTTCAAGTCACCTTACTTGCTTTAATTTACATTATATTTACACTTCAATCTATATAAAAATTTGTGTTTTCATTTGGCTCCTTCCCTTATATATAAATCACTAAGGTGTGGAATAAATGTCTTTCTAACAATGATTTGTGCTTTTTATGTTCATCTCTGCAATTTGCCTTCATATAGGATTTGGAATTGACTCTCTCTTAATTGTATTCTGTGTGTAATGTTTGAAGTCCATGACCTCCACCTTACTGTATAAATTCCTTAAGATCTTTATGTGGGTACAATCCACACTTTTTTCCGGCTTTTGGATTACTCGGGAAGTAACATCCTGGGTGTGGCATTTTATGTATGATGTAAGGTCCTACATGCACTAAATTGACATTTTCGGTTCAGTTTCCTATGTTTTGTCGACAGTGGATTTGTTCATAAAAACACTTCTTGTCCGAGTTGGAAGGTTGTTATATGGCCAACCTTTTTATCATACAGCACCTTCTTGTATTGCGCATTTTGTTCTAGAGTTGCCAGTCCTTGTTGTACCTTTTGTTCAAAAGGTATAACTTTTGTTTCATTTTGGTAATGGCTTGAACAATTCCTTCCCTTTCAAGCTTGTCAAACATTAATTCTGCAGGTGTGTATGCTGTGGATAAGTAAGGCAGGTTGTTTACTATTTGTTTGAAGGGTGTTAAGTACTCTATCCCTTTACTGTGTTCAGTGGGGATGCCTGTTATGATGAATCTGTTGGATTCTCAAAACACCTGTTCAATGGCACTTGCTTCTGGGTGGAATTTAGATACAAAAAAATGTTTTATACCATGAGATTTAACAACTGCTTTCCATTTAGTGCTTGTAGAATTGGTAGTGTTGTCACTGAGTATGGAATTTGGCATGCCATATCAAACAAAATAATCTCCTACTATTCTCCTTATTATGGGTCCCACTGCAAGAGATTTGGCAGCATACATTTTTAAGTGTTTTGAAAATATGTCATATAAGGCTATTACATATTTTGCAGCTCCTCTGGCAGTTGGAAATGATCCAGCCATGTCAAAAGACATGAGGTCTCTGGGTTTTGTTGGTATGATTGGACACAGTTCATTAAGATGTGCTTTATTTGAGTGTTAAGCCTTTTGATATGTAACACATTTCCTGATTATTTGCAGTACCCTTTTTCTAATATTTGAGAAGTAACAGTAAGATGTGATTTTACAAGTGCACTTTGTCACCCCATGGTGTCGCCATACATGATGTGTGTATGCATTTTTCTAGCAAGCAGACCCACAAATTATGAGACTCAGGTGTTCTCCACTAAAAATAATACACCGTTGTGAAATTTATATCATGTCCCCCATTCAGAGTTGTTGTCCAAAGGCTGTTGCCTTACCTTATGACACCGTTCATCGTCTTCTTGTAACTGGGACATATTCCTACACTTCTTAACGTAATAAGATCTAAAAGAACTGTTGTGCATAAGAAGTACTCTGAAATCTGAGGTCTGCTCCATCAGTTCTACATACTCACTCAACCCTTATAGGAGCCTAGACAAGGGGACTGCCAAAATATGCTGTTCATCCTTGACATAAATGACTTCAGAATCAAATTCTTGTAAAAACAGGCACCATCTGGTTAACTGTTTATGTAGTAATTTGCATGTTAATAGGAATGAAAGCACTTGGTGATTGGAGAATACCTTAGAATTAGTTCCCCATAGAAAATACTAAAATTTTCAAAAAGCCCATGTTATTGCCAGTGCTTCGATTTCTGCGACTGAATATGCTCATTCACTTTCTGTAAGTGTGTGACTTGTGAAAATGATGATGTTTATGTTGTAACACCCCTGTTCTGTTGCGATTTGAAACAATATTATATCCAGTCCTTGTGATGAGGAATCAGTACTAATACAGAATTCTTCTGTCATGTCTGGGTATGCTAAAATATCTGAGTTTATTAAAGCCTGTTTAATTGCCACAAAATCCTCTTGTTACTTGGCTGTCCACAACCATGTGTGGTTTTTCCTCAATAAATTTGGAAAGAATCAGTATTTAATAACTGGTTGGGCATGAATTTAAAAAAAAATTATGGTAACTCTAGAAATGTCTCCAGTTATTTCTTTGTCTGTGGTCTAGGAAAATATTTGATTGCATCTAGCTTGTTGAGAAATCAGATCTAATACCTGTAAGATGACATGGACTGAAAAGTTTTCTTTTCTTGCATGAACTTGGATTTTTTCAAGTTAGCAATAACTTCATATTCAGAGAACCTTTCTAAGACTTTCCTAAGTATTTACACATGAACTTGTCACATGTATGTGGTGATGAGGAGGTCATCCACATACACGGTGACTTGACCCAAAAGTTCTGGGCCAAGCACTCTGTCTAATGCTGCAATAAATACACTAGCACTCATGTTAAGGCCAAATGGCAGAACGCAAAATTGTTAACTGCTCACGAAGGCAGTATACTGGCGACTTTCAGGTTGGAGTAAAATTTGCCAGTATGCGGCCCAAAGTCAATTGAGATCAAATACTTAGCTCCTTGAAATTTTAACAATTGCTCTTCAACACTGTTGGCCTGGTACTTACAGATATGATGATTTTATTTTCCTGGCATCCAGGACAAAACGAACAGTACTGTCAGGTTTGCCTATTACTTGAATTTGACTGCTGTATGGTGAGAGGAATGGTTCAATGATATTCCATTTAATCATGCACTCGATCTCTTTCCTGATAGCCTCCTTTTTTGCCCAAGGAATTGCTTATGACATAAGACAGAAAGTTTCATGTGGGTATGCCTTCATTTGATGCACATACCCCTTTATGTACCAGGGTTTTCTACAAAAACATGTGAGTATTGCTTCAATAGGGCATCTAAATCATGCTCCCGTTCTTGTGTAGGTGTGGTTGACTCTTCAATTTTTTGGTGTATATTGTATGGTGTGGTCACCTTCTCCAAATTTACATCGTTACATGTTTCATGTATACATAAAACGTCAGAACACATCAACTCAATATTAATCTTGTTTGTCAAATGACTGTGGAAATTTGCCTTTGTTTTCACCAAATCAACTGAAATAGCTTTTTTGTCAACATACAAATAGCACTTTGCTTTGTCTAGATCAAACTTTATTTAATACTTATGGAAAATTCCATGCCTAACAGACAGATAACTATTAATTTTTCGACTACTAAAAATGTGTATGTAAATATGTTTTCAGTTATGCTAATAGGTAAACAAGCGTGCAGCCTGACAACCTTTGATTTACAACCCTGTGCAGTTACAATGTGAAAATTCTGTACTGGTGAAGTAGGAAAAACGCAATTCGCCACTGCCCCACTGTCTAGCACAATCTAAATGCTGATGTTGCTAATTTTGGCACTTATAACAGCTTGTACCTCATCCTATAATCCTTCAATATTGCTTGTGTCATCATCTGTATAAAGATAATCCCTCATGTCATTTTCCTAATCATATCTTATAAAATAGCTATTCAAAAGCGGTATGCCTCTGCTTCCATTCATGGTCATTGGTAGGGGGATTAAGCCAAACAATCACTGTTTTCTGGAGGTGGAGGTGAGGAGTTAATCCTTCCGTCCATCACATCAACTATGTGTATATTGTGGGTTCAGAACTGTTCCACTTATGGCCTTGTATTTGACCAGGCGTGGCATGACCTGGTCCTGGGTCTCTCCTGCTCCTGTAACCACTGTTGTTATTATAGTTACTCAGGGGTGATCATTACTATTACAAAATTTTGTTGTGCATTTCCGCTCAGGCCATATGCATTATTCCATCCATTCTGGCTATTATGGTGTTGAGAAATGTGCTTTCATTGATTGCAGGCCTATCCCTTGCCGTTACGGCCACTGTTACCATTTCTTCAGTTGTTTCTGAAATTACGATTGGCACTATACCTCTGGGGTGGTATGTTGCTCATTACCCTACTGGTTGCAGTGACTGCTACCATTATTGTTATTGTAGCTGCCCCCCACTGTGTTGTAGCTGCCCCTACTGTCATTGTTGCCATTATTATTGCAGAAAACAAGCTTGATCTGCAGAGCCTAACTCAAGAATGGAGTGACCAGTTGGCCCAACATGGTTTGTGCCTTAATTTCAAGAAAACTGAGTACATGACATCAAACAGACACGAAATGGAAACCATCACAATTAATGGTGAAGATCTGACTCATGTGAGTAAGTTTAAGTACCTTGGTTCCACGATCACTGCTGATGGCCGACTCACTGAAGAGGTCAACATCAGAACTCAGGCAGCCTGGATGAAGTGGCAAACAACAACTGGAGTCACTTTCAACCACAGGATGAAAGATAATTTAAAATCAAAAATCTATCACTCTGTCATCTGACCAGTCACCTTGTATGGTTGTGAGAGCTGGCTGACTACAGGTGAGACAGAATGCCGCATAAGTGTAATGGAAATGAAGATGCTAAGGTGGACAGTGGGCCTCACTAAGTTAGATCATGTTTCTAATGACAGCATTAGGAAACAGTTTGGTGATGCACCAATCCAAGACAAGATGAGTGACAGTCATCCTTGATAGTTTGGGCATGTTTTATGGTCTGGTGATGAACTCTATTGCCAAGGCAGGTTACACACTTGAAGTCGTTGGCAGAAGACCGAAAGGAGACCTAAGCAACGTTGGGCTGATACGATTCATACAGACCTTAAATTCGTTAACATCCACCCAGATGCAGCCTGCGGTAGAGCAAAATGGAGACAACAGATGGGGCAAATGCTGTAGGAAAAGAAGAAGAAGATTATTGCAGTTGTTAAAATTTCAATTTCCTGGTGTCCCTGACTGATTACGATTGTAATTGTTTGTCTTAGGGATGCTACCCTATATGATCAATGGAATTGACTATGGATAAAAAATATTCTAAGTCGTAAGTCAGAACTGCAACCAGTTTGTCGCGTGTATGTGTGGATAACCACCCTTTTAATTTTCTTAGCTCATCGACATGTGATTTCCAGTTACTACAATGTCTTGTTTAAATATTTTTCAAATAATTTTAGCAACACACTTTGTTTTGCTTTGAAAGGTTGTGGGTCAAAGACTTCCATTCGAAATCTTCAGTGATCTCCATACTATACTTAGTATAAAGATCACTGGAAGACTCTCTTGTATTCCCTGATTTTAGCAGCCCACTGCATCTTGCCTTGAAAGATTGCATGTCAAAGACCTTCATTTAAATTTTCTCTTGTATTCCCTGTGAACAGTATTTCGAATTCTTTGTAAGTGCTATAATTGTGCCGATAACGAGTGTCATCCTGAATCCATACTACAACGAATTGTTCGGACCAGTGTTGGCGTAATATGTTCCTAAATACTCATGTGTCTTTTTCGATTTGTGCAAAAAGATTGGAAATTGTGTTGCGCAAACCTTCATCAATAAGGACTGATGATATTTCTTGTGCTATTTCACTTGACTGTGATGATGTTCTCCACGTCTTTGCTGATGGTATGGCAGTGTTTGATAGTGCTGGCAAATTTGTGTAATTATTTGCAAATTGTTCTGATTCACCTGTATTGTACTGTGATTGTGGCAAAACCATGTTCATGTGATTATTTTCTGTAGTGACCAATTCTGGTCTGTAGCTTCAGATGGACCATTTGAACTATTCTTTCACTTATAAGCTCGGAGCAAATTTTATCTTCAATTGTTTTCATGTCATGGCCAATTCTAGCAAGAATTTTTGTTTTGCAATCACTAGTTATCTTCTCTACAGTCTCGACAGAGCTTCTGTGTCCCTGGATACACTTTTCTGCGAGTGTGACGTCACCATCATGTATAACCGCTTTGGCTCTTTCATTTCACTTCTTTACATCCTTCTTAAGCTCTTCATATTTGGATGTTAGAAATATATGATCCAGTTTTAAAAGAGCAACATCTTGTGTGGGTTTACATACATCTTCTGCCAGTTCTCCGGAAGTTGATGCAGACTTACCTACATTTTTTTTGCAGAGTTGTCACAATTTGTGGTCAGATTTTTGTGCTCATTTTGTAAAGCTTCTTGTGCTTCTACTGCCCTTTGTACTTGGTCCACACATTTTTCTGTTCCTATTCTGATAACTTTAGACTTAACTGTGTATACCTACTACAAAACTTCATGTGAAGTTCGTTAATGGTCTCTCTTAGATCTGTGTTTCAATTATTACACAGTTTCAATATCACCAAATAATGTATTAACTTTTTGTTCTACCACACTGACACAATTAGATAGTTTTTGATCAAGATTGTTGACTTCTGTTGCAACAGTCTGGATTTTTTAAGTTAATTTTGTACCTAAAGTACCGATTTTGTTTGTTATCTTCGTGTTATCTGAATATATGTCAGCAATTTCTGTATGTATGCTGGACATTTCTGAGCTCATTTTTAATATTGCCTGCAATTTCTGGTTCCTGTCTATCTTATTTCTACCATTACATATTAATCTAACCACATTGCTCATTTTTGTTTCGTTCACTCAAAATTGAGTTGCAAAAATTTTTATTGTCAGTTTCATTACCCTTTTCTCCATTACTATAAAAAATCTCACCCTCCAACATTGGTTGAGGACTGGCCTCATCAAGCATGAGCCATGTATTATCAACAAACTGCACATGGGATTCACTAATAGTAGCATTTGGCAAATTACTGCCTCTTTGCAATTCATTATCATCATCTCTTATTGGCAAATTTCTTGAATACATAAAAATTGTTAAATTCTTACAGAAATCAATTTTTTGTATCTTTTGTACAAAATGAGATGGTATGTAATTGTGGAACTATTACATCACAAACATTGCACTGCAGGTTTAGACTTTGTTACTTGCTACAAATGTTGGGAAACTGAACAAAGTCTAGGATTGTCATGGAATTGCTCTCACATGCATAAAATTCAACAATAATCTTCATCCTCTCTTGAACATTGTCTTGTTCATGTTTCAAGATAATTCGGAATTTTGTAATTTCTAGTATATTTGGATGGTTTAAATGTGTCTTGTTCCCAGCAATTATTAGTTGTGCTTTCTGTCTTTCTCCCACATATACTATAAATATACAACAAAAACAATTATTAGTACAATTTCGATCTCCAATAATTGATTCTAATATTTATTGTACTTACACGTAAATTATTTGGAGATCACAGACATTGTTTGGCCATCACTTGTAGGGTAATTATTGGGGAAAAGGATTTGGTAATGATAAGAGAAATATTATTTTAAAGGGATAAATGTTTTTTAAGATTATTCTGGAATATGTTATCGGATAAAGGAAGCGTTTCAGCTATCTGAACAGTCACCATAGCTAATGAAGGAAAAGCTGAACAGAGGGAAACATTCAACGTGGGAAAAATATATATAAAAACCAAAGATGCTGTAAGTTACCAAACGAGAAAGTGCTGGTAGATAGACACAATAAAAAACACACAAATACACACACAAATTTCAAGCTTTCGCAACCCAAGGTTGCTTCATCAGGAAAGAGGGAAGGAGAGGGAAAGACAAAAGGATGTGGGTTTTAAGGGAGAGTGTAAGGAGTCATTCCAATCCTGGGAGCAGAAAGACCTACCTCAGGGGGAAAAGAGGACAGGTATACACTCGCACACACACACACACACATATATCCAACTGCACATTTACAGCGTGATGGATATGTGTGTGTGTGTGTGTGTGTGTGTGTGTGTGTGTGTGTGTGTGTGGTGTGTGTGTGTACCTGTCCTTTTTCCCCCCTGAGGTAGGTCTTTCTGGTCCCGGGATTGGAATGACTCCTTACCCTATCTCTTAAAACTCACATCCTTTTGTCTTTCCCTCTCCTTCCCTCTTTCCTGATGAAGCAACCTTGGGTTGTGAAAGCTTGAAATTTGTGTGTGTGTTTGTGTGTTTTTTATTGTGTCTTATCTACCAGCGCTTTCTCGTTTGGTAAGTTACAGCATATTCGTGTTTTTTTTTTATATACACACACACACATAAGTAATTCTGAAAAAAAAATGTTATATGAACATAGGTCTGCAAATGCTTTGTTAGGGAGATATGGATATTGAAAGGAACTTTAATTCTGCAAAACTGATGTGCACAACGTGAATGTATATGCAATGCAACTGGACTGTAACATGATTTTCTTGAAAACAATGTTACAGAGAAGTACAGTTATGGTACAAACTTTTACATAATGTCTATTTACTTTGCATTTAGTACATAATGCATTACAACATGCATGTTACATGTATTCAGTTGAAAAAGACGTACCACATCTTTTACAAATGGCTTTGACACTTATTGTGCAGATGTTGTACAGTTCACAAAACAGGTTCAAATATCCCACCATGAACATCAATGCACTTTTGTGCTCTAGTGATAACATGTTGTGTTGCTTGCTGAATTGCCTGTGGTTGGTTCCTAATCAATCCAGCAGCGTCCATGATGCGACAAAGCAGTTCATCTCATGTATTTACCTTCACTTTGTGCACCTCTGATTTCATCCACCCCTATAAACAGAAATCTAAAGGTGTAAGGTCAGGTATTTTGGAGGCCAGCTAATAGCACCATCATGGCCAGTCCAGCGATGAGGGTAGGTGCGGTTGAGATGGTCCCTCACAGGTAACATGTGGAGGGGCACCGTCATGTTGAAAGTACATTCCAGTTTGCTTGGCTAATAGTTTCACAAATGAATTTTCCAAAAAATGCAGGTACCTCTCTCCCATCAGTCACTGATTGATAATAAATGGGCCTATCAAAAGGTTACTGATCATGCCACACCAAACATTTATGGCAAAATGAACTTAGAAAATGTTATCCACTTGAGGGAAATGTTCAGGTTAGTCACACCAAACAACCCCCATTTAGCAGTAGTTCATTTATTCAGCCAAACACAAGCAAGGCTCATAAACAACTGGACATGGCAGAAGACACCAATGATAATCTTAGCTTAGTTCAAAGATGAATGCATCGATGTTGGTGTCGATTTCATCAGCGCTATGAGAAGAACTGCAGAGGCGAAATTTGACTGTCGATTGTCTGGCTAAGGACAGCGCCGGTGGCAGTATTGCTCACGTCTGTGGTGATGAAAACCTGCACATTGGCGTGAGGATGCGCGATGGTGCAGGCCTCGGCAAGATTTTTGAGGGCAGTGAAAGAGTCAGTCATAGCAAGGGTCCATAGAATGTCCTGAGATCCAGAAGTGTTGGTGCCTGCCAAGGCATCCGTTAGTGGAGCCTGAATCTCCACAGCCTGAGGTAGATGTCGGCAATAATAATTAACTGTCCCCAGAAAGTGCCAGAGATCTTTGAATGACGAAGGTCTGGGTGGGTTTAGTATTATCTGTACTTTATCAGGGGGCAGTTAAATGCCGTCGGCAGAGACCCGAAAACCAAGAAAAGTGACAGCAGGTTGATGTAGCTGCAATTTGTCCTGGTTGGTCTCAATGCCTGCTGCTGCAGAGTGTTCATAACAGTTTACACATGTCGAATGTTGTCCTTGATGGAGGAGCTGAACACAAGAATGTCATCAAGATAAGCAAAGCAGAATTTTAGGTCGAATATCACTTCATTGATGAAGCGTTGCCAGGTCTGGGTTGCGTTTTTCAGACCGAAGGGCATGAATCGAACCTGAAATAACCCGATAGGGGTGGTGATTGCTGTCTTCTTGATGTCTTCAGGTGCCATGGGGATCTAGTGGTAGGCCTGTTTGCAATCAATTACAGAGAATGTGGTCGCACCTGCAAGGGAACTGGTAAAGTTGGCAATGTTGGGTATGGGGTAGGTGTCCATAATTGTACATGCATTTAGTTGACGGTAGTTTCCGCACATGTGCCAGGACCCATCTTTCTTGGGTGTCATATGTATGGGCATAGACAAGCTACTGGCAGAGGGTTCAATGACTCCAGAGCTTAGGAGTTCAAAAATCTGATTTTTAAAGTCAGAGAGGCGCTCGGGACAAAGTCGACACGGTTTACTGGAGATCAGGGGACCTGGCGTGAGGCAAAGCTTGTGAAACGTGCCATTGGTGACGACGGAAATGTTGGCGGCGGCGCGGGGGGTGGCTTGTTTACAATGTGTGGCGGGCAGGGCAGGTGAGGCATGGTCGTGGTGTTCGGACCCTCTCAGCAGATCCGACGGGAGCCGAGGCGGCAAAGTGTCCCAGCAGTCATCGCAACAAGATGGCCACCAGCCCGAAACAGTGGCACCAAGTTCAGGTAAGCTCGGTACAGCTCGTGAGTCATTAGTGAGTCCATTGTCTGAGGGTGTGGCCTGTGGCAGCACGGTCGCTGGCAAAATGCTTGGCACGGGTCCACTGTTTGTGTTGTCAGTGGCAGTCACACAGCGGCACACAGGAGCCGAAGTTGCATAGTTTGAGGTGCTGTCCGCGAGGGGCGGGGTAGGAGCCGTCAGTTCAGGAAGACGTGACGCTCATCGCGCATGCGCATTTGTGTCCAGCAGAGTGTCAAATGCTGCCATGTTAGGAGGGTGTGGCCCTGTGGAGCTGTCAGTACATGTTATGGCAGTCTTGATAGCACAGTGGTGAGAGGTAGTGGGAGGTAAACACACAGAGGCTGGGTTTCTGGGACTGCAAGCAGATTCGGCACACTTACTGACCTTGCTTTGTCCTTGTTGTACTGTCTATAATTCCTTTGCTGCATCGGAGATCGGAGAGCTGGAGCTGAGTTTCATGCAGCCGGAGGGAGAGCTCGCAGTTTTCCTTGCGTAGGCGAGTGACGTTTACAAGCTCAACAAGGCACTTGTGCATTGTTCCTTGTAACGCCATCGACAGAGACGAGCATGTATGGATGAGATGAGCCTGGATCAATGTGTCACGGGGGGGTTTGCTTGATGGAGCACAGGGGAAGTGAGTCTTGGACAGGTGATGAAACACGGTGTTTCACACTAGGTCTGGTGAAAGTTTGTGGTATGCAAGAAGTCAATGCCTATTATGGGTTCGTCAATTTCGCACACTAAAAATCCACTCAAGTTTGCAGTTTGCAGAGAGTGAGACGAGGTGGGAAGTTGAACCCAAGCATTGTAGTTTAGTTGAATTCATGGCTTGCAGTGAAGTATGCTTGTCAGCAATTGTCATTCTGTGCTTGACAGGTTCAGGAGACTTTTGAGCCAGAGCAAAGCGGATGTGAGGAGATAGTTTATCTGACCAAATGATGAGGAGAGCTGTGTCAGAGAGTATATCTGTGCTGACCAGGGCATGTAGCCATCTCCAGAGCTGGGAAGGTTTGTTGTTGCCTAGTTGCTCGACATGGAGCACTTGCCGTATTGCTGCCTCAGTTGAGCGTGCAAGCCGACGTAGAACTGTCTCTTTAGCTAGAGTGTACCAGGTAGATGAGCCCGGGGCGTCGACCAGGTCAGCAATCAAGTCCTCCTGGTCATGCAGGTGGGTGATGAGGCACAGAAACCTGGTTGACTCGTCAAGTTTGTAATGGTCGAATACTTCGTCTTCAATTTTGAACCAGGTTGTAGCTCTGTCAGGATTAAATGGCGGCAGCATCGGTAAGCATTGTAGAATGTTCGGAAGAACAGGTTGAGTTGAGTTCGTCAGGGCACTGCCTGAAACGAGCTGTTGTTGCTGTGGTATTCCAGGAGAGTGTGCCTCCAGTGGATGTGGCAATGACTGCTGTACTGGTGGCAGCGTGAAGGTGAGACGTTGTGGGTGGGCATGATCCATTGCGACGCAGAAGGCTGATGCGGGTGAGACACCGTAATGTGTCGACTGCGGTTGCGGAAGCTCACCACATTGCGGGTGTTTTCAAATTGATGTGTCATGGAAGTCCGACGTGGATGAGGCACCGAGATGTGCCGAGAACGGTAGCAGAAGCTAGACTGGAGGTGGCGCGGGGGCGACAGGTAAGAAAAAGTTCAAAGGTTGAGAATGCATGTTAGTCTGCAGAAAGCTCGACATATGATCAGAGCCGGGGCCACCTGTGTTGCAGTGAGGCTGCGGAGGTGCAGGCTGTCCAGAAGCACAGTGTGGGAAATGATGTCGAACGTGGGATGAAATGTGTGAATGTTCACTGTTCATAGTCACTCCACTCCAAATGGTGTGTGGATAAGGTGAATGTCATGACACAAAACACTGAGGCATAGCAGTGGGACAGAGGTGGAGGTCAGGCACAGATAACAAGTTATTGTTCCTGTTGCAGGCCGAGGTATTGAAGTAGAAGGCATGTGCTGATGCTGAACCGAGGGAGGCACGGGTGTGGTCAGATGCTGAGTAGGTTGACCTGTGAACAAAGCAGTTCCGGCCACATGGCAGGTATCCGCGTGGTACTGTATGGATTGCGGCGTGGCAAATCGTGGCAGGTATAAGCGTGGTACTGTACAGATTGCGGCGTGGCAAATCGTTGTCCTGGTGGTGGTAGGTTGTCCAACGAAGCATTTGCAGAAATCGGCATTGGTCCTGCACTGCACGGAGATCCGTAAGAGGTAACTGCACAGTCGATGAGGAAGGGCACATGTGGTGGGAACAAAGGCATTTGATAGCCAGAGTCATGCACACTCCTAACCTCACTTATTGTTGCAGGCTCAAAAACGTCCGGCTAAATCGGCGTAATCATCAAGTGAGAGGCATCGTGCTGCAGTCCTGGTGGGTGTACATCGCCCGAAACACGATGCATGTTGATCACAAAATCTGGCGTTAGGTGTTGGGCCGAATTCATTGTTTGAATGCTGTGTCAATGAAATACACACAAAAATAACCAATGTGGAGGTTGTGGACAGAGTAAAACGTTACAACTCAGGGTCACCAGTGAGGGAAATGTTCGGGTTAGTTACACCAAACAACCCCCATTTAGCAGTAGTTGATTTATTCAACCAAACACAAGCAAGGCTCACAAAGAACTGGACATGGTGGAAGAGGCCAAAGATAATTGTAGCTTAGTTCAAAGATGGATGCATCGACGTTGGTGTTGATTTCATCGGCGCCACACACTGAAGCGTGTGTGTTTTCCTGTGACCATCGATGATTACTGAGTGTGTTGTTTATTCCATGTCATGAAAACTGGGCTTTGTCAGTGAATAGTATGTATGGAAGCAAATGACTATTCTCATTAACTCAGTCACAGAATTGAGATTTTGGACACTCTGTATGTGAAATGGATAGAGGTTTTCCGCATGTAATGTTTCCCATACATGTGTCTGTGGGACATTCATACACAGGGACATTCTTCGTATGCTCATACCAGGATTTGCTCAACACTTGCAATAATTTCTTCCTGTGATTGCAAAGTTTCTTGACATGCATGCTTGGATGAAAAATGTCTACTTGAAAGAGAGCCTGTTGCATGCAAACTGATAAACGCTTTAGTAAACACCCTGCAATCAGGTAATCATTGAGTTGGAAAGTGCCTGTGGTATTCTTCTCTTGCAGCGGTTGCACTACCATCACAGAAGCCATAAACATACACCATATCTGTGTATTCCTCATTACTGTAGATGTGTGGCATTGTCAGCAGCACTTGTATGAATACAGTTAACACCATACACTATACAGCTAACTGATGTGTTGCCAGTACATTACACAATGCAGCTTAGTACCCATGCCTCCCTAATGAAGCGCTTGTGGACCTAAGTTCATATAACACTTTTTGTTCAGAATTACTTACACTGTCACTGTGTAAAATATTGATCTTCTATTACTGATGTCCATGCAGTTCCTCACAACCCTCTAAACATTATGATGTACTTTTAGTTATTAATAAATAAATATTCAGACAGCATGTTTTAAAACTGATCTGAATATATTTGCACGCACAGCCTTTACATAATACATTCACAATGTCAAAAATACTTGGCAAGCATACACATGCATCTAGTCTCTTTTAGATCACAACACAGACAGACAGCTATTATGTAATTTGTGTGTGCTGAATTGCTCATTAATAATCATCTTTGGCTCACTATCTTTCATTGTTACCACAGATGGTATTCCTATCTTGCGGTCAGAGAATGCATCAACTTAAAAAATTACCAACACATCCTCCATGTGAATCACTATGGATTCCATAAACACAGTTCATTAGGAAACCAATATGCATTTTTCTCACATAACATCCTCAAAGCCATCAGTCAAGCCCATCAGGTGGATACTGCATTTCTTTAGTTCCAAAAAGCATTTGCCTCAGTGCCACATCACTGATCATTAATGAAAGTATGATCAGATGATATACAAAACAAAATTTGTGACTGGATTTAGGATATCTTGGTATGTAGGATTTAGCATGTTTTCTTGGGAAGATATTCATCAACAGATGTAGAAATATCTTTAGGAGTGCTCCAGGAAGTACGATGTGACCCTTGGTGTTCATGTTTTATATTAATGATCTGGCAGGAAATATTAAAAATTATCTCAAAAGTTTTTACATGTTTTGCACTTATCTGCAATGAAGCTGTCTGGAAAATCTGCACAAGGATCCATTTAGATATTGATATGATCTCCAAGTGTTTCAACGATTATCAACTTGCTTCAGATGTTCAGAAATATAAAAATATGCACTTCACAAAACAAAAGAAATGTAGTGTCCCATGACTGTAACTGTTAGAACCAGTCAATACATAGAAATACCTAGAAGTAAAAATTTGTGCAGATGTGAAATGGAATGATCATACAGGCTCTGTTGTTAGTGAAATAGATTGTACATTTTGGTTCACTGGTAAGCTACTGGGAAAAATGCATTTAGTCAACTAAGACAAGATCAGACTAATTATAGAATCCACAGAGGCTTTTAACCCCTAATTCTTCCCATACCATCAAATATGTAATTGAGCAGGAGGAAATCCTTATAGGTTTCTGTCATGCACTTCACAGTGGTTTGCAGAGTACAGTTGTAGATGTAGATAGAATATGGTGAACTCCACAATCAAATGCTTTTGACAAGTCACAGAGAACAGCAGTTGGCAATATGTCACTTAAATTTTATATAGTCTAATTAGCAAATTGAAAAATGGAATGCTGCATGGAGAGGTCCCTCTAAAATTGAAATTGCGTGCATTTTTGGATATGTTTGTTACTTTCTTCTGTTTTTGTTAGTGTTCTTTTATGAGTTATGATATGTTGTAAATTACTAATAAATATCATACAATCTTTCTTGTGAAGTGAAACTTCCTGGCAGATTAAAACTGGGTGCCGGACCGAGACACGGACTCAGGGCCTTTGCCTTTCACGGGTAAGTGCTCTACCATGAAGTGTCTTGTGAAGTGGTTTGACAATAGTGAATACAATCTCTCAGGAAATATACCCTACTAACTTAGCACCCACTGCTTCACTCGTGTAGACTGAATGGTCTGCACAGATTATTTTTCTTTTTCTTTAATCAAATTTTTCTGTTGTTCACAAATTCCCACACCTTTTAAACTTTTCATGCTTATTAAGGCCAGAGAAACATAGTATTTTCTGAATGTACTTCTGACCAAGAAGTGATTCTGATAGCTTGATTCCATGGTTTTTGTAAATCATGCCTTTTGCATTCTTGTGGAGATATTTTCATTGAAACTTTGATCCCATAACACATATTTCTATATATCTAACCGAGAAGTTGATATACCAATTTTAATAGGTTTAGCTTTAAAAAAATTTTATCAGTGATCCTGTCTGGTAAGTCTACCCTGACCTGGGGTTCTGAGTGGCTTCTCTAAACATCTCAAAAATGAGGTCGAAAGGAAGTGCAAAATGGGTAAGTGGGAATGGTTGGAGGACAAATGTAAGGATTGAACTGTATGTTCCTCACAGTTCGATTCCTCTCCCTCTTAATGTCACTTGCAGCATTAATTTCTATTCCTGCCACCCGCCATATTTTGTTTACTAACGATTCCAAGGGGACGCTGTGTGCTCTGTGCGGAACGGTTCCTCATTGCACGAGCAGCAGGGGATGACTGGAAGGCTGGTAGTGGGGAGTGGTTGCAGGTAGTGTGACCACTGTCAATGCTCCATGCCTAGTGTGGACGTGGCCTCAATAAGGTTACTGGCTTTGGGATGTAACATTGGTGTCTGATTCAAGATGTTATGGAAATTCTATCAGTTCTGTTTCCTCTATGTTGCCAATGTGGAAGCAAGACTGTGTCCACTAAAGAGACAGCTTACACTACACTCGTTCGTCCTCTGTTAGAATATTGCTGCGCGGTGTGGGATCCTTACCAGGTGGGATTGACGGAGGACACCGAAAGGGTGCAAAAAAGGGCAGCTCATTTTGTATTATCATGTAATAGGGGAGAGAGTGTGGCAGATATGATATGCGAGTTGGGATGGAAGTCATTAAAGCAAAGACGTTTTTTGTCGCGGCGAGATCTATTTACGAAATTTCAGTCACCAACTTTCTCTTCCAAATGCGAAAATATTTTGTTGACCCCAGCCTACATAGGTAGGAATGATCATCAAAATAAAATAAGAGAAATCAGAGCTTGAACAGAAAGGTTTAGGTGTTCATTTCTCCCGCGCGCTGTTCGGGAGTGGAATGGTAGAGAGATAGTATGATTGTGGTTCGATGAACCCTCTGACAAGCACTTAAATGTGAATTGCAGAGTAATCATGTAGTTATAGATGTAGATGTACTGTGTTATTTCCATGATTTAATTATATGCCCCTTTTAATGGGTGCCAGATTTATCCTGTCTTATTCAGTGTTTAAGTAAGTATCACTCTCAAATTAAACTAACTGACCCGGCTTCCTGTAACATGTGAATTTGCTTAGTTCTCTGTGTTCTATGATTTATCTCACTGAAAAGCGTTTCAGTGCTATAATGTATACCAGTCAAATCTGAATCAAGTTGTTCTCCAGTTTAACTGTTTATTACATAATTTTTGTTGAATTTAAAATTTCTTAATTTTCAGGCCTTAATCTGTTTTGTGTAAATTCTTGTCAGAATAGCTGTGACCTGTCTAATGAATAGCAACATGTAATTGTTGGTGTTTTAACTGGTTGTGTTGCAATAAATGCAAACTTAAAGTGAACCTTGCAGGTGATTCATATTCCCTTGTACCTCATCCTCAGTAATGATAGAATTAATTTTTTTTAAATTAAAGCTTATATTAAGATTTTTCAGAGAGTTACTGGGATAAAAGAAAATGAGATGCTACAAATGGTAGCAGAGCATGGTTATTTTCCTTTCTGACCAGTAGGAGGGTAGCTAGTATTTTGCTTCACTGTTTGCATTTGCTGTATAGCAATCTTGGATAAGTATTTATTGATTCTGATTTTTGTTTTATACTGTATTCCACTTGGCTTGAGTCATGATGAGGTAGCAGGACTGTCTCGGTCTTGCCCTTTCAAAGAGGGAACAATTGGTCTGTGAGTTGAGTATTTGGCAACAGCACACGCAAGGGAGGGTGGCCGAATTGGTTGCTAGATTGCGTGGGGGCCTGATTAGTCCTGTCATCATTTCGGGTGAACTTGTTGGACAGATCAGTGATGCTTTACATCTGATTGGTAGTGCCATTGAGGAGTTCACCCAGAATATTGCATTTCTCCATGGTACACGTGTAACCTCAAAACAGAGGGGGAGATCACAAGCCCAGTTATGTCATTGGTACTCACGCATTCATGATTTGGAATTGGTATCATTAAATAGAGAACAGCAAGACTTGGTTGGCCAACTTGTCCAGAAAGTAAGCAGCTTGCAGGTTAAGTCCAGTGTGTTGGGGTTGGGTCATATTCGTGATGATGATGAAGAAAGTTTGAGTTCCTTAGCCCATAATAATCAAAGTTTGCATGGTCAAGAGTTTAAGGAGGAAGTGTCAGAAATGTTTGCCAAATTGCTTAATCCCATTATGTACCTTCTGCAGGGGATTTCCCAGTTAATGATTGACAATTTAGATCAAGTTCAGAAGGTGTTATGGGCAACCGTTAATCTTGAGATACATGTTGATGCCTTACAGGTTCCCAAGATAATTATTTGCATCTTTTGTATCCCTTACCTGTTGGTGATCTTACTGAAACTTTTTCAGAAGTCTTGCATGGGCAGGCTACCTTGTGTGAGTTGAGAGGCGCATTATCAGACATAAACTTTCACCTAGAGTTCCGCAGTACTTGGAGGCCCAATATTTTTGGAGGGTCCAGGGGTTCAATAAGAGCTTGTCCCAGTATGTTGAGCAGGTTCAAATGGCTGTTCACGTGCTTCATATGTCTGTATGTGAACATGATGCTGTTCTAGTTATAGTGTAAGGAATGAAACACGAAGACTGGTTGTGGACCCAGTTTGTTCAGGAGCCGCTTTCATACACTGGTTTGATGAGTCTGATTGATTTTATTGAAGTGTTTAGATTTGCCGATGAACATCATTTGGAAACATCCACTGCTCAAGATCAAATGTCACTTGTCAAACGGCCTAAGGGGATACTTCTCTCATAAGAGATGCAGCATACATGTTTTAGGTGTGGGGCTGTGAATCATTTAGTTCGTGATTGCCAACTACAGCAATTGGCTCGTGTGAGCAAGTGATGCTACAAGAGGAGTGGACGGTGTTTTCAATTTTGTCCTCCTAAAGGATCCGCCATGTTAAATTAGTGTCAGGGGCTTGGCTTCACTGCATCGGCACACTGATTAATCATGAACCTGTTTGCGCCCTGCTAGATTTGTGTAGTGCAGTTTCTATACTTGATTATGGGTGGTACTTGGAGTTTTGAGCAAATTCCCTTCTTTGTCTCCCTCCATGCAGGGGTGTTGTGTGGTAATTTGCCAGAGGTTGCCCTTGGTAGGTGAGATACGGGGAAACATTGCGATAGGTGGCTTTTCTTGGCCGGTTCATCTGTTGGTTGTTAAGAATTTGTCCATCAGTCTGTTGTTGGGATGTGATTTCATTTGCAAGTTTGGGTTGATTCTTGATTTTGCTGCTGGTACATTTAGTTGCACCTTTCGCCCGAGTAAGAAATTTGCTTTGTTCTTGTCATGGGTCTCTTGGGTTAAGAACTGTTAATAACATGGTTTCCCAGTTCGATGTTGGTCATCTGTCTTGACTTGAGGGATCCCATTTGCTTCAGTTATTACAACTTTATCCTCAGGTTCTTACTAATCAGTTAGGGGTCACCGATCGTATTCATTATAAAATCCGTCTGGTTGATGATATTCCTGTATGTCAGGCTCCCTACCATCTGTCACCCCTGAAGATGTGGGTGTTATGCCAAAAGATCAATGAGATGCTAACCAATGGCATCATGCGGCCATCTACATCTCCTTATTTGTCACTGATATTTTTAGTGTCTAAGGAACATGGTAAGTACTATCATCCGGTTTTTGATTATCGTCAGCTCAATCAGACGGTTATATTAGAGTCGGTCCCCATGCCTTATCTTCATAACTGCTTTACGTGGTTTGCTCGAGCACATTGGTTTTCTGTGCTCGATTTAACTTATTATCAAATACTGTTTACCGAGGATTCTAAGCCCACTACTGCTTTTGTAACTGATTAGAATTTATTTGAATTCAATCATGGTCCTTTTGTGCTTCCTACTGGGGCATCAAATCTCTCACACCTATTAGATAGTGTTTTGGGTGATCTGAAGTTTAACTGTGTCTGCAATTATTTAGATGATGTTGTAGTCTATAATGCCAATTTTGATTAACATCTTCAGCATTTTGGGTTGGTTTATGATCATTTGGAACAGTCTGGGTTAACTGCTAAACCTGACAAAATTAAGTTATGTCGCGGCAAAATTTCCTTTTTGGACACTTGGTTTCGGCCGACAGGATCAGGGTTGATCAAGAATGTATTGTCAGTTTAAAGTGGTTCCATCTTACTTGTAATAAGAAGGAGATTGCCAGATTTATAGGCATGGTGAACTATTTTTGCAATTTTGTTCCCAATTTCGCTTAGTTAGCTGCTCCTCTGAATAGTTTGCGTAGTAAGAACAGTGAGTTTCAGTGGGGAAAGAGCCAGCAAGCGGCTTTTGAGGCACTTAAAACTGCCCTTACTAATCCTCCCATTTTAGTAGTACAAGACTTCAGCAAAACCTTTATTCTTCAAATGGATGCCTCGAGAGGGGGGGGGGGGGGGGGGGGGGGGGGGTCTTGCGGCTGTTCTTATGCAAGAAGTTGATGGCAATAGACGTCCTGTCCCTTATGTTTCAAGATGTCTGTCGGGCGCTGAATCCAACTATTCTGTTTATGAATTGGATGCATTGGCCATGCTCTTTGTCCTTGAGAGGTTTAGGTTATACCTTGAGCATCATGAATTTTCATTGGAAAGTGATAATCAGGCATTAAGTTGGGTGTTGGCCCATCCCCGAAAAACTGGGAGACTTGCTCGTTGGGTCGTTCGAGTTTCCACCTTTCGGTTTAAGGTCAGACACATTCATGGTGCTGATAACCTTTTTGCCGATGCCTTAAGCCATATGATTGCTGAGGAAGAACAAGATTCCCAAGACGTGGATCATGTACTTGTAGCAGGGGTCCTTGGTGAGATTCTTGAATTGTTTGTGGACATTGGTGGCAAACAGCAAGAGGACCTAAGGTGGGGAGCGATTAGGGGAAATCTGCTTTCGGCCAAACATATTCTGGGTTACTCTATAATTACAGGTGTACTATGTAAGCAAACTGGCAGAGATAGACAGCCTAAAATCTGTCTGCCCCAACAGTTGTTTAGTCCTGTTTTTCATTATTTTCATGACTCTGTTGTTGGAGGTCATTTGGGTGTTGCCAAAACCCATGCTAAGATGAGCTAACAATTGACTTGGCCATCCGTGAGACAAGACGTGAAGAGGTTGGTCAATAGTTGCTGTTTGTGTAAGATGGGAATATAGGATCCTATGTTTCCGTAACCCTCCTGGCCTCAACCTTCATTACTTCGGTAGTCACTGTCCTCACCCATCCAGCCCCTTCACTGTTCCCATTCCAGTACTCCACAGCCCTCATTCCACCATCTCACCCAGTCTTTTTACTTTCCTCCTTTTCCACCCCCACCCCCTCCCCCCATTCCCCATCTCTCTCTTGTTCTCTGTCTAACATGCAGCACTTCACTGTCTGCCACCCCTACATTACTAACCCTCCCCCTCCCCACACCAGCCTCCTCCTTACCCCCACCCAGTCACCACTTGTTGCCACTCCCATTATGCATGGGTACTGCTGCTCATAGTGTGGCTTCAGTTGCTTGAGACTGCAGTCGTGTGTGTAGCTGTGTTTGTGTAGTGAGTGAGTGAGAGAGGGTGTGTGTGTGTGTGTGTGTGTGTGTGTGTGTGTGTGTGTGTTTTTGTGTCATCTATTTTTGATGAAGGCCTTACTGGCCGAAAGCTTCGTGACAGTATTTTTGTTGTGCCTATCTGCAACTCAGCATCTCCGCTATATGGAGGGTAGCAACTTTCCTTTTTATAATATTGTTACATTCCATCCTGGATTTTCCATTGTTTGGAAAAATCATGTTTTGTAACTCCTAAAACACTGTAGTTCAGTCATGTTTGCTCTTAAATTCATTATAAATCTTGGGCAGAGACAAATCAGTTAGTTGACTCATTTTGCATATCATATTTTCATTCAATAATGTCTTATGGAATAATGTTCTGGGGTAACTCATCTTTAAGAAAGAAAGTCTTCATTGCTCAAAAATGTCTGCAAGAGTAATGTGTGGTGTACATCCATGAAATTGTTGTAGACATCTGTTTAACGAGCTTGGCATTCTGAACACTGTTTCACAGTGTATTTATTCCCTGATGAAGTTTGTTGTAAATAATCCACTACAGTTCAAATTACAATACCAGAAGGAGAAATGGCATTCATTAATCCACATTAATGTTGTCTTTAGAACAAAAAGGGCTGCACAATGGTGTAAAAAATATTTTTGATAGCTTACCCATTGATATAAAATGTCTGATAGATGGTAAAGTAAAATTCAAGAACAAACTGAAGAACTTTATAAAAGACATCATATTTATGCCAGTGACTGTAACAATTTCTTTATTTCACGATTGCAATTTCGGCCTTAGGCCATTATCAAGTGCAGATTTTTGTGGCTTTAAGTCATGTCAACTTAAAATGAGCTGACACACTTATATGTCATTGTCATTATTATTAAATACATTTGTGACGCTGTTACATATTGCGAGCATACATATCCATATGTCATAAAACAACATAGTCTGTAGACACTCATGTTCGTTAGCTCATCACTAGTTACTTATGCTCCAAACTCTGACTGTGAATCCCAGGTATAAAAAGTTAAAAAACTGAAGAAGTTCCTCCTTGATAATTCCTTCCATTCCATACAAGAAAACCTTCAAGGAAGCTGGAACTTTTCAAATAACACTTATCATTCAGTAATATGTTATCACTTACCTAATTTTGAAGTTTATGTGTAGATTCTATCACTGGTCTAGATGTTATTTTGATCATTTTTTAGGACTTCTGAAGAAGGCTATATTATTGTAGCAGAAACCATGGTCAAATTTTAAAATAAACATAATTTAGTGCAACTGTAGGCTGTTTTTCATTCAAGACAGACTGAAATTATTTTATCTCTTTGTCTAGGGTTCAAGGTCAGAGTCTGTATTTGGATGGAAAAGCTTTAAAGCTTTTAAGCATCTTAAACCACAAGTGATGTACTGGGATCCTTTGGAGATTAAAAAAAATCTAACTTACTGTCTTAGACACTAATTTTGCTGGTTGCATGAATTAAAAGATTTAAGATTTTTGTTGTTCTCTTAGATTCTTGTAGTTCTCTTAGATTCTTGTTGTTTTCTTAGATTCTTGTTGTTCTCTTATGTTGTTCTCTTAGATGAGTAACAAAATTTAATGTACACAGAACTTCTTATTACAACATGCCGATAACCAATATTCTTTGATAAATATAAGTACAGTATTGAAAATATTAAGCAAGCAATATTCATAAATTAATTAATTAATCAATCTTGTTCTGTAGATCCTACTGAGCAGAAGAACCTTCAGGGATCTGGAATGACGGAAGGAACTGATTAATAAACACCAAGCAAATTATAGAAACTTGATCAGTGTCCTTATCATCAATCAGTTATCACTGTACTGCAAAATGTTACTCATGTTTTTGTCAGCTAAATTGAGTGAATTAGGAAGAAAACTGCTACTTTGAAAAAAGATGTTCCCTCCACAGTTATACTAAATACAGGCTGTTTATCTCTAATTGATAGCTTAATATTAACTCGATTTTGTCAGTATTTTTAAAGGGAATAGTTACCTAAATCTATAAATACTGATTCTTGGGTACAGTACATTACAACTTGTTTTGCAACTTTCAATGAACACTGCTACTTGTCATGTAGCTAACAGGAAGTTTCATTCCTTGAATCTAGATATTTGGATAATTAGTAAGAGAGTGGCTAATGAAGTATGTTTTAAATTTATGTTGAAGTGGTAGGGTACTGAGCAAGAGTCCTACATTTCAGTAAAAAAAACATGTAAATGTCAGTGTTACAAAGACTCCAATAATGGAATCCAAAACAATGAACAAATGAAGTTTTGTGTAAAATTATACAGCAAAAATGAACTATAAAAAAGAATACTAGACAAATTCTTGGGAATCACAGTCCAGAACAGGCTCCTGTGGGACATGCATTTAGATTTCATACCTGCAAGCTATCTAAAAATATATATATTTGGCATAAACATGATAAGCAAATATTGTAAAAAATGTGTGTTCTGAAAGTTGGATATTATTCATTGTTCTCATCAAATATGGGTGAAGCTATAGAACCATGCCTTCTCCCATGAACCATGGGCCTTGCCATTGGTGGGGAGGTTTTGTCACTCAGTGATAGCGGTACCACAGGTGCAACCACAATGGAGAGGTATCTGTTGAGAAGCCAGACAAACATGTGCTTTCTGAAGAGGGCAGCCTTTTCAGTAGTTGCAGGGGCAACAGTCTGGATGATTGACTGATCTGGCCTTGTAACACTAACCAAAACGGCCTTGCTGTGCTGGTACTGAGAATGGCTGAAAGCAAGGGGAAACTACAGCCATAATTTTTCCAGAGGGCATGCAGCTTTACTGTATGGTTAAATGATGATGGTGTCCTCTTGGGTAAAACATTCCAGAGAACTGTTTTATGAGATAAAAAAATTATTCAGATAGAGAAGGAAGACAAAAATTTAATCGTCATGAGGGACTGGAATTTGATAGTAGGAAAAGGAAGAGAAGCAAATGTAGTGGGTGAATATGGATTGGGGGTAAGGAATGAAAGAGGAAGCCACCTGGCAGAATTTTGCACAGAGCATAATTTAATCATAGCTAACACTTGGTTTAAGAATCATGAAAGAAGGTTGTATACATGGAAGCGGGCTGGAGACACTGGAAGGTTTCAGATTATATGAGGGTTATTCCAAAAGTAAGGTCCGGTTATAAAAAAAATATCAAAACTAAAATGTTTTTTCAAAACAATTGTTTTATTTACATTCCTTACATCTTTATCTATTTTTCTACATAACTTCCATACTTATTTGAACATTTGTCACATCGTTCAACAAGCTTTTGAATGCCCATGTTATAGAAATCGGCCGCCTGTGACGATAACCAGTCCTTAACTGCTTCTTTCACTTCATCATCTGTGTTGAAGCGCTTGCCGCCGAGAAACTCCTTTAAGTAACGGAACAGGTGGAAATCACTTGGCGCCAGGTCCAGACTGTAAGGAGGATGGTCCATCTGT
Source organism: Schistocerca serialis cubense (assembly GCF_023864345.2). Taxonomy (NCBI): domain Eukaryota; kingdom Metazoa; phylum Arthropoda; class Insecta; order Orthoptera; family Acrididae; genus Schistocerca; species Schistocerca serialis. The sequence goes on from NC_064644.1 coordinate 563,110,356, forward strand.
TCCCATCCAAATTTCTTGATCAGAGCTTGCGTTTCATTTGCAGTGTGGGGTCTGGCATTGTCATGCAACAACAAGATTCCAGACGACAAAAGACCACGTCACTTATTCTGGACTGCACGTCGAAGTTTAGTCAGGGTAGCGCAGTAGGCGGCTTTATTAATCGTTGTTCCTCTCCCCATAAAGTCGACTAACAATACTCCACGTCTATCCCAGAACACAGTCGCCATAACCTTACGTGTTGAGATTGTCTGCTTTGCCTTGACCTTGACTGGCGATGACGTGTGACGCCATTGCATTGACTGACGTTTAGACTCTGGAGTGATGTGAGAAACCCATGTCTCATCCCCTGTGACAACATTGTCTAAAAGATTGTCACCTTCCTTATGATATCGCTCCAAAAAATCAAGAGCAAAAGCCATTCTTTTCATTCGTTGGGGCTCAGTAAGCAGCCTGGGAACCCAACGGGCACACAATTTGTGAAACTTCAAATGTTCAGACACAATTCTGTACAAAGTTGTTCTACTCACATTCGGAAAATGCATGTCTACGTCTGTAATAGTGAATCGGCGATCTTCACGAATTTTTTTGTCAACCGCATTGACCAAATCGTCTGAAATCACTGATGGTCGGCCACACCGTGGTTCATCGTGCAAATTATCCTGTCCTTCATTAAAAGCTCGCACCCACTTGCGCACTTTACTGTCGCTCATTATGTTAGGACCGTACACTTCAGTAATCTGCCGATGGATTTCCGCCGCTGAATTGTTTCTTGCAGACAAAAACCATATCACTGCCCTTACTTCACAATCGGCGGGCTGATCAATTGTCCTAAACATTGTAAAGTGACACTGTGAACTACACTCAGCAACAGTAACAAAGCGAATGGCGGCGTTTGACGTGCAAGGCTTGCTGGGAGTCGGCGCGCATGCGTGTTTTGTCATTGGCGCCAAATTTCAATAGTTACGGCGAATCGGACCTTACTTTTGGAATAACCCTCGTATAATGGTAAGACAGAGACTCTGACCACAATCTATTGGTGATGAACTGTAGATTAAAACTGAAGAAACTGCAAAAAGGTGGGAATTCAAGGAGATGGAACATGGTTAAACTAAAAGAACCAGAGGTTGTTGAAAATTTCAGATAGAGCATTAGGGAATGCTTGACAAGCAAGGGGGAAAGAAATACAATAGAAGAAGAATGGGTAGCTTTGAGACATGAAATAGTGAAGGCAGCAGAGGACCAAGTAGGTAAAAAGAAGGGGGCTAGTAGAAATCATTGAGTAATTGAAGAGCTATTGAATTTAACTGATGACAGGAAAAATATAAAAATGCAGCAAATGAAGCAATCAAAAAGAAATACAAACACTTCAGAAATTAGATCAACAGGAAGCGCAAAATGGCTAAGCAGGGATGGCTACAAGACAAATGTAAGGATGTAGAGGCATATGTCACTAGGAGTAAGATAGATATTGCCTACAAGGAGATTAAAGAGATCTTTGGAGAAAAGAGAACCACTTGCATGAATAACAAGGGCTCAGATGGAAAACCAGTTCTAAGCAAAGAAGGGAAAGCAGATAGGTGGAACACTATTTAGAGGGTCTATACAAGGGAGATGTACTTGAGGGCAATATTATGGAAATGCAAGAGGACATAGATGAAGATGAAATGGGAGATATGCTACTGTCTGAAGAATTTGACATAGCACTGAAAGACCTAAGCGAAAACAAGGCCCCGGGAGTAGACAACATTCCATTAGAACTACAAATAGCCTTGGGAGAGTCAGCCCTGACAAAACTCTACCATCTGGTGAGTAAGATGTATGAGATAGGTGAAATAACCTCAGACTTCAAGAAGAGTATAGTAATTCCAATCCCAAAGAAAGAAAGTGTTGACAGGTGTGAAAATTACTGAACTATCAGTTTAATAAGTCACGGCTGCAAAATACTAACTCGAATTCTTTACAGATGCATAGAAAAAGTGGTATATGCCAATCTCAGGGAAGATCAGTTTGGATTCTGTAAAAATGTTGGAACATGTGAGGCAATACTGACCTTACGAATTATCTTAGACGATAGATTAAGGAAAGGCAAACCTACATTTCTAGCATTTGTAGACTTAGAGAAAGCTTTTGGCAATGTAGACTGGAATACTCCCTTTCAAATTCTCAAGGTGGCAGGGGTAAAATACAGGGAGCAAAAGGATATTTACAATTTGTATAGAAACCAGATGGCAGTTATAAGAGTCGAGGGGCATGAAAGGGGCGCAGTGGGTAAGAAGGGAGTGAGACAGGGTTGTAGCCTATCCCTGATGTTATTCAATCTGTACATTGAGCAAACAATAAAAGAAACCAAAGAGAAAATTGTAGCGGGAATCAAAATCCAGGGAGAAGAAATAAAAACCTAGAGGTTTGCGGATGACGTTGTAATTCTGTCAGATGCAGCATAGGACTTGGAAGAACAGTTGAATGGAATGTGGACAGTGTCTTGAAAGGAGGATATAAGATGAACATAAAAAAAAGCAAAATGAGGATAATGGAATATAGGGGAATTAAATGAGGTGATGTTGAGGGAATTACATTAGGAAATGAGACACTTAAAGTAGTAGATGAGTTTTGCTATTTGGGGAGCAAAATAACTGATGATGGTCGAAGTAGAGAGGATATAAAATGTAGACTGGCAGTGGCAAGGAATGTGTTTCTGAAGAAGAGAAATTTGTTAACATAAAGTACAGATTTAACAGTCAGGAAGTCTTTTCTGAAAGTATTTGTATGGATTGTTGTCATATACGGAAGTGAAACATGGACGATAAATAGTTTTTCCAAGAAGAGAATAGAAGCTTTTGAAATGTGGTTCTACAGAAGAATGCTGAAGATTAGATGGGTAAATCACGTAACTAATAAGGAGGTACTAATAGAACTGGGGAGAAGAGGAATTTGTGCCACAACTTGATTAGAATAAGGGATCAGTTGGTAGGATACGTTCTGAGGCATCAACGGGTCATTAATTTAGTGCTGGGGAGAAGTGCGGAGGGTAAAAATTGTAGAGGGAGACCAAGGCATGAATACAGAGATGAAGAAGCTTGCACAGGATAGAGTAACATGGAGAGCTGCAAACCATTCTCTGGACTAAAGACCACAACAACAACATAGAACCATGAGTTGCAACAACACAAGCATATCTATATATATAAGTAGAATACTGCAGAAATAAACTATCAGAATTATTGTGGTGACAAACCCAGATATTCTAGTTATAACTTGATTCAAAAATGGGATATGCTCACCATTGTAAGTATGTGTTGTTGTCTTCATTTTGAAACTGGTATGATATAGCCCTGTATGCTATCCATCCCATTATTAAAGCTCTTCAACTTTAAGATAATATAAGACACTTTATTGTCACATAGCATGTTTTTATACAATCATTTGATTGAGAACATCGGTGACTTGTCAGACTTTAACCTAAGTTGTTACAGTATTTTATATACTACAGTAAATACATAATATATACATTGCTTATTATAATGAAAATACAGCATTGTATTTTAAATCATTTTGTAACTCGTTGAATCATTACCATAAACTTCACACACCTATATGAAGTATGGATGTACTGAATGGAATACAATTCTATATATAAACATGAATATACAGTGAACGTGTATACTTTGTATCTACATGGCTTCGAAAGTATACCGTTTGTACTTGTATCCTTACTCCCTGTTCCTATTTATAAATTCTTCTAAACTATATCATTAGCTTTTTATTCATTTAGAAATTCTTCTAGACTTTAGTAACATTTGCTTTTTAAGTATGTGCCAATGGTCTCCAATGTGGATTCCCCAAATATTGACCTTATCTTATTTCTGATCTTCAGAGCCATGTAATATGGAGTATTTTCATATAGTGTGAGTCAGTGAGAAGGTAGCATGTATTTCAATTTATGTCTAGTTTCATAGGCATGTGTGAATGTATTTCCTTCAAATAGATGCAAGTTTTTCTGTTCAAAGAGAAGTATTTCATATATGAAGATGGAAGGGATTTCATGAAGTCCCGGGTTTCAAATAGTGGTCTGCATGAATGTCTACTATTGGTTCCTGTCATTTCTCTGATTTTTTTTAAATTCCATATCTTATAACTGTTATGAAATATGCATAGTATACAGTTTTCTTCACAGTTAAATCCATTACTTTGTGTAGTACCCTCATTGCATAAACTAAACTATTTAGTCTCTTCAGTAAACTGCCCACATGGCCAGTCCATTGCAAGTTTTTATTTAAAGTTATCACAAGAAATTTTACAGAATCAACTGTCGTCAGTTCTTTACCTGAATATTCTATTTGCGATATACATTCAGTAGTTTGTTTGGTTCTGAAGTGTATGATTTTGGTTTTTTCAGGATTAAGTTTCATAGCATTATTTCTTATCCATTGTTCAAATTCTTGTAGAGTTTGTTTCATGGTCCATACTAATTCATCAGTGTTTTTGCAGCAGACTACAGCAGTTTAGTCATCTGCGTAAAGTATTGTATCTGTATTTACTTTGATAGGCATGTCATTTATGTAATATAAGAACAGAAGTGGTCCTAATATTGAGCCCTGGGGCACGCCTGCTTGAATTTCTTGCCAGCTAGAGCAAGTTTTCTCTCCTTTTTGATGTATCACCATCCTTTGGTGTCTTTTTTTGAGATAAGATGAAAACCCTCTTATAGATTTTCCATGGAAGCCATAGGTACCCAATTTTTGGAGCAGTAGCTTATGGTTTACTATGTCAAACACCTTTGAGAGGTCACAAAAAATACCAGATACCCTCTGTTTGTTGTTGAGGCATTTACTTACTTTAGAGATTAGTTCATTTACAGCTTGTAAAGTGTTTTGTCCCTTCCTAAACACATACTGGTTATTGAGAATAATATTACCTTCTTTATTGCACTTTTCTAGCTGATTACATACTATTCGTTCAACTATTTTAGAGAAAATTGGGAGTATAGACACTAGAATGAAATTTACTAAATCATCTTGTTTTCCCTTTTTGTAGATTGGACAGATGTCAGCATATTTCAGTCTGTCTGGAAAGCAGCCCTCATCAAATGATTGGTTTATTGTTTTACGGAGTTGAGGTGCAAATCTGTCACTTCCTACCTTTATGATACTTGCTGGAATTTCATCCCAGCCCACAGATTTAAGATTTTTTAGGGATTGTATGATGTTAGCTACTTCCTGACATGATACTCCAGTAAATTTAAATTCTCTTAATTCCTGCAGTACTGCATCAGGTCTTATTTGTGGAAGCAAGAAGTTATGAATTTTGTTTGTGGTTATGAAGTACTTATTAAATTCTTCACAAATGTGCCAAGTTCTAGTAACAATATTCCTACCAATTTCTAGTTTGTAATTAAAATGTTTTGTTTCTTCAGTACCTGTTTCTTTCTGACAACCAGCCATACTACTTTTGATTTATTTGAGGCATTAGCTATATATTTACTGTTTTCCATTTGTTTAGCTTGTTTAACTACCCGATCAAATATTTTTTGTATTTGATTTTGTACCTAATAAATTCAGCATCATGGTTGGCTTTCGCTTCCTTATGCATTTCCCTCTTTCTAATACTAGAGATCCTGATACATTCCATAATCCATGTCTTACTTTTATTGTATTTATCACGTGTTGATACGAAGGGAAAGCATCCATTGAAAATGTTCTTGAATTCAGATATGAAAGTGTTGTAATTATTGTTTACTGAACACTGGTTGCTGAAGGTCCAGTGGGTTTTCTTTAATTTCAAGATAAATGTGTTTATATTTGACTGGCTGAAATTTCTGACCAATTTTACTGTGGGCCTATATGTTTTGTCTATGTATGGCAATGACATAAAAAGTGCTGAGTGATCAGATATTCCTAATTCTAATACATGTTTTTCTGTATTCCCATAATGTTTGCTGCTCACTATATTATCAGTGCTTGTGGCAGAAGTGGCTGTTATCCTGGTGTCCTCACTAAAATTTAGTGTTAAGCCGTTTGTAGCCAACAAATCCTTCAGGGTGGTAACAAATCTGTTTTCATCTCTTGTATCTATATTAAATTCAGAACAAATTACAATCTTTTTATATGGTTTCCCTACATGCAACCTACTTATCAGAGTTTCAAATTTCTCTAGAAATGCCCTAGTAGCCCAATATTCCAGGACATGATATATGCTTATGATTAGTAAACCATTTTCAGACAGCTCAATGCAACAGCTTTCGAATACCTGTTCCTCATTTAAACAATCGAAAGTCATTTTGGCTTCGAAGTTTTGTGTCTCTGCAACTAATATACATGATCCCCCATACCCCTTTTTTCTGGAAAAAATCGATGCTAACTTGTATCATGAGAGTGAATTTAGTAGCTTGACATTGTCCCACTTAAGCTAATGTTCATTCAAACATATGACTTTTACAGAGTTTCTTTGCCCTAAGAGTATTTCTAAGTCATATAGTTTGTTTATCATTTCTCCTGACACACCACCTATGTTTAAGTGCATTATGAAGCTATTTTTACTGACTAAAGAACTTACAGTATCTATTAAACTGTCAGCAAAGTTTACACCTATGTGAGTCTTTACTGCTAATTTATGGTCCCTCACTTTGTTAGTTCTTTCAGACCTACCGTATTAGTTTCCCTGTGAAGGAGCTTCCATTGCAATAACAGGTCTGTTTTTGTTATCATGAGATATCTGTCCAAGCACATCATTAATGCTCGCAGCTAATCTTTTCTTAGCACGTTTGTTGGGATGCATTCTATGGCATGTAAAACAGTTTCTTTCATAAGTATCAACATCTATGAGGTTTACATTTACAAATATGTGCACAAAAGCTTTTTAACTTATAATTCGTTCGTCGAATTTCTTTGTTAACACATGACCAGTCCAGAAGATCATACCTTTGTGGGAATGCTGTTACAGTTACGTTTGTGAAATGCAGGACTCACAGCACTGTGATCAGCTTCTTAACAAAGTCCGTGGCTTCATTTCTGTAAACATTGTTTGCACCTCCTATTATCACCACACTGTCTTTTTTTGTGAGTTTTGAGCAATCGTCATTAACACTTTTAACCACATTGTCAAAACTGGCACCAGGCTTTACAGTTCCTGAGATCTGAACATCATTATTTACACTGTTTGTTCCCGTATGTTCTGGCCGTGACTGTCGTTGAATATTTTCACCTTCTTCTTCTGTTGTATCTTCTTTGTAGAATTATTTTACACATGATGCTGAGAAGACTTCTTTCGAAATTTCTTTATGTCCATAATCTTCCTTAATTGAGAAATCTTCTTCTCTTACTGAGAAGGAGTCTCGTTTGTTTACACCTGGTTCCGTGTATTTCTTACTGTAGTCAGAACTTGGCCTCCTTCCCTTCTCTCCATTACCAAATTGAGTCCTCATCATATGTCCTATCAACAAATCTATCCTTTAATCAAGATGTGATGCAAATTTAAGTATCTTATATTATCCACTCATCTGATCTTCATAACTCTTCTGTAGCACCATTTTTCAAAAGTTTGTAGTCTGTTCTTGTCTGAACTGTTCATCATCCATGTTTCACTTCCATAAAAGCCTACACTCGAGACAAATGCCCTTGGAAAAGACTTTCATACATTTAAATTTATATTTGATGTAAACAAATTTATTTTTTCTGTTCAGAAATACCTTTCTTACTATTGTCAGTCTACATTTAAATCCTCTTTACTTCAGACATAATTGATTATTTTACTCCAAACATAACTAATGTACTAGTTTCTGTGTCACATTTCCCAGTCTATTTACCTCAGCATTAATTCCACTACATTCCACTACCCTTGTATTACTTTTGTCAGTATTCATCTTATAACCTCTACTCGAGACACCATCCATTCCATTTAACGGTTCTTCCAAGTCCTTTGCTGAATTTGACAGAATTACTAAGTCATCACAGAATCTTCAAGTTTCTATTTCTCCTTCCTGACTTTAATTGATTTTTCAAATTTCTCCCTTGCTTCCTGTACCACTTGCTCAATATACTGACAGAATAAAATTGAGATGGGCTACACAACCCTGCCTCTCTCTATTCTTGACTGCTGCTTCCCTTTCATGTTTGTTGATTCTCACTGCTGCAGCATGTGGATAACCTTTTGCTCCCTGTAATTTGTCCCTGCAACCTTAAGAATTTTAAATAATGTATTCCAGTGAACTTTGTCAAAAGCTTTCTCTTGAGTCTACAAATGCTATAAATGTAGATTTTCCTGGCATGCTCTTATATTCTTTAGACCTCAAACTCTTCTTTCCTGAGGTGTGTTGTACCACATTTTCCATTCTTCTGTAAATAATTCACACCAGTATTTTTCAACCATGACTTATTAAACTTATAATTTGGCAATATTTACACCTTTCAGTGTCTGCTCTTTTTGAGAAATATAAAAGGTTTAACAGTAACTAAAGGAAAGAAATCTGAAAACTGATAATTTGTTATTGTATTACATGGGTATCTCTCTCTTTTTATTTATATATCTGGCTGTCTTTCTGTTTGTATGTTGAGACCTCTTTCCCTCTGGAATGGGCAGAGGTATCACATTCAAATTTATTGCACATAGTAAGGTGTACAGTCACTTGGCTATATTAAAAACTGTAAGCTTCTAATCAAAAGACATGGCCATTTATGTCACATAGTTACATGAAAATTCACTCCTCAGAACTTGTAGGGTACTTACTGTTGGCCTAGAATCATGAAATTTGGCAAGAAACAAGGTTTAACAGTTGAAGAAAAGGGAAAAAATTGGGCAAGTGTTCATTTATAATTATATACCACTATATATCATTTGTTATGCAACTTCAAACTTAAAATTAAAACATTCTTGAAAGTCTCAGAATTTGCAGGACTGGTACTTTGCCAGTATCAGTGTTGATAACAGGCAAAAATGACTGAGAGTCTCAAATCTCAGTATGGATGAACTGTCTTTATATATGATTAAGTTCGTACAAGATATAACTGGGTTTGTATGGAACCTTCTGGGTGCGAGTCGTCCTCACAACTGGCCAATTTCTTTTGGAGTAAGGTTTATTAATTTTTTCATAAAATGTGAGGATTCTTTGCCCATATAATACATCTTGCATATCAAGTGGGATTGTTTTGTCATGGAATATTCTCCCAAAGATCTCAACAATTCTGATAATGTCACATATTTGAGGCACTTTCTTTCAACTTGAGGTTTTCAGTACTTCATCAAATTATTTTGCTGTTTAATATCTCTGACATACAGGTTCATATGACAAGTCCACAATTAATTCAAAGCAACCTGAAATCTAGTAAATCAGCAGTGGAGAAAGCCTGCCAGCCCCTTAGGTGGTTGCAGCACTTAAATCTTTAATACTTACTTTATCGAAGTCATAGAAACAACTTTAGATGAAATCCCATGCATATGTATGGAGCCTGTTCTTACCTTAAGAAATAAAATGGAAAACTGGGAGGAAGCGCAACCTAATGACACAGCGAAAGCATACAAACCATCGATATTTATGAGGTGTAGTATATGGCCCTTAAGAAAAGCCATAGCGATAAACAACTGCTTATCCACAAGTCTTCCCAAAATTCTTGAAACTATGTACCACTTAACCAAAAGGAAGACCTATGTTCAGAGCTAAGTTTTAGACCAACATAATGAAATCTGTTATAAAAAACCAGATACTGGATTAGTTTAAGGAAAGAAATCTCTTCCATGATGTATAACATGACTTTTGAAAGAGGGCGTCCACAACTAAGGTTGCGTGGGACTTATTAACAACAATAAAGCTGTCATATGAGAAGACACAATTTGTGACTATGGGATGGTGAAGATCTCTCTCCTATTCTTTTTTTTATGCTCTGATGACTTAGCTTACAATTTTACAACCAAATTCAAAATGTAATTGTGACCTGTCATCATTTGTATCCCATGATGCACCTTTTAGGTTTACATGCATCTCTTAGATATGCATTTGGCTCTGATACATTTGTAACACAAGACTGAGGAGCATTTAATCTACTTTTAAAGTTGAATTGTTTAGAGCAACAATTTTCAAAGTAGTGTTTGTTGTGGAAGCATTATGTTACTTAAAGGACATCTTCTAAACACCATGAACTACAAGTAAAATGTTTAATAGCCAGATCAGTGTTCAAGTGTATAACCCATTGTCAGTGGCATATTATGTATCTCTAAACCAACTGCATGCATGCCAGTTATAAAACCTTTGTGACGTTCATCTATAAAGCAGTACAGAGGCTATCATACTTGTTACTGCTGTCAGATCTTAGCCAGTGACATTTTTCTATCATGCTTGACGTAATTGCCATATAATGTCAAGACTGAACACTTCCTCACATTTATGATAATGGAGAAGATAGATACCACAAACATGAGATTCAAATAAGACTTTTGAGAAAGGCAAACAGCTGAATGAATATCAAGCATTCAAATGGCAAGTCATTGTTAAGTAAAGAAGAGAAGACTGTAAGGAGAAATGAATAAATAGAAGGATCATACAAAGAAAACAAACATGACAACAAAGAAATGGAAAGGGATGAAGATGTATTACCATTTTTATTACCATTACCAGGTCTGCATAATTCATGAGCCATGGCTGGACAGACTGCATCAAATCCCTTGCCACACCCTGATGAACTTTTTGCTAAGCTCACTGGTGATCAGTATTTTTCCCAGGTCAACCTCACTGATGCATATTTGCAGCTTCCCATTGAAGCTGAGTCTCAATAGCTCTTTATTGTTAACATGCCTTTTGGCTTGTATCAATACTTGTGGTTAGCATTTAACATGGCCAGTGCCCCAGCAATTTTTAAATGGTTTCTCGAACAACTCACAAGGTCTGTGCCTGGCTGTGTCAACTATCTTGGCTCCTCCACTGCTGAACAACTTATGTACACTGTTTTTGGTGTTACAGGCTGCTGGGTTAAAATGCAATTTGAAAAAATGCTGCTTCTTTCAGACTTCTACTGTTTACCTTGGGTTCGAGCTCTCTAATGTTGGTATCACATGCCTTCATCAAAATCTCTCTGCAATTGTGGCTCTTTCATGTCCTGCATTGGTAAAGGAACTCCAGGTTTTTTTAGTTAAGATTGCTTATTATCAGCAGTTTTTTCCAGGGGTGGCATCAGTTGCATAATCTTTATATGCCTAGGTTACATAAAAGAATGTCTTTCCACTGGTCACAGGCATGTGAAACATCGTTTTCCAAAATGAAGTCTATGTTGGTTAGAATCTGCACCTTGCCTTGTCACCTACCATCTGGGTCAACATTTAGTGTTAGCTCATAAACATTCTGACTGCTCCAAGCAGCATTGTTGCCAGACAAAGCAGTGCATCACCTTCAATGTTGTGTGCTGTTCCTCTCTCAGTACAACTATGAGATTCACTTCCACTCCATGGTTAAATATGTGAATCCTGACACACTCTCAGGTCTTCCAGCTGGCCTGGACCCCTGTTTTGATTGGGAAGAGTTACTCTGTTTCCACGGTGATGAATGCACTCAACAAGCTGTTAATGGTTTTCCAATCACTAGCGCTCAGGTTGCACCAGCTAGTGCTACCATTCTGATTTTACAGAAAATGGTACACTGCGTACAACATGCCTGGCCTCAGGCTGCTCCATTGCAGGTTTCTGAACCCCTCTGTAACTATTGTGTGTTTCAACATCATGTCTCTGTTGTTGATGGTGTTCTCCTGTTTGATATGGACTATTCGGCTCCTCAAGTAGTGGTTCCCTCCATTCTCCATTCGAAGATCCTGCAATTGCTGCACACTGATCACTGGGGAGAGGTGTCACACACCAAGGCGTTAGCCCACCGTCAAGTTTTTTGGCCTGATTTGCACAGCAACATCACTCGTTTGGTTAAGACATGTTCTCAATGCGCATCAAAGCAAGCTGCTCTGCGGGCAATGTTGCGTCTGTGACTGCAACCTTCACTGGGCTGGAACTGCTTCCACATCAATTTCGCTAACCCTTTCCTTACTGCATATAGGCTAATAGTAATTGATTGATTCTCTTGGTTTCCATATGTTGTTTGCTGTCCATCAACTTTGGCCTCTGCCACTGTGACAGCCCTGTCGAAAAAATTTTCCATTGTAGAACTTCCGGCAACCTTTGTCTCTGATAATGGCCCTCAGTTTGTGTCACAGAATTTTGCTGCCTCCTGTAACAACCACAGGATTTGCCACATTTTCGCCCCGCCCTTCCACCTGTAGTCCAATGGTGAGGCTGAAACGTTAGTTAGAACATTCAAAGCACAAATGAAAAATTATGTGATTTGGTCCCCATCCGTCATTGCCTTGGATCAATTTATGTCCCTATCAGTTCAAACCTTTTGGTAACAACAGCCCCGCTGAACTGATCCATGAGCATCAACAGCGGATGCTCCTGCTTCTCCTGTGCAACTGTCATCCCATTTCTGGCCTGGGTAGCTGTCTGGGGGTGCAGGTTTGGTCACCACAAAAATGGAAGAGGGCCTCTGTGCACATTGTTATAACCAGTTGCACATGTACATGGGCAACCAGACAACCCTGGCCAGGACACCGACATTGCATGCCAGTCTGTGTCACTCAGTGGATCATGTGATGTGGCTGGGTCCCTGCCACGACATATAAGGGGTCCCAGAGTACCAGTGGATGATGCTGGTGCAGTTTTTCCAATACCACTACCAGTACCAATGCAGCTGCCATCCACACTGGAGTTGTCTCCTCCACCTCAGCTGCCAACTGCAGGGGCACTGTCACCACCAGGCACTGGATCTGATGTGAACATGGAGCTCGCACTGATGTCATCCATCCTACTGTAGGGGTTGACATAAGAAGGTGGATTGCGATACTGCCCATGCCCCAAGTACTTCCAACCATATGCCCCAATATCCACACGTCACCTCAGTCAGAGCCTCATGGAGGAAGATACCATAGACATCTTGCATGTCTTAGCTCTTCCCCGAGGCAAGAGAAATGAAGTAATGTATGCACACTTGATAGCTGCATGCATTAGCAGTGTGTTGTCATCCACAAAAGTGCGCTGCAAGTGAGTAATAGTGTGAACCACATGTGAGTGCTTATTTAAACCCTGCCACGCTATGCTCACGGTCAATTATCATTTTATTAATGCTTGAATATATTTGCCTTATCTTATTGTTTTCAGTGTATGTTATGGTGGTTTGCATACATGCCACAGTCTAATAAAGCTGTACTAACATTCTTGGTTGTGTTGCATGCCCAAGTTACAACAATCACTGAGAATGCAAGAGAAATCCTTGCAGAGATAATAAATGAAACAATCAAGGAAGTTTGTAATTGTTGAATAAGCAATAAACTGACATTGAACATAAAGAAAACAAATGCCATGAATCTCTGTTTGAAGAAGTTAAATGACACTATTCAATTAAATGTAGATGGCACCTATATAATAACCGCAACAAACACAAAATTTCTAAAAATGAGTATTGATTCTCAATTTAAATGGTGTGAAGAAAATGTCATCAGCATACTATGCCCTTAGATTCCTGTCATCAGTGTGTAAAAGCCAGTTTCTTTCAGTTACATACTCTTCATATGTACAATTAGTTCTTAGCTACGGATTTTCTGGGGAACAAATGCTCAAATATAAACATAATTTTCAAACATCAGACAAGAGCCATATGAGTAAAAACCAGAAATAGTACTAAAAAACTCATGGTAAAGATCTGTTGAAAACACAGGGAATTTTAACTGCACCATGTGAACACATTTACCAAACAGTTGCACACATTAAAAATAACATTGGTAATTATTGCACAAACAGCTCAGATCATAACCATTGATCAAGATCTATACTGAACATAAAAACATAACTCAAAACAGCATTTTATGTGAAGGAATAAAATTCTACAATAAGTTACCATAAGATATTAAAGAAATTGCTAAAACAAACTTATTGAAAAAGGCAGTTGAAAAGTACTTGTTAACCCAAACATTCTATACTTTAATGGATACAGAGTAGGGGTATCATAAAAAAATGTAACACAAGTAATAATGGTAACAATAAAACATCTAACATTCCACATAACAATTTCAGACTATATTTTTCCTTCTTTTTCCTTTTCCAGAAAAACTTACACCTGAAACTATGCAATGGGTAATATAGCACCTTTTCTCTTCCTGAGCTCAGCATCTCACTGATTATAGAGGGATTCTGACAGTTTCTCAGGCTTGCAAATGGGAAGTTGTGGTGCACAAAATGATCCCTCACATCAGCTGATAGTGTGTGTACTGTTATGAAACAATGTGTGTAGTGTGCACTGTGACTGGGAATGAATAAAGTGTAGCATTAACCTGTTATAATTAATAACTAACATATTTGTAGAACAAATCACACAATGGAAAATCCAGGACGGAATGTAACAATAATATGAAAAGGAAAGTTGCCACTCACCATATAGAAGAGATGCTGAGTTGCAGATAGGCATAATAAGCTTCCGGCCACTAAGGCCTTCATCACAAATAGACAACAAACACACACACTCATGCACACGCAAACACAACTCACGAACACGACAGCAGCCTCTGGCAACTGAAGCCACACTTATTTGTGGAACAGTATTGTACAGTAGGGGTAGATGTAGATGTAAACTGAATGAAGTGGCACAGTTTTAAATAGAGTGGCCTTGTATTTCAGAGGGCAGAGGCTCCAGTCTCCATCCAGTAGCTGTCATTTACGTTTTCTGTGGTTTTCCTAAATTATTTCAGGTAAATGATGGAATGGTTCCTAGTATATGCCAACATCTGATTACCTGTTCCATCCTTCATTCTAGACCTGTAAATCTTTAAAATCTGTAAGTATGTTAATTCTTTTAATTTTGTTGTTCTTAGCTACTGTGTTGGGTAGGCCAGCAATAATGAGATTTGCCTATACCTTGACACTAAACATAGGTCTCCTTTTTTTGAATTTTGGTACTGCAGCATCAAGAACTCTGGGAAGACTTCAGTGGATAAACAGTTGTTTATTGCTGTGAATAATGGGTGAACTATTTCTGTGATAATTTCCTTAAGGATCATACACTACATCATAAATATCTGCACTCTCTGAAGGTTTGTATGCTTTCACCACGCCATTAGGTTACATTTTTGTCCAATTTTCCATGCTGCAGTGTGTTTTATTTTTAAGATAACAACAGCATCCACACTCTTGTATCAGCAATTTCATCTAAAGTGATTTTTATAACTTTAATAAAGTAGTTATTGAAAGTTTCAGGGCTGCAAGCATTTAAGAAGGGGTTAGGCTTTTTCTTGTGCTCATTCACTATATTTCAGGCTGCTTTACACAGATATGGGCTTCTGTAGTGAATCTACATATGAAAGAAGTATTTGATGAAGTACAAAAAGACCTAAGTTGAAAGAAAGCATCCTCAATAGATGATATTCTCTAAGAATTGTTGATATCTTTGGGATGATATACAGTCAGTGACGTGGACTAGCAATGTGCTGTGCATTCATGTGTGCTCTTTGCAGCTTCCCTAAAGAAAATTCATAGGTTATGGGCCCAGGATCGCAGACCCACAGAGACAGGAAGTGAAGATCAAGACAGGATGGAAGATTCTTCGAAATGTTGAGAAACTGTGAATACTGAAAATATTCCCTCTTTTGAGAATTGCAAAGATGGTTTGTAAGTGATATTTATGCAATCTGTGTGAAAGTGATGGACATGCCTCAATATGATGAAAATGAACAGGTAAGTTTTTGTAATTCATGATATATTTGCAGCACAGATTCAGCTTCAGATTCTTTATTTGCTGTTGACCACATGCTGTGAAATAGACTTTATAATGATGTCAGGATACATAAGAAGTTACTATATTAGTTAGTGTTTACATTACAAGTACAAATTATTTATGCTACATTAATCAACTGTACACTATTGCAGTCATACACTTTATAAAATGACTATTATCTTAATAATATGAATATTTATATCTGTGTTTGGAGAGAGAGAGAGAGAGAGATTGATTTTTGATTGAGATTTTTACTTTAAGTCATAACTGGTACCTGAATTTTCGTTGCTGCCTCCTTGAATGAACAGCTTCTGCACCAGTTGGCGATGTATTACAATTTGGAGGAAGTTATTGTTCTTTAAGGTTTAAGATACGACTCTGATAGTTACTTGGCCATATTTCGGATAGCTTTGAGCCCACGTTTTCATAGCTTTTCATACCTAAGGGACCACTGTTGTAAGTAAATAAGATCAAACAGCACTCTGTTTTTCATGAGAAAAGGAGAGTGCTTGGCACACAAACTTCATTCAAACTACACATCCTGCTACATCAAAATTGGTCGGGGAGTTCAGCACCATACTATTGTACAAGAACATAATCCAATTACTGTAATTAAGAAATTTAGAGAGGTTGTTACTTATTGAATGAAAACTATAGAGAATGCATTTATTTTCCTGTATTATGGTGAACTTTGTACACTTACAATTCTGTCAACTGATAGATGGCAACGACAATGAAGTTCACCTCCTTTTCCAAAAACAAGATATTTCTATTCTTCACTTCCAGAAAATTTGTATACATAAATGTTTGGCAACTCTTACACATACTTTACTCAGTTTTATAACTAAAATATCAATTTTCATTAAATGTAACAATATGTTCTGACTGACAGCCTAGCAACACATCCTCTTTCCACAAGATACACATTAACAGTCCTCTTTTTTTTTTTAATTAAATCAATTGTCTTTTTTTTTTAGAGTTCATACTCAAAGATTCACAACTACTATCATTACAGGGATTGTGCACTAAAGAGTTTCTTGCTGTCCATCTGTGCTTCACTTCCCTTCAAGTACTTTTTGAATCACATATACATTTATGGTATTTACATACATTACTGAGCTTCTAAGAATAAAATCAGGCACAAATTAGTTAAAAAAGCACTGGGGCACACATAACTTTACAACTTAAAACTCAATTTCTACTTAAAACTCGATTTCTATGTTACAAGCAACCAAGAATTCTGTAAGACAGTTGTACGGATTGTCTATTAACCATTTGTGCAGTTTACTTTTAAAATTATTGAAAGGTGTATTGACTGCAATATGTGGTAATTTGTTAAATAATTTCAAACAGTTCACTTTGTGAGAGTTGCCTGTTTTTGTCAGCCTAAACACACACACACACAAATTTCAAGCTTTTGCAACCCAAGGTTGCTTCATCAGGAAAGAGGGAAGGAGAGGGAAAGACGAAAGGATGTGGGTTTTAAGGGAGAAGATAAGGAATCATTCCAATCCCGGGAGCGGAAAGACTTACCTTAGGAGGAAAAAAGGACAGGTAAACACTCGCACACACACACACACACACACACACACACACACACACACACACACACACACACACACATATATATCCATCTGCACATATACAGACACAGGCAGACATATGTAAATGCAATGATGTTGGGCAGAGATGTCAGTCGAGGCAGAAGTACAGAGGCAAAGATTTTGTTGAATGACAGGTGAGGTACGAGTGGCGGCAACTTGAAATTAGCGGAGCTTGAGGACTGGTGGGTAACGGGAAGAGCGAATATATTGAAGGGCAAGTTCCCATCTCCGGAGTTCTGATAGGTTGGTGTCATTGGGAAGTATCCAGATAACCTGGATGGTATAACACTGTGCCAAGATATGCTGGCCGTGCACCAAGGCATGTTTAGCCACAGGGTGATCCTCATTACCAACAAACACTGTCTGCCTGTGTCCATTCATGCAAATGGTCAGTTTGTTGCTGGTCATTCCCACATAGAAGGCTTCACCATGTACGCATGTCAATTGGTAAATCACGTGGGTGCTTTCACACGTGGCTCTGCCTTTGATTGTGTACACCTTCTGGGTTACAGGACTGGAGTAGGTGGTGGTGGGAGGGTGCATGGGACAGATCTTACACCGGGAGCAGTTAAAAGGGTAGGATCCAGAGGTTAGGGAAGGTCGTTTGGGGATTTCATAGGGATGAACCAAGAGGTTATGAAGGTTAAGTGGATGGTGGAAGACACTCTTGGTGGAGTGGGGAGGATTTCATGAAGGATTGGTCTCATTTCAGGGCAGGATTTGAGGAAGTCGTATCCCTGCTGGAGAGCCACATTCAGAGTCTGATCCAGTCCCGGAAAGTATCCTGTCACATGTGGGGAACTTTTGGGTTTCTTCTGTGGGAGGTTCTGGGTTGGAGGGGATGAGGAAGTGGCTCTAGCTATTTGCTTCTGTACCAGGTCGGGATGGTAGTTGCGGGATGCGAAAGCTGTTTTCAGGTTATTGGTGTAATGGTTCAGGGATTCAGGACTGTAGCAGATTCGTTTGCTACAAAGACCTAAGCTGTATGGAAGGGGCCATTTGATATGGAATGGGTGGCAGCTGCCATAATGGAGGTACTGTTACTTGTTAGTGGGTTTGATGTGGACGGATGTTTGAAGCAGGCCATTGGACAGATGGAGGTCAACGTCGAGGAAAATGGCATGGGATTTGGAGCAGGACCAGGTGAATCTGATGGAACCAAAGGAGTTGAGGTTGAAGAGGAAATTCAGGAGTTCTTCTTCACTGTGAGTCCAGATCATGAAGATGTCATCAATAAATCTCTATCAAACTTTGGGTTGGCAGGCTTGGGTAACCAAGAAGGCTTCCTCTAAGTGACCCAGAAATAGGTTGGCATACGAGGGGGCCATCCTGGTACCCATCATGGCTGTTCCGTATAATTGTTGGTATGTCTGGCCTTCAAACATGAAGTAGTTGTGGGTTAGGATGAAGCTGGCTAAGGTAATGACGAAAGAAGTTTTAGGTAGGGTAGCAGGTGATTGGCGTGAAAGGAAGTGCTCCATCGCAGTGAGACCCTAGATGTGGAGGATATTTGTGTATAAGGAAGTGGCATCAGTGGTTACAAGGATGGTTTCTAGGGGTAACAGATTGAGTAAGGATTCTAGGTGTTCGAGAAAGTGGTTGGTGTCTTTGATGAAGAATGGGAGACTGCATGTACTGGGTTGAAGGTGTTGATCTACGTAGGCAGAGATACGTTCTGTGGGGGCTTGGTAACCAGCTACAATGGGGCGGCCGGGATGTTTTGATTTGTGAATTTTAGGAAGTAGGTAGAAGGTAGGGGTGCAGGGTGTCGGTCGGGTCAGGAGGTTGATGGAGTCAGGTGAAAGGTTTTGTTGGGGGCCTAAGGTTCTGAGGATTCCTTGAAGCTCCACCTGGACATCAGAAGTGGGATTACATTGGTAAACTTTGTATATAGTGTTGTCTGAAAGCTGACGCAGTCCCTCAGCCACATACTCCCGATGATCAAGTACCACGGTCGTGGAACCCTTGTCAGCTGGAAGAATGACGATGGATCGGTCAGCCTTCAGATCACGGATAGCCAGGTCTTCAGCTGTGGTGTTGTTGGGAGCAGGATTAAGGTTTTTCAAGGAAGATTGAGAGGCAAGGCTGGAAGTCAGAAATTCCTGGAAGGTTTGGAGAGGGTGAATTTGAGGAAGAGAATGTGGGTCTCGCTGTGACGGAGGACGGAACTGTTCCAGGCAGGGTTCAATTTGGATAGTCTCTTGGGGAGTTGGATCATTAGGAGTAGGATTAGGATTATTTTTCTTCATGGCAAAGTGATATTTCCAGCAGAGACTACAAGTGTAAGACATTAAATCTTTGACAAGGGCTGTTTGATTGAATCTGGGAGTAGGGCTGAAGGTGAGGCCTTTGGATAGGACAGAGGTTTCGAATTGGGAGAGAGGTTTGGAGGAAAGGTTAACTACTGAATTGGGGTGTTGTGGTTCCAGATTGTGTTGAATAGAATTTTGAGGTTTTGGGGGGAGTGGAGCTGGAAGTGGGAGATTGAGTAGATGGGAGAGACTGGGTCTGTGTTCAATGAGAGGAGGTTGAGGTTTGTTGGAAAGTTTGTGGAGGGTGAGTGAGTTGCCTTTTTCTAGGTGGGAAACCAGGAGATTGGATAGTTTTTTGAGGTGGAGGGTGGCATGTTGTTCTAATTTGCAGTTGGTCTGTAGGAGGATGCTCTGAACAGCTGGTATGGATGTGGGAGAGGAAAGATTGAGGACTTTGATCAAGGATAGGAGTTGACGGGTGTGTTCATTGGCTGAGTTGATGTGTTGGTGAAGGATTAGGCAGGAGAGGGCAATGGATTGTTCAGTTTGGAACTGGTATAGGGACTGATGGAAAGAAGGGTTACAGCAAGAGATGGGAACTTCAAGTGTAAGGCCTTTGGGGGTAATGCCAAATGTCAGACAAGCCTGAGTAAATAAAATATGGGAGCGTAACCTGGCTAGGGTGAAGGCATGTTTGCGGAGGGAATGTAAATAAAACTTAATGGGGTCATTGTGGGGATGTTGTGAGGGTGACATGATATTTAGGAGTTGGAAAGTGTAACATGAGGCTGAAATGAAAATGAAAATAAAAATATATGGGGAGAGATAAAGGTGGACCCGAAAGCAACTTCAGATCTGGTGTGAAAAAAGGCGAAAAAGTGTTGGTTATAGCTGAGCTATGTTGATCCTGTGGTGAACTTAGGTTGGTAGACAACAATGTGCACAAAGGTTAGGTGGTTGTGTTGCCTCCAAAACACGTTAAATGGTGGAGAAATTCAGAAAATTTTCGAAAAAAACTGCGTGTAAATATATTAAAAGGAGTGGTTATGTGTTGGCAGATTATGAAAATGAGGCTAAAAATTGTCTGACGAAGAAATAATATCGTTAAAACCTGTGGGAATCTGCTAAAAAATGATTGGTGATGTGGAAAAAATGGGAATGGAAGTAAAGAGGAAGTTGTTAGAACTAGCCAAAATGGTTCTTTAATAGGTGAAAGGAACTGTTTGTAAACTGGGAATGGTGGATTTTATAGCAGCAGTAGTGTTGAAAGCAGAAAAAATTGTTTTGGTTATCGTTTGGAAGTAAGTTACGTATTATTGAGTATATATAGGCAGGATAAAACTGTATGGTAGATTACGGTAAAAAGGGAAAGGTGGTGGGAGGGTACATGGGACATCCTCCCACTCCACCAAGAGTGTCTTCCCGCCGTCCACCTAACCTTCGTAACTTCTTGGTTCATCCCTATGAAATCCCCACACCACCTTCCCTACCCTCTGGCTCCTACCCTTGTAACTGCCCCCAGTGTGAGACCTGTTCCATACACCCTCCTACCACCACCTACTCCAATCCTGTAACCCGGAAGGTGTACACGATCAAAGGCAGAGCCACGTGATTTACCAACTGACATGCCTACACTGTGAAGCCGTCTATGTGGGAATGACCGGCAACAAACTGTCCATTCGCATGAACGGACACAGACAGACAGCGTTTGTTGGTAATTTGGATCACCCTGTGGGTAAACATGCCTTGGTGCACGACCAGCACATCTAGGCACAGTGTTACACCATCCGGGTTATCTGGATACTTCCCAATGACACCAACCTATCAGAACTCCAGAGATGGGAACTTTCACTTCAATATATTCTCTCTTCCCATTACCCACCAGGCCTCAACCTCCGCTAATTTCAAGTTGCCGCCACTCGTACCTCACCTGTCATTCAACAACATCTTTGCCTCTGTACTTCTGCCTCGACTGACATCTCCGCCCAACATCATTGCATTTACATATGTCTGCCTGTGTCTGTATATGTGCAGATGGATGTGGCTGTGTGTGTGTGTGTGTGTGTGTGTGTGTGTGTGTGTGTGTGTGTGTGTGTGTGTGTGTGTGTGTGCGCGAGTGTTTACCTGTCCTTTTTTCCTCCTAAGGTAAGTCTTTCCGCTCCCGGGATTGGAATGATTCCTTATCTTCTCCCTTAAAACCCACATCCTTTCGTCTTTCCCTCTCCTTCCCTCTTTCCTGATGAAGCAACCTTGGGTTGCAAAAGCTTGAAATTTGTGTGTGTGTGTGTTTAGGCTGACAAAAACAGGCAACTCTCACAAAGTGAACTGTTTGAAATTATTTAACAAATTACCACATATTGCAGTCAATACACCTTTCAATAATTTTAAAAGTAAACTGCACAAATGGTTAATAGACAATCCGTACAACTGTCTTACAGAATTCTTGGTTGCTTGTAACATAGAAATCGAGTTTTAAGTAGAAATTGAGTTTTAAGTTGTAAAGTTATGTGTGCCCCAGTGCTTTTTTAACTAATTTGTGCCTGATTTTATTCTTAGAAGCTCAGTAATGTATGTAAATACCATAAATGTATATGTGATTCAAAAAGTACTTGAAGGGAAGTGAAGCACAGATGGACAGCAAGAAACTCTTTAGTGCACAATCCCTGTAATGATAGTAGTTGTGAATCTTTGAGTATGAACTCTAAAAAAAAAAGACAATTGATTTAATAAAAAAAAAAGAGGACTGTTAATGTGTATCTTGTGGAAAGAGGATGTGTTGCTAGGCTGTCAGTCAGAACATATTGTTACATTTAATGAAAATTGATATTTTAGTTATAAAACTGAGTAAAGTATGTGTAAGAGTTGCCAAACATTTATGTATACAAATTTTCTGGAAGTGAAGAATAGAAATATCTTGTTTTTGGAAAAGGAGGTGAACTTCATTGTCGTTGCCATCTATCAGTTGACAGAATTGTAAGTGTACAAAGTTCACCATAATACAGGAAAATAAATGCATTCTCTATAGTTTTCATTCAATAAGTAACAACCTCTCTAAATTTCTTAATTACAGTAATTGGATTATGTTCTTGTACAATAGTATGGTGCTGAACTCCCCGACCAATTTTGATGTAGCAGGATGTGTAGTTTGAATGAAGTTTGTGTGCCAAGCACTCTCCTTTTCTCATGAAAAACAGAGTGCTGTTTGATCTTATTTACTTACAACAGTGGTCCCTTAGGTATGAAAAGCTATGAAAACGTGGGCTCAAAGCTATCCGAAATATGGCCAAGTAACTATCAGAGTCGTATCTTAAACCTTAAAGAACAATAACTTCCTCCAAATTGTAATACATCGCCAACTGGTGCAGAAGCTGTTCATTCAAGGAGGCAGCAACGAAAATTCAGGTACCAGTTATGACTTAAAGTAAAAATCTCAATCAAAAATCAATCTCTCTCTCTCTCTCTCTCTCTCTCTCTCTCTCCAAACACAGATATAAATATTCATATTATTAAGATAATAGTCATTTTATAAAGTCTATGATTGCAATAGTGTACAGTTGATTAATGTAGCATAAATAATTTGTACTTGTAATGTAAACACAGTGTTATACCATCCAGGTTATCTGGATACTTCCCAATGACACCAACCTATCAGAACTCCGGAGATGGGAACTTGCCCTTCAATATATTCTCTCTTCCCGTTACCCACCAGGCCTCAAGCTCCGCTAATTTCAAGTTGCCGCCACTCGTACCTCACCTGTCATTCAACAAAATCTTTGCCTCTGTACTTCTGCCTCGACTGACATCTCTGCCCAACATCATTGCATTTACATATGTCTGCCTGTGTCTGTATGTGTGTGGATGGACGGATGGATATGTGTGTGTGTGTGTGTGTGTGCACGAGTGTATACCTGTCCTTTTTTCCCCCTAAGGTAAGTCTTTCCACTCCCGGGATTGGAATGACTTCTTACCCTCTCCCTTAAAACTCACATCATTTTGTCTGTCCCTTTCCTTCCCTCTTTCCTGATGAAGCAACCTCGGGTTGTGAAAGCTTGAAATTTGTGTGGCACCTTTTCCTGCATCAGTAGTACATCACTGACATGAGATGAGTGGCCCCATAGTAACAGCCCATAAGATATATGAGACTGAAAAAGTCCAAAGTAAGTTGTCCTGAGATATTTGTTACTTACTAGATCAGATGTGATAGGACACCCTTGATAATTTTTGCAGAATCAATGTGTATTCCAACCAGTTTTATGGATTTTTGTTCTACCTCGTTAGCCAGGTCCAACTGCAGATGATGAGTTCTCTCTGGATTTCATAGAAGTTTGTTAGCCAAGAACCAGTTTAGTGTTAAGGTGAGAGTGTCCTGTGATTTCTGGCATAGCTTTGATAAATTTTGATCTGTGCTGATTAAGGTTGTATCATCCACATAGCAAATAACTGACTCACGTAAGATGGCAAATCATTAATTGCAACAATGAAGAAGAATAAAACTTAATGGGGTCGTTGTGGGGATGTTGTGAGGATTACATGGTATTAGAAGGTGGAAAGTGTAACATGAGGCTGAAATGAAAATGAAAATAAAATTGTATGGGGAGAGATAAAGGTGAACTAGAAAGCAACTGGAGATCTGGTGTGAAAAAAGGCGAAAAAGTGTTGGTTATAGGTGGGCTATGTTGATCCTGTGGTGAACTTGGGTTGGTAGACAATCAACAACAATGTGCACAAAGGTTAGGTGGTTGTGTTGTCGCCAAAACACGTTAAAGGGTGGAGCAATTCGGGAAAATTTCGAAAAAACTGCGTGTAAATGTATTAAAAGGAGTGGTTTTGTGGTGGCAGATTGTGAAAATGAGGCTAACAATTGTCTTATGAAGAAATAATGATGTAAAAACCTGTGGGAAGTGGCTAAAAAAGATCAGTGATGTGGGAAAAACGGAAATGGAAAAACAGTGAAAGTTATTAGAACTAGCCGAAATGGCTGTTTAATAGCTGAAAGGAGCTGTTTGTGAACTGGAAACGGTGGATTTTATAGCAGTAGTAGTGTTGAAAGCGGAAAAAAATTTTTTGGTTATGGTTTGGAAGTGGGTTACGTATTATTGAGTATATATAGGCGGGATAAAATTGTATGGTAGATTTGGTAAAGAGGAGAAGGTGAACACAAAGTGAAACTACTTGAAAAATCCTTCTTAAAAAACCTTAATCCTACTCCCAACATCACCACTGCTGAAGCCCAGGCTATCCGTGATCTGAAGGCTGACCGATCCATCGTCATTCTTCCAGCGGACAAGGGTTCCACGACCATGGCACTTGATCATCGGGAGTATGTGGCCGAGGGACTGCATCAGCTTTCAGACAACACTACATACAAAGTTTGCCAAGCTAATCCCATTTATGATGTCCAGGCGGAGTTTCAAGGAATCCTCAGAACCTTAGGCCCACTACAAAACCTTTCTCATGACTCCATCAACCTCCTGACCCCACCGACACCCCGCACCCCTACCTTCTACCTTCTTCATAAAATTCACAAACCCAATCATCCCGGCCGTCCCACTGTAGCTGGTTACCCAGCCCCCACAGAACGTATCTCTGCCTACATAGATCAACACCTTCAACCCATTACATGCAGTCTCCCATCCTTCATCAAAGACAACAACCACTTTCTCGAACGCCTGGAATCCTTACCCAGTCTGTTACTCCCGAAAACCATCCTTGTAACCATTGATGCCACTTCCTTATACACAAATATTCCGCACGTCCAGAGCCTCGCTGCGATGGAGCACTTCCTTTCATGCCGATCACCTGCCACCCTACCTAAAACCTCTTTCCTCATTACCTTAGCCAGCTTCATCCTGACCCACAACTTCTTCACTTTCAAAGGCCAGACATACCAACAATTAAAGGGAACAGCCATGGGTACCAGGGTGGCCCCCTCGTACACCAACCTATTCATGGGTCGCTCAGAGGAAGCCTTCTTGGTTAACCAGGTCTGCCAACCCAAAGTTTGGTACAGATTTATTGATGACATCTTCATGATCTGGACTCACAGTGAAGAAGAACTCCAGAATTTCCTCTCCAGCCTCAACTACTTTGGATCCATCAGATTCACCTGGTCCTACTCCAAATCCCATGCCACTTTCCTTGATGTTGACCTCCACCTGTCCAATGGCCAGCTTCACACGTCCGTCCACATCAAACCCACCAATAAGCAACAGTACCTCCATTATGAAAGCTGCCACCCATTCCACATCAAACGGTCCCATCCCTGCAGACTAGGTCTTCGTGGCAAACGAATTTGCTCCAGTCCAGAATCCCTAAACCATTACACCAACAACCTTAAAACAGCTTTCGCATTCCGCAACTACCATCCCGATCTGGTACAGAAGCAAATAACCAGAGCCACTTCCTCATCTCCTCAAACCCAGAACCACCCACAGAAGATCCCCAAAAGTGCCCCACTTGTGACAGGATACTTTCCGGGACTGGATCAGACTCTGAATGTGGCTCTCCAGCAGGGATACGACTTCCTCAAATCCTGCCCTGAAATGAGATCCATCCTTCATGAAATCCTCCCCACTCCACCAAGAGTGTCTGTCTTTCCACTGTCGAACTAACCTTCGTAACCTCTTAGTTCATCCCTATGAAATCCCTAAACCACCTTCCCTACCCTCTGACTCCTACCCTTGTAACTGCCCCCGGAGTAAAACCTGTCCCATGCACCCTCCAACCACCGCCTAATCCAGTCCTGTAACCCGGAAGGTGTACACAATCAAAGGCAGAGCCACATGTGAAAGCACCCATGTGATTTAACAACTGACCTGCCTACACTGTGAAGCTTTCTATGTGGGAATGACTGTACATTCGCATGAATGGACACAGGCAGACAGTGTTTGTTGGTAATGAGGATCAGCCTGTGGCTAAACATGCCTTGGTGCACAGCCAGCAAATCTTGGCACAGTGTTACACCGTTCGGGTTATCTGGATACTTCCCACTAACACCAACCTGTCAGAACTCCGGAGATGGGAACTTGCCCTTCAGTATATCCTCTCTTCTCATTATCCGCCAGGCCTCAATCTCCACTAATTTCAATTTGTCGCCGCTCATACCACACCTGTGTTTCAACAACATCTTTGACTCTGTACTTCCGCCTCGACTGACATCACTGCCCAAACTCTTTGCCTTTACTAATGTCTGCTTGTGTCTGTGTATATGCGGATGGACATGTGTGTGTGTGTGTGTGTGTGTGTGTGTGTGTGTGTGTGTGTGTGCGCGCGCGAGTGTATACCTGTCCTTTTTTCCCCCTAAGGTAAGTCTTTCCGCTCCAGGGATTGGAATGACTACTTACCCTCTCCCTTAAAACCCACATCCTTTTGTCTTTCCCTCTCCTTCCCTCTCCTTTCCCTCTTTCCGTTGGTTGCGAAAGCTTGAATTTTGTGTGTATGTTTGTGTATCTATCGACCTGCCAGCACTTTCGTTTGATATATATATATATATATATAAAACAAAGATGATGTGACTTACCAAACGAAAGTGCTGGCAGGTCGATAGACACACAAACTAACACAAACATACACACAAAATTCAAACTTTCAAAACAAACTGTTGCCTCATCAGGAAAGAGGGAAGGAGAGGGAAAGACGAAAGGATGTGGGTTTTAAGGGAGAGGGTAAGGAGTCATTCCAATCCCGGGAGTGGAAAGATTTACCTTAGGGGGAAAAAAGGACAGGTATACACTCGCACACACACACACATATCCATCCACACATATCTAGACACAAGCAGACATATTTAAAGACAAAGAGTTTGGGCAGAGATGTCAGTCGAGGCGGAAGTACAGAGGCAAGGATGTTGTTGAATGACAGGTGAGGTACGAGTAGCGGCAACTTGAAATTAGCGGAGATTGAGGCCTGGTGGGTAACGGGAAGAGAGGATATATTGAAGAGCAAGTTCTCATCTCCGGAGTTCGGACAGGTTGGTGTTAGTGGGAAGTATCCAGATAACCCAGACGGTGTAACACTGTGCCAAGATGTGCTGGCCGTGCACCAAGGCATGTTTAGCCACAGGGTGATCGTCATTACCAACAAACACTGTCTGCCTGTGTCCATTCATGCGAATGGACAGTTTGTTGCTGGTCATTCCCACATAGAATGTGTCACAGTGTAGGCAGGTCAGTTGGTAAATCACGTGGGTGCTTTCACACGTGGCTCTGCCTTTGATTGTGTACACCTTCTGGGTTACAGGACTAGAGTAGGTGGTGGTGGGAGGGTGCATGGGACAGGTTTTACACCGGGGGCAGCTACAAGGGTAGGAGCCAGAGGGTAGGGAAGGTGGTTTGGGGATTTCATAGGGATAAACTAACAGGTTACGAAGGTTAGGTGGACGGCAGAAAGACACTCTTGGTGGAGTGGGGAGGATTTCATGAAGGATAGATCTCTTTTCAGGGCAGGATTTGAGGAAGTCGTATCCCTGCTGGAGAGCCACATTCAGAGTCTGATCCAGTCCCGGAAAGTATCCTGTCACATGTGGGGAACTTTTGGGTTTCTTCTGTGGGAGGTTCTGGGTTGGAGGGGATGAGGAAGTGGCTCTGGTTATTTGCTTCTGTACCAGGTCGGGAGGGTAGTTGCGGGATGCGAAAGCTGTTGTCAGGTTCTTGGTGTAATGGTTCAGGGATTCCGGACTGGAGCAGATTCATTTGCCACGAAGACCTAGGCTGTAGGGAAGGGACCGTTTGACGTGGAATGGGTGGCAGCTGTCATAATGGAGGTACTGTTGCTTGTTGGTGGGTTTGATGTGGACGGATGTGTGAAGCTGGCCATTGGACAGATGGAGGTCAACGTCAAGGAAAGTGGCGTGGGATTTGGAGTAGGACCACGTGAATCTGATGGAACCAAAGGAGTTTAGGTTGGAGAGGAAATTCTGGAGTTCTTCTTCACTGTGAGTCCAGATCATGAAGATGTCATCAATAAATCTGTACCAAACTTTGGGTTGGCAGACCTGGTTAACCAAGAAGGCTTCCTCTAAGCGACCCATGAATAGGTTGGCGTACGAGGGGGACCATCGTGGTACCCATGGCTGTTCCCTTTAATTGTTGGTATGTCTGGCCTTCAAAAATGAAGAAGTTGTGGGTCAGGATGAAGCTGGCTAAGGTAATGAGGAAAGAGGTTTTAGGTAGGGTGGCAGGTGATCGGCGTGAAAGGAAGTGCTCCATCACAGCGAGGCCCTGGACGTGCGGAATATTTGTGTATAAGGAAGTGGCATCAATGGTTACAAGGATGGTTTCCGGGGGTAACATATTGGGTAAGGATTCCAGGCGTTCGAGAAAGTGGTTGGTGTCTTTGATGAAGTATGGGAGACTGCATGTAATGGGTTGAAGGTGTTGATCTACGTACGCAGAGATACGTTCTGTGGGGGCTTGGTAACCAGCTACAATGTGACGGCCGGGATGATTGGGTTTGTGAATTTTAGGAAGAAGGTAGAAGGTAGGGGTGCGGGGTGTTGGTGGGGTCAGGAGGTTGATGGAGTCAGGTGAAGGTTTTGCAGGGGGCCTAAGGTTCTCAGGATTCCTTGAAACTCCGCCTGGACATCAGGAATGGGATTACCTTGGTAAACTTTGTTTGTGGTGTTGTCTGAAAGCTGATGCAGTCCCTCGGCCACATACTCCCGACGATCAAGTACTCGGTGGTGGAACACTTGTCCGCCAGAAGAATGACGATGGATTGGTCAGCCTTCAGATCACGGATAGCCTGGGCTTCAGCAGTGGTGATGTTGGGAGTAGGATTAAGGTTTTTTAAGAAGGATTGAGAGGCAAGGCTGGAAGTCAGAAATTCCTGGAAGGTTTGGAGAGGGTGATTTTGAGGAACAGGAGGTGGGTCCCGCTGTGATGGAGGACGGAACTGTTCAAGGCAGGGTTCAATTTGGATAGTGTCTTGGGGAGTTGGATCATTGGAGTAGGATTAGGATCATTTTTCTTCGTGGCAAAGTGATATTTCCAGCAGAGAGTACGAGTGTAGGACAGTAAATCTTTGACGAGGGCTGTTTGGTTGAATCTGGGAGTGGGGCTGAAGGTGAGGCCTTTGGATAGGACAGAGGTTTCGGATTGGGAGAGAGGTTTGGAGGAAAGGTTAACTACTGAATTGGGGTGTTGTGGTTCCAGATTGTGTTGATTGGAATTTTGAGGTTTTGGAGGGAGTGGAGCTGGAAGTGGGAGATTGAGTAGATGGGAGAGACTGGGTTTGTGTGCAATGAGAGGAGGTTGAGGTTTGCTGGAAAGGTTGTGAAGGGTGAGTGAGTTGCTTTTCCGGAGGTGGGAAACCAGGAGATTGGATAGTTTTTTGAGGTGGAGGGTGGCATGCTGTTCTAATTTGCGGTTGGCCTGTAGGAGGATGCTCTGAACAGCTGGTGTGGATGTGGGAGAGGAAAGTTGAGGACTTTTATTAGGATAGGAGTTGACGGGTGTGTTCATTGGCTGAGTTGACATGTAGGTGAAGGATTAGGTGGGTGTGGGCAATGGATTGTTCAGTTTGGAACTGGTATAGGGACGGACGGAAAGAAGGGTTGCAGCCTGAGATGGGAACTTTAAGTGTGAGGCCTTTGGGGGTAATGCCAAATGTCAGACAAGCCTGAGAAAATAGAATATGGGAGCGTAATCTGGCTAGGGCGAAGGCGTGTTTGGGGAGGGAATGTAAATAAAACTTAATGGGGTCGTTGTGGGGTGTTGTGAGGTTGACATGGTATTAGTAGGTGAAAAGTGTAACATGAGACTGATATGAAAACGAAAATAGAAATATATGGTTATAGATAAAGGTGAACTGGAAAGTAACTGGAGATCTGGTGTGAAAAAAGGCGAAAAAGTGTTGGTTACAGCTGGGCTATGTTGGACTTGGGTCGGTAGACAACGATGTGCACAAAGGTTAGGTGGTTGTGTTGCCGCCAAAACACGTTAAAGGATGGAGAAATTCGGGAAAATTTCAAAAAAACTGCGTGTTAATGTATTAAAAGAAGTGGTTTTGTGGTGGCCGATTATGAAATATTTAAATATGTCTGCTTGTGTCTGTATGTGTGGAGGGATATGTGTGTGTGTGTGTGTGTGTGTGTGTGTGTGTGTGTGTGTGTGTGTGTGTGCGCGAGTGTATACCTGTCCTTTTCTCCCCCTAAGGTAAGTCTTTCTGCTCCCGGGATTGGAATGACTCCTTACCCTCTCCCTTAAAACCCACTTCCTTTCGTCTTTCCCTCTCCTTCCCTCTTTCCTGATGAGGCAACAGTTTGTTGCAAAAGCTTGAATTTTGTGTGTATGTTTGTGTGTCTATCGACCTGCCAGCAATTTCGTTAGGTAAGTCACCTCATCTTTGTTTATATATATATATATATATATGTTGTTGTTGTGGTCTTCAGTCCTGAGACTGGTTTGATGCAGCTCTCCATGCTACTCTATCCTGTGCAAGCTTTTTCATCTCCCAGTACCTACTGCAACCTACATCCTTCTGAATCTGCTTAGTGTATTCATCTCTTGGTCTCCCCCTACGATTTTTACCCTCCACGCTGCCCTCCAATACTAAATTGGTGATCCCTTGATGCCTCAGAACATGTCCTACCAACCGATCCCTTCTTCTGGTCAAGTTGTGCCACAAACTTCTCTTCTCCCCAATCCTATTCAATACTTCCTCATTAGTTATGTGATCTACCCATCTAATCTTCAGCATTCTTCTGTAGCACCACATTTCGAAAGCTTCTATTCTCTTCTTGTCCAAACTATTTATCGTCCATGTTTCACTTCCATACATGGCTACACTCCATACGAATACTTTCAGAAATGACTTCCTGACACTTAAATCAATACTGGATGTTAACAAATTTCTCTTCTTCAGAAACGCTTTCCTTGCCATTGCCAGCCTACATTTTATATCCTCTCTACTTCTACCATCATCAGTTATTTTGCTCCCCAAATAGCAAAACTCCTTTACTACTTTAAGTGTCTCATTTCCTAATCTAATTCCCTCAGCATCACCCGACTTAATTAGACTACATTCCATTATCCTTGTTTTGCTTTTGTTGATGTTCATCTTATATCCTCCTTTGAAGACACTGTCCATTCCATTCAACTGCTCTTCCAAGTCCTTTGCTGTCTCTGACAGAATTACAATGTCATCGGCGAACCTCAAAGTTTTTATTTCTTCTCCATGAATTTTAATACCTACTCCGAATTTTTCTTTTGTTTCCTTTACTGCTTGCTCAATATACAGATTGAACAACATCGGGGAGAGGCTACAACCCTGTCTTACTCCCTTCCCAACCACTGCTTCCCTTTCATGTCCCTCGACTCTTATAACTGCCATCTGGTTTCTGTACAAATTGTAAATAGCCTTTCGCTCCCTGTATTTTACCCCTGCCACCTTTAGAATTTGAAAGAGAGTATTCCAGTCAACATTGTCATATATATATTCATATATATATATATATATATATATATATATATATATATATAAAAACAAAGATGAGGTGACTTACCGAACAAAAGCGCTGGCAGGTCGATAGACACACAAACAAACACAAACATACACACAAAATTCAAGCTTTCGCAACAAACTGTTGCCTCATCAGGAAAGAGGGAAGGAGAGGGGAAGACGAAAGGAAGTGGGTTTTAAGGGAGAGGGTAAGGAGTCATTCCAATCCCGGGAGCGGAAAGACTTACCTTAGGGGGAAAAAAGGACAGGTATACACTCGCACACACGCACATATCCATCCACACATACAGACACAAGCAGACATATTTAAAGGTCTTTAAATATGTCTGCTTGTGTCTGTATGTGTGGATGGATATGTGCGTGTGTGCGAGTGTATACCTGTCCTTTTTTCCCCCTAAGGTAAGTCTTTCCGCTCCCGGGATTGGAATGACTCCTTACCCTCTCCCTTAAAACCCACTTCCTTTCGTCTTCCCCTCTCCTTCCCTCTTTCCTGATGAGGCAACAGTTTGTTGCGAAAGCTTGAATTTTGTGTGTATGTTTGTGTTTGTTTGTGTGTCTATCGACCTGCCAGCGCTTTTGTTCGGTAAGTCACCTCATCTTTGTTTTTATATATAATTTTTCCCACGTGGAATGTTTCCTTCCATTATATATATATACACACACACACACACACACACACACACACACACACACACACACACACACACACACAGAAGTGACGCAAAGTAAAGTGAATGAAGAATAGCACAATCTCATACATGCAGAACATTTAGTAATAATGCCATTGTACTGTCCTCTACTACTTTTTTTCCATTTTAATTACAGACCTCCTGTTATCATCCTCAATCGAATGGAGCATTGGAAAGGTCACACCAAACTATAAGAGAATTCCTGGGACACTATATCAACAGGGCTCAGTCAAATTAGGATGAATGGCTCCCATTTGTGATATTCATGTACAATACTACAACCCATATAGCCACAAATTATACACTACATGAGTTATTTTTTGGTATAACATGTAGTATACTGGGTATATTGCAGAGAGATCCCACAGGTGTTGCTTATAAATATGTACTTGAACTAAAATAAAAAATGAGTAAGATGTATCAATGTGCCAGGGATTATAATAAACAATGTAAGGAGAAGAACAAAGAGTACTACACTGAAGTGCCAAACAAACTATTATAGGCATGCATATTCAAATACATAGACATGAAAACAGGCAGAATATGGCACTGTGGTCGCAATGCTTATATAAGACAACAAGTGTCTGTCACAGTTGTTTCTGCTGCTACAGTGGCAGGTTATCAAGATTTAAGTGAATATAAATGTAGTGTTACAGTTGGTGCATGAGCAATGAGGCACAGCATCTCTGAGGTAGCAATGAAGTGGGATTTTCCCTCACAACCACTTCAAGAGAAAACTGTGAATATCAGGAATCCAGTAAAACATCAGATCTCTGACATCGCTGCGGAAAAAGATCCTGCAACAATGGGGCCAATGATAACTGAAGAGAATCATTTAACATGACAGAAGTGAAACTCTTCAGAAAATTGCGGCAGATTTCAATCCTGGACCATCAACAAATGTCAGTGTGTGAATTATTCAATGAAACATCATTGATATGGTCTTTTGGAACAATAGGCCCACTTGTATACTCTTAATGACTGCATGACACAAAGCTTTATACCTCACCTGGGCCCGTCAACACCGAAATTGGACTGTTGATGACTGGAAACATGTTGCCTGGTCAGACGAGTCTCTTTCCACATTGTATCGAATGAATGGATGTGTACCAGTATGGAAACAACCTTGTGAATCCATGGACCCTGCATGTCAGCAGTGGACTGTTCAAGCTGGTGCCTAAGTTCCACAATCATACTGCAATCATTGGTGAAGACTTTAATCATTCAACAATTAATTGGGAAAATTAAAGTTTTGTTAGTGGTGGGCATGATAACACATCCTGTGAAACTTTACTAAATACCTACTCTGAAAATTACCTACAACAGATAGTTAGAAACCTATATTGTATCTAATGGTAACAAACAGACCTGACCTCTTTGCTGACGTCCACATCCAAACTGGTATCAGTGACCATGACATGGTTGTGGTCACAACAATTACCAAAATATAAAGGATAATTAAAACAAGCAGAAAGATACATATGTCCATGAAACCAGGTGTCATATTTCAATGAGGAACTTGAAACTTTCAGAACAGAGCAGGAGCATGTAAAGGAACTCTGGCTAAAGTTTGAAAGAATTGTTGACCATGCACTGGACAGATATGTACCCATAATGAGAGGGAACCTTCATGGTATAGTCACTGTAAAAATTCTGAAGAAACAGAGATTACGACATAATAGGTGTAAAACAAAGAATAGGGCTATAGATAGAGAGATGCTGAATGAAACGCATTTGGCTGTCAAGAGATCAATGTGTGATGCCTTCAGTGACTGCTGTAGCAGAGTATTGTCAAGTGATCTTTCACAGAACCCAAAGAAATTCTGGTCATATATAAGGACAGTTAGTGGCATCAAAGTAAGTCTCCAGTCCTGGTAAATGAGACAGGAACTGAAACCGAGGGCAGCAAAGCAGAGGCTGAAATGCTCAACTTTTTCAAAAGTTCCTTTACAAACGAAAAACTCAGAGAATTGCCTCAATTTAGAGCTGTACCACTGAACTGATAAATAAAATAGGTATTAGTGTCAATGGTGTTGAGAAACAGCTGAAATCGTTAAAGTTGAACAAAACTCTAGGTCCCAATGGAATCTCTCTCAGATTGTACATTGAATTTGTGGCAGAGTTAGCTCCTTTTTTAACTATAATCTACTGTAGATCCCTCAAACAAGAAACTGTACCCAGTTCTTGGAAAAAGGCACAGGCCACATCCATCTACAAGAAGGGTAGAAGAAGTGATCCACAAAACTACTGTCATCAATTGACATCAATTTGCTGTAAAATCTTAGAACATATTCTGATCTCAAACATAATGAGGTACCTTGAACAGAATTACCTCTTCAAAGCCAACCAGCATAGACTATGAAAATATTGATAATGTATTCTTGATTTCTGAAAGCATTTGACTCAGTATTGCACCTACACTTAGTGTCAAAAGTATGATCATGTGGGGTATCAAGTGAAATTTGTTACTGGATTGAGGACTTTTTGGTAGGGAGGACACAGCTTGGATGGAGAGACATTGTCAGATGTAGAAGTAACTTCAGGTGTGCCCCTGGGAAGTGTGTTGGGATCCTTGCTATTCATATTCTATATTAATAACCTTTCAGACAATATTAATAGTACAACCAGGCTTTTTGCAGATGATGCAGTTATTTATAATGAAGTGCTATCTGAAAGAAACTGCATAAATATTTTACTCAGATCTTGATAAGATTTCAACATGGACCAGACATTGGGAAATTGCTATAAAAATCCATCATTTTGATTTGCAGCTCCTTGTATTGGCCATGTTTGCAGTTAAGGACAGTTTCTCAATGCTGAAAAAAAAAACGGTGTTTTGCATAACTGGCAGACCTCACATCCAACAATTGCTCTAAATGTTCAGAAATGTAAAATTTTGCACTTCACAAAACAAAAAAACATAGCATCCTACAACTATAATATAAATGATTCACTGTTGGAAACAGCCAGTTCATACAAATACCTGGGTGTAACACTTTGTAGGGATATAAAATGGAATGATTGTTCAGTTGTAGGTAATGCAGGTGGTAGACTTTGGTTTATCGGTAGAATACTGGGGAAGTGCAATCACTCTACAAAAAAGATTACTTACAAATCACTCACGCAACCAGTTCTAGAAAATTGCTCAAGTGTGTGGGTCCTGTACTAGATAGGACTAACAGGAGATATTGAACATATACACAGAAGGGCAGCATGAATGGTCACAGGTTTATTTAATATGTGGGAACATGTCACAGAGATATTGAAGGAACTGAACTGGAAGACTCTTGAAGATAGACCTAAACTAACCAGAGAAAGTCTACTAACAAAGATTCAGGAATCTGTTTTCAATTATGGCTCTAGGAATTTACTACAACTGCCTATGTATCACTAACATAGGGATCATGAGCATAAGATAAGAATAACTGCTGCTTGCACAGAGGCATTCAAACAATCATTCTTCCCATGCTCCATATGTGAATGGAACAGGAAGAAACTGTAATAACTGGTACAATGGGACGTACCCTATGCCACGCATCTCACGGTGGTTTGCAGAGCATATACATATATAGATGTAGAACTTCAGGGGAAAGCTGATGAGACAAAGAGACTGACACATTTATTGGTAGGATATTGTAAACAGAAGTTAACAAGCTTGGGAATAATTGATTAAGATGGTACAAATTGAAAAGGAACTAAAAAATGTTGTAATTTAATCTCAAAGATACAAGAAGAAAATTTGTTCGACTGTCATACCAGAGGAATACTCTAAAAAACTTTTTTATCATTGAGAGACAAAGGACTAATTTTGAGATTCTTTTATTACTTCTAGTATTAACTACCTTTTTGTTCTGATGTGCTGGTTTAAAGATGTACTGTATAGTTTCATGTCTATGTGTATGTTAAATGAAGGTGTTAAATGATGAAAAATGTGTTTTATAATTTCTGTCAAGATCAAGCCTAAATCCCATACCAATGGAGTACAAATTATTCTGTTAATTCGAGAAGGCGAATTTTAGATGGAGGCGACGATCTTTATGACGGTGCTGCTCAACAATAGAGGTACGTGATTGTGCTCACTACTTTCCTTTGGTGGCTGCTAAGATTAATTTCGATGTGTTTTTGCCGAGACATTCATTCAGAAGCTGCAATCTTCCTTTTCGTATAAAAATAGGAGTCTGACTGAAAAAGAAATATTCTTAAATTTAAATAATTGCAATTCTTTTACCCAGGCCACAGGGAATGATAGAAAGTACGTGCCTCTACCCTGATTGTACGTTTGCAATCCCCGAGTGTGTTACGACGTAATTATTTTACACAAAAAAATTTAAGATAGATCTTTCTCATCAGATCACAACCACTCGTACGCAAATGTACGTACCCTCTGAATGTGTCTAGTCAGTCGTGTGCATTGTTCTAAAGCTTTTCTGTTAATATTCTGTGGATTGCATCGCCACAATTAATTTTTGTTTATGTTGCAAATCGAACTTTACGCGAAGTATTTATTACGCAAGTTTCAGGCTCCATTTAATGTCAAAAAATTCCAAAGTATGGCTGACTAAGCAAACCGCTACAATAATTTCATATCTCTACAACTACAATAACAAAAAAACAATAACAAAAAACAAAAACAATAACAGAGAGGATACGTTACAAAATGTGGGGCAAGCTTTAGAATGGCTTGTCAACAAGATTCAGAATTTGCAAGGGCTAATTGGAGAATTAAGCAGACATGAGGTACAAAGGAAACAAAGTGCCTTAAATTTTGCGGGTGAACTCAGTAAAATATTATTTGGGACATTAAATGAATAGGATGCCTCCTATTTCAAATCAAAGATTGAATTAACTGAAAATGAACAGAGGCAATTGCTTAAGTTGATCAAAGAGCAAATAACAGTAGTAAAAGCAACTTTCATGAGTTCCAATCATACAGTAGCTAAATTTGCACATTATGAGGAAATGATTCTTAAAAACATGGAAAAGCTCCATAGGTATGTGAATGAATGTGCTAAAAGTACTGATTAAAACATACAGCACTTAGCTGTGATCAATACAGTTAATCAATTATTCGAAATGACAGTCACAATTGCATTATTTATTTTGCCACCAACCAGTTTCAACCCACGATAGGGTCATCTTCAGGGCAATTTATACCATTTGGTCACTTGCTGGAGTCGCCACCCTGCCTGTGCATGGCTGGTACCAACCAAGAATGCAAACTGTGCAAATCCAAGTAATGAAATACACACACTTTTAACAGGGCAATGTACAATGCAGTGCAGTTGTGTGTTTGTGAAATGAAAAATGCATCTTTCCATTCTATCTCGTGACAAGTAATAGTGATAGCGCCTGTGCTCAGAATGGTATCAGAGACTTAAAAAATGTGCATGCAAAGGTGAAAAAACACAGTTCCAGTGAAAAACATGTAAATGGTTTTAATGAATTTATAGTGCTACGGAAAGTGCACATTATGTGTCAAGTAGATAGTAATTACCATCTTAATGTAAAGATATACAACAAAAATGTGTCAAACACTGGTATATCTGAGTAAACTGGTAGACTGCATTAAATTTTACAGCAAACTCAAGCTTGCCTTAAGAGGTTTTGATGAAACAGAAAATTCCAAGAATCCAGGAAATCTGATTTGATGTTAGAACTGGACTGCATCTAAAAGAACCACATTAAAAAATTTAAAAACCAGGTTTTTTTAGTCTGTGCAAAGCAATTCAAAACAAACTGCTGCAATTAATTTGTGAGGTATGCTTCAATCTCATCAGGAGTGAACTACCAAACACAAATACCCTAACAATCAAAGTTGACGAAACCACTGACTGTGCAAATTTGTCACAGCTGTTGTAATAATTCAGTATGAGCTACTGGGAAAAATAAATGAACGATTTATTGCCTTTGTACGACCAAAAAGTCAGACTGCAGCTGTTCTCAGTGAGCTAGAGAAAATGAACATAAATGAACAACTGAGAAACTGTTAGCTCATTGTTGCAGTGGTTCTCCCCAAATGGCCACAAAAGTGGAGTTCAAATCAGAATTAAAGAGGTGCATAAAAATGCTCACTTCATTCACTGTTACATGCACCAGTTAAATTTATTTATTGAATGTTGTGTGAAAGGCAATAAGTAAGTGCAGATCTTTTTCAGAAACTCTTAAGAAATTTCTAACCTATTTTCCCCACTCTTTTGACAGAATGGTGAAGAAACATACTCCCACCTCTCCTCAGGCCATCAGATTCATTTTCAAACCACAGAGCATGAACACTATATGTGAATACCAAAAGAAAATTATTGAATGTATGGAGTAAATGACTGATGATGATACTATTGATTACAGGACAATAAATGAGGCTAAGGGACTGAAGGGTTTCCTGCAAGAGGACGATATCCTCTTCTGGTATTTTTATCCCTCTCTTTCTCTTTTTAATAAAGTCATGCCTCATTGTGGCATTCTGTTCAGTCAACAACAGCATAGGAACACTGATACAGTGAAAGTCATTAAATATGTATCTCACTTCGCAGCTTCTGTCCTGCTTGTTAGCGCCTCACTTGACATGGCCATCAGTGGCAAGAGGAATACCCAACTGCAAATTGGGGATGTTTCACTGAATCAGGCCGCGCGCGATTAGCCGAGCGGTCTAAGGCGCTGCAGTCCTGGACTGTGCGGCTGGTCCCAGCAGAGTACGAGTCCTCCCTCGGGCATGGGTGGGTGTGTTTGTCCCTAGGATAATTTAGGTTAAGTAGTGAGTAAGAGGGATTGGTGACCTTAGCAGTTAAGTCCCATAAGATTTCACACACATCTGAACTTTTTTTTTCACTGAATCAAGAATGGTGTGTGCACAAGATGTATGCAAATGCATCATGACTTAGATCAGTAATTGATTCAGTTTTAATTATCACTTGTCATTGTACAGTTATTTGAACCATCATTGTTTTCAAAACACAAAATTGTTTTCCGCAAACATGAACTGAGAGGTGCTATTAATTTGTTTAAATTACAGTCCTCAGACTTAGGTCCTGAACTGAATATGTCATACAGCCAAAAGGATTTTATGTGAGTGTCAGGTGCCTTGACCATGTTGAATTTTCTTTATGAAAGTAATTTTCCTGAAAGTGTTAAACTTCTGCAGATAATAGTAACCTCCCCAGTGACAAGAGGGGTGGAAGAATGCTGCTGCTCTATGTTAAAGTGGGTGTCAACAATTGTGCATTATACTATGAATGAGGACAGACTTTGCACATTTACAACATTCAGAACTACTGAATCAGCCAAATTTCAGTGAAAGGGTCATCTCCCATTTTGCAGTGCAGAAGGGGAGACAAGCTGATTTACTCTATAAAAAAATCCATTAATGTAAGCATAGGCACATTAGTAGACAACAAGAAACAATTTTTTTGTTGTAACTATCAATTTAGCTTAAGAAACTGACTGAAAAAAAGGGTGATGACATATTTAGCCACTGATGTCACATTTTTCAAAATGCATCATTCTTACTTTTTTTTTATTATTATTTTTTTTGTTTGTTAGAGTGTCATATTTTATGAGGCTTTAGCACAAGAAACCATACTAAAAATAACATATTTTGGAGAGATCTTTAGTGAACTGAATCACCTATAATGCATATTTTCACAATACACAAATATAAATATGTCAAATATGGTATGTAAATTAACATTTGGGTCATTCATGTCAACCAATCACAGCACAAGACCTGTGACATGACAGAAACATGACTGTTTCATCACACAAACTCATCAGCACCACAGTTTGAACATACAAAACATTAAACATATGAAGCTTAGAAATGAAAACGCCAAAAACATTAAGCATGCAGTGAAGCTGATATGCACCACATTAAAGATCTTCCTGAAATGTGCCTTTTAGTATGATTAGTTGTTGTACACTGTCAAGAAATGTGATGTCGGGCTAATAATAAGTTATCTATAGATTTTATCTTCGAGTCAGCTTTTGATGTTATTTAGTGGTTGATTCTGAAAGTCCAGTATGCAAACATTTGTCGTCCCCCCTCCCCTTACCCCTGAAATCATTCATCCAAGACTTATGCCTCAGCAGTGTGTTTACATTTTACAGCATGCAGTTGCAGTTGTAGCAGTTGTAAAGTTAAGTACTGACAAATTTATTTGTGCACAGTTATACAGTTATTAAATTTAATAGTTTTAAGCAGTGTTTCATGCCCATTTGTGGTGAAATAATGATTTAATAAACTTTTGGAAACATTTGCTTGCTGTGTTTTTAGAGTTTTCTGTGGCTTGAAGTCATTTAGTAAATTTTGTGTTTTAGTTTTCAGCTGATGTTTCTTATTGTTTCTAGTGAAATATTTTAGTAAAATTTTCATTCAGTGTTTCAACTTCATTGAGTGTTCCAGTGGCTGCTTGAATTTTTGGTTTTAGCTAATAATTTTGTGTAGTTTTGTTGGTATTAGTTGTGGTTTAGTAGCATTAATATAAGTAGTTGCTTTTTTAGTAGAGAGAGAGCTTTGAGATCGCTATTGCTAGCTCTATAAATAGTTCTACTCGTGTTACTGAACTTAGGTAATGTAGACATATAGTTTTCTCCAGTAACTGTAAAATTTCACCATGGGTGAGAAGTATGGGCTCTGTCATAGGTTTCTGAGAAGTGGGTTATAGTATGGGATTTATTCAAAGTATTTTCATTGGTGGGAATGCAGTGGGGAAGTCAGTGGGCATTCTAATGAGATCCTCTCCTGGGAATCCAGAATCTGTAGTAGAAATAAGTTGACAGAGGAGCAGGAGCATAAGATCTGTGCCCTTCAGGTGCAGTTACAACACACAAAGGAGGAACTACATACGTTGAGGAGGGTGAATGGTGCTGGGGAATGGGAACTGGCAGTTGGCAAGAAGGCAGCTAGGAAGAGGAGGTATTCAGACAGTTGTACTTTATGTATATGCAATAGATTTGACCAACTGTCAGAGTTGGGTGGAGAAGTGCCTCTTATTGCTGTAGTTGTAGGAAACATCCAGCAGTCCTCAGCAGTTAGGAACCTAGGTCAGTTGCAAAGTCTAACAGAAAGAAGAAGGTTCTGCTGATAGGTAGTTCACACAGTATAGGTATGACCCAGCAGTTGCAGGAAGTGTTCGGGAGTGAGTACCTGGTCACCAGCATTGTGAAGCCTAGTGCAGGGTTGGTTCAGGTGACTGATAGCATTGGGAGTTGTGTAGTAATTTTACAAAGGAGGATCAGGTAGTGATAATGGGTGAAGCAGGGAACAGTCTTCATAGGGCTGAGGAATATGATGTAGGTGCTGACTTGGTAAAGATAGCTACTCAAACTGGTGGCACTTATGTGCATTTAATGCAACTGTTTCAGTGTCATGATTGGCCTCATTTAATGCAGCTGTTAGGCGCGTTAATATGGAGCTGGAGAGGGCACTGATGGCAGATGGCATGGGTAACATTTCAGTGGTGCCAGTTGAGTCTATCAGCAGATCGAGTTTCACTAGGCATGGCCTGCACCTAAATAGGTATGGGAAGGAGAGGCTAGCAAAGCTTATAGGTGACAGTGGTGGGTGGTGGTGGGACTACACATGAAAAAATTCCTGTAGTAGTTGGTGTTAGAGCTGCATCTATTTTAGATTGAAGTCAGCTGATAGGTATACCTGCTTAAAAGAAGTCCCTCTAACTAACGTCTCACCTTAAAAGGACATAATGCTTCTATGTAGAGAAGGAATTAGCATATTTCATCAAAATATAAGAGGTATTAGAGATAAAGTTAGTGAACTGCTTATAGATGTTGATCCTGAAATTATTGGTATATCAGAGCACCATTTAAATAATTTGACAATTCAGAGACTTCCTTTACCAGGGTACAGATTAGCTGGCTGTTTTTCAAGGAGTTCCTTGAGGGGTGGGGAAGTGGCCATGTATGTAAAAAACAGTATTCCATTTGAGTCCATAGGCGTATCACAGTTCTGCACTGAACAGGTATTTGTATGTTGTGCAGGGGCTGCTGAATTTAGTGAAACTAAACTTCTAATTGCTGTTCTTCATAGGTCCTCTAACTCTGACATCAGAGCATTTC
Organism: Schistocerca serialis cubense; assembly: GCF_023864345.2. Taxonomy (NCBI): domain Eukaryota; kingdom Metazoa; phylum Arthropoda; class Insecta; order Orthoptera; family Acrididae; genus Schistocerca; species Schistocerca serialis. The sequence goes on from NC_064644.1 coordinate 563,153,212, forward strand.
TGCTCAAGCTAGGGGGGATGTCTTGATTCACTTTATAGGAAGTATCAGAAATTAGTTATATGTGGTGACTTCAATATAAATTTTGTATATGATGGTGCAAGAAAGAGGACGTTGGTAGATCTCCTAAATTCATATGATCTGATGCAGACCGTGTTTCTCGCAACTAGGGTGCAGGGGAGCAGTATTTTTGTTCATTCTTCATTACTAGATGGGCATTCTGATAGAAGAAGTGTGAATGGCCTCTCAGACCATGATGCACAAATTTTAACACTAAAAGGCTTTTGTACTCAAACAAGTGTCACATATAATTACAAACTATGTAGGTAAGTTAATCCAACAGTAACACAGAGTTTTTAAACCTCATCAGGGAACGAGAGTGGCAGGATGTTTATAGTGCCGACAACATAGATGACAAATATAATTTTTTCCTTGATACCTTTCTCATGCTCTTTGAGAGTTGCTTTCCATTAGAACATTCTAAATGGGGTACTAGTAGTAAAAGACAGCCTGGGTGGCTGACTAGTGGAATAAAGATATCATGTAGAACAAAGTGGGAATTATATCAAAATGTTAGAAGTAGTCACAATCAAGCTACAGTAGCCCATTACAAACAGTACTGTAAGGTGTTTAAAAATTTTATTAGGAAGGCAAAGGGTATGTGGCATGAAAATAGAATAGCTAATTCACTGGATAAAATTAAAACATATGGTCAGTTGAGGAGGAAGTGTCTGGTCTTCAGTACAAGGTTGATGATATAAAGTCAGTTCATAGTAAAAATATTTCTGTTGCTGATAGTCCGCCTCCGTAGCGTAGCGGTAGAGTTACCGCCTACCATGCAGGGGGCCCAGGATCGATTCCCAGCAGGGGACTGGGTGTTGTGTCTACATCATCATTTCCATCATCATTGACTCAGAAGTTGCCGATGTGGCGTGACCTAAGAAGGACTTGCAATACGGTGGCCGAACTCCCCCGAATGGGGCCTCCCGACCAACAATGCCATAAGATTTTTTTTTTTTTTTTTGTTACTGATAAGTGAGATTGATGTACAGTACTTAACACTCATTTTATGAGCATTGCTGGTGAATTAAATAAAAACTTAGTTTCTACAGGGAATCATATATCTCTCTTCGAAAATTCCTTTCCGAGATTTATATCTGAAATACTCCTCTGTGATACAGACAAGGAAGAGATGGAGTCAATAATTAAATCACTGAAGACTAAGAACTCTCATGGATATAATGAAATGCCTAGCAGAATATTAAAGTACTGTGCTGCACATGTTAGCACTGTATTTAGCCATATTTGCTTTAGGAATGGTCAGTTTCCTCAATGATTAAAGTACTCAGTAGTAAAGCTGCTTTATAAAATGGGAGAAAGGGATAATGTAGACAATTTTAGACCTATTTCTATGCCATCAGTGTTTGTTAAAGTTATTGAAAATGCTCTGTATGTAAGGATAATTGATCATTTTATATCACACAATTTGCTATCAAAAGTACAGTTTGGCTTTAGAAGTCGTTTAACAACTGAAAATGCTATATTCCCTTTTCTCTGTGAGGTACTGGATGGGTTAAATACAAGGTTTCAAATTCTAGGCATATTTTTTGATTTAACTAAGGCGTTTGATTGTGCTGGTCACAAAAATAATATTGCTCCAGGAGTTGGACCAATACGGAATATGGGGAGTATCTCACAAATGGTTCACCTCTTACTTTAGCAACAGACAGCAAAAGGTCATTATTGACAGTGTTGGGAATGGCTGTGATGTGGGGTCTGAGTGGGGTATGGTCAAGTGGGGAATGTGTCCAGGATCAGTGTTGGGGCCACTCCAGTTTCTAATTTATATAAATGATATGCCCTCTAGTATTATGGGTAACTCTGAAATATTTCTATTTGCTGATGACACTAGCTTGATAGTAAAGGATGTTGTGTGCAACATTGGCTTGGGTTCAAATATTTCTGTTCATAAGTTCATGGCTTGTAGAAAATAAACTAATGCTAAATCACAGTAAGACACAGTTTTCTACAGTTTCTAACACACAATTCAACAAAACCCAATGTCTTAACTTCACAGAATTGGCATACGATTAGTGAAACTGAATAGATCAAATTTATAACTGTTCAGATAGATAGTGAACTGTTATGGAAAGCCCACGTTCAGGATCTTGTTCAAAGACTTAATGCTGCCATTTTTACTATTTGAATGGTGTCTGAAGTGAGTGATCATTCAACACAAAAAAAGTCTACTTTGCTTATTTTCATTCACTTATGTCATATGGTATTATATGTTGGGGTAATTCTTCCCATTCTAAAAGGATACTTTTGGCTCAGAAATGGGCGGTTCAGGCAATAATTGGTGTAAGTTCATGAACCTCTTGTCGATCCCCTATATATATATATATATATATATATATATATATATATATATATATATATATATACATCACTGTTATTTCTTGTTAACAATACTAACTTATTCCCAAGAATAAGCAGCTTTAACTCAGTGAACACTCAGTAAAAATCAAGCCTGCATTTGGATTAGACTTCCTTATCTCTTGTGCAGAAAGGTGTGCAGTATACTGCTGCATCCATTTTCAATAAGCTACCACTAGAATTCAAGAATCTTAGCAGTAACCCACGCACTTTCAAATTGATACTAAAGACTTTACTCATGGGTCACTCCTTCTATTCTAACGAGGAGTTCCTTGAAAAATTAAGCTGATTCTTGTTGTATTGTTGATTGTGTTTACTTAAACTTATGACTTGACTTTTTTTGGGTTCATAAACATTTTATTTTATCTGTTATTGCTTTTATGTTGTAATTTCATGTACTGATATGTTCCATGACCTCGGATAATTGCTCCTCAGTTTGGCCCTACAGAACTTGATGTGTACATAAATAAATATACCAAATAACAAGCAAATTAGGCACAAAAGAGTTGATCAAAACAAAACTTTTGACCTGAACAAAGACCCTAGAGAATGAAAGTCACTGCTAAACATGGAGCAGTACTAACAAATTTTGAGTGAAGTCTCTTACTGTCTGCAAGAAGCCAGTATTCTTTTGGATTTCATGATCAATATTCATATAAAATTCGTATGAAATCTGAACCTCTTATATTATCTGCATATATTTTTAAATTTTACTTTTATGCTTCAGTCTATCTATGACTATATTGCAATTAAAAAATGCACATTCCATACTTGTTCCACCATTTATTGGTGATTAAATATTTTGGTTCCCATTAATGGTTTTATAAATTCTACATTTGTGTCTACCACAGAAATTGCATTTATAATAGCAAAAGAATAAATCACTTCTCGTTCAGACACAGCATCCAGGTTACCATTACATAACCAATCTTAAAGAACTACACTCTCTCATCTTACAACAAATCTTTGCATGTATCTTAAAGCTATACAAGTACTAACATATAAAAGAATAATATAAAGGTAGAGATAAAATTAAATATATTGATTATAACAAAAATTATAAAATCTCTGAAATATTTTCATGGAGTAAGAAGCTGAACACACTAGATCATTTTTATCATTATTTAAGACAGATTTTATTCAGTAATTGTTTTCATTTTTGTAATCTGTTTTCTGCCTTATGAATGGTGTACATATGCCATTTTAAACGTTGAAAATAAAACTCACATTAAAACAAATAACAAAGATCATAGCACTTTCTATTACTTAACAGAGTTTAAAATTGACTATCAGGTACAGAGCATTAGCAAAATTATAACATATAAAAAAGCTGAAAATACATTAGATCAGACTAATTTTAGAACTAAAGTGATGGTCCTAATACATTTTACAATCAAAACACTGAGAAATTATCTCTCTGAAGTTTTATGATATTTTTGTATTTGAAGCAAAGAATTATGTCTATAAATACAAAACAAACATTTTGTAATTAGCAATGAGTGGCAAGACAGTCTTACAATACTGACTCCAGATCAAGAATTTTAAATTTACTTACAGCAGAAACAATAAAGAAGGGGAAAACACCATTCCAATGGCAAGAAAAGCACATATATAATTTAGGCATATAACATTCAGTTTATGCAGGACTAGTCCAACAGTTGTACCAATAAGTAAAATTATATTAACAATCATGGCCACAAAGTACAGTAAAGTGAAAGTAAAAAATATGAGTGTAAGATAACAGGTAAAGCAGATATAGTGGATATGTAATGATAATGCCTGTACAGAGGACAACAGTAAGAATTTAAGGTGTACTGGAATATGATATAAATTCACACTATGAGGCCTTAATGAATTTTCAGGTGTAAGACAAGTTTGTCATAGAAAACGATGTAAGTGGAGGTCATCTATCTATAATAACAATCTTTGGTAGGTGTGTTGGAACCAACCAGAAAAATAAAAAGGAAGAATAATATATTTATCTTCCAACTAACATTTAAGATGCTTATATGCTTCCAAAAAGATAATTTGATCAAAGGAACAAAAATAGAACTACAAACATTCAATAGAAAGTGTACAAACTATTTACAAAATTCCAAAGCTCAGAATAATATACTAATTAGTAGAAATTTGGACTGGAATATCATTGGATGATACTGCAGAATGTTAATATTAGTGCTTAAGGCAATTTGGATGGTTCAAAAAGGTTCCTCTCACTGTGAAGAAGAAATTGTAAAACAGCAGTTCTTTGAGATGTGTGGACTAAGAAAATGAACAACAGCAAGGTAATGATCAGAAAGTTAGAAATAGATCAAACAGTCATGTGGCAAAACAGAGTTAAGAAAAGAATCTACTAAGATTATTGAATACTTAGATCCATACACTATTTGGCAAACATTACAAACAATGCAATGGACAAACAAGACTAGAAATTACTGTTTGGCTAAAATGAGTTGATGGTCACAGTCATAATACTGTATATTGACTTGACAAAAGGATAACATAAGTTCAAGGAAAACAAAATTCAAACTGATGTAAGGAAAAGACAGTCATAATAGTTGAATTCTTTGTTAATATCTGCATGAGCTGACTAAACCATTGTGACATATTATCCACACAGACCTCATATACAAGTACAGTTACACCATGAAAATAATCTCCGGTACATTGTATTTCTCTGGTACATGGTATTCAAATGCTATGAAAAAGATGTTGGTACTCTTAACAGCACAAAAAGCTGAAGTGCGTGACTGATTGTCAAAAATGCAGTAAAACCCCAGTTTTATGTTGCTGGATTTATGTTTTACTACTTTTTACATTCATTTTTGTTGGTCCCAGCAGAAGTCCTATTCTCTCAATGCTTTTCCATCATTAATGATTCTGTGCTACAACATTTCCACCATTTTAAGTTTTTTGACATTAGCATCACCTTTAACATTGATTTTCATACATATTTCTGCAAAAAGTGCACCGTATTCCGATTCTTGAAACAAAGCAGAAAACATAGGCTATATGCAGAGTTATTGATCATGTAATGTAGCACTCATGTGGTAAACCAGATTTTCACTGTCAGCATGCTCGGTCATGGCTGCCTGTATTATAGATTTGCAGTGTTTGGAAGGGTGGGAAATGCAGTAGCCACCAGAAAGATCGTGGGAGGCGCACATCGCCACGGCGATGGACAGTATTTGCCGCAAGTAAAGTCCCGTCCACCAGAGGGCACGCGAGAATTCGGCCACGCCCTCTGCCGGCGGAACAACAACAACTCAGGCAGCACGGGCTGTGCCCAGTCAGTTTTAAATTGGGCGTGCCTAGCAATTACTATGAAAGTCTTAAATGCTCCTTGTTTCTTATTATTAAGTAACATCTTCAGCATGTCAAATAAATGAAATCATTACCAATAATGTGAAGTGCGATGGACAACGTGAATCGTGTTAATACAGGAAAGTATGCCGAGTCACTGCATTAACGTCAATCATGATGTAAACAGTTGCTCTAGTAGCAACCTTCCTTCTGCTCATTGCATTGTGTTACAACAGCTTTAAGTTAATTTACCAGTCATTTATACAAATAAACACCACTTCTGAAGATAGCTGTCTCTATAATGGGTTTTCATGAAAGGTTTTTGCTTCTGCATGAAGTACACTACTCAATACCAAGTGCACAGTCTTAGGGTGGTACAAATTGATGTCAGAGATAGACATTCCTCCTCAAGATGCTCCGCAGCATGACAACAATTTCTATCCTCCTTCTCACCCAAGACATCCCTAAACCGAGTGACCTCCTTGTTGGCAACAGGCTGTAGATTTCGGGCCTATTGTTCTCTATTTACAAAGACTGCTAACTTTATTGTTCTAACCAATATTGTGTTATAATTTTTGTTTATCATAATTTTATAATGATTATCAGTACTACGTCTCACATTAGAACACATGTATCTTTTTACAGTGGTTTCATGAAAGATTTTTGCTTCCAAGTTGCTGATTTTTTAAATGAGCAAACTTTAAATTGTTTTAATTTCATAGGTTGAAAATATAAAGAGAATGACAGTAAGAGTAATTTATTCATTTTTCTCTTGTTGTGTTTCCCATGCTTTCCTGTATTTTACATTTTCCCATATTTTACACTTTTCTGGGTCAGTCTGTTGGAAAGTTTAAAAAGGAAGTTTTACTGCAACTTAAATAATTCTGTTAGCCATGGGTGATTGTCCTTCAAATTCCATACCTCCAAATAATCCTTAATGACTTTAATTGCATGACGATCACAATGATTTCAATGAAAGAGAAATTTTGTGGCAATAACTTCAAATTAGAATGCAGACTATTATTTGATGCAGTAAAGAAGTAAAGAGATGCTTGATTCAGTCAGCATCAATGTGTGACTTGATATGCAAATAATTTTCCATCTATGACAATAAAGGAAACTCCTGGTTGGAAAATTATATAAAATAATGGGAAGTATAGTGGACTGGTGTGGGGGGAGGAGATTAGTGTTTAACGTCCCATCGACAACGAGGTCATAAGAGACGGAGCACAAGCTCGGGTTAGGGAAGGATGGGGAAGGAAATCGGCCGTGCCCTTTCAAAGGAACCATCCTGGCATTTGCCTGAAGTGATATAGGGAAATCACGGAAAACCTAAATCAGGATGGCCGGACGCGGGATTGAACCGTCGTCCTTCCGAATGCGAGTCCAGTGTGCTAACCACTGCGCCACCTCGCTCGGTGTGGACTGGTGTGTAGGGCACAGTAACATGTAATAGGAAACAGTTAACACTAGCCTTACAACTCCTGCTCTTTTTCTAGCATGCTTGTTTGTGTAGATGTGTGTGCCTTACTGGAAAAAGAGCTACAGCTCAAAACCTAGTGTTAACTGTTTTCTGTGGCCAGTTTGTGTGTGCCTAGATCCAGTCTGGTGTGGTTAAGCTGTTTCCTTCCCCTTATTTTATGTAATTTTCTGTAGAGCAGTTCAAAAGCGAGACTGTAAGATATAAAAACTGATGATAGAACAATAGAGATAAAAAAAAATAAGAAAATTGTGTGGTAAGATTGTTCAACGGAATTTTATGTATTGTGAAATCTTTATAACAAGAATTCTAGGATGGATACAATAGTAAAAATTAGGAAAGACAACCACTCATATGAAAATAAATTATGGGTGTCACATAGACACATGGTACATCTAATAGATCAGAAAATCATATAACAAACCTATTTGGAGGGTGAAATGAATCTATACCGTAGTGTTACCTGATCAAGAATAGTTGACAATATATCCCTGCTTAGTGAGCTGTTTGATTCCATTCATATTTTGTCGATGTTTTTTTTTTGAAAATTGCATATCTTGTCTTCGTTATAGGAGTTTTCAGTATCATAATGTTGTCTGGCAACCATAATTTGAAATTTCATTATTCTTAGGAATAGTTAATTGTTATTTTCTCCATAGAATATGTTTTTGTGGTGGTCATTGTTTTCCTTATAAACATCATCTCAGAACTCCTGTTATGTTATCTTACAAACTCTTTGGACCAATGGGGTGGACTATCTTTGTTTCCCACATTATAACTTTTTTGAAAGAGTCTCTGCATTTGGTTTGAGGAAGACAGACGTGGGAAGCCAAGTCTGTGCATTTCTGTATTATGAAATGTATGCCATAACATCAAACTGTATTGAGAATGTTAATGTTTGTATTACATCAGAACTCCTCTCCATCTGAACAGGCCTTGGAAGGCCCAATGGTACTGACTGGCTGCCATGTCACCCTCAGCCCAGAGGCATCACTGGATGTGGATATGGAGGGGCATGTGGTCAGCACACCGCTCTCACAGCCGTATGTCAGTTTACGAGACTGAAGCCGCTACTTCTCAATCAAGTAGCTCCTCAGTTTGTCTCACAAGGGCTGAGTGCACCTCATTGCAAACAGTGCTCGGCAGACCGGATGGTCACCCATCCAAGTACTAGTCCAGCCCGACAGTGCTTAACTTTGGTGATCTGATGGGAACCAATGTTACCACTGCGGCTAGGCCATTGGCATTTTAAATAAGAGAGAGCAGGAAATATAAAATCAGTGAACCTTAAAAGCAGAGTCTGATTGGAAAGTAGTCATTTTAACCAGTGTCATTTATTACATAAGTGAGGAGAATAATATTATTACCCAAGTTGAATTCAAGAATATAATATGATCATCCAACATTAACAGATTTATGTTCTTTTCAAAAACGTGTCAAGACCAGGAGTTCTGAAAGAATCATAATCTGAATTTCACAGGACAACAAGCTGAGTGAACAATTTCTATGAGAAATCAAGATGAGTATATTTATTGACTGCTGCTTACTGCCACAATCAACTTAGGTTGCCCTGTCTCCAACTCTGTTTTCCTACTTAAAATACTATAATTTTCTATGTTAATTGATTCTAACAAATATGTTGAAACTTGATTATCTTCATTTAATTATGATCATGGTCATTGAACTGAGGAAACAGAGTTTTACAAGGGCAACAGAAGTCTGCATTCTTGTGGTTTGGTGTGTGTGTGTGTGTGTTTTGGATTTGATGCAGAGAAAAAGCATACTTATGCCATAAAATAATAATATTGTAGCTCAAATGATATTGTGATTTTCTTGATCTGTTACACATTACACGTATCACATATTGATGTGCCACACGCTAATTACTTGCAGATGAATGGTTGCCTTTTGATATAATAATTTGTTCACAGAAGCTATAAAATTATTGGTAATGATTTCATTTATTTGACATGCTGAAGATGTTACTTAATAATAAGAAACAAGGAGCATTTAAGACTTTCATAGAAGTTGGTAGGAAATTGAAAATAAAATTAAACATCAATGCAACTAAAATGTTGCTCATGAACAAACAAAAATGTAGGATGAAGACAAACACAAGGAACCTCAAAAAATTCTCAAGAGAGTAGTACAGTTGCGCTGGAGTGATGGACATGAAAAATACTGAAAAACTCTTTTTCAAGAAGTTAGTGCACAGAATGTACACACAAAATTATAAATATCACTGGACAAATTTCAAATATGATGCCATCTAACATAAAATCAATGAGTGTCTTATTATTTGATTATTTGTAACAAATTGTGGGAACAGATAAGGTTCCATTTTGACAGAAACAACATTTCACACCAGAAGAAAGATGAGGAGGTTAAATTGGAAATTACAAGTTTTATTTATGACAAGATGATTTTGTTTGTAGAACTAAAAGCATAAGTGGCTGATCACTTGAATGCAACAATATGAAAAGAAACAAGTCATTAGACACAAATATAGTTTCCTTGGAAGTTAAATTAACAAAGAGCAAAAGAATGAAATGAAAAAAATAATAAACTGTTAAGACCCAAACAAACTTCTTCCACTGGCAGCAAGACAACATTATCTCACACAGCCCTTGTTTGGAGCCAGTTCCCTCCATCTGATTATTATCGATTTTTAAACAAAGGTATCAACAGAAATGTCTGAAGTGGCAAAAATAAAATAATGTAAAAAAGATACATTACCCCTATAATAGGTATTTTAAAATTTTGTGAAAGACTTTTTAAACCTCTAAGATCAATGCTTCGTCTTGCAGATAAAGCAAAACCACTTCTAAAGGTAATATCACAACAAAGATATTATTTGAAAAATAAGCCTTTTAGTTTTCTATTATCATTATTATTATTATTATTATTATTTTCACAGACTGGGGATGCAAAGCAATGATGTGTGGCTCCATTTATTGAGCCCACATTACTAATACAGCTAAGTAAATGTAGAGACTCACATCTACAAATCCAATAGCTGATGAAGACTGAGGAAAAGCTGCTTCCATTTCAGTTCTGCTCACAAAAGGAAAAGAACAGTTCTGATATACAGAGAAAATTCTACGAAATTCTTCCCGAAGGCCTATAACTATCCTGACACTGGAAGTGGCAATACTGGGGGCAGTCTCTTGAGAATTACTTGAATGCAACATTGAAATAATTTCAGCCTCTAAGCCAGCATTTATAGCCTCTTTTAAGTTTTCAGGAATATTCTGAAAGATATAAGAGAATCTTAATGTTGGTTCTTGTCTTGCAAGTGCAGCAGTATCTATTTGAGGAGCAGGTCCCCTCTTGTTAGTGGCAGTGCCATGCTTTCTTTGGTGTATATTACCCAACAAATGTATAAAACGCCCAACAACTAGGTCAATGCTAGTCCCTAGTTCAGAAGACATTCCAAAGTAGAAACAGTTGCTAATAATATGTGAAATATTTCTTGGTTCCAAAAATGTGTGGTTGTCTGCTATTGCTTCTGTTAGTTCAACAAACTCACTCAAGTCTTTCTGCAAATCGGAAGTGGTGCATACATTACCATAGGTACAAAACCACTTGTGTAAAGGTGTTCCCACAACTTCAGGTGGTTGCTGACAAACTGGCCTTCCTGCCACTGCCTCTTCACGGACCAAAGTCCAGCCACTTAAAGGAATAATACTGCAGTTACAATTCCACTCGTTACCGCGTAGATCCAACCTTTGATTAACATGGAAATTAAAAGCATTTGTCACATAGTAATAAGGTGTTTACATCAGACTGTTGAAAATTACACAATCTTACAATTTAACAGAGGAATGGTACTGCACATGTGATATCTCACACATGATAGGAAAAACAAAATTAACTTTTGGGGGGTAACACTGCTTTTGAGATTCATCAGTGTAAAACCAGTTTCATAAATATTGCTTGTATGACATACTGCTACATGTCTCTTTGCAAGCAATATTACAAACTGTAAATATATAATGATTAATAAAACTGAAATAACTTCAAGAACAGAAACAAAATACTCCATAAAGCACAACAATTGAATCAAAATCAGTAAACTGTGACCTATATCAAGTACCTCATTTCAAATAAAATTTTGTCACAGTTCAAGGAATGAAAATTCTAGGATGGGATAACAACAATAGGGAAAGACCAGGATGGAATAATGACAATATTATGAAGAGGATAGTTGCTACTCAGTATATAGCAAGGAGGCTGAGTTGCAAACAGGCACAACAAAAAGACTCTCAAATAAGAAAGCATTGGATCTCCCTTGGAGTAGGAGAAAACACACATTTACATAAGAACAACTCACACACACACATGTCCACTGCCTCTGTGTGCAGAGGCCAGACGGTGACTGTGTCTGATGTGAACCGAAACCTATCTGTGGTGGGTAGCGAGGAAGTGCAGAGATACGATGAGGAGGGATAGTAGGATAGGGGTGGGGAAAGATGTTAGTACTGCCTGTGGGAGCTTGAAGGAATGTAGTGAGGACAGGACAGGACTGCTAGATACAGCATCAGTAGGCAGTACAGAAGGTAGGAGAGGGGCAGCAAGGTTCACAGGAGAGCTTCTGTGAAGTTTGGAAGGTAGGAGACAAGATACTGGCAGAAGTAAAGCTGTGAGGATGGGTCGTGAGTCATGCTTGAGTAGCTCAGTTGGTAGAGCACTTGCCTGCAAAAGGCAAAGGTCCCGAGTTCGAGTCTCAGTTCAGCACACAGTTTTAATCTACCAGGAAGTTTCAAGGATATTATTTAGGTTGTGTGGCTAGTAGAATACCACTGTGGCATGGGTGGGGAGGTAGTCAGGAGAACATTTCTCATTTCAGGGTACAATGAGATGTAGTCAAAACTCTAGTGGAAAATTTGGCTTAGCTGATACAGTTCTAGTAGTACTAAATCATAATGTAGTTCTGCTTCATGGCTGTACAATGGGTTAAGGGGGTTGTTAGATGATTGATGAGGTAAAGCAAGGGATACAAGGCTGGTATGGTAATTATGGACTATGAAGACCTTAGTGAAAACTATGGCATACTTGGAAACAGACTGCTCATCAACACATATGCAACTACCAAGGATGGCTACTCTGTATGGAAGCAACCTCTTGGTATGGAAAGGGTGGCAGCTTTAGAAGTGGAGGTACTGTTGGTGGTTGGTAGGATTCATGTGGGCAGAGATACAGATTTAGCAATCCTTGAGACTGACATCAAAGAAGGTGGCTTGTTAGGCTCAGGAGTACCAGGTGAAGCAAATAGGAGACTAGCGATTGAGGTCATAGAGGGATGTGGATAGAGTATTCCCAGCCTTGGGCCAGATTACAAATCTGAACCAGGATGGTGTTTAGTATTGTGGGTTATTAGGAAGGGTTCCTCTAGACGGCCCTGAATAGGCTGGCATAGGATGGTGTCATTCGCACACTGTTCCACCAATTTGTTTGTAAGTTATACCTTCATGGGAGAAGTAATAGTCTGTGAAAATATAGTTGCTCATGGTGACCAATGATGTGTTTGTAGATTTGGAGGCAATTGGGCAATAGGAAAGGGCATCAGGTCCTAAAGGAGCAGGAGCTGTTGAGAGTCAGTGGAGGAAGTAGTTGATGTTTTTTATATAGGAGGGTAGGTTAAATGTAATAGGTTGAAGGTAAGGTAAGATAAGATAAGATAAGATAAGATACTTTATTGTCACATAACATGTTTTTATACAATCCTTCGATTGAGAACATTGGTGACTCGTCAGTCTTTAACCTAAGTTGTTACAGTATTTTATATACTACAGGAAATATGTCATACATACATTGTTTATTATAATAAAAATACAACATTATATTTTAAATCTTTTCGTAACTCATCGAATCATTACTATAGCCTTCACACACCTATATGGAGTATGGATGTACTGAACGGGATACAAACCGCCATATAATTCTATATATAAACATGAATGTACAGTGAACTTGTATACTTTGTATCTATATGGCTTCAAAAGTATACCATTTGTACTTGCATCTTTACTCCCTATTCCTATTTATAAATTCTTCTAAACTATAACATTGCTTTTTATTCATTTAGAAATTCTTCTAGACTATAACAACATTTGCTTTTTAGGTATGTGCCAATGGTCTCCAATGTGGATTCCCCAAATATTGACCTTATCTTATTTCTGATCTTCAGAGCCATGTAATATGGAGTATTTTCATATACTGTGAGTCGGTGACAAGGTAGCATGTATCTCAATTTATGTCTAGTTTCATAGGCATGTGTGAATGTATTTCCTACAAACAGATGTGAGTTTTTCTGTTCAAAGGGAAGTATTTCATATATGAAGATGGAAGGGATTGTCATGAAGTCCAGGCTTTTGAATAGTGGTTTGCATGAATTTCTACTATTGGTTCCTGTCATTGCTCTGATTATTATTATTATTTTTTTTTTTTTTTGTAGTTTGAAGATTCAAAGGAGGTTTGTCTTTTCAGCACCCCAAAATATTATTCCATATCTTATAAGTGTTATGAAATACATGTGGTATACAGTTTTCTTCACTGTTAAATCCGTTAATTTGTGCATAAACTAAACTATTTAATCTTTTCAGTAAACTGTCCACATGGTTGGTCCATTGCAAGTTTTTATTTAAAGTTATGCCAAGAAATTTTACAGAATCAACTGTGGTCAGTTCTTTACCTGAATATTCTATTTGTGATATACATCCAGTAGTTTGTTTGGTCCTGAAGTGTATGATTTGGGTGTTTTCAAGATTTAATTTCATAGCATTATCTTTTATCCATTGTTCAAGTTCTTGTAGAGTTTGTTTTGTGGTCCTTACTAATTCGTCAGCATTTTTGCAGCAGACTACAGCAGCTGAGTCACCTGCATTAAGTATAGTATCTGTATTTACTTTGCTACGCATGTCATTTATGTGATATAAGAACAGAAGTGGTCCTAATATCAAGCCCTGGGGCATGCCTGCTTGAATTTCTTTCCAGTTAGAGCAAGTTTTCTCTCCCTTTTGATGTATCACCACCCTTTGGTATCTGTTTTTGAGATAAGATGAAAACCATCTTATAGATTTTCCATGGAAGCCATAGGTACCCAATTTTTGGAGCAGTAGCTTATGGTTTACTGTGTCAAACGCCTTTGAGAGGTCACAAAAAATACCAGATACACTTTGTTTGTTGTCAAGGCATTTACTAACTTTGGAGATTAGTTCATTTACAGCTTGTAAAGTGTTTTGTCCCATCCTAAACCCATATTGGTTATTGAGAATAATATTACCTTCTTTATTATACTTTTCTAATTGATTACATACTATTCGTTCAACTATTTTAGAGAAAACTGGGAGTATAGACACTGGGCAGAAATTTACTAAATCATCTTGTTTTCCATTTTTGTAGACTGGACAGACTTCAGCATATTTCAGTCTGTCTGGAAAGCAGCCCTCATCAAATGATTGGTTTATTATTTTACAGAGTTGAGGTGCAATGCTGTCACTGCCTGCCTTTATGATATTTGTTGGAATTTCATCTCAGCCCACAGATTTAAATTTTTAAGGGATTGTATGATGTTAACTACTTCATGCCATGATACTGCAGTAAATTTAAACTCTCTTGATTCCTGCAGTACTGCATCAGGTCTTATTATTCTCTCTGTGGGGGCACAATATCCAACCACAGTATGTGTTACCTTATGTTGCTGGCCCTTATGCCAAATGTACATTGGTGGCAGTAGGATCATCCTCAGTTAGCTTCTCTAAATTTCCTCAGTAGTGTTCCTCTAAAAGAATGATGCCTTCTTACCAAGGATTCCCAACTGAGTTCTGGAAGCATCTCTGTAATACTTCAGTTGTGATCAAAGCTACTGGTAACAAATGTAGCAGCCCACCACTACATTGCCTAGATGTCTTCCTCTAATCCAACCTGGTACAGATCCCGAACAGTTGAGCAGTACTCAAAAATAGGTCGCACTAGCATCCTATATGCGGTCTCCTTTACAGATGAACCACACTTCCCTAAAACTCTCCCAATAGATTGAAGTCAACATTTTGCCTTTCCAATAAATCCTTACATGCTTGTTCCATTTCATATCACTTTGCAACATTACAACTAGATATTTAATCATCCTGACTGTGGCAAGTAGCACACTACTAATGCTGTATTCATACATTACAGGATTGTTTATCATACTCATCTGATTAACTTGCATTTTTCTAGATTTAAAGCTAGCTGCCTTTCATCACATCAACTAGAAATTTTGTCTAAGACATCTTGTATCCTCCTATAGCCACTCAATGATGACACCTTACCATCATCACAGTGTTATCAACAAACAGAAGCAGATTGCTGCTCACCCTGTCCATCAGAACATTTATGTGTATAGAGAATAATAGTGGTCCTATCACACTTCCATGGAGCACTCCTGACAATACAATTGTCTCTGATGAACACTTGCCATTGAGGACAAGATGCTGTATTACTTAAGAAGTTTTCAAGCCACTAACATACCTGGGTATCTGTATGCTTTTACCATCTTTAACAGTCTTCAGTGGTGAAGTTCGACAAATGCTTTTCGGAAATCTAGGGATATGGAATCCGCTTGTTGCCCTTCATCCATAATTCATATGACATCATGTGAGAAAACGGCAAGCTGCATTTCACAAGAGCAATGTTTTCTAAAACTGTGCTGATTTGTGGACAGGAGCATTTTCTTGTCAAGAAACATTATTGTATTCAAACTGAATGTTCAAGAGTTCTACAGCAAACAAATGTTGAGAATACTGGTCTGCAATCTAGGGAGTCATTTCTTTTACCCTCATTATATACAGGAATTCCCTATGCTTCTTTTCAGTTAATTGGGATTTTGCACTGGGTGAGAGATTCACAATAAATGCAAGCTAAGTAAGGTGCCAGTGGCATAGTGTACTCATTCCAAAAGCAAACTGGGATTCCATCCAGACTTGGTGACTTATTTGTTTTCAAATATTTCAGTTACTTCTCTACATGAGGGATGCCTATTACAATGTACTCAATACAGAAGTGTGTGATATTCAGACTTTTCCACTTGCAGCCTGTAGCTGAGAAAAATATTTCATATTTCTTAGAAGTAAGACTAATTCAACCTTTTTTCAGTTCCTGGGCTTCACTTATGGTGATTGTTCCCAAGAAACCAGTAATGAAAAAAGGGCTTTTTGCTTCTGCGTAGACACGAGTGTGCCCAATAGTGTCACAAAATTGGATACCTATCTCCTCCAAGGATCAATGACATTTTGGATCACCTTGACAAATACAATTCTTCCAATTGTCACATTCCATCCTGGATTTTTGATTGTTTGAAAGATCAGGAAAAGGCATTATAAAGAGCTAAGTATGCCCTTTGGCCTCTGACACACTCCTCCAACTTTTAAACATTTTGCTGATACACTTTTAAAGGATGTAAGGCTGATCATGTGTCTAGTATACTTGGGTGATGTAACTGTCTTCTCATGTGCAATGAGAGAGAATACAGTACAACTGAGAAGTTTCCTAACTCATCTTACTGACACTAATCTAAATTAAAAATTGGAAAAGGGAGTTTTGTGCAGTAACAAGTGCACTACCTAGGCCATGTATTTTCAGCAAATGGTGTAAGACCAGATCTGCAGTTAACAGAAGCAGTAGACAATTTTACAGTGCCAAGGAATGTTTAAAAAACTGCAACTATTTCTGAGGTTAACACGTTACTACAGATGTCATTGCTACCCTCCCTGTTTTCCTTTCCCTGTTGCTTCATAACATGGGTTGTGAGTAACTGAATCCACTTTCCCTTCTTCCCTTTCTTTCCCCTCTCTCCTCCCTGATGAAGGAACAAAGTTCCAAAAGCTAGGAACGTAAATTTTCTGTTCTGTTTTGTGTATCTATCGGCTGTACTGAGCTAAGTACTGGCCAGGCCCTCTATCTCTTTGTTAGTGTTTGTTTCACATCTTTATATGAGATTTCCATTAATCAATAAGATACAGAAGAACACATGCTGTAGAAATGTCTTTCCTCTTCTTTCATTTCACCTTCTTTGGGGTACACTGGATCAATCATTTCTTTGTGTGTTTTTCTTTTCTTGGGGCCCAGTATTTCTTGATTTTTTCTGTTCTTCTTTTCCTCTCTTCTTCCGAGATGAATGGTTTGGACTTGTGTGTAGATTTGTCTTGGAACCTTACGTTTTCATCTTTAGTAATTAATTTAGCTGTTTGATCAATAAGTGAATTTTCAGAAATCTTTAATTCTACTCGGTCTTTCTCTGTTTCTATGAAACCAGTTGGGTTTCATTTTGTGGTTGTTGAAAAAGTCAAAGATTTGTTTGGTTAATCTGTTGGAATTCATTCTGAGAAGCTGACCATAAAAATTTATCCTCCTTTTTTGCATAGTATCTGAAAGTTTTTCAATTTTCTTGTAGAGAGTTTCATTTTTGATGTTGTTGTTGTTGTGGTCTTCAGTCCTGAGACTGGTTTGATGCAGCTCTCCATGCTACTCTATCCTGTGCAAGCTTTTTCATCTCCCAGTACCTACTGCAACCTACATCGTTCTGAATCTGCTTATTGTACTCATCTCTTGGTCTCCCTCTACGATTTTTACCCTCCACGCTGCCCTCCAATACTAAATTGGTGATCCCTTGATGCCTCAGAACATGTCCTACCAACCGATCCCTTCTTCTGGTCAAGTTGTGCCACAAACTTCTCTTCTCCCCAATCCTATTCAATACTTCCTCATTAGTTATGTGATCTACCCATCTAATCTTCAGCATTCTTCTGTAGCACCACATTTCGAAAGCTTCTATTCTCTTCTTGTCCAAACTATTTATCATCCATGTTTCACTTCCATACATGGCTACACTCCATACGAATACTTTCAGAAATGACTTCCTAACACTTAAATCAATACTGGATGCTAACAAATTTCTCTTCTTCAGAAACGCTTTCCTTGCCATTGCCAGCCTACATTTTATATCCTCTCTACTTCGACCATCATCAGTTATTTTGCTCCCCAAATAGCAAAACTCCTTTACTACTTTAAGTGCCTCATTTCCTAATCTAATTCCCTCAGCATCACCTGACTTAATTAGACTACATTCAATTATCCTTGTTTTGCTTTTGTTGATGTTCATCTTATATCCTCCTTTCAAGACACTGTCCATTCCATTCAGCTGCTCTTCCAAGTCCTTTGCTGTCTCTGACAGAATTACAATGTCATCGGCGAATCTCAAAGTTTTTATTTCTTCTCCATGAATTTTAATACCTACTCCGAATTTTTCTTTTGTTTCCTTTACTGCTTGCTCAATATACAGATTGAACAACATCGGGGAGAGGCTACAACCCTGTCTTACTCCCTTCCCAACCACTGCTTTCCTTTCATGTCCCTCGACTCTTATAACTGCCATCTGGTTTCTGTACAAATTGTACAGAATTTTTGATGTATATAATCTTATTGTCTAGAAATTTTGGTCCAATGATTTTTCTTAAAATTTTTCTTTCCTTTAGCTCAAGTTTCTCCATTTGGCCTTTGAAATTCATTTTTAGTGTTTCTGCTGCATGCAGTGCTTCTGGCTTAATCACTGTCTTGTAATGTGTAATTTTGGATCCCCATGAAAGTGATTTTTTGTTGTATGTATTTTTTGTTAGTAGAAAGGACAGTTCAAGTTTATTTCTTCTGGATTCCATTGCTTTGCTTTCCCCAGCATTCCAACTAATACATTCTCCAAGATATTTGAATTCTTTTACTATTTCAACTTTTGTTCTTGAACTTTGATGTATTTACATGAGTGCTTGATGTTTGTCAATACCTTAGTTTTTCAAATGAGGTGTGAAGACCTATTTTAGCTGCTTATTTCTTTAGTTCAAGGATTTGCTCTTGTGCTTCTTCCATTGTTTGAGCAAACAGGGCCATATTATCTGCAAAAGCAATGCAATTTACTTTAAGGTTCTTCTTTTTGCAACCCTGTCTTATACCACTCTTAATATTTGTATTCCATTCCCTGACTACTTTCTCAAGTGCACTATTGAACAGCAGTGGTGAGAGCCCATCCCCTTTTTGCACTCCCACTTTTATTTCAAAGGGTTCCAATAATTTGCCCATAAATTTAACTTTTGAAAATGTGTTTGTAAGGCTTGCTTTTATGATACTAGTTGTTTTCTTATCCAAAATCCATTTCTTCCAGGACTGATAATAGAGATTCTCTATCAATTGAATCATATACTTTTTTTGAAATCAATGAAGGAGATTATATGTCTTTGCCCTTGATTTTTGGTATGCCATGATGTTTTTGAGGTTTAGTATTTGTTCTGAACATGATCTACCCTTTCTAAAACCTCCCGGATATTCCCCAATTTGTGGGTCCCATTGTGACACTGCCCTGTTCAAAAGGACTTTAGAAAAAATCTTGTATATTATGTCAAGCAGTGATATTCCTCTGTAATTGTTGGGGTCTGCCTTCAAACCTTTCTTGTGGATAGGGTGGATGAGTGCTGTTCTTCATTCTGTGGAGATCTCTTCTTCTTTCCAGATTTTATTGAAAACACACTGAAGGGATGTAATTGCATTTTTGTCAGCTTTTTCCCATAGTTTGGCCACTATTTGGTTTTCTCCTGATGCTTCGTTGTTTTTAATTTCTGAAATGACCTTCTGCGGTTCTTCAGCCATCAGTGGTCCTAAATCTGGCTTATCATGGTTATTTGGGTTGGATTAAAATTTTTCAAGAGGTTCTCAAAGTAGCCTGCTAGTATTTTGCAATTTTCCATGTTATTGTGAGTGATGGTCCCATTTACATTTCGAAATTGGAGGGTGGGTGCTTTGTGTCTTGATAATCTTTGTTTGAAAGTTCTGTAAAACCTTCTTGTGTTGTTTTTAGTAAATTCTTCATCAATTTGGAGGAGAGTTTTGTTATCATCTGTCTTCTTAATCCTTTTTATACTTTTATCTACCAGTTTTCTAACTCTAATGAAATTCAACCTGCTTTCCTCTGTTTTCTGTGATTGCCAATTTTGCCATGATTTTTTTCTTGTTTCAATGAGGGCATCTCAATCCAGCGACCACCAGGCATGTTTTTTACTTTTTATGTTAGGTGCTATCTGTTCGGCTGTAGTAATTAGGTTTTCCTTGATATCCTCCCAGCTTCGTGTCTGAATGGTTTCTGCTGCTTTTGTGAACTCATCCGCTTTTAATATCTTTTGCGTGCTGTACTTCTGACCCTTAATTTGTTTCATGCTGCATTTTCTGTTTAATTTTAGAAAGGTTGTGGTCTGAATCCAAGTTTGCACCCCTCAGTACCCTAACATTCATGATTTCATTGCATGAAATCTTCTTGATTGCCACATGATCAAGTTGAAATTCCCCAAGGCTAGGATTTGGGGATATCCATGTCTTTTGTCTTTGTGGTAGTTTCTTGAAAGCTGTGGATTTAAGAATTAAATTGTGTGCTTGGCTAAGTTCTATTACCCTCACATCATTTCTGTTTGTTCTTTTGTGTGCAGGATAGTCTCCAACTATTTTCTTATAGAGTTCTATAGAGTTTCTTATAGAGTTGTCTAGTATAAGTGTTATACTCAAGAAAAAATTATTTGATGATTTAATCAAAACCATGTAAGTGTGAATTATCACAACATTTGATATGGAGGGAAAAAGAAGATAAAAAAAAAAAAAAAAAAAAAGCAGTTGACCATGACAACCCGGTCAATGACCAGGATTATTTATGTACTGCAGTAACATCTCAGTGCATACGTCACACAATAGCACTGACAGAGCTTTGTAGCTGCTAATACAACGCATTAAGTGATCTGTTCTATGCACCGCAGCCAGAATATATGTAGTGCTCCAATTTGTGACACTTTGTCAAAATGCTTTTACTAAAATTTTGTGGCAGTGTAAATACATTCGTTCTACTAGGGAAGCACTGCTGAGTGAAGTGATTGTTAGCTATACTCTATGCCAGTCACTACTCAACAGTACAGATATCAATATATTAGCAGAAATATAAGAAAAATTAAAACAATTAAGATAAATTAGACAAAATGTCTAACAATATAACAACACTTAAAACTATAGTGACTCTCAAAGTCAGATGATATAGCTGCTAAAGTCAACAACATTTCTAAAACAAAGGAAATTTCAACCAATTTACCAAAGAAGCTACAAACTGAAATACATTAACAATGGTTTTTGGTCTGGAAGGAGGTAATTGAGCAATTCAAAGAAGTAGATGGTAAAATAAAAAAATGGAAGTATCCATACAGAAATCCGACGATGTACATAATCAAATCTAAGAGGCACAAAATCAAGTAGTAGTACAAGAGCGGAGTAAAGATTTTGGTGAGGTAATTGGTAGCCAAAATGCTTTGACTAGTTTGGATGAGAATCTACATCAATTAATTGAATGGAAGGTACAAGAAAGCATTGTATTACATAGTGTTAAATTCTTTGAGTGACACTGTAGACCAGCAAAAGGAGATTAAGAAATTATGTAAAGCACTAGAAAATAACAGAAAGAACTTAGTAAGAAAACAGTTCTAAACAAAACTGAGTTATCAAATGATGGAAGTAGTATAGATTTACCAAAACAGTTTCCAAAGTTTAAACTTGATGAGGAAGGGTACTTATTTTGTGGGAGTATTTTCTAAATCATTACCTAAGAAGGCAGAATATCAGAAAAAAGAGACTTTGCCATTGATCATTTGGTAGCAGATTCTGCTGAACGGGGAACAGCACATGTGGAAGAATTCATATCTTGGGATGATATCCAAGAAAAATTTAAAAGAAAATATTGGTCAACTAGTACACAGGAGAAATTAACATTGAAATTGCTGGGCCCTAAGTACTGTAATAGTTTATTGGGTGCTTACAAAAACAGTGTATAGAATGTCATTTAACTAGATATAAATATTTAGACAACCCGACAGAGAAAACTTGTCTTGCTAAGATATTGGTACACTACACAGCTACCTCATTATGAAAGAGAAGAACTTTGATGCAGAGGATGGATAAGTGTTAGTGATTTAATGACCTGTGCAAAGGATTAGACACTTTAAGGAAAAAGTGTAATGGAGATGTTCAAGTACACAATTGTGGAAATGCAAATTCAGAAAATTAACATTATCCTAACACTTTTGTAAGAAAGTGGGAAACTAATTTAGGTCAATTAAGAAACACTGGTAACAACAAAAATAATTTACAAATGAGAAAATGAATACACAGTCACAATTGGTAGTATCAAGAGTAGATAATGACAGTACTAATCATGCAATACACATGAATATGCTCATAGCTAATAAAATAAAAATGGAAACTTTCCTGTTGTCATAATGGGAAACACAGAACATCCTGGAACAGGAGCCAGGATCCAGGACATGGCAATACAACACTAGTAACATGTCCACATATAGAACACATCAGAGCAAGTACCCATAAAATAAAAATGGCTCTGAGCACTATGGGACTTAACATCTGAGGTCAACAGTCCTCTCCTTCCCTCTTTCCTGATGAAGCAACCGTTTGTTGCGAAAGCTTGAATTTGTGTGTGTGTTTGTGTTTGTTTGTGTGTCTATCGACCTGCAAGCACTTTCGTTTTGTAAATCACATCATCTTTGTTTTTGGATATATTTTAACCTATGGACATCATGCACATTCATGCCCGAGACAGGATTCGAACCTGTGACCGTAGCAGTCACGCGGTTCCAGACTGAAGCACCTAGAACCGCACGGCCATACCGGTTGGCCCATAAAATACCTACATGGGAGTGGTTGTTAGACAAAGATGAGGAAAGTGTTGAAAACTACACAAAACTGATAGTTGGGGAACTATATGGAAAGAAAGTAGATATTTATGTAGACTCAGGTAGTGAGGTTTCCCTGATTTCACAAGAATTTCTACAGACAGTTTGGAATAAATACCTGTGTCCTATACTACCAACTGCTGGTGTGTATACTGTAGGTA
The DNA here is from genome assembly GCF_023864345.2 of Schistocerca serialis cubense. NCBI lineage: Eukaryota > Metazoa > Arthropoda > Insecta > Orthoptera > Acrididae > Schistocerca > Schistocerca serialis. The sequence continues at coordinate 563,176,386 of NC_064644.1, forward strand.
TTACTCTCAATAAAGGGAAACTCCACATAATGAAATCAACAGTGTAGGGAATGACAGGTTACTACTTACCGTAAATAAGAAGCATTAAGTTGCAGACTGGCACAATTGAACAACACTTACATAATGCTTTTAGCCACAGCCTTCATCAATAAAAGACAGACACACACCATTAATACACACAAACAAGCACACTTCATGCACACATGGCCACCAACTCCAGCATCTTAAGCCAGAATGCAACTATCACATGGGATGCAAACAGTGATATCGAGGGGGTGGAGAAGAGGAAGTGATAGTAGTATACAGGCAGAAAGAGAGAAGAGTGCTGTCTGGTGGAGTGTGCAAGGAGTACAATACCAATAGACACAGGGTCAGGAGGTTGTGGGGCAGGGAGGTGGGGAGAGAAAGAGCAAAAAATTGATAGGAGTGGGGAAAGACTAGTGGATGCATTGGCAGTGGGTGGCAAATAAACAGGGTGGGAGCTGAGAATGTGAAGGAGGTGATGTGACAGCAGGGGTGGAAACTGTTGGTGGAGGGTCTGGGGACAGTACGTTACTGTAAGTTGAGGCCGGGATAATTACAGGGGTGGAGAATGTGTTGTAAGGGAAACTCCCATCTGTGCAGTTCACAGATGCTTGTGGTGGAGGAAAGGATCTACATGGCGCAGGTAGTGAAGAGCCATCCATGTTGTGCCAAAGGTTGGTCTACTTTCCTCATGGCCATAGTCTGATAGTGGCTGGTCATCCTGGTAAAAAGCTGGTTGCTAGTCATATCAATATAAAAAGTTGTGCTATGATTGCAGTAGAGTTGGTAAATGACATAGCTACTTTCGCAGGTGGCCTGGCCCCTGATTGGGTAGGATAAACATGTGATAGGACTAGAACAGCAAATGCTGTGTGGGTAGATTGGGAAAGTGTTGCATCTGAGCCTTCCACAGGGATATGATCTTTATGGCAAGAAGCTGGGATTGGGAGTGGCATAGGGATGGACTACAATGTTGTGGAGGTTGGATGGGTGAAGGAACACCACTTTAGGAGGGGTGGGAAGTATCTTGGGTAGGATGTCCCTCATTTCAGGTCATGATAATAGGCAATCAAAGCCCTGTAGTAGAAGGATGGGGTTCAGCTGTTCTCAAGTCCATGGTGGTACTGGGTGATGAAGGGGACATCCCTTCGTGGCTGGTTCTTGTGGGTGGTGGGAGGATTGGGGTACAGGGGAAATGGCATGGAAGATCTGTTTGCAGACTAGGTCAGGGGGATAGTGCCTGTCTGTGAACACCTTGGTGAGATCCTCAACATACTGAGCAATAGATATTTTGTCACAGCAGATACACTGTCACCAGTTGGCCAGGCAGTATTCCCTATCCGAGGGATATTTTGGTGTGAAAGGAATGATAGCTGTCAATATGCAGGTACTGTTGGTGGTTGCTGGGTTTAATGTGGACAAGGTGCAGATGGAGCCATCAGAGAGAAGGAGGTCGACATCAATGAAGGTGACTTGACGGGTTCAGAAGGACCATGTGAAACAGATGGGAGAGAAGGTGTTGCAGTTGTGAAGTGACAGAGATAGTATGTTCTGGCCCTGAGTCCAGATCATGAAGATACCATCAGTGAACCTGAACCAGGCTAGGGGTTTGGTGTTTTGGGAGGCTAGGAATGATATAGTGAGTTTGGAGTCTGAAGAACATTGTGAAAGGTAGTGTTCAACAGCAATAAGACCATGGGCATGAGGGATGTCAGCATATATGGGGTGGCATCTACAGTGATGAGTGTAGATCCAGGAGGTAAAGGGCTGGGTATGGTGGGGAGTTGGTGAAGTTAGTGGATGGTGTCTTTGATGTGGGATTCTCGACTACGGGCAACTAGTTGGAGATGATGATCTGTCAGGGCAGAAATTCTTTCAGTGGGGGCATTATAGCCAGCCACAGAGGGCTTCCAGGGTTGTTCAATTTGTGGATTTTTGGGAGCATATAGAAGATGGGTGTGTGGGGTCTCATAGGGGTGAGGAGGGAAACTGATTCTGGGGAGACATTCCAGCAAGGGTCTAGGGCTTTAAGCAGGTATATGAGGCTGTTTTGGTCTTCTGGGGGGAGGGGGGGGGGGAGATCCCTCTGGCAGAGTTTATAGTTGAAGGAGTCAGATAATTTGCAGAGCTCCTCAGGCAGGTGGTCACTGTGATTCATAACAACAATTGTGGAACATTTGCCTGCAGGTAGGATGATTAGGTCAGAATTTGTTTTGAGGTTGAGTATGACTGTTCTTTCTTCTACTGAAAGGTAGGTGTTTTGAGGGAGGGACCTAGGGAAGGAGGGTGAAGCTAAGTTGGAGGTAAGGAATTTCTGGAAGGTGATCAGTGAGTGGTTAGGTGGGAGGGGGGAGGATTGCAGTTGGATGGTGGTATGTACTGGAAGAGGCAGGGTTCAATGTTGTAATTAGGGTGCTTATGGTAGGAGGGATTGGTGCCAAAGGAGTTTTTCCATTGCAGGGATCAGGAGAAGGAGAGTAGGTCTTTGAAAAGCCCAGCAGGGTTAATTTTGGGTGTAGGGCTAAATGTAAGGCCTTTGGATAGGACTGAAAGTTCTGTGGAGCTGGTCACCTTCCAGGAACTCCTTACCTCCAGCTTAGTCTCACCATCCTTCTCCAGGTCCCTTTCTCAGAACATCAACCTTTCAGTAGACAAAAGAACAGCTGTACACAACCTCAAAACAAATTTGACCTAATCATCCTACCTGCAGACAAACATTCCACCAGTGTTGCTATCAATTACACTTACTACCATGCAGAAGGCCTCTACCAATTATCTGACAACTCCATGTATAAACTCTGCCAGTGTGATCCCATCCCAGAGGTTCAACACAAACTCCAGTCCCTCCTTAAAGTCATAGGCCCTTCCCAGAACATCTCTCCTCTATCCACTTTCATCCTCACCCCTATGACACCTTGCACACCCACCTCCTACATGCTCCCCAAAATCCACAAACCCAACAATCCTGGACACTCCATTATGGCTGGTTATCATGCCCCCCACTGAAAGAATTTTGGCCCTGACAGACCAACATATCCAACCAGTTGCCCATAATCTAGAATCCCTTGTCAAAGACACCAACCACTATCTTCACCACCTCTCCACCATCCCCAACACTTTACCTCCGGGATCCATACTTGTCACTGTTGATACCACCTCCCTAATATGTCAATATCCCCCATGCCCATGGTCATATGGCTATTGAACACCACCTTTATCAATGTCCTTCAGTCTCCAAACTCACTACCTCATTCATCATACACCTTACTAACTTTATTCCAACCCACAACTACTTTTCCTTTGAGGGGAATGTACCGAGTGATCAAAAAGACAGTATAAATTTGAAAACTTAATAAACCATGGAATAATGTAGATAGAGAGGTAAAAATTGACACACATGCTTGGAATGACATGGGGTTGATATGTGTGACCTGAAGCCAAACTGTTGTTCATTTAAAATTTTGTTGGTTTCAAAATACCTGTATATCTGCTTACGCACACAATTTTCTACTAACTTGGATATGATTGGTACTTTTAAACGGGTCTGTAGTTATTTGGGAGGTTTCTTTCACTTTTTTTACATACAGGCAAAGCAACTGTGAGCTTAAGACAGTCGGGGAATATTCCTTCATCAAGTACTCTGTTTGAGAGTGAGAGAAGTGGCATTTCAATTTCTTTTGCTACACATTTAATGATGAGATTACTGAGTCCATAATAATCTTCTGTTTTGGAATTACTTAATTTGTTTATTGACTTAAGAATATCATTTAATGTGATTCGGGTCCAAGTGAACTTCTCACTTCTTGTCTGTTTTGCACAAGTGAGCAATGCTTATGCATCAGAGGCAGAATTGATGGGTGGGGTGGTGACGCTATTTACAAAATATTCATTGAGAATATTGTAGTCAATAGGGATACTCCTTTCTTTATTGGTAATATTAATTTCCCTTTCAATGACAGTCCAGGCAGCTTTACATTTATTTTTAGAATTTAAAATATATTCATCATTTGCACAGCACTTAGCATTTTTTATTTCTAATCTGTAAAGATTTCTCATTTTAGTGTAATTTTCCTTGTCCCTATCACTGTTATGAGATTTGTCTTTCATAATCATCAGTAGTATTCTGTGTTTGTTAAGTTGTGGGGTGTACCACTTGTTAGTATTTTGTTGCTTATGAGTAATATTACTCTGGTACCTTTTGGTTACCAAGGGGCATGTCATTTCTACTATATGCTTGATCTCTGTCAGGAAAATGGAAAAACATTTATTAATCGTTTTCTTGTTATCCATTACATGAGTCCAATCCATTTCTTTTAACTGGTTTATCATTTTGTTTACATGTTCCACTACTATAATCAGACTGACAAAAGATGCTCATGATAGTAGGAATGTGTTATAGATAGTTAGTAGATAGCAAACACAGAACTGTGCATGTTTTGTGTTGATACATGTAGAAATGAAAAAGAAAGCATGCAACAGGACATCACAAAGTGCAACAGCCACTGAGTATTTCCAGCTGCTGTGAGGGGGTCACTTTTGCCTGGAAATTGTGGCTTGGCAATATTTTGGATGGTGGAGAGAAAAGGGCACTGAGAGGAGCAGGAGATGAATTTCATCACTGGAAGCCTCCTATGTCTCAAGAGCTCACACCTTGTGAGGGTAACATAAAAGATCACATTTTTATCCCTCATACCTGACCCTCTTTAACATCTGTGACATCACATTGTTGAAGCTGTGAATTTGATAACAAGAGACCAACTGCTTTGTGTGTGGCAGGAAATGAGCCACTGTTTTGATAGTTGTTGTGTAACACATGATGCTCATATTCAATGCATAAAAATTTGAAATTTTTCTCATTCCAGGAATATTGGAATTGTTTCTCTATGTTTTGTAGTTTGGAAGCAATAAACGTTCAAAATCTGTTCCATCTTTTTGAATAGCCATGCAATTAAGAGTCTCCATAACATTAATGGTGTAGACACTGATTGTTTCAGAAATGTGTATCAGCAGGTCCTAATGTTGCGTAGTTGAAAAAGACTAAAAAACTTTTATGATATGCTTATATTGCCGACAGTTATGAGGTAACACAATTGTCAACACAGTTATTTGATCATCAGTAAAATATCAGAAGGATCTTTACACTTAAAGATTACAAATGACTCATGAATAATCTGTGACATGTCAACATTTCTTTAACAGATTTAACAAATTATACAATTTTTCCTGTTCATACCTCTGAAGACCCATGTTATGCTGTAAAAGCAGCTCCACGTCAAGATTTTCCAGTCTGTTGCCTGTAATACCAAGACGGTTGAGCTTCTGACAGTTTTGAAGTGCAGCTGCAGGTAACTGCTTTAAGTAATTATCAGACAAATCAAGCCATCGTAGTTTTGTTGTACTTTCCAGCAAATTTACATTTAGCTCAGAAGAGTGTGTGTCTTTCATCAGCAACACTCGAAGTTCTGCATTGTGGCTGTAACGTTAAATTTTGTTTAAAATTATCACAATTTGTGAATAATTAATTAAGCTTTATTTGTACATTATATTTAGCTGTTACATTTACAGCGGCTCTGTATTACTGGACAAGTTATCTTCTACATGACAAATTAAAACATTGTTTGCTATAAACAATTAAATCTTCACCAACTGTACTCACAAATTTTTATTTGCGCATAATTTTATATAAGTAAAATTATTAAAGATCTTCACACTACATCTACAACTACACACATACTTCACAAACCACAATACAATGTATGACTGCAGATATCTTGTACCACTATTAGTCATTCACTCTCCTGTTACACTCGCAAATGGGGCAAGGAAAAAACTACTATCTAAATGCATCTGTATGAGACCTAATTTCTCTTATGTTGTCTTTTTGGTCCTTACATGAAATGTACATTAGTAACAGTAGAGTCATTACTCAGTCAGCTTCAAATGCCAGTTCTTGAAATTTCCTCAATATGCTCCTTGAAAAGAATGACATCTTTCCTCCAGGGATTACTATTTGAGTTCACAAAGCATCTCCATAGCATTCACTTGTGGACTGAATCTACCAGTAACAAATCAAAAATCTAGCAACATACTTCTGAACTGCTTCCTTTAAACTGACCTCCTGGGGATACCAAACACTTGAGCAGTACTCAAGAATGGGTTGTATCAGTGTTTCTACACATGGTCTCCTTTATAGATGATCAACATTTTCTTATTCCTACACATAGTCTCCTTCATAGATGAGCTAAATTTTCTTAGAATTCTCTCAATAATCTGAGTCGACCATTTGCCTTCTCTAGCACCAACCTTACATGCTTGTATCACTTCATATCACTTTGAACCATTACAATATTTTGAAAAGGATAGCTGCTACTCACCATATAGCAGAGATGCTGGGTAACAGATAGGTACAAAAAAAGACTGTCAGAAAGCTAACTTTCCTACAGTCTTTTTGTTGTGCCTGTCTGCAACTCAGCATCTCCACTATATGGTGAGTAGCTACTATTCTTTTCATGATATTGTTATATTACATCCTGGATTTTTCATTATTTCGTTTTATACACTTACACCCAGGTATGTAATTGGTATCACTGTCAAGTAGCATACCGCTAATACTGTACAGGAACATTATAGGATTATTTTACCTCCTCATCTGCATCAGTTTCTATTTTCCCACATTTAAAACAATCTGCCATTCATCACATCAAATAGATATCCTAAATCATCCTGTATACTATGATGTGCGGCTGTTTGCTGATGATGCTGTGGTGTACGCGAAGGTGTAGTCGTTGAGTGACTGTAGGAGGATACAAGATGACTTGGACAGGATTTGTGATTGGTGTAAAGAATGGCAGCTAACTCTAAATATAGATAAATGTAAATTAATGAGGATGAATAGTAAAAAGAAACCCGTAATGTTTGAATACTCCATTAGTAGTGTAGCGCTTGACACAGTCATGTCGATTAAATATTTGGGCGTAACATTGCAGAGCGATATGAAGTGGGACAAGCATGTAATGGCAGTTGCAGGGAAGGCGGATAGTTGTCTTTGGTTCATTGGTAGAATTTTGGGAAGACATGGTTCATCTGTAAAGGAGACTGCTTATAAAACACTATTACGACCTTTCCTTGAGTACTGCTCAAGCATTTGGGATCCCTATCAGGTCGAGTTGAGGGAGGACATAGAAGCAATTCAGAGGCGGGCTGCTAGATTTGTTACTGGTAGGTTTGATCATCATGCTAGTGTTACGGAAACGCTTCAGGAACTCAGGTGGAAGTCTCTGGAGGAAAGGAGGCGTTCTTTTCGTGAATCACTACTGAGGAAATTTAGAGAACCATCATTTGAGGCTTACTGCAGTACAATTTTACTGCCACCAACTTATATTTCATTGAAAGACCACAAAGATAAGATAAGAGAGATTAGGGCTCGTACAGAGGCATATAAGCAGTCATTTTTCCCTCGTTCTGTTTGGGAGTGGAACAGGGAGAGAAGATGCTAGTTGTGGTACGAGGTACCCTCCACCATGCACTGTATGGTGGATTGCAGACTATGTATGTAGATGTAGATGTAGATGAGCAGTCATTGTCTAAGAACAACTGCTTCTACAGCTTAAGAAGTCTTTGAGCCTCTCGCATATCTGGGAACCCATTCTTTATTCTTGGACCTTTATTAACTATCTGTAGTAGGGCACTGTGTTGAATGTTTTCCAAAAATCTAGGAATGTTGAATCTGCCTGTTGCCCTGCATCCATGGTTTTCAGGATATTGGGCATTAAAAGTACAAGAACAAGTAAATACAGAATTTGAAGGAAATGTGCTTAAATAATGAGATAACATGAGAGGTGGGCATTATATCACATTCTTGGAGACATACACACATTCTTAATTTAAGTCATAATATTATACATATTTTTGACACAATGCATTTATTGATTACCATGCAAAATAAGATGGCTGACCTGATATTTTGCTAATATTTAAGTTGGCATATCCCAATGGTATTTCCTTCTTAATTAAGTTTAGCAGATGATAAAGTGTAAGTGACCTAAGTGCATGAGGGAGGACATTCTTTGAAACATCCTCTTCAGTGATGACCACTACAGAATCTCCTGTTTTCTCATTATTCATTATGTTTCTTTTCCCCCTGCAAATTTTCCTGGCATGAAGGAGAAATATATCAGTCCTTTGCCTAAATCAACATTGGTTAACAAAAGATCACAACAAAATTCTTAGCAAATTAGAGAACTATGTTGTAGCCAGTAGCATCTGTATGTTGTGGTCTTCAGTCCAGAGATTGATTTGATGCAGCTCTCCATGCTAATCTATCCTGTGCAAGCCTCTTCATCTCCGAATAACTACTGCAACCTACATCCTTCTGAATCTGCTTACTGTATTCATCTGTTGGTCTCCCTCTACATTTTTTATCCTCCATGCTTCCCTCCAGTACTAAATTGTTGATCCTTTGATGTCTCAGAACATGTTCTATGATCCCTTCTTCTGTTCAAGTTGTGCCACAAATTCCCCTTCTCCCCAATTCTATTCAGTACCTCCTCATTAGTTACATGTTCTACCCATTTAATCTTCAGCATTCTTCTGTAGAACCAGATTTTGAAAGCTTCTCTTCTCTTCTTGTCTAAACTGGTTATTGTTCATGTTTCACTTCCACACATTGTTACACTCCATACAAATAATTTCAGAGAAGATTTCTTGACACATAAATCAATACTCAATATTAACAAATTTCTCTTCTTCCAAAATGATTTTCTTGCAATAGACAGTCTATATTTTATATCTTCTATACTTTGACCATAATCAATTATTTTGTTCCCGAAATAGCAAAACTCATTTACTACTTATGTGTCTCATTTCCTAATCTAATACCCTCAGCATCACCGGATGTAATTCAACTGCATTCCATAACCCTTGTTTTGCTTTGGTTGATGATCCTCCATTCAAGACACTTTCCATTAAGTTCAGCTGCTCTTCCAGCTCCTTTGTTGTCTCTGACAGAATTACAATGTCCATGGCAAACCTCAAAGTTTTTATTTCTTCTCCATGGATATTAATTCCTACTCCAAATTTTTCTTTTGTTTCTTTTACTGCTTGCTCAATATACAGATTGAATAACATCGGAGATAGGTTACAACCCTGTCTCACTCCCTTCTCAACGACTGTTTCCTCTTCATGCCCCTTGATTCTTATAACTGCCATTTGGTTTCTGTACAAATTGTAAACAGCCTTTTGCTCCCTGTATTTTACCCCTGCTACCGTAAGAATTTCCAAGGGAGTATACCAGTCAACATTGTAAAATGCTTTCTCTAAGTCTATAAATGCTAGAAACATAGATTTGCCTTTACTTAACATATCTTCTAAGATAAGTCATAGAGTCAGTAGTGCCTCTTGTGTTCCAACTTTGCTACAGAATCCAAACTGATCTTCCCAGAGGTCGGCTTCTACCAGTTTCTCCATTCATCTATAAAGAATGTGTGTTAGTATTTTGCAACTGTGACTTATTAAACTGATGGTACAGTAATTTTCAAATCTGTTGACATCTGCTTTCTTTGGGATTGGAATTATTATATTCATCTTGAAGTCTGAGGGTATTTCGCAAGTCTCATACATTTTGCTCACCAGGTGGAAGGGTTTCGTCGTGGCTGGCTCTCCCAAGGCTGTCAGTAGTTCCATTGGAATGTTGTCCACTTCCACAGTCTTGTTTCGACTTAGGTCTTTCAGTGCTCTGTCAAATTCTTCACACAGTATCATTTCTCCCATTTCATCTTCATCTATATCGACTTCCATTTCCATAATATTGCCCTCAAGTACATCGCCCTTGTATAGACCCTCTATATACTCCTTCCACCTTCCTACTTTCCCTTCTTTGCTCTTGATATTCATAAAGGTGGTTCTCTTTTCTCCAAAGGTCTCTTTAATTTTCATGTAGGCAGTATCTATCTTACCCCTAGTGACACATGCTCCTACATCCTTACATTTGTCTTCTAGCCATCACTGCTTAGCCTTTTGCACTTCCTGTTGATCTCATGTTTGAGAAGTTTGTATTCCTTTTTGCCTGCTTAATTTACTGCATTTTTGTATTTTCTCCTTTCATCAATTAAATTCAATATCTCTTCTATTATCCAAAGATTTCTACTATCCCTTGTCTTTTTACCTACTTGATCCTCTGCTGCCTTCACTATTTCATCTCTCAAAGCTACCCATTCTTCTTCCACTGTATTTCTTTCCCCCATTCTTGTCAATCATTCCCTAATATCCACTCTGAATCTCTCTACAACCTCTGGTTCTTTCAGTTTATCTAGGTCCCATCTCCTTAAATTCCTACCTTTTTGCTGTTTCTTCACTTTTAATCTACAGTTCATAACCAATAAATTGTGGTCAGAGTCTACATCTTCGCCAGGAAATGTCATACAATTTGAAATCTAGTTCCTAAATCTCTGTCTTACCATTATATAATGTATTTGAAACCTTCTAGTATCTCTAGGACTCTTCCATGTATACACCCTTCTTTCATGATTCTTAAATCAAGTGTTAGCTATGAGTAAATTTTTCTCTGTGCAAAATGCTACCATGAGGCTTCCCCTTTCATTCATTACTCTCAGTCCATATTCACCTATTACTTTTCCTTCTCTTCCTTTTCCTACAATTGCATTCCAGTCCCCCATGACTACTAAATTTTCATCTCCCTTTATTATCTGAATAACTTCTTTTATCGCATCATACATTTCTTCAATCTCTTCATCATCTACTGAGCTAGCTGGCATATAAATTTGTACTACTGTGGTAGGCCTGGGCTTGGTGTCTGTCTTGGCTACAATAATACATTCACTATGCTGTTTGTTGTAGCTTATCTATGTTCCTACTTTTTTATTCATCATTAAATCGACTCCTGTATTACCGTTATTTGATTTTGTATTTATAACCCCATATTCACCTGACCAGAAGTCTTTTCTTCCTGTCACCAAACTTCACTAATTCCCACTTTGTCTAACTTTAACCTATCCATTCCCCTTTTTAAATTTTCTAACCTACCTGCTGAATTAAGGGATCTGACGTTCCACACTGCGATCAGTAGAATGCCAGTTTTGTTTCTTCTGATAATAATGCCCCCCTGAGTAGGCCCCACCTGGAGATCCAAATGGGGGACTATTTTATCTCTGGAATATTTTACACAAGATGACATCACCATCATTTAACCATTCAGTAAAGCTGCATGCCCTTAAGAAAAATTACGTTGTAGGTTCCCCTTGCTTTCAGCCATTCACAGTACCAGCACAGCAAGGCCATTTTGGTTGATGTTACAAGGCCAGATCAGTCAATCATCCAGACTGTTGCCCCTGCAACTACAGAAAAGGCTGCTGCCCCTCTTCAGCAACCACAGGTTTGTCTTACAGATACCTCTCGATTGTGGTTGTGCCTACGGTATGGCTATCAGTATCACTGAGGCACACAAACCTCCCCACTGATGGCAAGGTCCATGGTTCATCGAGGGGAGCTTTTGTATAAGGAACAAAATCGTGGGGGTTCCTGCATACTAATTAAAAGTTCTTTAACAGATTATTTTCAATTTCTGTTTGATGAGGATGTATTTGAAAGTTGCTATATAGAATTTGAGAGACAAAATATTCTTATAATTTCAATATACAGAATCCTAGGTAAAGAAGTGACAAAAGAAACCAAAGAGTCACTGATAGTAACTAGAAAATAGCAAAAGAAAATAATTATAATAGCTGCTGATTTTAACATTTTACTGTCCCTGCCATTGTACACCACAATAGGGGCATACAAGCTGGACATAGGTAGCACAGCAGGATAGTGTGTAATTATGCCATGTAGGGTGCACGCGACATGTAGTATGCACAGACCCATTGACAGAGATGCTTTCCTGTGCATGACAGTAGATTGGACAGGCTAATGGTTACTCGGAGTTGACCCTACGGATCTCACCTAATGTGTCATACCATGTGTTGTGCCAAGGGCTTAGCTGTTGGTCACCCACACCAGCCACACACTGAATTCCTCCCACACTCATCTCTATGAGTATTTTTACTCTCTGCTTCCCCTAGATCAACTTGCACAATGCAAGTTTGTTTCTCTCTCGTGGGGTTTAGTTCCTCAGTTATCATCAAGCCTGTGAAGTATCTGTGCCAATGGTGTAGTGAAGTGGTGTTTTCCTAGTGTACACTAGGGCCACCATGGACCTGGCATTTCTGCAATGCTGGCAGGAACAGTTGTGCCCCGAGAAGGAGCAGCAGTAGCAGCAACAATAGGAACAGATGCAGGTACTGATAGCCCAGAATGTAGAACTGCTTTGCACCTTTGTCTTGCTGGGGTGGGGCAGGGGAGGGTGGGGAGGGCAGGCATTCACTGTTCTATTTTCTATGTCACTGACACCATCCCCAAAGGCTTTGCCAGTTTTGATATGTCGATGGAAAGGTGGGAAAATTACCTGTGCCAGTTCCTGCTGCAATGCCAGATAAGGTGTATTTTTTGTCCAACTGATAATGGTGCCTTGTTGTTGTCCAGTATCACATGTTTACACAAAGCTGTCCAAAATCTGAAACCCGTAACTCAGCCCAAGAAACTTCCCCTTGATAAACTCTGTTGGTTGCTTATGCAATATTTTGGCTATCAAACCCATGCAGTGACAGTGCAGTTGTAGTTTAAACTGCACCACACGCTCCCTCAGCAGTTGTATGTGGCCAGGATCGCCAATTTGCAAGGCTTCTAGCACAGGTGTCATTTTGAGTATCCTAAATCTGCTACCTCTTATGCAAAGTTGCTAATTTAGGACATGATTGTCAGGTTAGCTTCTGAACACAAGGTTCATACTAAGGCACTGACCTTATCCAACACTTCTTTAGCCAATGTTGCCCAAATTGCAGAATCGCATGGGATTACAATGGCAATGGCAATGGATGCATTATGTGGCAGGTGGCACAACTGGGCACGCATTCTAACCAGACCCTAGTGCCCTGCAGGATATCCCAGGTGGCCATGCCTCCCACCAAGTCACCATGTCTTGCTCCCATCGATAATTCCCATGCAGTAGCATCGCGCTGCTGCCTGTCCTCACCCATGCCAAGCTTAGTAGGTTCACGCCACTCCTGGTGTTGTAATTCCCACCAGCACTGTTTTTGAGTACCCAGTATCATTCTCCCTCCACTCATCTGATAAGTCAGTGGTCCTACCTCAATTGTCATTTGTTGGGTGTTCACTGTGACTGCCCAAACGTGGAGGCCATGCATGGGGTATGCCAGCAGATAGGTTATCCAGCAACTGTTTGTGACAATTTCTTTCAGGGGCAATTCTGGTTCTCCGTGTGATATAAGAATGTAGAATGGCAACTCAGCTTGTTAGTAGTCAATTCACTGTCGGCATAAAATATCATTGAGCTCAATATATTTTCTGTTTTTGGCTTTTGGACATTGATGAAGTGCATTTAATTACAAGCAGCAATAAATAAACCCCTATGGTAACATAGCGGCTGAGCCTATATAGCCAGACAAAATATCATGCAAACGCAAATCAGTATCTGCACCAGCATACACAACATGTACACTTGTAAACAATCTAAGTACAGTACAGATTGATCAGAAATACGTAAATTAATCTGGAATTTTTTTCTACCATCAAATGAATAATTTGTCACTATGTTATCTATACAGGTTGAAGTTTGTCTACTCTCTCTCATGAATTGTGTGAAGTTGAAACCAAATGCTTGAATCAGATCAATAAATTCTGTTAATTCACTAGATTTGTTTATTATTTTATGTTTTTTGTATCTGCACAGGCCTGAAAATGCTGCTTCTGTACATAGTCGACACAGATGTTACACAGGATGATGGTGGTGTGATGGTAGCTGGGGAACAGACCCCGTGAGAGAGAAATGAAGTCATGCAAGTCAATGTATGGAAGTCCAAATGCATGTACAGGCAATCACAGGGTGAATTCAGTATGTGGTTGGTGTGTATGACTAATGACAAAGCTCTCGGCACAACACATGACACGATACATTACGAGAGGTACACAGCAGACAAACTCCAAGTAAGCACTGGCCCAACCGGTCTACTGCTGCCTGCAGGAAAAAATGTCCACCAGTGTGTTCAACCATACCATGTGTTGTGTGCACGCTCCATGCCAGGTTTCCACACTTTTCTGCTATGCTACCCACACTGGCTCATCTGCCTCCATTGTGATGCCCACTGTTGGGAATACCAAATCCTTCACCCCTGAAAGGGCCATATAGGACTGAAAATGACCAGCATTAACTGTGACATCCAGTGCACGTATCTGGGGAAACCGACACCAAACCAATCACCAAGGAATGCAATGCCAAGATCGCTCACTCAACCGCAGGAGTGCTGAGCTATCAAAAATAGATGAACCAGCCATTAGAAAAATGTGCATCACACAGTGCTTTAGTAATGAAAATACACTCTGAGACAAAAAAAAAAGTGATTCACCATGCAGGAGTTATGGAAATCGACCACAAATTGATATTCATACAATTAGCAATGGGAAATTCAAAACTGTAAACTTTGGCGGCCGATGGATAAATGTATGATGCTGCAGTGCAGTTTCACCACATAGCTGGCAATGATAGTAAACAGGTGACATGTTCATACCAGGGCATAAAGTGTTTGCAGATTTCATTCCATGTTTTCAGTTGGATAGTAACTGTGCCTGGCAGACAGGTGTGTGAACAATATACACAGATCTCAACATTTGAGAGAGGTCATGTAGTTGGGCTCGAAGAAGCCAGCTGAAGTAACTGGCGAATCACTTGACATTTGAATATTAACAATGCCACTATTGAACATTGTTGGCAGGAATGGATGAACTGTGATGAAACACAGCATCAAGAAGGTTAGCAGACGACCTGGAGAGATGACAGCATGTGAGGGCCAAGCAATGGTCTAGGAGGCACTCAGAGCCCCAGATTCATCATTATGATCTATCTGATGTGCAATTGGTGCTTCAGTGATCACAAGACTGTTAATAGACAACTAACAGAAAGGGTTCTGAGCTCACGGTGCCCCTTGCGCTGAATACCACTGATCTTTGTACACCAACAAGCCTGTTTGCAGTGGTGTTGGGTGTGTGCAGCCTGGAATCTCATTGACTGGAATAGAATTGTCTTCAGTGATGAGTCCCACTTTAGACTGAGTCCTGATGAACAAAGGAACACATGTCTGGAAATGCCATAGACAGCTGTGGGATGCCAACCTGATTGTCACCTGGCATATGGGCCAACAAACAGGTGTGATGGTCTTGGGTGCTAGTTTCATTTCATAGCAGAACTCCTTTGTTTGTCATCTGCAGCAACATTACAGCACAGCAGTATGTCCACTTCCTGTTTTGTTGTCCTTCTCAGCAAACCATCCTGGGTTACATTTCAGCAAGATAATGCCTGCCTGCATACAGCAAGAGTTTCTACTACTTCACCAGCTGGGAAGAATCTGGCACGATATCCCTGAGGAAGAAGTCCAACAATTCTGTCACGCTGAATAACTACTTGCATAAGGGCCTTATGTGGGCCAATGAGTAATTGCTTGCGTAAGGGCCACTGGTGGAGCAATGCTCAATTTGAGAAGCTCTTCTCTTGAATAAAATCATCCAATTTTTCTGAAACTGTCTGAATTGTTTGTCTGTACAAATACATCACATCTACTGATTTCCATCCCATTCAGATAATTCCTTTGTGGTGTGTCTTTTTTTTATCCTTAGAGTGTATAAACTTGTTTTATCGTAGGCTTCATGAAAAATACTGGGCAGTGGACCATTCTACAAAAAATTCTAAAAATTTTGTCAGATGTCTTCAAAGAATATTGCATGTTTTTAATGCAATATTGCCCCTACAGTCTGCCACAAAAAAGACAAGCAAGCAGAAATGGATACATAACTGTTGGTATAAAGGTGTCAAGTGCCAGGAAAAGATAATTGCATAATGAACTGAAAAGTAATGCAAATATAGATTTTATAAACTATGTAAAAAGGTCTAAAATTGTATTTGGAAGGAAGATTCTGAATCACACAAATAAATCAAAGCCAATATGAAACAATGGAAAGTCCAGGATAGAATAATGACAATATTGCGAAAAGGATAGATTACTACTCAGCACATAGTGGAGATACTGAGTCACAGATAGGAATGACAAAAAGACTGTCAAACAAGTAAGCATTCAGCCAGAAAGGCCTTCATTGGAATCAGACAACCTCCCTCCCCCCCCCCCCCCCCCCACACACACACACACAAATGCAAGACACAAACACACATATGACCATAGACTGGCTCCTGAGGACAGAACTGATCTCATGGAAACAGATTCTGTCTACCTCTTGGGGATATTTCTGGAAACAAATTATCCTTGTCTTCTCCTATAAGCTAAGTGGTGAACAAGCTAAACAGTCTTGCATTCACAATGACAATGTTGTCCTACAATAGTGACATGGACACTAGGAAAGTTGTTTACCACAAAGATTTTGAATCCACTGTGAGATATTGAATAATCATTTGAAGGAATGCAAGTGCAGCAAATAGGATATTGTAACTACAATAAATTTAACTGGTGTTAGAAATATGTGCATTACTAAGCCTAGGGATTCATACTGACTGTTATTCATGGATCTAGATATTTTAAGTATTCCGTATATTTACATTTATGAACTGTTTACCTTTATATGTACCAATCCACAATTATTTATGACACAAAAAACAAAGATAATTTCACAGATTAAAACTCATCTCCCAAATTCCTCAAAACAGGACTATGAAAATTTATAACAAATTAAACGTTAAAAACTTTCACGATATGAAACTAGGCTTATTGAAGATAAAATTACATGCCACATTAGTGCAAAAATGTTATTATTCAATCATGGAATTTTTAAATGGTGATAAACATTCCTTTGTGGAGTAGTGTAACAAATTAGTAATTATGATTTTAAATTGAGATCAATTACAGATTTTTTTGACACACTGAATGTATCTCAGTTAAATTATTTGTATTGATGAGTCTCCTGCACATTAAATCAATGGTTTAAATGATGGGAAGACCATATTGGAATATCAATAATATTAGGAAAACTCATGCATGTCACCACAAATCACCAGCAGCTCAGACCGGAATGTAACTATCACAATGCATGAAAGCAACAATCTGGAATGGAGTGAGGAGGGGAAGCAGGAGGGATAGCAGCTTACGACAGGAGGTGAGAGGAACCACTGCTACCTGGCAGGGCATGCAGGGATTACATGGTGGCATGATAAGACTGCCAAGTGCAGTAGTGGAAGGCTATGGGAAAGTGAGGCATGGGGAAGAGGGGACAGTGTGCAGAAAAGGAGAGGTGCAGTGAAGGGGAAAGTATGGGTGGATGTGTTGGCAGAGAGCCACACACAATGAGGGGACGTGTAAAAAGGCAGAAGGGGGCAGAAACTGTTGGGTGGAGGCCAGTGTAGCTTCAGGAGCACAGAGTGTGTTGTAAGGATAACTCCCATCAGTGCAGTTCAGAAAAGCTGGTGGTGGAGAGGAGGATCCAGATGGAGATGGCCCAGGTTGTGAAGCAGCCATTAAAATCAAGTATGTTATGTTTGGCTGCATATTGTGCCACAGAGTGTTCCACTTTGCTCTTGGCCACAGATTGGTGGTGGCCATTAATCCAAATCCTTGATCTGGACTTAGGGCCAAGACACTTATCCTCATTCTTTCACAACCTCACCACCTTTTCTCCCATCTGCTTCACCTGCTCCTCCTCAACCCAGTGAGCCACCTGCCCGGACACTGAACTCCTCCTCTATGATACCTCCATCCACACCTCCATCCACATTAAACCCACCAATCACCAACAGCACCTGCATTTCGACAGCTGCCATCTCTTCCACACCAAAAATCCCTCCCGTACAGCCTGGCTACGTGGGGAGTGCATATCAGCAGTGACAAGAGCTCCCTTGCCCAGTATGCTCAAGGTCTCATCAAGCCCTTCGGACAGGCACTATTAACCAGACTTAGTCCACAAACAGATTTCCCATGCCGTTTCCCCAGACATCTCAAATCCTCCCACCAACTGCAAGAACCAGCTACAAAGGAACATACACTTCATTAGTACCACACTGGACTGGAACACATCCTTCATCAGGGCTTTGATTATCTATCATCATGCTCAGAAATGAGGGACATCCCATCTAAGATTCTTGCCACCCCTTTTAAAATGGGGTTCCATCACCTCCCAAACTCCACAACATTCTAGTCCATCTCTATCCCACTCCCACTTCCAGCCCCTTGCCTTAGGGATCATATCTCTGTGGAACAACCCGGTGCAAGTCCTGCCCTATCCACCCACCCAGCACTTCCTATGACAGTCCTGTCACATGCTTATCCTACACCATCAGAGGCCTGGCCACCTGTGAAACTAGCCAAGACATATACCAACTCTGCTGTGAATGCTGCACAACTTTTTATGTCAATATGATTACCAACCAGCTGACCACCAGGATAAATTGCTACAACTGTGAGCAAAGTGGACCACTCTGTGGCACAACATGCAGTTGAACATAAAATGGCTGCTTCACAACCTGGGCCATTTGGATCCTCCCCTCTACCTCCAGCTTTTCTGAATGGTGCAGATGGGAGTTATAATTACAATACATTCTCCAATTTGGAAATTATTTTGGCCTCAACATACAGTAAGCTACTGCCCCACACCCTTCTCCCAACAGTTTCCACCCCCTATCTCCATGACCTCCTCTCTTTTTACACTTCACATGTCCCCTCACTCTCATTGTGTGCTGCCCTCTACTAACACATCCATCCACCTTTTCCCCTTCCCTGCTACTCTCATTTTCCACTCCCTGTCTCTGCACTGGCTCCTCTCCCCCCACCTGCACCTTGCTATCCCCAGTCTAAATTGCTGCTTTCATCAAACATGACATTTGCATTTTGGTCTGAGCAGCCAGAGGCAGCAGTCATGTGTCCATGGGGAGTAATTGCTTTTCTGTATGTGTGTGTATTTTTTTCTGTTTGGCCAGAAGCTAATTATGTAACCATCTTTTTGTAATGCCAGTCTGCAACTGAATGTGTCATTTTTATGGTGAGTAGCAATTTACCATTTTCCCAACATTGTTAAATCAATTATTTATTTATGTATGTTATGAGCTAATAAAATTCTGATTCTGATTCCAACGTAATCAAGTAAATATTAAGTTACTAATAACAGATAAACAACAGATAAATAATAAATCTGAGGAGGCAACAGCTCTTTTCAATGAAGCAGCTTTCTTATCAATTTACTTCATTTAATTTAGATGACACAAGTGTGAAATGCATCAAGTGATGGTTTATTATCAATATAGTACACATATTAATTCTCTATGATGTCTTCTTTGTCTCATGTTGATGTACACCTTAATGAATGAAGTTGTGCTGATGCATATTTAAAAAGAATACTACTTCTACAGAAAAGAGCAATAAGACACATACATGGGATGGGACATAGAGATTCATGTCATGAAGTGTTTGTGCAGCACAAATATCTGACAATATATTCTCTGTACATCTTCAAAATAGTTGTATTATTTATAAGTCAACCAACAGAAGCTATCAAGGGCAGTGATGTACATGATCCCAACACTAGAACAAAGTGTAACTATTTCCATAACAGAACAATGTCAAAAATGACTGATAGAAGTCCATACATCAGTGGTTTCATTTGGTATAACAAGCTACCAAACTCTCTGAGAATGTACATGGGAAATGTTTTTAAAACAAAATTAAAATCTTTTCTAATAGAAAAATGTTTATATTCTTTCAACGAATTTTAAGATAGTGATAGTAACATGAGGCATTAGCATATCAGTTGCAATATGATAAATGTAAAAAATTGACATAAGAAGCAACAACTACAGAATAGAGAGTATTTTATAAGTGTAAATATAGCCATAGTATTAAGCCTGACGTTTGCAAAAGCCATCATTACAATGGCTCCGTGCAAAGAAAATGTAAATAAATAAATAAATAAAGGAGTTGTGTCATAATGGAGAGTAGACACAATGCAATGATTCACACTGAAGGGCTTTGCAGTAAATGTATAACTTTGTTTATTAGTATTAAATAGCTAAATACTCCGATTAGATTGTTGATGTCATCCACATTGACAGGTTCCTAATCATGATTTCAGTAACTTCAAAATCAAGCTCAAATATTAATTAGAATTTTATGTAATGTTGTCAATAATTGGCTGACTAAACCGGCAAATTAGAAATGTGCCCTGCCCAGGCAGCTACAAAACAGTAACTAGTTTTCAAGCAGTCTAGAACTAACTTTCACACTGGTACCACGTACTTACTGGAAGTCGATGTTGTTGTTGTTGTGGTCTTCAGTCCTGAGACTGGTTTGATGCAGCTCTCCATGCTACTCTATCCTGTGCAAGCTTCTTCATCTCCCAGTACCTACTGCAGCCTACAACCTTCTGAATCTGCTTAGTGTATTCACCTCTTGGTCTCCCTCTATGATTTTTACCCTCCACACTGCCCTCCAGTACTAAATTGGTGATCCCTTGATGACTCAGAACATGTCCTACCAACTGATCCCTTCTTCTAGTCAAGTTGTGCCACAAACTCCTCTTCTCCCCAATTCTATTCAATACCTCCTCATTAGTTATGTGATCTACCCATCTAATCTTCAGCATTCTTCTGTAGCACCACATTTCGAAAGCTTCTATTATCTTCTTGTCTAAACTATTTATCATCCATGTTTCACTTCCATACATGGCTACACTCCATACAAATACTTTCAGAAACGACTTCCTGACCCTTAAATCTATATTCGATCTTAACAAATTTCTCTTCTTCAGAAACGCTTTCCTTGCCATTGCCAGTCTACATTTTATATCCTCTCTACTTCGACCATCATCAGCTATTTTGCTCCCCAAATAGCAAAACTCCTTTACTACTTTAAGTGTCTCATTTCCTAATCTAATTCCCTCAGCATCACCCAACTTAATTTGACTACATTCCATTATCCTCGTTTTGTTTTTGTTGATGTTCATGTTATACCCTCCTTTCAAGACACTGTCCATTCCGTTCAACTGCTCTTCCAAGGCCTTTGCTGTCTCTGACAGAATTACAATGTCATCGGCGAACCTCAAAGTTTTTATTTCTTCTCCATGGATTTTAATACCTACTCCAAACTTTTCTTTTGTTTCCTTTACTGCTTGCTCAATATACAGATTGAATAGCATTGGGGATAGGCTACAACCCTGTCTCACTCCCTTCCCAACCACTGCTTCCCTTTCATGTCCCTCGACTCTTATAACTGCCATCTGATTTCTGTACAAATTGTAAATAGCCTTTCGCTCACTGTATTTTACCTCTGCCACCATCAGAATTTGAAAGAGAGTATTCCAGTCAACATTGTCAAA
This sequence comes from Schistocerca serialis cubense, assembly GCF_023864345.2. Taxonomy (NCBI): domain Eukaryota; kingdom Metazoa; phylum Arthropoda; class Insecta; order Orthoptera; family Acrididae; genus Schistocerca; species Schistocerca serialis. Next base: position 563,197,836 of record NC_064644.1, read on the forward strand.
AGCTTTCTCTAAGTCTACAAATTCTAGAAACGTAGGTTTGCCTTTTCTTAATCTTTCTTGTAAGATAAGTCATAGGGCTACTATTGCCTCAGGTGTTCCAACATTTCTATGGAATCCAAACTGATCTTCCCTGAGGTCAGCTTCTACCAGTTTTTCCATTCTTCTGTAAAGAATTCGTGTTAGTATTTTGCAGCTGTGACTTATTAAACTGATAGTTTGGTAATTTTCACATCTGTCAACACCTGCTTTCTTTGGGATTGGAATTGTCATATTCTTCTTGAAGTCAGAGGGAATTTCGCCTGTCTCATACATCTTGCTCACCAGATGGTAGAGTTTTGTCAGGAGTGGCTCTCCGAAGGCTGTCAGTAGTTCTAATGGAATGTTGTCTACTCCAAGGGCCTTGTTCCAACTCAGGTCTTTCAGTGCTCTGTCAAACTCTACACGCAGTATCATACCTCCCATTTCATCTTCATCTACCTCCTATTCCATTTCCATAATATTGTCCTCAAGAACATCGCCCCTGTATAGACCCTCTATATACTCCTTCCACCTTTTTACTTTCCCTTTTTTGCTTAGAACTGGGTTTCCATCTGAGCTCTTGATATTCATGCAAGTGGTTCTCTTTTCTCCAAAGGTCTCTTTAATTTTCCTATAGGCAGTATCTATCTTACTCCTTGTGAGATAAGCCTCTACATCCTTACATATGTCCTCTAGCCATCCCTGCTTAGCCAGTTTGCACTTCGTGTCAATCTCATTTTTGAGAAGTTTGTATTCCTTTTTGCCTGCTTCACTTACTGCATTTTTGTATTTTCTCCTTTCATCAATTAAATTCAGTATCTCTTCTGTTACCCAAGGATTTCTACTAGCCCTCGTCTTTTTACCTACTTGATCCTCTGCTGCCTTCACTATTTCATTCCTCAAAGCTACTCATTCTTCTTCTACTGTATTTCTTTCCCCCATTCCTGTCAATTGTTTCCTTATGCTGTCCCTGAAACTCTGTACAACCTCTGGTTCTTTCAGTTTATCCAGGTCCCATCTCCTTAAAATCCCACCTTTTTACAGTTTCTTCAGTTTTAATCTACAGTTCATAACCAATAGATTGTGATCAGAGTCCGCATCTGCCCCTGGAAATGTCTTACAATTTAAAATCTGGTTCCTAAATCTCTATCTTACCATTATATAATCTATCTGAAACCCTTTAGTATATCCAGGGTTCTTCCATGTATACAACCTTCTTTCATGATTCTTGAACCAAGTGTTAGCTATGGTTAAGTTATGCTCTTTGCAAAATTCTACCAGGTGGCTTCTTCTTTCATTTCTTAGCCCCAATACATATTCACCTACTATGTTTCCTTCTCTTCCTTTTCCTACTGTCGAATTCCAGTCACCCATGACTATTAAATTTTCATCTCCCTTCACTACCTGAATAATTTCTTTCATCTCATCATACATTTCATCAATTTCTTCATCATCTGCAGAACTAGCTGGCATATAAACTTGTACTACTGAAGTAGGTTTGGGCTTCGTGTCTATCTTGGCCACAATAATGCGTTCACTATGCTGTTTGTAGTAGCTTACCTGCACCCCTATTTCTTTATTCATTATTAAACCTACTCCTGCATTACCCCTATTTGGTTTTGTGTTTATAACCCTGTAGTCACCTGACCATAAGTCTTGTTCCTCCTGCCACCGAACTTCACTAATTCCCACTATATCTAACTTTAACCTATCCATTTACCTTTTTAAATTTTCTAACCTACCTGCCCAATTAAGGAATCTGACATTCCACACTCCGACCCGTAGAACGCCAGTTTTCTTTCTCCTGATAATGACATCCTCTTGAGTAGTCCCCGCCCGGAGATCCGAATGGGGGACTATTTTACCTCTGGAATATTTTACCCAAGAGGACGCCATCATCATTTAATCATACAGTAAAGCTGCATGCCCTCAGGAAAAATTACAGCTGTAGTTTCCCCCTACTTTCAGCTGTTCGCAGTACCACTACAGCAAGGCCGTTTTAGTTAGTGTTACACGGCCTGATCAGTCAATCATCCAGACTGTTGCCCCTGCAACTACTGAAAAGGCTGCTGTCCCTCTTCAGGAACCACACATTTGTCTGGCCTCTCAACAGATACCCCTCCGTTGTGGTTGCACCTACGGTACGGCTATCTGTATCATTGAGACACGCAAGCCTCCCCACCAACGGCAAGGTCCATGGTTCATGGGGGAAGTCAATGTAATGTGTTATTTGACTTAAGTAAAAGAAATGTTCAAAATCAAAAACATTTGTGTTTCATCTCGTATGAGAATTAAAGTCATGTGGAGATTTTTGTAAATTTGCAATGGTGCTTAATAAGTGAAGATCAAAATTGTTGGATGTAAGGTCCACTAGTTATCCAAAACACCGTTTTTTCAAAGTTCCCAAACATGTTTCAACAGCTTTGTCCATCCCATCATCAGTGGGTTTATGTTTTATTTAATCTTTACATTCAGTCTGCATGGTTTTGCAGGACCAATTGCATATTATTTCGTACTGGTAGCTTGTGTTTTTGTGTGGCAAACCCTTTTTCCTCAGCATCCTGATGAGGTGTTGCGAAGCACTCATAAATATAATATATTTTCAAAAAATTGGTCATAAAGAGCATTTTACACCTCACCAAAACACACTGTGCACAGAGCACAGAGGTGCTGAAACATGTTTGAGAACTTCGAAAAAACGGTGTTTTGCATAACTGGTAGACCTTACATCCAACAGTTTTAAGTGCAAGCACAAAAAATGCAAGAACTGCAAATCCAAATGATGAAGTGAAGATCAGACTCTGTAAACTTACATTCAGGTATTGTCATTATATTGGCCCTAAAGACTATTTTTTCCTTATTTTACAATAAAATAAGGCAGCTTCTTCTTATTTTGAGATTTTCACTGTAGTGGCATCTACACTTTCATCAAGATCTATACTCTGAAACGACTGTGAGGTGCATGGAACAGGATACATCCGATTGTACCAGTTATTGGGGTTTTGTCCTATACAATTCGTGTTTGGAGCATGGGAAGAATGATTGATTGATGCCTCTGTGCACACAGTAATTATTCTAATCTTATCCTTATGATCGATATGTGTGCTATACATAGAGGTTTGTGTATGTACCTAGTGTAATCATTTAAAGGTAATTCCTGAAACTTTGTTAATAGACTTTCCCAGGATAATTTATATCTGTCTTCAAGGGTCTGCCATTTCAGTTTCTTCAGTATCTTTGTGACACTCTTTACATGGATTAAACAAACCTGTGACCATTCATGATGCCCTTCTCTCTATGCATTCATTATCCCCTGTTAGTCCTATCTGGTACAGGTCCCACAAACTTGAGCAATATTATAGGTGATTTGTAAGCAATCTCTTTTGTAGACTGATTGCACTTCCCCAGTAGTCTACCAATAAACTGAAGTCTACCATCAGCTTTACCCACAACTTAACCTATGTGATCATTCCATTTCATATCCCTACAAAGTGTTACACCCAGGTATATGTATGAGTTGGCTAATTCCAACAGTGACTCATTGATATTATAGCCCTAGGATACTACATTCTTTTCATTTTATGAAGTGTACGATTTTATATTTCTGAACATTTAGAGCAAGCTGCCAGTCTCTGCACCATGTTGAAATCTTATCAAGATTTGACTGAATATTTATGCAGCTTCTCTCAGATAGTACTTCAGTATAGATAACTGAATCATCTGCAGAAAGCCTGATTTTATTATTAATACTGTGTGCAAGGTCATTAATACACAACAGGAACAGCAAGGGTCCCAACATACTTCCCTGGGGCACACCCAAAGTTACATCTACATCTGACGATGACTCTCCACCCAAGATAACATGCTACGTCCTCCCCATCAAAAAGTCTTCAGTCCAGTCAAAGATTTCACTTGATATGTAATATGATCATACTTTTGACAATAAGCATAGGTGCAGTACTGAGTCAAATGCTTTTCAGAAATTATGAAACACTGCATCTATCTGGTTGCCCTGATCCAAAGCTTTCAGGCAAGTTGGGTTTCACTCACTTGATGTTTTCAAAATCCATGCTATTGGCATTGAGGAGGTCATTCTGTTCAAGATACCTCATTATGTTTGAGCTCAGAATATGTTATAAGATTCTACAACAAATCAGTGTCAAGTATATTGAACAGTGGTTTTCTGGATCACTTCTACTACCCTCTTGAGGCTTCCCACTTGCCATTCCATCACTCGTTGTCAAATGCATGCAGTCTGAAACTGGCAGAGAAAAAAGCCAAGGGGACATTGAGACAGCTTCATAAGACACAAGGTAAGCAAATCTCCTCCTGTTGAGCCAGGAAAATTGCAAGAAGTTTGATGGGCACTCTCATTAACAGTTGACTGATGTAGCCCACCACAAGCAACAATTTGCTAAGAACAACTTGCACTGTTGACATGTCTGACACAGTAATGTGTCACAGCAGGAACATTCCACATCTCATTATACTCAGGAAGGGGAGGATGCACAACAAGGCCTCTTCTTGTACAAATCATCCCTTAAACACACTGAAATTCCCTGGCAGACCTCTTTGTTTGCTGTCTGACCAGGTGGTACAAATTTCTCACAGACAATGCCTTTGCAGCCAAAATACACATCTTGACCTTTGTCTAGTTAATGCGCACTTTTCTGTATGAGGAGACCCTTTGTCCAACCACTGTAACAATTGTGTTCATCAGCTGTTACAATGGTCTTAAGGAAGTGAACATTACCATTTGCAGTAGCAAGCAGTTCCTAGCTGTTTAAACACAGATCTGCTTCCTACTGTTAATCAACAAATGCAGAATGAATTTGTGCTGACATGATGATCACAAGTTTGTCACTCAAAATTTGATGGCATGATCCTACACTGATGCTCAGTCATCTGCAGCTTCTTGAGCAGTTAATTGATGATTTCTACAGATTACACGACAATCTTTCTGTCATGATCATCATCTGTTGACGTGGAAGGTTGTCCAGACCTGGGATCCTCACTGATCTTCATTCCACCCTGTTCAAAATGCTTAAACCACTTGTAGTATTGCGTGCAACTCATACCCTCCCCATATACACACACACCGATGGCAGGGTGACAGCAGCAAAGCAGCCAGAAGCACTTGCACAATGTATGAGGATAATTTCATTGGACAGAGCATTGCAAGAAAATCATTTTCTCATTTTAAGGATGGTTGTTTTGACATTAATGACCCTCCACATTCAAGAAGACCTTTGGGGTTTGATGAAAATCATTTAAATGCATTCAACCACAACTATCCACACCAGTGTATGGTACTCAAGAACCGGCAAATGCAATGAACTATGATCATTCCATTATCATGCAACATTTGCATGCAATGGGGAAGGTTCAAAAATCAGGTGTATGTGTAATGTATGCTCTAAGCTAAAATCACAAAAAGCAACAGGTGGCCATGTGCATCTCTGCTTGCTTGTCATCATTTGGCTCATGAACAACACCTTGCAGATGCAATCTAAGAACAATGACCAGAAAGACCAGGAAGATGTTACTCCACAATAATGCCTGCCTGCATTCTACTAGACTGACAAAAAATACTACATGGGAGGTGAGTTGGGAAGTAATTCTGCACACATTTTATTCACCTGATCTTGCACCCTCAGATTTTCACTTTGTCTGTTCTCTATTGAACAACCTTCAAGGAACTTCCTTTCTGGATGAAAATGGGGACCAAAAATGGCTGGATGAGTACTTTGCCACAAAACCTTGTGATTTCTACAGTCATGGAATTGAAAAGTTACCCCAGGATTGGTAGACTGTTGTAAATAGTGGAGGAGAATATATTATTGATGGCTAAATTCTCTGTTATGTTTATCTGTTGTGTCCATTAAACTTATGGAAAAATGCTATGAACTTATGCACCAACCTAATAATTCACAAATAATAACTTTCTTTAAGAATAAAAATTACTTACAAAAGATTATAATCATATGATTTGTAAGAGCACTTCATTCGATATTAAGTATTGATTAATGAAGATTATATGAAGTATGAAAATGTTTGCTACCACAGAAATGGAGGTTAGTTAGTTCACAGCCACTATGCAATTGAGATAAATTGTAATAGATGGCTGTTGGATTATATTCAACAAACAGTTTTGTGAACACTGGAGTTACACAAAACTAGTAATTGCCAAGGTATATGGACCTTTTCATAAAAATAAAAACTTAAATTTGTTCAACTGGGTTGTTCCAATATATTTTCTCACTGTAACACATTGTCTCATAAGTAGAGATATGATAATATTACTACACTTGTAATATTAATTTAGCTAATCTGAGCAGCAATTCAATAATGAGAGATTCTTCAAGTACAAAAATCACCTCAGATCTTTATTAATTTAGCTAATCTGAGCAGCAATTCAATGATGAGATATCCCACAAAAACAACAATCACCTCAGACCTTCCAACCTTCTCTTAGTCACCATCTGCCACTGGCTCTTTATTTGAGTGAGCAGCTGGCTGGTGATCATAGCCCCTTAAAAAGCTGTGCAGAAATAGCAGCAGATTACATGACTATTTTTGTGAGTAGTCCTGGTTCTAATAGTGTAGGAGAATCCTGTGATGGTTGGAAGAGAATGTGCTGGGTGGGAACTTGGGACAGGTCTTATACCTGGCTCTTCCACACAGATATGACCCATGTGACAGGACATTGCAAAAGGGCATGGCATAAGGTCAAACTTTGATGTTTCGTAGATTTGGTGGGTGACAGATTACCCACTTTGAAAGAAATAGGATGGATATTGGGGGAGGTACTTCACTTTTTAGAGCATGATGAAAAATAGCAGATACCCTGCTCAAAAATTTAAGTTGTTCCAGTACGCGTCAGTATTGGATGACAACATGAGTGCTCTACTGGATCTGGTCAGAAGAGACAGGTGCAGTATTGGGAACATGTGTGAATATGGTGGAATGATCCATTTGTGGACAAGATGTGAGCAGCTGCAACTGCCTCTGAGGCACATCAAGACCTTCAGAATATTGGCATAACTGTAGATATACCACCAATGAGTGGGTTGATTGTTCTGAAGACACTTTTTGCTATCAAAGGACTGGCCTAGTGTTGAAACGGAGGTACTGTTGATGTTTGCTACACTTTATATGGACAGAGGATCTAAGAAATCACTGTTTGACACTGAGGAGGGTGATGCGATGAAGAGGACCACTTAAAAGTATCATCAGTTGACTTAAGCCAGACATGAGGCTTAGGTTTTAGGGTGGTTATGAAGAATTCCCCTAAGTGTTGCATAAAGAGATTCATGTATGAGAATGCTACAATGATCATCTGAGGAATTTATTTCCACATATTCCCTACAAAGAAAAAGTAATTGTAAGGATATATGTGATTAGTTGTGTAAGGAATGGTGTTGGGTTTAGAGATGATTGGAGAGGTAATGTTTAATGGTGGCAAGCCTTGGGCATTGGGGATTAGTGATAAGGAAGTGACATCAACTGTGTCAATCAGGAAATCTAGTGGTACAGTAGTGTGTTGGAAAGACAATGAAGGAAGTATCTAGCATCCTCATTATATGAAGTTAGGTTGCAGGCAATGGATTGGATGTGTTGGGAAACTGGGGTAGAGATACATTCTGTTGGAATACAGGCACCAGCTACTATGAGGTGTTCAGTGTGGTTATGTTTGTGGACTTTAGGAAGTATATGTGAGGTCAGAGTGCGGAAGGTGGCTGACATGAGGAAAGAGTTGGACTTGAGGGTTGGATTGGGGGATTTTTCTTTTTTTTCTTTTTTTTTTTTTTTTTTTTGCCTAAAAGAATTTCATATGATTTTGTACACGATGTGTTATAATTCAAGCTAAAATCTGTAAAATGAAATTACTTTATTTTCTTTATTACAATCGATGTGTACTAGCTCTGAATGTATTTCAATTTGCTGATGATACGAGTGTTCTAATTACAGGGAACTCAGAAGAAACTCTTGTAAAAAACATAAAAGAAACCACTGACAGGCTAACATGTTACTTTGATGCCAATGACTTAAAAATAAACACTGAAAAAACTGTAGCTATGGATATACACACAGCACAAACAAAAAATCTGATGTCACCCAATCTAGAGCTATACGGACAGACAATTGCCAAAACAGTGTGTACCAAATTTCTTGGACTTCATCTACAAGACAACTTGAAATGGAAAGCACATATTGAGCAAATGAACAAAAAATTAAGTACTTCTCGTTTTGTGTTGCGCACATTAAAAAACAAAACTGTACCAGCTACAACACCCTTCAGTGTGTATATTATGCAGTTGTACACTCTCACCTCCGGTATGGGATTATGTTCTGGGGAAATTTTGAAGATGCCATCAAAACATTCAAAATTCAAAAAAAAATTATAAGAATAATGGGACGAGTAGATAATCGCAAATCATGTAGACCATTGTTTCAAAAAAGGATGATCCTGCCACTTCCTTGCGTATATATACTTGAAAATATAATGTATTTAAAGCAAAATTTACATACAAAAAGACCACTCATCACTCAAAATCACACAACACACAGCTATGATATGAGACAAAAATTGGATGTACATGTTCAAAGTGCCAACACAAAGTTATTTCAAAACAGCCTTAGCCATACTAGTATCAAACTATACAATGCCTTACCAGATACCATTAAACACATACAAAACATTAGTCACTTCAAATCTTCAGTCCTGAGACTGGTTTGATACAGCTCTCCATGCTACTCTATCCTGTGCAAGCTTCTTCATCTCCCAGTACTTACTGCAACCTACATCCTTCTGAATCTGCTTAGTGTATTCATCTCTTGGTCTCCCTCTACAATTTTTACCCTCCATGCTGCCCTCCAATGCTAAATTGGTGATCCCTTGATGCCTCAGAACAAGTCCTACCATCTGATCCCTTCTTCTTGTCAAGTTGTGCCACAAACTCCTCTTCTCCCCAATTCTATTCAATACCTCCTCATTAGTTATGTGATCTACCCATTTAATCTTCAGCATTCTTCTGTAGCACCACATTTCAAAAGCTTCTATTCTCTTCTTGTCCAAACTATTTATCATCCATGTTTCACTTCCATACATGGCTACACTCCACACAAATACTTTCAGAAACGACTTCCTGACACTTAAATCTATACTCGATGTTAACAAAAAATTCTGTTCTTCAGAAACGCTTTCCGTAAATGATTCAGATCAAAAAATTTCAGCAGTTCAGAAAAACTGCAATCACAACAATCTGTATTCAAACAATGGTATTGCATGATCCAACACTCCAATCAAAAGTTTTCCATCAGAAAATTTACATTCAGTGGATTTTCTGCACCACTGTGGACATAGTTTTGTGTCAGGCATGAATGACAATCAAAAAATTAAATTTGCTAAAAGATGTCTTGAAGGTGAAGCTCTATTATGGGTAAATTTAAATTTAAGCCAGTGGGAAACATATCAAAGTTTTGAGAAAAGTTTTTTAAATAAATTTTGGTCAGAAGCTGGACAGGGGAGAATTACCAGTGAATTTTTGAATGGTCCTAATTACAGGAATAGGGACGGTACTTTGAATGAGCTTTGTAAGGATAAACTTGAAAAATTAACACACCTTGACAAACCATTTGATGAGATGACCATGATTACCAGAAAGATTGTAGTGGAATTTAGTGCATGGACCTGACGATTGTCTTGAACAATTTTTGTGATATGTTGACAGGCTGGATATGGCAGTAGAAAGGAGTATGTACCGTAATAATCGGAATGATAGATATCACAATGGAAATAATTACAGAAACAGAGATAATGGTAACTTATATCAGGATCAAAGTGTCAATAGAGAGAGAAATTTAGAACACCAGGTTGATAGGAATAATGGGGATAACCATGGGCATTTTAATAGGAGAATAATCATAGAAGTAACTACTCGGGAAACGGCAGTTCACCTCAGTGAAAGTGCGAGGAAACACAACAAGCAAAGGACTCTCAAGTTACACTTGCAATTAGACAATAATAACAGTGTTAATGATAAGGAATATGCATCTGAAATTGAACAGGAGTAATATCAGATTTCTCATTTATGTTTTGATCAAAAGTTTTGGGATACTGTCTTTAATTATGGTGATGTAGGTGCTAATCACAACCCAGAATGTGAGAGTAGTGAGAATTTTGATGTAGTGTGTACTAATGATTTCTTCTCTTGGTCAGAAAACAGTGTTATTGATGTACGTAAATCAGGTGATGACTGTATTGGATCTAAACTAGGTGGTATTTTTAATGTAGATGTGAATGAGAGTTGTGAAATAACAGGTTGGTAAGTCTGAGACTGGTAGCTTATTGCAAATGTTGGAAGAACATGATAATGATGATGATGATGATAACGAATATCAGGTATTTGTGGAGTATAAGAATAACGAAGCTTCAGAGTTATTGAATGATATTGACAATAAGGGTAGGGTGAGTGATGTATTTGATGATGTAAATGAGAATCACGGAAAGTTATCTGCGAGCCCAGAGAAAAAACTTTTTGAAGTTTGGTTGAGACCAGATTGATGATAACATAGGGAAATGTGCATTCTGGAATAAGTTAGCTGTGGTTAGTCATTCCAGATTGGTGGAATGAAGTGAAAGAAGATCTTATCAGGAAGAGTAAATTTTGACAGCAATGTGTTTTGTGTTCCTTCTGTAACAAGTGATGTTAGTTGTGCCATGGAATCCATTCATTGTGTTCGATCTTTACCTGAAAACATCGGGAACCAGAGTAATGCTATGATACCAGTAAAGTTGATGAAGCCCTGTAAACACAGTGTGGAGGTAGCATTTGATGAAACTGAAAGTGATCTTTTACATGAAGTGTCTAACAACAGAGGAGATGATTAGGATTTTGGGTATCGTTTGGGAAGGTAACTGTTTGACTGAAACAGGAAGCCCAATTTGTGGTATATCTGAACAATTTAGAGACAAGATCCAGTATAGTAAGAATTTTGTGGAAATGTCCATTGCACGTGTAAAGATAAGAGGAGCTACTGGTAAGCAACGCAAGTATGTAAAAGGTCAAGTACTGTTAACTTTTAACATGGAAAACAACACCTTTGAACATGGATGCATAATGATACTGAGTATGGAAGAAAATATAAACTTTTTGCAGATTCATACAACTATATAATTGTGTGTGGTTTTTTTTTTTTTTTTTTTCAGTAATTTAGTACATAAGATGTGATTTCTAAAGTTCTGTCTTACATATTGACTGAGTTTAAATCAATGATACACTATATTTATAGGTTCATACAACTATATAATGATGTTTTGTAATAGATTTGTGGTTTATAACTTGATATATATATATGCCATGAGGCTAAATGCGTAGATCCTTCTACAATTTTGAAATGGTACAGTGCCATTAAATGTCTAGTAGTGAGTCCTCATTTCCCATACTGTAAAAATTAGCAATAGTCTCTTAGTATATCTGTGTGTATCACCTTATCAGTTCAATTTTTTCATTGCATTTAACTCTGTTTATTAAAGTTTCATATGTGAACACTTTTTAATCCTATCTGACACAGATCCCAGATACTTGCTTTTGCAACATAAATAGGGCGAGCATATGCCGCGTGATGTGAGGAAAGTATTGAACAGCATATTTAGTACACAAAACAATGTTTCAGGATTTGATGTGAATAAAATGTCTTCTTCTGAAGTAGAAAATGCACAAACAATCACGCACTCACAGCTGACACACACCTGATCGCTGTCTCTGGACACTGTGACCATACTGAATCATAAATGAGCCTGATTGGTATAGCAATCCAATGGTAGAGGTAAGAAGGTAGCATTAGGTTGGGGCAGGTGGGGGGAGGGAACAGCTAGGGGCAGCATAGGGGCAGCATTGAATGGTGTAGTGATGTTTATGGGAGCATGCAGCTCCATGCTGGGCACAGGGTAGGGCACTTAGAGGTTTGGAAGCTAGGTCCAATTACATATATTTAGTCTCCTATTGTGTGTGCATGATGAAGTTTGCTGGTGGTCACTGACCAAAACAGGCAGCAAATTAATAAACTGTTCTAATACAGCCAAGTGTCATGAGTTTCCTGAAACATACATCCATTGCTGCCAGTTTCCTGAAGAAAATATTTAAAATATATTCAGAACCACACAACATGGCTTCATATCTAGACTTTTGAGTGAAATCAGGTGAGAACATTTTAAGGAACGTCTATAACTACTCTGTGAATAGATAAACAATGATGCTACATTACATCTGCATCTACATCTACATCTATATGGATACTCTTCAAATCACATTTAAGTGCCTGGCAGAGGGTTGACCCTAAATAATGAAAAGTGTGAAGTCATCCACATGAGTGCTAAAAGGAATTTATTAAACTTTGGTTACATGATAAATTAGTGAAATCTAAAGGCTGTAAATTCTACTAAATACCTAGGAATTACAACTATGAACAACTTAAACTGGAAAGAACACACAGAAAAGGAAAGCGTTTCTGAAGAAGAGATATTTGTTAACATCGAGAATAGATTTAAGTGTCAGGAAATCGTTTCTGAAAGTATTTGTGTGGAGTGTAGCCATGTATGGAAGTGAAACATGGATGATAAATAGTTTGGACAAGACCAACCAACCAAAGACTGCATTTTATTGGCAGGACACTTAGAAAATATAACAGATCTACTAATGAGACTGCCTGTACTATGCTTGTCTGTCCTCTTTTAGAATACTGCTGTGTGGTGTGGGATCCTTACCGGATAGGAATGGTGGAGTACATCGAAAAAGTTTAAAGAAGGGCAGCATGTTTTGTAACATTAGTCACTTCAAATCTTCAGTCCTGAGACTGGTTTGATGCAGCTCTCCATGCTACTCTATCCTGTGCAAGCTTCTTCATCTCCCAGGACTTACTGCAACCTACATCCTTCTGAATCTGCTTAGTGTATTCATCTCTTGGTCTCCCTCTACAATTTTTACCTTCCATGCTGCCCTCCAATGCTAAATTGGTGATCCCTTGATGCCTCAGAACAATTCCTACCATCCGATCCCTTCTTCTTGTCAAGTTGTGCCACAAACTCCTCTTCTCCACAATTCTATTCAATACCTCCTCATTAGTTATGTGATCTACCCATCTAATCTTCAGCATTCTTCTGTAGCAACACATTTCGAAAGCTTCTATTCTCTTCTTGTCCAAGACCGAGAGCAGCGGTATCTGCATGGAGTTGTCAGTGTTAACAGACAAGCAAAACTGCATGAAATAACTGCAGAAATCAATTTGGGACGTACAATAAACTTATCAGTTAGGATAGTGTGGCAAAATTTGGTGTTAATAGGTTATGATAGCAGACAAGTGGCACGAGTGTCTTTGCTAACAGATCATCATCATCTGCACTGCCTCTCCTGGGCTTGTGACCATATTGGTTGCAACCTAGGTGGCTGGCAAACTGTTACTTGGTCAGATGAGCCCCATTTTCAGTAGGTATGAGGTGATACTAGGGTTTGAATGTGGCACAAATGCCACAAAGCCATGGACCCAAGTTATCAACATGGCATTGTGCAAGTTGGTGGTGGCTCCATAATGGTGTAGGCTGTTTTTACGTGGAATTGGCTAGGTCCTCTGATCCAAATGCTACTTGGAGACCATTTGCAGCCATTCATAGCCTTCATGTTGCCAAACAATGATGGAGTTTTTATGCGCCATGTCACCGGGCCACAATTGTACATGACTGATTTGAAGAACACTCTGGACAATTCGAGCGAATGATTTGGCAAATCGACATGAATCACATAAAACATTAATGGGACATAATGGAGAGGTTATTCATCCACAAAATCCTCCATCAACAACACTTTCACAATTATGGATGGCTATAGAGGCAGTATGACTCAATATTTTGGCTGGGGACTTAGAAGGAGTTGTTGGATCCATGCCATGCCAAGTTGCCCCACTATGCCAGGCAAAAGCAGTTCTGACATGAAATTGTGAGGTATTCCATGACTTTTGTCATCTCAGTGTATAGTATGCCAAGAACACAACAATAAGCCTGTTTGATTTGCAGCACAACAGGTCTACATTACTCAAGTATTAAAAATATTTTCCAGTGGACATTAGATGTATTACTGTATTTACACCAACAGAATTATAAAGGCATTACTTCAATGAGTTTGATGTAATGAAAATCTGTAGCTTAAAGAACTATGGGATTCCTAGACTATGCCATAGAAAATTTCAATAGAAATTAAGTATAAGTGATAATACGTTAGCCTCTTCTGCAGTCAGAATAATTACAGAGAAGTGGTAAACAAACACATATACAAAGGCTCCTCTGTGGGAGTGAAACTATGTTTACAATGCTTCAGAAATGCACCCTGCACTAGCCGCATGCATTTGGACCCTGACTGATGCTCGAAACGAGAAAACAAATTTTTCTGCAGCACTGAAATAAACTCTCAGTTGATAGTGCACAGGTAGGATAAGCAACTTATTACATGGAGTACTGAGACAACATTATGGCAACCAGCAAGGACAATTCAGACAGCAGAATTAAACTTATACAGAAATCTTTTTTTCTGTGTATCCATAAGTATCACAAAGCATATGGCATAATATGCAACAACTAATTGTTATTACCTTAGCAAGTGTGGATTGTAACGATTCTTCAAATGGTTTCCATTCAGTATAAGCTCACGTAGTTCCAAATTCTTGTCAAATATTCCTGTTGGCAGCCTTCGGAACTTATTATCAGCTAAGTTCAATAGTCGCAGCTTGGTCAGTGGTGCAAAAATATTAGGAGGGAGAAGCTGGATTCCATTGTTATACAAGTACAAGCTTTCCAATCCACCAAGTCCTTTAAACACATCTTCTGGCAACTCTGGCATGCTCCCATGGTCTTGTATTGCCAAATGTTTCAGTTTATTAAACTGCGAAAACATGTCAGCTGACAGTTGCTGTCGCAAACCCACTTTAGTTAAGTTTAGATATTCCAGATTTGGAGTGTATCTGTAACATGTCACATAAAAATATCAGCTTACAATACAGTATGTCACTACCTTCTGGCAATCAGGCATCTAGTAAATACAGATTGTATTTGTTTGATCATGAGTATGTTTCTAGTGATGCTTAAAAATGTGATTCTTGTGTCTTCTTCAGTTTCTTTATTAAATACTGAAAGTAATTTCAACTTAAAAATAAATTGTATAATCACGCAATACCTCTTTTAATTATATAATATAAATATTATGATTAAATATTATGATTTGTTTTTATTTAAAATAAAAGTATCATGAATTATCAAAAATTATTAATAAAAATTAAACAAAGCAAACCTTAGTAACTATCCCACACTGTATTTCTGAATTTCTTAGGTTCGCACATCCCGAGGAATCTTTTTACATTAGTCAAGAAGTTACAAAGGAGACCTCTAGAAAACTGCTTACTGACTCACAAAAATAAGTAATGGAAGACCACACAGGAAAATAAGATATCATCAAACAGCAACACTATTACAGAGGAAAACATTAATTATTGCCAGATTTGATAGATAACTGGCACTGCACAGTAAATGAAGATGAGAAATGACAAAGAAGGTTAATATTTTGACTTCACCTTAGAAAATTCTGTAGTGACTGTCATTGTTTGTGTTACCTATTTGAAGCAAGGAAGTCAGTAGGTTTACTAATCTTTCATAGAGAAATTTGATTATATTGCTGATTAAAGTTTTATCAATATTATAAACACATAATGCAGCACTATATCCAAAATATTATTCACATTTCAGTTTCATAGACACTTTTCACTTTCATAAATGTATCACCACACCAGATGACATTCCACAGTTTATATTTAAAGCACAAATTTTCTCACATGGCATTAACAAGTGCAGAATGAAGCTTAAAAATTATCCCATTTAATTCAGACTACAATGAAAATCATCATCATTTAACAGTTCCAGTTTCCCAGGTACTGGTAATGAGCCTCTTCCATTTCATCCTGTCCAAATACATCTGTTCACAGAGAACATCATCCACTGTCCATCCTCTGGTCACTAGATCAGCCTTAATCAAGTCCATCCATTGGGTTTGAGGTCTTCCACCTGTCTTTCCAAATTTATGTTGGTTGTTTAGTTGGCTCCATTCTCATCACATGCTCGTACCATCAAAGTCTAGATGTGCCAGTTCAATCCAATAGGGATGTGCTTACCCCGGTTTCTTTCCTCATCTCCTCATTCCTTAACTTTCCATCTTGGTCTTCTGGATGGTGGATCTAAGGAATTTCTTCTCTGATGCTTGAAACCTTGATGATTCTCTTTTTGTGAGGGTACATGTTTCAATACCATAGGCCAATATTGGTGTGAAACAGCTATTAAACATCATCAGTTTGGTCAGTTTTGGAATCAAGTCATCCCATAAAAGTGATCTTACTTGTTGGTAAAATCCAGATCCTTATTGCACTCTGTTGATTTCATTTCTGACCAAATTATCACTAGAGATTACACTTCCAAGGTCAGGAAAACTGTCCACACACTCTAGATGGTTGTCTCTTAGTTTTACACTTGCTGGTTGTCCATCTCTGTTGACTGCCATCACCATTGTCTTGGTCTTGCTGATGTTGAGGTTATATTTCTGAAACTGACATTTCCATTCATCGAGTCTGATCTGTACTTCCTCTTCAGTTTCGCCCCATACCATGATGTCATCTGCAATGGCAAATGTATTCAGTTCACTTGACTTCTCCTTGATGTTCTTCATTATAGTATCCATAACAGCGATGAATAGTAGTGGGGACAGTGCACTTCCTTGCTGAACTCCACTATTGGTCTCAAACCATAATGATCATCCTTCCCCAATTTGTACACAGCTAGTACAGTCTTTGTACAACATCTGACTTTTTCTTATTCGTCCTTCAGGCACATTCTTTTTCCTCGAGCATTCCCAGATCTTATCTCTTATAATACTATCATAGGCTTCTTCCATATCCAGGAATACAATGACCAGGTTCTTGCACTTCTCCCAACACTTTTCCATCAACATGTGGGTGCTAAAAATTAGATCTATTGTTGATCTGTTACTTCTGAAGCCATATTTTTTCTCCTCCAGCTGTGATTCTATTATAGTTCTCAGTCTCTTTTCTATAATCTTCTCAAGTATTTTCATCCCATGAGACAGTAGGGTTTTCCACAGTGAAAATAAATACCTATTCAGCTTCAAGAAAAATTGCTGAATGCTACACATACATAGTTAATACACAGTTAACAGCAGAAATGACTGCATACTTATATGTTGGAGTGTAGGCGGTGGTGGTGGTGGTGGTGGTAATGCGTTTGTTGGTGAACATGTCAGCAAGGCCTTAACTGCTCATACTAAAATTATGTGAGGTGAGTGTGAATAAAAGCACTAAAAAATAAAATTTTAACAACAGTTGAAATACACTACCAGCCATTAAAATTGCTGCACCACAAAGATGACATGCTACAGATGCGAAATTTAATTGACAGGAAGAAGATGCTGTGATATGCAAATGATTAGCTTTTCAGAGCATTCACACAAGGTTGGCACCTGTGGCAACACCTACAACGTGCTGACATGAGCAAAGTTTCCAACTGATTCCTCATACACAAACAGCAGTTGATTGGCACTGCCTGGTGAAACATTGCTGTGATGCCTCATGTAAGGAGGAGAAATGCGTACCATCACGTTTCTGACTTTGATAAAGGTCAGATTGTAGCCTATCATGATTGCGGTTTATCATATCATGACATTGCTGCTCGCATTGGTCGAGATCCAATGACTGTTAGCAGAATATGGAATCGGTGGGTTCAGGAGGGTAATACGGAATGCCATGCTGGATCCCAACAGCCTCATATCACTAGCAGTTGAGATGACAGGCATCTTATCTGCATGGCTGTAACGGATCGTGCAGCCACATCTCGATCCCTGAGTCAACAGATGGGGACATTTGCAGGACAACAAACATCTGCATGAACAGTTCGACGATGTTTGCAGCAGCATGGACTATCAGCTCGGAGACCATGGCTGCAGTTACCCTTGACACTGCATCACAGACAGGAGCGCCTGCGATTGGGCACTCAATGACGAACCTGGATGCACGAATGGCTAAACGTTATTTTTTCTGATGAATCCAGGTTCTGTTTACAGCATCATGATGGTCGCATCTATGTTTGGCGACATTGCAGTGAACGCACATTGGAAGCGTGTATTCGTCATCACCATACTGGCGTATTACCCGGCGTGATGGTATGGGGTGCCATTGGTTACACGTCTCGGTCACCTCTTGTTCGCATTGATGGCACTTTGAACAGTGGACGTTACATTTCAGATATGTTACGACCCGTGGCTCTACCCTTCATTCGATCCCTGCGAAACCCTGCATTTCAGCAGGATAATGCATGACCGCACATTGCAGGTCCTGTACGGGCCTTTCTGGATACAGAAAATGTTCAACCTGGTCAGCACATTCTCCAGATCTCTCACAAATTGAAAACGTCTGGTCAATGGTGGCCGAGCAACTGGCTCGTCACAATACGCCAGTCACTACTCTTGATGAACTGTGGTATCGTGTTGAAGCTGCATGGGCAGCTGTATTTGTACACACCATCCAAGCTCTGTTTGACTCAATGCCCAGGTGTATCAAAGCTGTTATTACGGCCAGAGGTGGTTGTTCTGGGTATTGATTTCTCAGGATCTATGCACCCAAATTGCGTGAAAATGTAATCACATGTCAGTTCTAGTATAATATATTTGTCCAATGAATACGCATTTATCATCTGCATTTCTTCTTGGTGTAGCAATTTTAATGGCAAGTAGTGTATAAAGGTGCCCCCCCCCCCTCCCCACCACCACCACCGCCCCACACACACGCACACATACACGCGGAAATCATTTGTGTTAGATCTAAACCTTATAATAAAAAGTAAAAAAAAAAATAGAAACAACTAAAAATTACAACAGGTGGCTGTGGGTTGCTCATTACTGGAACAAAAATTATGTCCCATCCGCCCTGCAATACACTAAAATTTCCAGTCTAAATGCTTACGATACAATACAGACACCACACAAAATTTTCAAAAACTTTTGCACACTTGTCTCGTCTTCAACTAAAATAAAGGGTTGATCCCCAAATAGATGCTTCTACCCTCTTATCAAAATATAAAATGCACTCAGTTGAAATATGGCATATAGTGAGTTGTACACCGGAGGTATTAGAGATGTGTGTGTGTGTGTGTGTGTGTGTGTGTGTGTGTGTGTGTGTGTGGTGTGTGTGTAAAGGGGGTCAGACAATCAGTTTCACTGACTACATCTTTATTGTCCCTCACAGGAAGCCACTCTTCCTCCCACAGTTGTGTGACTCCTTGACTCAACAGCAAAACTGCAGCATGCAGTAGGATGGCACATTTTGTCATGTCATGTACCCTATAGGCCTCCTTGGCTGCTTGGTCTGCTTGCTCGTTTCCCCAGACTAGATTTCCATGTGCCCTGGTACCCAACAGAAAGATACACATTTTCCTCCATGTTGGAGGAGGAACAGGTGCATTTTGTGTCAATTCCTGTGCTGGGTACTCTGCTGCAATGCCAACAGAGCAATAAGGAACTGGAGCAGATGAGAAATTTTTTGCTTTGAAGATGTCTCATCTACCCCAGTGCCAGTAAATATGGTATATTCATTAGGAAGGCTAATCCTGAATACACGGATGAAAAGCCATAGGAAAACTTTTGCTTCAAGCCATCAATGTACATTATTATAAAACCACAAAGCCTGTCTAAAACATTATAAAACATAGATTTAAATGTCGAATCTGGAGTGCAATCTTTCTTAAAATTTGCCAGATACAAAGTATTTCTGAGCCTCCTCAAGAGCCGAGGTTGAGATATACTCCAATCTTCATGTAAAATTCTAAAATGAGCCATGTTCATCTCTAAAAGGCATTCCTTCATGCATATCCCATTGCATTCTGTCAGTTATTAAAAAGACTGTCTATTGGTGACTGAGCAACAGTGTGGTATGCAGGCATCTGTGGCAGTGACATTGTCTAATAGGTTTATCACACCATAAGGATTTCTGGCTGACATTAAGCAGTGGCTCATTAGTGCAGAGGCTCAGTTTGAGGCTAGTTCTAAAGGCCCAGTGGCCAGCATAATTCCTTCACGGAGTATAATGTTCAAAATTTTTAAAAATGCAGACCCATAAATCATGCACTCATGATCAAACCAATCACACATGAATATTCAGTAACACTGGAGCATGCAAATTCGATTGGCTCCCCATGAATTATGGTCAATAAATTTTAAAATATTCAATGCTTTTAACGAATGGGCTTTTAGATCACTAAGGTGTGGTAACCTAGTAAGCTAAAAATCAAATGTGAGGCAGAGAAACCAAACCGTGTCTTTAAAATTGACAATAGTGTCCCCTATTCTCAACTCAGGAAAGTTAAAACAGAATGTGAATTTTTAAAGTGGACAGAAATGAGCTTCTCAGCTGGAACATTAAAACCTCTCTTCTCCACTCATTCCTCTGTCCTTCTGATAGATAGCTACAGCTAATGGGTTGCAACACTGGAGGAGGAACAAAAGACAGAGAAGCTGTCCATGAAAGAAAAACACTGGACAGGATTTTTAACCCTCAGTACTATATTATTAAGAGTTATGGCAAAGACAACCACACTTAAAACACTGCCTAGGTTGCAACAGTTCTCTTGTTCAAAGCAGACAGATAGGATATCACCATCTGTGTATTTATAATTAAGTGGGGAGAGGGAGGACTATATAAGAATGGGAAGTTGTCCCCAGAAGCCCCATTTGTAGAGAAGCCCAAGAAATTATGGCTCCAAGTAGGACCACAGGCCTTCTTAATGTCCAAGAATATACCTATTAAGAGGTACCCATGCAGGAAAGCCTGCGATACCAGGAGGACCAGGTACCAAAGGTGGAGTGATACTTCCTGAACCCAAATAGAAATTGACTAAAGACCTGTCTGGATTCTAACATCCAGAAAAGGCAGTGGTTAAACATTTGACCCAAGTTCATCTCCACACAGGTAGTGTGGGTAGCACTATAACTACTTGAGCATGTACAGCTCCTTACCATGTTTTAAGAGTGGAATTAAAATGGTTTGTCTGCATGAGTCAAGAAAGTGTGCTAAAAAGGGCAAGGTGGATTACTTTGCTTTGTCCCGTGAGGTGCAGTTACATGCTGTAGTGGATCGTATCATGATCAGACGATGTGTCATGTGCTGCAGATTATGAAAAATTCCAATCCTACATGCGAAAGGGGCAGCTGTACTCTTGATCATTGGTGAAACTGAAGTCTCAACTGCCTCTCAGAGACACTCTGCAGCACCAGAAGCTTGGATTGTGATTGGCAATGATGATAACTCTGGCAAAATATTCTGCCACTGTCTGGGCAGTGTCTCATGGTATGGTCTGGAGATTCCATTCCACATTACAGTAGCCACCTCTCACCCCTCTCACAGACTTTCCTGATGGTTTCTGTTGTGTCTAGACAAGACAGCCTAGACACAATGAGAGGAAACCGAAAGGCACGCGCTAAGCTAAAGCAGGGTGCGTGAGGTCTGAAACAGGATACGTAATGAATGTTATAAAGAAAAGTACGTAGCTTCTGGAATACTTAACTTTAATCCATCCTTTTGGTACATCTGGAGATTGTGGCGATACAAGTGAGACTCTTTAGATATATGCAATGTTACTAATGGCACCTTGCTAGGTCGTAGGCATGGACTTAGCTGAAGGCTATTCTAACTATCTGCTCGGCTAAGGAGCTATGCTTCGTCTGTGTAGTCGCTAGCAAAGTCGTCCGTACAACTGGGGCGAGTGCTAGTCAGTATCTCGAGACCTGCCTTGTGGTGGCGCTCGGTCTGCGATCACACAGTGGCGACACGCGAGTCCGACATGTACTAATGGACCGCGGCCAATTTAAAGCTACCACCTAGCAAGTGTGGTGTCTGGCGGTGACACCACAGTTTCCCATACGCTTGTACTTGTAGTGGAATAGTTATGATATCTTCTTCCTCTCTCTGATGATTTGGTGGCATTTAGCCCTCACTAACTGAAAGGCTGCAAGGTTGTCTACATGGAGCCATCTGCCTGCCCCTAATAGGAAAGTGGTACTTGTTGACCCACCAAGCAACAGGTCACATTTTTAGTTGGCCTGAGGGCTGTGAAATGAATGCTTCAGTGGTGTGGTGGATTGTTATGGTAATGTGGTATTAACGTCTCTGTCAACTGAGTCCCACTCCCATCTCTGCAGGAGGAACACTTATATTGGCTGACATGAGCTGCTGCTAGAGAGGCTTCACTAGACACTGCCAAGTGGTGCTACACATGCCACCAGAGGATGGTGAATTCAGGTCATCTCACAGCCTCCAATTATGATTAGTCCACATGCCTTTTTAAGCTGCCTCACTCAGAGCTCCATCTCAGATTGTCCTCAGATTACTTTCAGATTATTATTGAAGTACTCTCTGATCACACTGAGCATACAGGTAGCACTGCAGTGAGATTTTACAAATGTAGCACAATGCCAGCAAGACTTTACAAACCTAGTTTGATGTTTCTGCTACTACAACTGCTAGTGAATAGAGACGACCAGGAATAGTGGAGCAAAGAAACTGGAGAGAAACTACAGGATGAAAGCTATATGAGCTTTATATTGAATATATTGTAAATCAATATATTTACTTTACAATCCTTCTATAATGTTTCAAGTATTGTAGAGTGTTCATGCACCTCATTACACTGATGGACACAACAAGCATTTCTGGTACTGATTTTGTGATGCATGACTACTTTGACACATGGAAGTTTTGTTATCTCTGCATACTTAACTAACCAGAAATCAATTTCTGGTGCAGGAGTCTGCAAATACTGTGATAAATGCAACAACCTTTCTCTTCAGAATGGTTTAATTTTAATGCATACTCGTAATGATCAAACATGAGTCATGATTCCCACATCTTTGCAGCAAAATATTTTGAAACTATTGCACAGAGGATATTGGGGAGACATCAGAACTCAACTCAACAGCTAGCATACCAGCATTGCATATGGCTCAGGCTTAACAAGCAGATGACCAACCACTGTCATGCAGGCACAGACAATCAGGCAGCGCTACACCTCAAATTTTTGAATTGGCCTCTGCCTTACGGTGCTCGGCAACATATGCACATTGATCGTGCTGGACCTTTCTGAATTATTGTCAACGTGCACAGTAGACATCAATTTGTAATTCCAATGAATTTGACAGCTATCGCTACTACAATAAAAGCGTGCACTTCTGTCTTTTGTTTAGAATGTTTGGACAAAATATCATTTCAGAAATGGTTCACATTTTTTTCACTGGAATTTCTGCAATTTTGCCAAGAGAATGAAGTTCATAATATCCAAATGACAGCATTCTCTCCTCAGTTGAACAGTGAAGCCAAATGTTTCGTTCATGCTTTCATGGGTTAGATACTCAACCTTCATATTTTGCACTAGAGAGCAAAATGCTTTGTTGTTGTTTTTCAGCAACTGCCACACTATACCTTTTCATAATTCTTTAGCAGCAGAATCTCTAATAGCCTGATTCAGATGCAAACTTCACAACAAACTTCTTCATGAAAGACAATGTTTGTATCATGTCTTTTTACAGGCCTCACAATCGGAAATCTGCCATTGTCACTCAGATGATTGGTCGAGCTCATTACACCATTCATGTCAAATCAGGCACCCACCAATGGCACAAAAATCAACTATGTTTTTTGTGATTATTATGATACTGCCATAGAATTTCATATTTCAGAAATGCTGTTTGCATCCCAGATAGTTGTCCTGGGCAGCCCTTGCGACTGCCTGACATTCGGGCGCATTTGACTCTGATATAGAGATTGATCTCTGCCTGACCATGAATCCACTGCACAGAACATATAGTGTGAGCATTAATAAAACCAGAAAACTGCAGGTGTGCACTGCTGACTGGAAATTGGAGGAAAAAATGACCTATGAACATGTGGTCGGAAAGGGACAGCATGCTGCATGCAATGACAACAAATCATCCCACTGCTAATGAGACAGATCAACCCTTTCCCAGGGATTGTCTGTAGCCCACAGATGACAATTATGCAGATTGGTGATGCCAGTTCTGCTAAAGGTTGCTTTGTTGCTAAAGAGAACTGGTGGCAAAAATCCCATAATTGTGATGGTTTGGTGCAAAAGCCATCAAAAAAACCCTTCTTGCAGAGGGAAATCCACTGCTGATAATCCTTGCACTCACTGCAGGTGATATGGATAGTAGCAGTTGTCATATAGGATACACATAATCATGCTTTGGCTTACACCATGTTGGCAGACTACTTGCCTGGAGCTTGTACCACAGTTCGTCTCAATATCCTGTTGAATCCGGTTCTCCAAATCTGGTGTACACACAGTCCACCACCTCTCTGCAGTTCATCTGTCTGAAATGATGCACGATCACACAAACACCCAAAAAGAGCTTTAAATGTTTTATGACGTGGCTCGTGTCTGTGAGGGTACTCGTTTTGATATAGCCATGCTGTCTCTCGACCATTACCTAATGCTTCGCCTTATACAAAAAACTATCTTGTTACCAACATGAATACTGGACCATTCTGCTGATTACAGTGCTGCAGCAATCACACAGCCTGCAACACTCACAGAACACATGAAATGTGGTCAGAGAAACTTTCATTCATCAGTACCATATAATGCAGCAATGATGCATTTGCAGATACATCTTCACTGAACCCTTTTTCCTCCATTTCCAGTCTAGATCAGTCCCTGCAGCTTGTCAGTTTTATTAATGTTCACCCTGCATATACGGACACACACACACACACACACACACACACACACACACACACACACACACACACAAGCGTGCGTGCACTTGCACATCTGTAGTGTTTGTACTACCCTTGCAAACTTGGCAGTGAAGTCAGTTCTTAATAATAGAGATTTGGGTCTCTTAATACTTAATAAATGGTATTTATTATGTGACTCACTGTATGGCAAATAATTTCAAGATTATCAGGTAATATGTGTATATGATACCCACTAAGCATAATTTAGAGTTATGGTGAGACATAAACAGTAGGAAGAAAATTCTGCTTTGATAACTCACTTAAATGTTTCTGCAGTAATTCCAGAAACCTTTCGTGATATGAGAATAACTGCTGCAGATTTATTCCCAACACATGAGGGTATCTGATTCAGGTGCAACTCATTACATAATGCTGTTTCATCTTTCACAGCACATGTGCAACCAGATATTGTCTTAAATATTGAGAAGTTTTCTATTACTTCTGGAATCTGGTACCTGCAATTATGCATTTAAAAATCAAATAAATGTTTGAACACTGTACACTTGTGTGTTACAAACAAATTAACAAGGTAAATCAAAACTTAAATAAAATTAAGTAACTTCACACAAGAATAACAATAAAATTACATACCACAATAATATCAAAATAACAGGACCTAATTAAAAAATATAATAACCACAATCCCAATAACAATCAGCTTCCTCATTCATTGACAGAGTCCTTCAGTATGTATCTAATCTGATATCTCACAAACAAAAATTACTTTAAAAGCAAATAAACTGCTGCCTGATAAGTAGTTATTACTACTTTAGAACCCTATTCAGAGAAAAGACCATAGCTGAGAGTTAGGAAACTGGAATTACAAAATATTCCCAACATGTTTATTCTGTGAGACGTCAAAAGCATTTGATCGCACAGTTCACTGTGTTTTCATAGAAAAGCTCAAATATTATGGCATTACACAACCGGCTGGTGAATGGTTTTCATCCTGTCTAACCAAAAAAATGGAGAGTATTGCATTAAGAAATGCAGAGAGTGTAGGCTATGAAGCAGCTTCATAGTTTGTTTTTGAAAAGATAATATATCTGATCCAATAAGTCTCTCCTGACCCAGGGTTTTGGGCAACTTTTCTAAAATCTCCCCATTTCCTGAACCTCACCAGTCCTTTTTCTTCAATCCTCTTCTCTCCCCCTCAACCCTTCTGCCAGAAGAAGCAGACACTGGCCCCAAAAACTTGCAAATTTCCTTAACATTTATATGTGTGTTCCCCTTTTGCTTCTGGGTGAATAGATTTTTGTGTATCCAATTTCTCTATAGTTCATTTGATAAACTTCAGGAAGTGATTCCTCACAAAAAAGGGAACAAAAACATTCACAACAAGATATGCCTGAAAATGGATAATGAGTCTGCAGTGAAGGAATTAATACTGATACATTATGTTACACATTACATTGTAATAATGTATAATTTAATTAATGCAATTTGCCACCACTGATGGCCCTGAGGAACAGTATTATTCTCCATGTTACAGGTTGTGTGATTCCAGTTAAGTCAAGAACATCTTCATCTACGTCTACACTCCTCAACCCACCATGAAGTGCATGGCAGAGAGTACACCCCTTTGTACCAGTTATTAGGGATTTTTCCTGTTCCATTCATGTATGGGGTGTGGGAAGAATGTCTGTTTAAATATCTCTGTGTGTGCTGTAGTTAATCTAATCTTGTCCTCATGATCCCATGGGAGAGATATGGAGAGGGTTGCAGTATAGTCCTAGAACCATAATTTAAAACTGCTCATTGAAACTTTGCAAGTAGGCTTTCCAGAATACGCTATGTGTATTGCCAAGAGGATGGTTGGTTGGTTTGGGGTAGGGGACCAAACAACATGCTCATTGGTCCCATTGGTTTAGAGAAGGATAGCAAAGGAAGTCGGCCATGCAGTTTCAAAGGAACCATCCCAGCATTTGCCTGAAGTGATTTAGGAAAATCACAGAAAACCTAAATCAGGATGGCTGGACTCAGATTTGAATTGCCATCCTAATGAATGTGAGTCCAACATGCTAACCACTGCACCACCTCGCTCAGTGTATCTTCAAGAGTGTGCCAGTTCAGTTTCTCCAGCATCTTTGTGATACTTTCCCATGGTTCACACAAAACTGCAACCATTCGTGCTGCCCTTTACTGTATATGTGCAAAATGGTGCATTATACATTCCAAGAGCAAGCTAAGATGGTTTTCATTTATGGTCAAGTCAAGAGAGGGTTTGTTATGCCACTTACCCTGGAAAATACTTTTTACCCATTTTTTGCCATGTGTGTGGGCACGAGTCCTTTCAGAGAGATGAACTACATGGACAGCTGGTGGATGTTTGTGCATCAGCTTAGGAACACAATATTAATATCAACTCCAGTACAAACACCATGCATGTGGATTGCCAGTCTGGAGTAATCCAAAGAGCAGTCTTGTGCATCCTGTGTGAAAATGATACTGTCTTGCAATACATGTAGGGATAAATGGTGGTAAATTTTCCTCCACAAGAAAGATTCTGTCACAAGCAAATGTGACAGATAACAATCAAAATGGAATTTCTGTCATAATTTCCTTTCACTGCTGCAGTAACCTTTGGGAGGGATGTCATCTTAAACATAACCAGTCATCATTCATGTTCTACAGAAAATCCCTGGAAATGGTTAAACTGCCGCATCATTAACAGTTTAGAATCAGTGTTTGGAAAGGGATTATTGGTGACCATCTACCAGAACATTTGTTTCACCACAACACCTTAAAGGACATTTGTATATGGAATTCCTTCCTCTTTTCATGGAGAATGTGTCTTAGGCAAGGTAAAATGGCTGATGCATGAGGGAGCACCACTCCACTTCCACATCACCATCTGTCAACACTTCAACAACACCCTCCCCAGGATGAGGAAGTCATGTGCCTGGCCACCCTGATCACTGGAATTAAACCCTTATGATTTTTACTTATAGAGGTATCTAAAAAGTATAGTGTACATTGAACCAGTTGTGAATGTGCAAATCCTTGAACAGTGTGTCCATGTGGCCAGCATCAGCAACCACATATAACAATCAAAAGAGTGAGACAGTCCATAATGTGACATGTGAATGCTTCAGTTGCTTCCCATGTGTGCAATTTGAACATGTTTTGTACCATGGAAGAAATTAATACCATGTTATGTATTGCAGCCCAATGTGTTAACTTTGAACATTTTCTGCACCATGGAAGAATTTATTACCATGTAATGTACCAGTACTGATAACTTTATTGCTGACCTCTTTCTGGACATACTACATTGATATGAATATCTTTATTCCATTTGCTGTCAGAAATCATCTCCTGAAATTTATCCCTTTACTTAATAAATAAATACATGACAGGGTGACTCTTCTTTTACAACATTCCCAAACTTCAGATTCCATGCCCTTATTGTGTTCCAGTCAAAAAGAAACAATCTGTACAAAATTTTGCCTCAATAAAATAAGTGTGATGCAGCCCCCAATGACCATGAAGTTCTGACGTTTTTATCCAGAAAGCTACCTGTTTTTAGACAAAAAATTTTGTTAGTTATTTCATTTGCAATCTCTTGAAGACTCCAGTAACAGAAATTAACATGAGTTTCATTGCTTTAATTAACATTATTTTCCTTGTTTCCTGTGGTTTGTGATTTCCTACTCAATAGTTAATACGACACTACACCAAATGTTTTCAGTGTGATTTATGTTGTGTGAATTTTCATAAATATTATTAGATAAATTTATACAGTTATTATTATATGTGCACTATTATTATTATTATTATTATTATTATTATTATTATTATTATTATTTAATGAATTTTTTTTATAACATCTGTATTTTTATAATGTTATAGGATTGGCTTGGCCTATGTATTTTGCAATCAAAAATGAAGTTTTGTTCCACAGATGGTGTTCTATGGATGATTTTTCAATTACTGTTTCAAACAATTTATGCCTCTGGTGCAAGGGGCTTCTGAAATTCCTGGATTTATAAACAAGCATCAGCTTCTTCCACTAGTTCCTTATACAAACTAAAATATCTTTTTCCTGTCTCTCTTTGTAGGATATGTTTCCAAACTACCCTGAAATCAAACAGCTTTAACTTTTTTTGTACAATTTAGTTTACAACAGAGGAATGGGCAACATTTTTCTTTTAGTGTTTCAAAAAGATTCCATTTTTTCCTAAAAATGTTCGAATTCCTACTAGAAGAGCTGACCATGACAGTGATAAGTTATTCATATTCTATGACAAATGGAAAAGTTTACTGAAAAATTGACTAGAACTGCAGACATAGAATATATGTGTTTTGGAGCACAATGAGAAAAGAAGAATATAACAGTTTCCTAATGTTCTAACCCCAAAAAGAATAGCGGGCCTCCATCTTTTGCACTTATCACTATGTAACAACATTTTGCCCTGCATGAGATGCAGCAAAAATGAATGATTCAACATCAAGCAATTAGATCAACATCAAGCAATGAGAGCAGTGATGCTGGTGACACCACATAAATATTATCAGCCAATGTTCAGCAAAAATCAATTGCTGCAGGAATAGTTCCAACAAGGCAAGTACTTTGTTTTATTCATCATACTTGATGTTTTTGGAAACCCTGTGCCTGTGTCATCAATGATTTAACTTTCAAATTAGATACACTGGACAGAAAATAAAATGAAATGATCGTGTGGCATTGCTGGGTGGGAGGACCTGTTCGGGAAGTTTGGCCACTGGGTGCAAGTCTTATATCAGGAGACACCACATTGGGTGATTTGTGCATCAGTGATGATGTGATGATGATGATGAGACAAAACTCATTACATGGGTGGAGAAAATCCCCAACCCAGCCAGGAATCAAACTTGGGCCCGCTGCATGGTAGGCAAGCACATTACCACTCAGCTAAGCAGGTGGACTGCACTGGAAAATCAAATGTTATACAGACAACCAATTTACAAAATCAGCAACAGCAAGATAAAAAAACCATTCAAAAAGATAGAACAAAATCTTAAGACACCATTTCCAAAAGTAATAGGCAATGGATTTAATGGAGGAACCAAAATTTTTGTACACCACAAAAGATACAACAAAAATTCTCAATAACAAACTAGATAGCAAATCGGTTAATTTTTCCACTGTTTCTCCTGCATATGATAACTGTAGTAATTCCCATAAATATGTGCACTACACAGTAGACCTTACTCAACATCCACAACACGATAAGAACATAATTGAAAACTCAATAGCACAGTAAAATAAATTTTATAATTGACAACTTTATGTTTCTAATGTAATCCTCAGAAAACGTAACACCTCTGACTATACACAACTCTTTCTGGAACAATACTGCCATAAAATCTCTGTAGTACATTTTCATTACAAAAACAAATAGTGTAAGTGATGATTTGCTTGTATGTGTAAGATTCTTTGTAATGGAGGAGGCACAATATTTGTAAGTAGAAAACAAAAATACTATCTCTAACATTAGCATAAAAAACATTCCAAGATTCATTTGTCCAATTTTCTGATGGCACTGTAACCTCAAAAAGACACATGACAAACAGGAAATCACACATGGAAACATCACATAAAATATTAATGCACACAAATACACCTGAAAATAAGAACAAATTCTTGAAATGCATTGTGCTAAGCATGAAAAAATAAGCAACTGATGCAAATTTCCATTTTTTAAATCAAGGCACTTTTCACAACTTTTTACTCCCAGTCTGCCTCAAGTTGCTGTTAGGTGAAGTATCAGTGATAGAAATGGGCTTTACACAGTAATGACAAAAGATCTGTTAGTAAGTCATACTTATTTCCTAAGTACTGGAAATCTTTTTTAGAAAAATGAGACACGCAAAAAATTTATAAGTTAACCTTTATTAATGCCAAGAAATTACTGTAATGGAAAGATCCTTCCAGTAATCACAGGTGATGAACACATTAACAAACTGGGAATAACAGTAGCACATTAAGACAAGGAGCAATTTCTGTGAGACCATATAACCACAACATTATTCGGAGGAGAGTAAACCATGTGTTTACACATAATGCAGAAGTAATCTACAACTGACAAAATTCATGACAGAAAGAGACACAGATTAGTTAAATGATGCCTGCACAGTTCTAAGAAAAACATTTAATTGTGATATTTAGCACATCCAAGGCCATTATTGTACTTTTGAACTAACATTTTGAAACAATTTTGATTCACTTATAGGGCAACTTCTGGCCCAGGCATGACTATTTTCAAAAGCTTAAGGGAAAACTGAACAAAACTCATAAAACGTTTACATGGCTAACAGCAGTCAAGTGCCTCATGATGTCTGCTCTAGTGTTGGATTTCTTGAACACTACCTCACCACTAGGAAACAACAGTTAGATTACTACTTTAACTTTTGAGTTATCTGGTGGCATTCAGAAGAATAGAATACCATTTGGAATATTAGGAATGTAAGTAATACAAGATGGGTAACCATGGCTGTTTTCAAATTCAAACTACACATCTTTCAAGGTCAATTTCAGTTATTACATAGGGAGAGAAACTCTTATAAAAAGAATACATAATTTTCTTGGTTGAATGTACACATGAGCCTTTTGTAAACGAAGCCATTTCAGCACCTTATCATTATTTCCTAGGCATGTATCACCTGAAATATTATCAGAATACTGATCTAAAAATCACTAAGGCTAATATGAAAAAAATTCCCATCATGCCTGGCAGTTAGTTTCTTAAACTCTAGCTACCATCTTATTGATGTTCCACTTATGAGATCAATCTGCACCAAAGTGATTTTTCTTCCTTTATAAACAATGTTTCTATCTTTTGTTACTATTGGTAGAAGATTTTTTTATCAGCACTAATTTTATTGACAAGGACCTGTGAAAATGCAAGGAAGACACTGAGGTGGATGTTCGGGTCAGTTATACCAAACAACACCTTATTAACAGTAGTTCATTTATTCACCTCTTTACACAAGCAAGGCTTACAAAGAACTAGCTATGGTGGAAGAAAGCAAAGATAATCCTAGTTTAGCATCCAAAGACGATGCTCGGAGTTTAGAGAAAAACTTATATCGATGCTGGTGTCGACCTCATTGGCGCCACATAGGAAACCCCCCCCCCACACACACACACACACTACGGAGTACTCTTGAGAGGCTGGGCAGGGAGGGTGGGGAGGGGGGGGGGAGGTGACCAAGGCGTCGGCAGGGGTGGTCCCCAGGTGCCAGACAACGGTCAGCTCGACAGTGTCGTCGGGTAGCTGTGTCAGTAGATGACATGAAGGAAGGCTCGGCCACTGAACCTGGAAGTCGCTGAAGCACACCGGGCATCGTACTGGGCGCACTGGTCATGCAGCGACAGGTGGGCCGGCAGCTTGCAAGAGGAACGGAGCGATGACGATTAGGTCTCCGGTGGGCGTGGCGAACACACGAAGCATGTCCAGGTCGACATTGGGTGAGAGGGGAATGGTGGAGGTTGTGTCATGAGCACCAGATGAAGGGAAACACACAACAAACAGTGTATCATCGCATAGTATTATAGAGATGTTGTGGATAATGTCCAGGGGAACAGGCACAAACACCTCGAGCAAGGGCACATTCAAGATGGGGGGGGGGGGGGGGGGGGGGGGTGAGAAACCTCGACAGGGAGAGGCAGGCTATGGGTGAGAGGTCGAAGGGACCATCGTAGGGCCCAGTGGCGAGGGTGTGATCATAGGTAAGCTCAACGTGGGGAGCATGGGGTCACTCGATGGAGTGCGTGAGACCGGAGTAGGGGGTGAGGTTGGAGAAGAGCTCAACGATTGGAGCTGGAAGTCACTTGAGTGAGTGTGTAAGTCCGACCTGGAGGGAGTGGTTGGAGCGTCATGAGCCACGACAATGAGTGGCGTGGTTGCGGCCTGAAGGAGGGTAGAAGAAGGCTAGATATGAGCAGGCGTAATTCTGTTGATAGAGACTGTGACAGCTGAATCTTTCATCTGGATGTCATAGGTGTTGGCTGAGCGCCAGAGAACTCGGTACAGGCCGGTATAAGGAGGTTGGAGGGGAGCACGGACAGTGTCATCTCGGAGCATGACATACTCACAATTGTCCAGAGATTTCAGGACGTGAACCTTAGGGCAGCAATGGCTGGTGGCGGAGTGATGTGGAGGTTGATGAAGTGGCATCTGACGCGGTCCATGAAGGAAGGTAAGTCAGACTGAGGGAGAGAAGCAGTAGGGCTCACGAGTTCACCAGGGAGAGCAATGTTCTGGCCGTATACGAACTCAGCTATTGTGTCTTTGAGGTCTCCCTTATAGATCAAAAACAAGGGGAAGAGCCTCCATCCAAAGGGAGTTGTGGCATCGAAGAGCCGCCTTGAAAGTGCAGTGCCAGCGCTCAACTAGCCCGTTACTTTATGGGTGATATGCTATGGTATGGATTCGCCAGATGCTGCAAATGTTACAAATCCTGTTGAGCAGGGCCGACTCAAATTGTCTGCCCTGGTCAGTCGTGATGATAGCTGGACATCCGAAACGTGATACCTATGACTCGACGAAAGCTCAAGCAACAGTTTCTGTTGTAATATTGGGGAGGGGGACAGCTTCGACCCAGCGAGTTGTTCAGTCAATAGACGAGAGAACATAACGAGAGCCATTAGAAGGGGGTAGAGGGCCGACAATATCAATATGAATGTACTGAAAACGCCCAGGAGGCATGGAAAAGGCACCAAGGGGGGCTGAAGTGTGCTTGTGTATTTTGCATCGTTGGCACGCGATGCAGGAGCATGCCCATTGCTGGCACTCCTTGTTGACATTTCTCCGCACAAAGCGCTCTGCTATGAGGCCGGAGGATGCACGAACACCAGGGTGGGCTAAATTATGCAATGCATTGAAGACAGCTCAATGGAGCATGCCCGTACTGTCGTCGCACAAGATCTCACCAGAAATGCCAGGGAAGGTGGTGCGGATGAAGTGTAGTGAAGAGGTAGAGTCTGAAATCAGGTTTTGTGTGTCCTCGTCGGCAGGTTGGAGGTTAGGCAGTTCAGAGAGGTCTAACAGCGAATAGACGGTGTGACTCGTGAAAGGAAATCAGCAACTATATTGTCAGCACCCTTTATGTGTCTGACATTGGTGGTGAACTGAGATATGATGTATCTGAAGCGGCGAGGAGGCGGGTCCGCTGGCGGGTTTGTAATGGCCCCAGCCAGGGGTTTGTGGTCTGTTAAAACATAGAAAGGGCATCCCTCTACGTCAGTCTTAAAATGCTTGATCACTTCGTAGACCGCGAGCGACTCCCTGTCAAACGCGTAACATTTCTGTTGTGCCTTGGTGAGCTTGCGCGAGAAGGACTGCAGAGGCGAAGTCTGGCCATCGATAGTCTGGCTAAGGACAGTGCCGATGGCAGTATCGCTCATGTCTGTGGTGATGAAAAGCTGCACATTGAGATGAGGATGCGTGATGGTGCAGGCCTCGGCAAGAAGATTCTTGAGGGTGGTGAAAGAGTCAGTCATAGCAGGGGTCCATGGAACGGGCCGAGATCCAGAAGTGTGGGTGCCTACCAAGGCATCCGTCAGTGGAGCCTGAATCTCCGCAGCCCGAGGTAGATGTCAGCGATAATAATTAACTGCCCAGAAAGCACCGGAGCCCTTTGAATGATGCAGGTCTTGGTAGGTTTAGTATTGTTTATACTTTATCAGGGGGCGGTGAAATGCCGTCGGCAGAGATCCGAAAACCAAGAACAGTAACAATGGGTTGATGTAGCTGCAATTTGTCCTGGTTGGTCTCGATACCTCCTGCTGCAAGTGTTCATCACAGTTTGCACATGTCAAATGTTGTCCTCGATGGAGGAGCTGAACACAAGAATGTCATCGAGATATGCAAAGCAGAATTTTGTGTCGAATAGCACTTCGTTGATAAAGCATTGCCAGGTCTGGGTTGCGTTTTTCAGACCAAAGGGCATGAATCGAAACTGAAATAACCTGATTGGTGTGGTGATTGCTGTCTTCTTGATGTCTTCAGGTGCCATGGGGATCTGGTGGTAGGCCCGTTTGCAATCAATGACAGAGAACGTGGTCGCACCTGCGAGGGAACTGGTAAAGTCGGCAATGTTGGGTATGGGGTTGTGTCCATAATTGTTCGTGCGTTTAGTCGACAGTAGTCACCGCACATGTGCCAGGACCCATCTTTCTTGAGTGTCATATGAATGGGCGTAGACCAGCTACTGGTGCTTGGGACAAAGTCGACGTGGCTTGTCCGCAGCTCGTGGTCGAGCGGTAGCGTTCTCGCTTCCCACGCCCGGGTTCCCGGGTTCGATTCCTGGCGGGGTCAGGGATTTTCTCTGCCTCGTGATGACTGGGTGTTGTGTGCTGTCCTCAGGTTAGTTAGGTTTAAGTAGTTCTACGTTCTAGGGGACTGATGACCACAGATGTTAAGTCCCATAGTGCTCAGAGCCATTTGAACTATCGACGTGGTTTACTGGAGATCGGGGGTCCTGGCACGAGGTGAAGTTTGTGAACCGTGCCGTTGGTGATGACGGAAATGCTGCCGGCAGCACGGGAGGTGGTTTGTTTACAATGCGTGGCGGGCAGGGCGGGCGAGGCGTGCTCGTGGTGTTCGGAGCCACTCAGCGGATCCGACGGGAGCTGAGGCGGCAAAGTGTCCCAGGAGTCAACGCGACAAGATGGCTGCCAGCCTGAAGCAGTGGCACCGTGGTCGGGTGAGCTCGGTAGAGCTCGTGAGCTGTTAGTGAGTCCATTGTACGAGGGCGTGGCCTATGGCAGCACGGTCGCGGGTGAAGCGCTAGACGCAAGTGCACTGTTTGTGTTGTCAGTGGCGGTCGCACAGCGGCGTGCAGGACCCTAAGTTGTATAGTTTGAGGTGTTGTCCACAAGGGGAGAGGTAGGAGCTGTCAGTTCGGGAACATGTGACGCTCGTTGCGCATGCGCTCTCGTGTCTGGCCGAGTGTCAAATGCTGCCGTGTTAGGCGGGGGTGTGTGGCCATGTGGAACTGGCAGTACACAGTTGTGAGGGGTAGCGGGAGGTAAGCACACAGTGTCTCGATTTCTGGGATTACACACAGATTCAGCACACTTACTGACCTTGCTGCGGTGTCTGTAATTCCTCTGCTGCGTCGGAGAGCTGGAGATGAGTTTCGTGGAGCCAGAGGGAGAGCTCAAAGTTTTCATTCCATAGGCAAGCAACGTTTTCAAGCTCGACAAGGCACTTGTGGATTGTTTCTTGTAACGTCATCGACAGAGACAAGCAAGTATGGATGAGATGAGCCCGGACCGATGTGTCACGGGGGGGTTTGCTCGACGGAGCACAGGGGAAGTGAGTCTTGGACAGGTGATGAAACACGGTGTTTTGCATTAGGTCCAGTGAATATTTGTGGTTCCTCAATATCGCACAGTAAAAAAGTTCACTCGAGTTTGCAGTTTGCGGAGAGTGAGACAACGTGGGAGGTTGAACCCGAGCATTGCAGTTTAGTTGAATTCACAGCTTGCAGTAAAGTATGATGAGGGCGGATGTTCAATGACACTAAGGACTTAGGCAGCAGAGAAACATCAGTGCCTGTGTCCACTAAGAAAAACTATCCTGACGAAATGTCTTTAATATAAAGTCGTCAGTAATTATCCATTTGTTCCCAGATAAAATGGAGCACTGGGGGGTGCCTGTCATGTTGTACACAGGAGGTGACATCCAGACCTACCACCGATTGGTGTTAAGGAAGCAGCAGGGTGGTCTGCAGCTCCGTGCAGCCACACCAAACCGTTTGTGGAAGTAACAGTATGGGTAGTGCGGTTCCATTTCCCGCGGAAAGTTCGTTGCCAGAGGTGGTGGCTGAGGTTTGGTGGCCGCAGCAGGTTCAGTTGCAGGAGGGCGTGTGACTGTGGGCGGAGCTGGTGACGCCCAGCTGCTTGTTTACTGCTTCCCGGAGTGAGCGGAACAGTGGGTACAGTGTGGCCTCGGCCGCGTCCGGCCACGGGACGAAGAGCCTGAACCTGAGACTTTCCAGGTAGGCAGTGGCTGGCAAAATAGAGCAGTGATGCATCATGTAGTTTGTCAACAATTGTAATTCATTGCTCGACAGGTTCAGGAGACCTCTGAGCCGAAGCAAAGCAGATGTGAGGAGATAGTTTATCTGACCAGATGGTGAGGAGAGCTGTGTCAGAGAGTAGATCGGCACTGACCAGGCATGTAGCCGTCTCCACAGCTGGGAAGGTTTGTCATTGCCTAGTTGCTCGACGTGGAGCACTTGCCATATTGCTGCCTCAGTTGAGCGTGCAAGCCAATGTAGAACTGTCTTTTTGACTAGAGTGTATCGGGAGCTGAGTCTGGGTCATCAACCAGGTCAGCAATCAAGTCCTCCTGGTCGTGCAGGTGGGTGATAAGGCACAGAAATCTGGTTGACTCATCGAGTTTGTAATGGTCGAACACTTCATCTACAATTCTGAACTAGGTTGTTGCCCTGTCAGGATTAAACAGCAGCAGCATCGGTAAGCGTTGTAGAATGTTCAGAAGAACAGGTTGAGTTGAATTCATCGGGGCACTGCCGGACGTGAACTGTTGCTGTTGCAGTATTCCAGGAGAGTGTGCATGCAGGGGATGTGGCAACGAGGGTTGGTTGGGTGGCAGCATGAAGGTGACGTGTTGAGGTTGAGCGCGATCCGTCGTTGCGCGGCAGGCCAACCCGGTAGAGGCACCGTAATGTGTCGATTGCGGTTGCACAAGCTCAACACGTTGCGGGTGTGTTGGGATTGATGCATCACGGAAGACCAACATGGATGAGGCACCGAGATGTGCCAAGAACGGTGGCAGAAGCTCGACTGTAGTCAGCGCGGGGGCAACAGGTGAGAAAAAGTTCAAAGTTTGGAAACACGTGTTAGTCAGCGGAAAGCTCGATGTACGATCAGAGCTGGAGCCACCTGCATTTCAGGAAGGCTGCGGAGGTGCGGGCTGTCCAGAAGCGCAATGCGGAAAATGATGTCAAATGTCGGACGGAATGTGTGAATGTTCACTGTTCATAGTCACTCCACTCAAAACGGTGTGCAGATGAGGTGAATGTCATGGCACAAAACACTGAGGCATAGCAGTGGGACGGAGGTTGAGGTCAGGCACAGCTAACAAGCTACTGTTCCTGTTGCAGGCCGAGGTATCGAAGCAGGAAGGTATGTACTGATGCTGAACCAAGGCAGGTGCGGGCATGGTCGGATGCTGAGGAGGTTGACCTGTGAACAAAGCAGTTCCGGCCACGTGGCAGGAATCCGCGTGGTACTGCACAGATTGCAGCCTGGCAAATCGTTGTCCTGGCAGTGGTAGGTTGTCCAACAAGCATTTGCAGAAATCGGCATTGCTCCCACGCTGCATGGAGATCTGTAAGAGGTAACTGCACCGTTGATGGGCGGCGGGGGCGGGGGCGGGGGGCGGGGGGACAGGGCGGGGGCGGGGGCGGGGGCGGGGGCGGGGCGGGGGCGGGGCGGGGGCGGGGGCGGGGGCGGGGGCGGGGGCGTGGGCGGGGGCGGGGGCGTGGGCGGGGGCGTGGGCGGGTGCGGGGGCGTGGGCGGGTGCGGGGGCGTGGGCGGGTGCGGGGGCGGGGGCGGGGGCGGGGGCGGGGCGGGGCGGGGGCGGGGGCGGGGGCGGGGGCGGGGGCGGGGGCGGGGGCGGGGGCGGGGGCGGGGGCGGGGGCGGGGGCGGGGGCGGGGGCGGGGGCGGGGGCGGGGGCGGGGGCGTGGGCGGGGGCGTGGGCGGGTGCGGGGGCGTGGGCGGGTGCGGGGGCGGGGGCGGGGGCGGGGGCGGGGGCGGGGGCGGGGGCGGGGGCGGGGGCGGGGGCGGGGGCGAGGGCGAGGGCGAGGGCGAGGGCGAGGGCGAGGGCGAGGGCGAGGGCGAGGGCGAGGGCGAGGGCGAGGGCGAGGGCGAGGGCGAGGGCGAGGGCGAGGGCGAGGGCGAGGGCGAGGGCGAGGGCGAGGGCGAGGGCGAGGGCGAGGGCGAGGGCGAGGGCGAGGGCGAGGGCGAGGGCGAGGGCGAGGGCGAGGGCGAGGGCGAGGGCGAGGGCGAGGGCGAGGGCGAGGGCGAGGGCGAGGGCGAGGGCGAGGGCGAGGGCGAGGGCGAGGGCGAGGGCGAGGGCGAGGGCGAGGGCGAGGGCGAGGGCGAGGGCGAGGGCGAGGGCGAGGGCGAGGGCGAGGGCGAGGGCGAGGGCGAGGGCGAGGGCGAGGGCGAGGGCGAGGGCGAGGGCGAGGGCGAGGGCGAGGGCGAGGGCGAGGGCGAGGGCGAGGGCGAGGGCGAGGGCGAGGGCGAGGGCGAGGGCGAGGGCGAGGGCGAGGGCGAGGGCGAGGGCGAGGGCGAGGGCGAGGGCGAGGGCGAGGGCGAGGGCGAGGGCGAGGGCGAGGGCGAGGGCGAGGGCGAGGGCGAGGGCGAGGGCGAGGGCGAGGGCGAGGGCGAGGGCGAGGGCGAGGGCGAGGGCGAGGGCGAGGGCGAGGGCGAGGGCGAGGGCGAGGGCGAGGGCGAGGGCGAGGGCGAGGGCGAGGGCGAGGGCGAGGGCGAGGGCGAGGGCGAGGGCGAGGGCGAGGGCGAGGGCGAGGGCGAGGGCGAGGGCGAGGGCGAGGGCGAGGGCGAGGGCGAGGGCGAGGGCGAGGGCGAGGGCGAGGGCGAGGGCGAGGGCGAGGGCGAGGGCGAGGGCGAGGGCGAGGGCGAGGGCGAGGGCGAGGGCGAGGGCGAGGGCGAGGGCGAGGGCGAGGGCGAGGGCGAGGGCGAGGGCGAGGGCGAGGGCGAGGGCGAGGGCGAGGGCGAGGGCGAGGGCGAGGGCGAGGGCGAGGGCGAGGGCGAGGGCGAGGGCGAGGGCGAGGGCGAGGGCGAGGGCGAGGGCGAGGGCGAGGGCGAGGGCGAGGGCGAGGGCGAGGGCGAGGGCGAGGGCGAGGGCGAGGGCGAGGGCGAGGGCGAGGGCGAGGGCGAGGGCGAGGGCGAGGGCGAGGGCGAGGGCGAGGGCGAGGGCGAGGGCGAGGGCGAGGGCGAGGGCGAGGGCGAGGGCGAGGGCGAGGGCGAGGGCGAGGGCGAGGGCGAGGGCGAGGGCGAGGGCGAGGGCGAGGGCGAGGGCGAGGGCGAGGGCGAGGGCGAGGGCGAGGGCGAGGGCGAGGGCGAGGGCGAGGGCGAGGGCGAGGGCGAGGGCGAGGGCGAGGGCGAGGGCGAGGGCGAGGGCGAGGGCGAGGGCGAGGGCGAGGGCGAGGGCGAGGGCGAGGGCGAGGGCGAGGGCGAGGGCGAGGGCGAGGGCGAGGGCGAGGGCGAGGGCGAGGGCGAGGGCGAGGGCGAGGGGGAGGGGGAGGGGGAGGGGGAGGGGGATGGGGAGGGAGAGGGAGACAGACAGACTAACCATTCTTATGCTGTGGCCAAAATTGAGTAAGCAGTTGTCTTGCCAATGGTGGGTGGTGGGGATATGTGAGAGGAGTTTGGACAGGGTGAGGCAAGAAAAGGAATTTAAGATCTGTAAAAGCATATTAGACGTGGAACGTATAGGTGTGGACAGGGGAAGCAGCTTACACTAA
This sequence comes from Schistocerca serialis cubense, assembly GCF_023864345.2. NCBI lineage: Eukaryota > Metazoa > Arthropoda > Insecta > Orthoptera > Acrididae > Schistocerca > Schistocerca serialis. The sequence continues at coordinate 563,238,271 of NC_064644.1, forward strand.
TGCAGGGAAGAAAGGAGCACAATGGAGGACACCTTTAAAAATTAGTACACCATGCAAGAAAAGTCATAATGGTAAAGCAATTGTAGTCTACAGAGAATGACATTTTTTCCACTTAGAATAATACTTATTTTCAGTTTACTTACGATGAGACGTGAAACAGTTTGTCAAGTGAGATTGCACTTGGGTCCAAAGATGGCACCATGTCCCCATGCTTGTCAGAATATGATACTATGTTCCAGTCTTGTTTTGGTGGCACATTACAATAAGCTGGTATCTCTGTATCAAGTTTGGATGTCCAGGCTGAGGCAGCTTCTCCATTACCAACTTTTGCCTGTGATCTCACAACTGAGACCACCAAAAATAAAAATGTCACTTGTACACCCATTATTCTCAGTGCCAACACAGATTACTAGAAATAAACAGGTAAGTGTATCAAAATGAAGCACAGATAACAAAAAACTGTACAACTTAAAAGTCCAGCTTACTTGTTTTACAAATTCAGTTTATTGTACCCATTAACACCAACACATCTGTACTGCATACTGAAAAAAAGAGTCATTACAGTCAACAGACATGCAGATGAAAAAAAGAAGACAAAACTGTGCTGAACCTTTTGCGTTGTTCTTTCATTGGAAGAAAGAGGCAGATAAAAATTAAACTGTAGATCAGGAGGGATAATAGGTGTAGGAAAGGAATCAGAAGTAACGGTAGTTGTAACCATGATTCAGCATCTAAAAGATGTATTCCAACCACAGATACTAGTCCATTGTTAACTTCTTACAACTTATTTTGTACATATATTTCCTGTATTCTATCCACATTAATTTTCCATATCTTCAGCACCTACACACACTGTTTATATTTCCTTTAAGGCTACTTTACCCATTAAGAACTGCTTTCACAATAGCTACAAATCTGAGTTTACACCTTAATGTCTGCAAGACTTGCACCAATTTCTCCAGCTTCAGCAGTAGGTAATAAATATTCTTTTCTATAATACTATGAAAAGGACAGATTGCTACTCACCATACAGAGAAAATGTTGACTCACAGACAGACACAACAGAAATACTGCTATATGTTTAAGGTTTCGGCTAAAAGGCCTTCTTCTAAAGTAGAAAACACAAACACATTTACACAAGCATGATTCTCACACACATGAACACCAATGACCAAGAGTGGTCACAAGTGTGTCAGATGCACTTGCGTGAAGGTGTTTGTGTTTTCTACGTTAGAAGAAGGCCTTTGGCCAAAAGCTTCAATGTATAGCACTCATTTTGTTGTGCCTGTCTGTGACTCAACACACTCTTCATATAGTGAGTAGCAATCTATCCCTTTAATAAAATTATCATTATTGCATCCAGGATTTTCCATTATTTAATATGTCTTTTCTTTCGGGCATAATGTTAATACTTTCAGCTCATGATGAACTTCAAACTCACTGTAGTCATATAATCTGCTACTATGTTTGGCCTGATTCCCATTACATAAAGGAGACAAAGAAAAGCTATTTACTGGAATAAAATCAAACAATGGAAATTCAGGGTCCAATAACAACACACGCACAGGCACTATCCCCCAGGCCTAATCCACAAACAGATCTCCAGTGCCATTTCCTCTCACATCCGCAATCCTCCCACCACCCCAAAAAACCAGCCACAAAGGCGTGTCCCCTTCATCACCCAGTATCACCACGTCTTTCGCAAGGGCTTTGATTACCTACCATTGTGCCCTGAAAACAGGGATGTCATATCCAGTATACTTCTCACACCTCCTAAAGTTGTGTTCCATCACCCACACAACCTCCACAACTTCTTAGTCCATCCCTATGTCACTCCCATGCCCAACCCCTTGCCACAAGGATCGTATCTCTGTGGAATACCCAGGTGTAAAACCTGCCCAATCCACCCACCCTGCACTTCCTATTCCAGTCCTGTCACAGGTTTATCCTACCCCATCATGGGCCAGGCCACCTGTGAAAGCTGCCATGTCACTTACCAACTCTGCCGTAATCGTTGCACAGCTTTTTATTTTGGTATGGTTACCGAACAGCTGTCTACCAAGATGAAAGGCCATCACCAAACTGTGACCAAGACCAAAGTAGACCATCCTGTGGCACAACATGCCTCTGAACATAACACACTTGATTTCAATGGCTGCTTCACTAACCAAGCCATCTGGATCCTTCCCTCCACCGCCAGTTTTTCTGAACTGTGCAGATTCTTACAACACATTCTCCACTCCTGTAATTATCCTGGCTTCAACTTACAGTAACATATTGTCCCCACACCCTCCACCCAACAGTTTCTACCGCCTTTGTCCTATCATCTCCTCCCACCCTGTTTATATGCAGCCCTCTGCCAATGCATCCACTCATCTTTCCTTGCTACTCTTTCTGTTTTGTTCTTTTTTCCCCACCTCCCTGGCCCACAACCTTACAACCTCCTGACACTGCACCTGTTGGCTGTCTTGTCCCTGCACACTCCACCAGAAGTGTTCATCTCTCTCCCCACCAGTGCACTGCTATCCCTTCCCCTTCCCCACCCCCTCCAGATTTCTGCTTGCATCCCACATAATGTTGAATTCTGACCCGAGATGTTGGAGTTGGCAGTCGTGTGTGTGTGTGTGTGTGTGTGTGTGTGTGTGTGTGTGTGTCTACACGCACACTTGTCTCTTTTTACTGATGAGGGCTGTGGCTGAAAGCTATATGTGAGTGTTTGTTAACTGTGTCTGTCTGCAGCTTGATGTGTCTACTTTACAGTAAGTAGCAATCCATCTTTTCATACTTTATTGACTTCCTGCCTGGAGTTTCCATTGTTTGATTTAAAATTTAGAATGAAAGACATTAGTCATTGTCCTTACCCACCCATCCCCTTCCCTGTTCCCATTCCATCACTACACAGCCCTCATTCCATGATCACACCAGTCTTTTTACTTATCTCCTTTTCTGCTACACCCCCACCCAGTCACCTCTCCCATCATGCACTGGTGCTGCTGCTCGCAGTGGGGCCTCAGTTGCCTGAGACAGCAGTCATGGTCATGTATGTGTGTGCGAGTTGTGTTTGCATGAGTGTGTATGTGTGCCTGTTGTCTACTTTTGACAAAGGCCTTACTGACTGACAGCTTTATTTGTGACAGGCTTTTTGTTGTGTCTATCTGTAACTCAGTATCTCCAGTATATGGTGAGTAGCAACTTTCCTTTTCATAATATTGCTACATTCCATCCTGGCTTTTACATTGTTTGAATGAAAGGATATAAATGAAATGTTTCACTGATGCATTGTATCCTCAATGAAAGCAAGGAAGAAATGCAGGACATATTGAATGGCATGAACAGTTTAATGAGCACACACTCTGGATTGAGAGCAAACCAAAGAAAGACACAAGTAACGAGAAGCTGTAGAAACATGAACATCAAAATTGGGGGCCACGAAGTAGACAAAGCAAAAGAATTCTGCTACCTTGGCAGCAAAATGACATCTAACAGATAAAGCAAGGAGTACATAAAAAGAAGACTATGCAGGCAAAGACAACACTGCTACCCAAAAGAAGTCTGGTAGAATCAAATATCAATCTTAATTTGAGGACGAAATTTCTGAGAATGCACATTTGGAGCACAGAATTGTATGGTAGTGAAATATGGTCAATGGTAAAAATGAAAAAGAAGAGAGCTGAATCATTTGACATGTGATGCTATTGAAAGGTGTTGAAAATCATATGGCCTGATAAGATAAGAAATGATGAGGTTCTCTGCAGAATCAGTGAGGAAAGGAACATGTGGAAGACATTGACAGAAAGAACAGTGAGGAATGATAAGACATGTGTTGTTACATCAAGGAATAACTTGCATGGTACTAGAGGGAACTGCAGACTGTAAAAACTGTTGAGAAAGACAGGGATTGGAATATATCCAACAAATAATTGAGGTCATTCAGAGCAAGTCCTATTGTGAGATGAAGAGGTTGGCAGAGGAGAGGAATTCAGAGAAGGCTGCATCAAACCACCCAGAAGACTGATGTCCCCAAAAAAATCTGCCAGTAAGTGTACTGTCCGAAAAAGGCATCTGGATGCTTGCCAGTGGGTCTCAACTGATACGTAGAGAAAGTTCTGATGGAGGCTATGTGGTGGACTGGGTGCAGCTGGCTGCAAATGACTCATATCAGCTTGTATGAAGTCTGCCACCTGGGTTCAGAGGCAATCTTCAGTTACTACAGGTGGCTTGTAGCTTTGGTGAAGACAGCTAGCCTCATATGGAGGCTGAAAGCCATGGTAGTGTTTTGCATATTTCATGCTGATCATGGTCCACTTGTTTGGAGACAAGTGGAAGGCATAAACCAGAGGTCCAAACAATTATTTGATGATCTCAGGTGCCGATCTTTTGACCTTTACTATTGGGTGTGGAACTGTAGGGCCCCTCTTAATAGGTTGGGCATGCCCTACATACAGTAAGTGGTTACTAGGGTAGAAAAGTATGTGTGGCACACACATGTGGGTTTTTCAAGATGGAGAAGTATTTTCACAGTTATTAGAGAACGAGCACAAGCTCAGATTACAAAAAGATGGGGAAGGGAATCAGCCACACCCTTTTCAAAGCAACCATCCTGGCATTTGCCTGGAGCAGTTTAGAGAAATCACAGAAAACCTAGGTCTAGATTGCTAGACAGGGAGTTTAACTGCTTTCCTCCCCACTGTGAGTCAAGTGTAATAACCACTGTTCACATCTTGCCTGGTTGGAGATTTCTGACTCAGATAACTTGTGACAGGGAATCAGCGATAACAAGGCCATTATAGTACAACTGATTAATGGAGTAAATAGGAATGTAGAATGGTAGGAAGTTATTTCTGCTTTGTAAGTGTGACAAGAACAGATTTCAAATCAGCTGAGTAGTCCAAATGAAACATTCATACACGAGGCTGAAAATGCTTTGTATAAAAGGACAAAGTACAATATTCATCAGACAGACATTTGCTAAAAGAAGTTATGAGGTATGAAAAATACCACCCATTGTTCAACAGCTGTGTTAGATCACTCCCCCAGAACCAAAGCCTCCTAGACAAATAGAAACTGAAAACAATCAAAATTAGCAAAGAGAGAACTAAGGATGAAGCATCCCATGAATTTGAAAGTAAAATTCTCTCTTCCAATCTGACAGTAAATCCTAAGAAGTTCAATTATTATGTTAAATCAGTGAATGGATCAAAGCCATCTCTCTAGACATTCAGTAACCATAATGGTATCAAATCAGAGGATGACAGAGAGAAGGCCAAAACATTAAATTACTTTTTCAAAAATTGTCTCATTGAGGAAGACCATACTGTGGGTTCTCCAATTGCAACAAAACACCAGAATGACAGACTGCAAAATAAGTAACTGCAAGATAGAAAATCAACTATAATTGCTCAAATGAGGAAAGGTAAGTGTGCCGGATGGTACACTTGTATAATGCAAAAGAATTGTTCCTCTTCTTGCAGCAGTCTACCATAGGTTGCAGGAGAAGTGATGTGTGTTCATAGTGACTGGAAATATGTGTAAGTCATTTCCATTTTTAAGAAGTATCATTCAACAGATGCACATAACTATAGACCCATACACCCGATGTCTGTCTGTTGTTACATTTTAAACACATTTGATGCCATTGTTTTATGACCTTTCTGTGCACCAACATCACCTGGCTGCACTGGAAATGCTGACATGGATAAAACTGCTAAATTCTGATATTTCAGTGATTAAAATGCTGCTGTCGAAGTGATAGATCTTTAGTTTTAGTACATCTGTGGTTGTAGACATGTTAGCATATATGTGTTTACATTAATCAGGTGTCAAATAGTGACAGCAGTTAGAGTTGTAAGGGCAACAAAGTTAAGTACTTACTGTAGTATTGTCATAAATAACAGACTGTATTATATGAAGTGATACAGAAATTCAATCCACAAATATGGAACAAGGATACCTATCAAAATCCATATCATGTACATTATTAGTGACGAATGAATAAATTAATATTATTTATTTACATAGAACAGCTGCAATATTTTTACCACTTTAGAGGATGAAAATAACAAATTGTGTTACTATGTTTTACTAAAAGCTTTGTTCACTTTATACTTGTGTACTGAACACAACTTAATCTGATGTCAGTCTCTGCTCTACTAGTAGTTCATTCACATACACAAAACATCATATTTTACAGTAAATATCTAGCAACATAATATTCAGCTCTACAGTAGCATTAGTAAACAATATACACAGGTTCCTTCTATAGATTATGTACTGGCCTCATATGTCAACTGCTTTCATTAAATAAAACTGTGAAAAGACACATAATTGCAATTTTTTATTTAGCATCATAAGTGTGAAAGCTGCCACAGAGTAGTGAGGAACGGTCACAGTGTGAAAACTGTGTACACTTTTCTCATATTTGCTGCTGTGGAATCACCAGCTTGTATGAATATGTGGCCAGCCATTGGCACTGAATTCATCATCATAAGTCATTGCACTCATTGCTGAGTATCATGACCCCATGAACCAAGCATCTCCATCCCAGATGGTTACCAGCTTCTCTTGGTGCCTGCTGAAGAGGTACACTGGAGATCTTCTTGATTTGATCTATCCATCTGCTTGCTGCTCTTCCTCTTGATCTCGTGCCCTTGATCTTTCCCTGCCAGATTATTTTCTCTAGATTTTCTCCATCTCTTCTGACAATATGGCCAAAGAACTGGAGAATTCTTTTTGGTGACTCAAGATGAAAGGCATCTGGAGATATCGAGTTGTTCAATAATGGACTGATTTGTTCTTCTGTCAGTCCATTTCATGCAAAGCATCCTACACCAGCACCGAAGCTCAAACACATCAATGCACTGTTTGTCTCTGGCCTTGAGTGCCCATGTTTTGCAACCATAAAAGAAGACAGAAAACACTAGCCCACTACTTGATGCTGAATTAGTTGTACCTATTGTTCCATGAATACAGATAAAGAGCAGCTGATCTTGAAATTCAATGTTGATTTGGCCACAGCACAGGCAGAATTAAAACAACTGAGAGCTGCAAATGGCATAAGTGAAATTAGGAACAAGGTAGGTGACTGGACTGTATTCAAACCAGTCAGATCGGGCAAAAGATACTCCTAAATGTGTAGTTCAAGAACACACTGACAACACAGAGAGAAAAATGCAAGTTAAGGTTATTAGCCAGATGGTTAAAAAATCAAGAAGATCCTTCTGTTAGGAAGTCATTCTGATAGGGAAATGTCTGAATTAGAACTGAACTCTATGGGTAGTGATTATCAGATAACTAGTGTTTTTAAGTCATGTGGATGACTCAGCAATGTTACCTATGATTTTCAAACAATGGAAAATCCAGGATGAAATGTAACAATATTAGAGAAGGAAAGTTGCTACTTACCACATAGCGGAGATTCTGAGTTGCGATAGGCACAACAAAAAGATTCACACAATTATAGCTTTCGGTCATTAAGGCCTTTGTCAGCAATACACACACACACACACACACACACACACACACACACACACTCTCTCTCTCTCTCTCTCTCTCTCTCTCTCTCTCTCTCTCTCAGGCAAACGCAACTTGCACACACATCTGATGTCTCAGACAACTGAAACCACACACAGTTTTTAGCTGACAGCTAAGAGTGTAACAGCCTTTTTGTTGTGCCTGTCAGCAACTCAACGTATCACCTTTACAGCAAATAGCAAACTATCCTTTTTGTGATACTTTTGATATTCCAACCTGGAGTTTCCACTGTATGAAAACACACACACTTCCACATAAGCACAGCTCACACACACATGACCAGGTGTTTGAGCTCTAGAGCCCTGAGGCAGTGGCCGTATGTGTGTGAGTTGTGCTTTTGTGAATGTGAGTATGTTTGCTATTGCAGAAGAAGTATTTTGTCCAAAAGCTTTAATATTTTAACAGTCTGTCCCATTGTGACTGTCTGTGATCCAGCACCCGTGTATAGTGGGTAGCAATCTATCCTTTCCACAATGTTTTCAAAGAATAAAAATCATAATACATATGAACATTATGGACATTCCCACTGAAATATGAGCAGCTCATTTTATAAGAAAAAATATCTTCTTCTATCAATATGGAACACTGAAAACCCTGAATGCATTCCTGCAGATGTGTTGTGGGTAATGCTGCTTTCAAACAACAATATAACAAACTGCATTATGTCTAGTCCCTAATGCTAATAGTTGAACAGTGTTTTATTTGTTTGATGGTAAAGCAAATATAACATTGGACAGTACTAACAAAATGGAGGACAAAATGGTCCACTGATAAGAAAAAGTTATGTTCTCACATAGTATCATGCCGAGTGCTGTCATATTAAAGGCAGGCCAAAATTCCCATATTAACTCCCTCCTGTATTGTGACATCTCCTGTCTTGAAGCAAGGGACTGTTGAAGAACTCCAAAACTGGCTACTCTTTGCCAACACCTGCTTTTTGGGTAGGTGACTGCAAGATGACCTCAGATGGCAGTATATCTCCATCACTCCAGGAGGTCCATGAATCTGCCCTTCTCCGTCTTGTGCAATAACCCTGAACACCCAATTTTGGAGAGGGGAGGGCATGTCCACTCTCAACCAGGTGGGCAGCAATGTTGAATTTCTCAACTACATCCTCCTTGTCCAAAGCTACATGATCACCAAACCTTATCTGAAGTCTTCTACCTGTATGTACCAAGCAGCAGCCATCACAGTCTGGACATTTTATCCTATACACACCTGATCTGTGGTAAGAAAAGAAAACCTTTATGTTTTGTTTTTTGTAAACTGATCCTGTCTTTGTACTAAACGTGCTATAGTATCCTCCTGGAGAGATGGAGATATACTGACATCTGAGGTCATCTGGCATTCACCTGCTCAATGTGCAGGTGTTGGTGAAGAGCAGACAGTTTGGGAGCTCTTAAACAGCCTCCTGCTTCAAGACAGGAGATGTCACAATCCAGGAGGGAATTAATATGGAAATTTTGGCCTGCCTTTAATACAACAACACTAGGCATTATAGCACATGAGAACATTACTTCGTTTTATCAGTGGATCATTTTGTCTTCCATTTTGTTAGTACTGTCCGATGTTATATTTGCTTTACCATCAAAAAAATAAAACTCTGTTCAACCATTAGCCTCAGTGGCTAGATATAAGGCAATTTGTTGTATCATACTTTGTAAGCAGTGTACCACGAATTGAGCTACACCATATGTTATGTGGGAAATTCATGTGAGTAGAGGATGTTTGTATGTTTTTGTTAAAATACCTGGTTAAATTACCCTTGTTGATCTTCAGTATTTTACTATGATGTTAACAGAAAAGCATCACCTATCCCTTCCATGGCAGGGCTACCTGTGAAACCAGTCATGTGTGATCTACAAGCTACACTGCAACTTCTGTGCTGCATTCTATGCAGGCATGACAACCAACAAGCCGTCTGCCCGCATGACCGTCCACCAACAAACTGTGACCAAGAAACAGCTGGACCATCCAGTTGCTGAGCATGCTGCCCAACACAACATTCTTGATTTTAATGACTGAGTCACAGCCTGTGCCATCTGGATACTTCCTAGCAACACCAGCTTTTCTGAATTGTGCATGTGGGAACTCTCCCTGCAATATATCCAACATTCCCATAACCCCCCTGGTGTTAACATTGGTTAGTCATTGTCCTTCACTCACCTATCCGCTTTCCTCCAGCACTACACAGCACTCTACTCCATCAATACACCCACAGACATTCTCACCTTCTCCGTCTGTTGCCCCCCCCCCCCCCCCCCCCCAACCACCACCACACCACCACTTCCCCAGCCCCTCCTGACCAACCTGACCATCATCCAACCCAGCTGCTCTACCCTCTCTCCAGCTCATCCTTGTATGCTTCCACAAGCAGCACCTTAATATCCCTCACTCCTACCCTGCTATCCCACCCCCTCCCTGCCCCATCCTCCTCCTTACCATAGTCAACCAAATTGTTGCTCACAGTCTCGCCTTGGCAGCCAGAGACAGAGGTCAAAATGGGGAGTCTTTCAGGAAAACCTGGCAGTGGATGAAATGATTGAGAGATACTATGGATATCACCCTATAAAGCAATTTGTCAGACTGAAGCCCATATGCTTTGGATATAAATTTTGGGCTTTATGTAGTATTGATGGTTACTGTTACAATTTCTTATTGGATTATGAGAAGGACCAGGATGATGACAATGCAAACATTCCACTGGGTTCCAAAGTAGTTTTGAAAATGCTCATTATTGATTAACTGAACAGTTACAAAAATTTTTTGACACTACTTTACTAGTCATAACCTATTCATTCATCTGAAGGAACTGGGATTCCATGCAAGTGGAACTGTAAGAGAAAGCAGAAGAAGGAAGTGCCCCCTGCCATCAGATAGTGTTATGAAAAAGAAGGAAAAGGGATATTTTGAGCTCAAATTTTATAAAAAGAAGGAAGTTTCGATCAGCAAATGGAATAACAACAAGTGTGTCACATTACCAACTAATTTCGACACTGTGTTTCCTACCGTAAAAGTCCAACATTGGAATTCATCCGAAAAAGAAAATGTCAGTGTTCAACCACATGCATTGAATATATACAAGAATTTCATTCGGGGGGGGGGGGGGGGGGGGGGGGGTCGATCTTCACACTTGACTAATAGAGAAACATATAACATATATTGTAGTGTGTGGTAAAAAGTCGTTCTGATGCCTTTTTACAAGAGTGGTAAATATGACTGTCATGAATGCATTCTTGGCTTTCAAGAGATGCCATGAAGGAACTTTCAGTGAAAGAACACAGATTATGAAAACATACTTGAAGAAAGGTCTCAAAATGAGGTAGCTAAGGGAAGACCAACAAAACTCATTTCACCTTTCAGGAGTACAGGAGTAATATACCAGGTATGGGTATGATCAGAAACTGCACACCATCCAGGAGCATAAAAAGCAAAGACAGTGCCAGTATGAGAACTGCAAATGATAGCTGAAAACATATTGTGTAAAGTGTAATGTTACCGTCAGTATGGAATGCTTTTCCAAGTATCATATCAGGTCTTAACGTAATTTCAGTTTTGGAGAATTTTTAAGTTAAAAGATTTGTAAATGTTACTTATTGTAAAATACGTAATTGTTTTTAAATGTTATTTTAAGTTTATTACTAGCAATTTCTTTATCCCTTATCATTTTCCCTAGTAAGCAGTGTAATAACAAAACAATAGCCAAGTGCCAAGCGTCCACAAATAAGGACGGCCAAAAATTTTACATTTTGGCAACAAGTGAACAAAAATTTCTTCATAGTTCCATAAATTGGGTTGCCAAGACACCGTTTTCCAGAACTACAGAATATATATTTACTAAAAATAAATAGGGTGCTAATGGGTTAGCAGGCCTACAACCACCTAAAATACTGAACTTCCAAAAATAGATTATAGAAATCCCGTATTTTATGACTGAAAAAGGATTTGATTTTCTACTTCCAAAATACTTGTGTCTGATGGGATTCAAGATCATTCACTAACAGCATTTTCACCTCTTCTTTGGTTCTGGAGTATCTGGCTCGTAAGGTTCTTCCTCAGGATTCTTACTGTCACTGACTTGAGGATCTGGTTCCATTTCTGGTTCTACTTCAGGATACAGAATGTCTTTGTATTCATCTTTGAAATAGAACCTGATGTTCATAATAAGTTAATTTTTTATTGGAATTATTGCACCAGGAAACCCAACTGGTCCATTTCTTTTGGAAAAGATGCACTGGACAAACTCATTTCCATCAATGCCCATTTTGCAATGTACCCTAGCTTTATAGCTAGTGATGAACTCAAAGTGGATATATTTCATTATGTGAGGTACTGTGTTTGCATTACTGGTCTTCAAGACATTTAGTCATTCCTATGCATTCACAGCAACTTCACCTTTTTCATTTCTAGCAGCAAAAGCGGAGTTAACATGTGTTTTATGTATGGGTTTTTGTTGTTATAGTAACATCAGCTGTCAGCCAGCATTTAGGGTTCTTCCAACTGCAAATTGGTAACTTCTGCAGGCATTTATAGCTCTCTTACAAAAAAAGACCACTTGTCTTGTTTGGCATTATGGTATTCATGAAACTTTCTTCTTTTATACAAAGCTACTATGAGCTTCTTAAAATGCCTATAAGATTTAGGAGATACTATTTTGTTAATCACAGCATACACAGCTGTGAGATTTCTCATGACAACAAGAGATCCTTTTTCAGAAGACTGATATCAGCTGCTTTTAATGATATTAGTGACACCTGTTTGATTCAAACAACTTTCAAATTGGTATGAACATGTACAGAATGAAATAAATTACTACAATATACTTGTACAAAAAAATTAAAATAGATATTTTACACATTACTGAACATTTTTGATTGTACTGAAAATTCTACTTTTCCAACAAGAGGTCCCTTTTCACTTTCCATCTTAGATAGTGCTTCTTCCTACATATATCTTGTGAAAAGACCATGAAGGTATAATTTCTGAGCTCACAAAGAGGCTTACAGTTATTCTTCCCACATACCATTTGTGATCAGTGTTGTGTCAGTAGCTGGGCCGACACCGTGAAGTTGAGATGGCTGAAAAGGCAAGCTAGACTAACGCAGACGGGCGTGAAGTACTGGAACAGGATACGTAATTAATGTTAGGAAGAAAAGTACGGAGCAGGTTTAATACTTAACTTTACTCATTCCTTGTGGTACATCGATCTTGACGATACACAGAAGACTTTAAGTACAATCACTGTATGGCTAATGGCGCCGTGCTAGTTCGTAGCCATTAACTTAGCTGATGGCTATTCTGTCTCTCGGCTAATGAGAGAGAAAGGCTTCGTAATCTGGTCGGTAGCTAGGTTCTCGTACAACTGGGGCGAGTGCTCTCTCGTATCACGAGACCTGCCTTGGTGGTGGCGCTAGGTCTGCGATTACACAGTGGCGACACGCGGGTCCGACATGTACTAAATGGACCGCGGCCGATTTAAGCTACCACCTAGCAAGTGTGGTGTCTGGCGGTGACACCACAATCAGAACAGAAAAAAGGGGGACATGACATAGGTACACAAAGCACGCTATACGATGGCTTGTGGAGTAGGGACGTAGGTGTAGACATTGGTTCTTCGTTTGAGTTCTGGTCCAGTACTTATTTATAATCTGTCAGGAAGTTTCAGACATACTGCAGACTGAAAGATTCATTCTGTAGACAGTAACCAAAGCTGTGGCTAGCCCATTCCTCTGCAGTACTCTTTCTTCCTGGAGTGCTAGTCCAGAAGGACAACTACCGAGAAGTTTGGAGGATAGGAGACAGGTACTGTGGAAGTTAAGCTGTGAGGTACAGTTTTGAGTCATGCTTGGATAGCTCAGCCTGTAAGATTATTGCCCTCAAAAGGCAATGTTTTGGACTGAAGTCCCAGTATAGCACACAGTTTTCATCTGCCATGAATTTTGAGGAATGGTGTTAGTAACATCTTCTACAAAGCACTAAATCAAACTGATAATGAGGTGGTCATAATTGGTCAACATGGGGAAAGACATACATACTTTTAATGTTGATGCTGATCTATGATATATTGTACTTTTAGACTGGACACCAGTTTTGTAGCTTACACTTGCTACTTCTCAGATATGAATCTGTAAATTGTTGATGACAATGATTGCTTATACAGAATAAATTGTGTTTGTTAAGGTTCTCCCAATGTGCAGAGCTCCAAAAAATAGGGTAGAAGTCTGTGGCAGGTACAAGTCTTGAGTCACTCTGTGAGACATGCTCATATATTCCAATTGGTGGTGCACTGCCTGCGGAAACAAGGATCTGGGTTTGAATATCAGAGTGACACACAGTTTTAACTCATCATACATAACCAACAGATATATATTTTGTAAAGAGTACCAAAGTCCATCACCTAAAAGTTAAAAAGCACGCACACAAATTTCTTAGTCTAAGACTTGAAGACAATTTTACGACCCACTGTTTCTACCCCACATTTGTCAGCTATAAGTGATGTGTCAGCATAGAGAGACTGAAGGAAAAGAAAAAGAATAGAAAAATCCTTTACAAAGAAGGGTCATTGCATAGGCTCTCTTTTTATGAACACTGATTGAAAGACTGATTTGTCTGCGGATAACTGATGCATTATGTAATGCAGTTTTAAGAAAGTAAGTGTGGAATGAACATGAGATGCCTCCAGAAGCTTCTTTCATGGAGTTGTTCTAGGATACTATGACTCTGGTTAGTATCATAAGACTATTCAAAATTAAGACAAGACAGTAAACCCACTTCCAGCGGGACCACATTATCAAGCGTGGAATGATATTTCCTGAGCTTACCACAAAGTAGCTTTCTAGACTCCAATATCCAGGCAAGATGATAGTTAACACTACTTTCTTCAGTGCCTTCTCTGTGCAGACACTGATGACAAAATTACTGAACAATACAGTGTGGTACATCCCTGAATGCATATGAAGGAAAGAAAGAGAGAGTATAATATCAGCCAACATTATATAGTGTCAGAAGTTCCATGCGGATCATGCAGTAGTATACAGAGAAGTTGCAGCATTAGAAAATTGCAGTGAAATGCAGGAAGATCTGCAGCGGATAGGCACTTGGTGCAGGGAGTGGCAACTGACCCTTAACATACACAAATGAATGCATTGTGAATACATAGAAAGAAGGATCCTTTATTGTATGATTATATGATAGCGCAACAAACACTGGTAGCAGTTACTTCTGTAAAATATCTGGGGGTATGCGTGCAGAATGATTTGAAGTGGAATGATCATATAAAATTAATTGTTGGTAAGGCGGGTGCCAGGTTGAGATTCATTGGGAAAGTCCTTAGAAAATGTAGTCCATCAACAAAGGAGGTGGCTTACAAAACACTCATTCGACCTATACTTGAGTACTGCTCATCAGTGTGGGATCTGTACCACATCAGGTTGACAGAGGAGATACTGAAGATCGAAAGAAGAGTGGCGCGTTTCATCACAGGGTTATTTGGTAAGCATTATAGCGTTATGGAGATGATTAGCAAACTCAAGTGGCAGACTCTGCAAGAGAGGAGCTCTGATCGCAGTGTAGCTTGCTGTCCAGGTTTTGAGAGGGTGCGTTTCTGGATGAGGTATCGAATATATTGCTTCCCCCTACTTATACCTCCCGAGGACATCACGAACGTAAAATTAGAGAGATTCGAGCATGCATGGAGGCTTTCCGGCAGTCATTCTTCCTGCGAACCACATGCGACTGGAACAGTAAAGGGAGGTAATGACAGTGGCATGTATAGTGCCCTCCGTCACACACCATTGGGTGGCTTGTGGAGTATAAATGTAGATGTAGATGTACAGATGGAGAACAATTTAAGACTCAGTAATGATGGAGAAGGAAACTGATTGTACCTTCTGTAAGGAAGCATCCCAGCATGCACCTCATGTGCTTAAGGAAAGCCTGAAAGACCTAAATCAGGATGGAACTAGAGGGATTTGAAAACTTCATCTCCCAGGTATAAGTAGTACAGCTAAAAGTTCTCTTTCTGCAGCATGAAAAATAGCTCCACTTCACATATTAAGTCCAAAATGTATATGAACATTTCCTTATCCAGCTGTCAGGTGTCACAAGTCATAATGAATTTTGGCATTGCCTGTTGCTGTGTAATGTGCTGTAGACAACCTAGAATCTAGATCTCAGGAGGTATGGTACATGGATGTGTCCAGACAATTGTAAATTTCATCATTAGTGAAAGTGGTGTAAAACTAACCCTTGTATCACAGTGAAAGGCATTCCACTGGTGCTTGTGTGTCAATTCTGGACCCGGTTCGAAGATTGCCACTCTTCATCACTGGAGCTGTACAGTATCTTCAATCTCTCCCTGAAATCAGCTTGATAGTTCCCCATAGATGTGTAGATTTTCTGATACAGCAACTTACACGTGTTTTTTATCTGGGGAACAGGGAGATATTGAAAGGTGCGCCACTACAGAATACTGCACCTTGTCTTTGAAGCACTACTATAAGAGAAAAAAAGTTAGAAGTGGCTGCCAGAAGTAATGCTGTTCATAAACTGACAGTAACAACTTGAACACAAGCAGAAACTGTGGACACTTCTGCATTAGCTTTGTGCTGTTCTACCACTGAATAAACATGCCCTGTATAGTGTAGACCTCACCATAGCACAGCAGTGGATATAGCTATGAACAACATGGTGATCATCGCTGGTTGTCTATAGCCTACTCTTCTGGAGAAGTCATGTTGTCTCCCTGGAATTGCACCCCCTGACATTCAATAATATGTGAAGCAAAATAGAGAGGACCAAAGTAACAACATCCGAAGCTTATCCTTTTTTTCCTTTGTTCAGTTACCAGCAAGAACATTCGCAGTTATTCCAGCAACAGTAACAGTGTTCATTGTAAAGATGCATCCAAAGAAGCAATGTACTGTAAACATGACTCAAGCATTTAAAGATATAGGTAACTATAGTCTTTCTAAAGTACAATCTAGTCAAGTAAATACTAAGTTAGCAATAGAAGATAAAGAGCAGTTATGTAGCATAATTCTGGAGGCTGTTTTCAAAATAGCAGCTTTCTTTCCAGTTCACTTGTTTAAATTTAGCGGGCATAGTCACAAATAGTATTAAGCAGTGTAGTTACAGTTCATTAATAATACAAATATAGAGATTAAATTTCTAGGGAGCAAAGACGAATGGATTAACTGGAAGTCATCCAACTGATTCTGTTCTGATGTCACAAAGAACAAAACTAATCTCCAGAGATGGGGTCTCCATATGAAGTCCGTGTTCTGACTATATGGGGTTAAGCATATCTCAGTCAACTACTTACAGTGTTGCCTCAGCCCAGTCTTGTGAACATGGAATACTTTGTCAATGCAATGTACTTGAGGTTGCCAAGCTCCAGATCTGTGGTTATTTAACATTTGCAATGTTTACACAATTTTTTGGGTTACATTGTGCATCCATGTGTTGCGCATGTTGTATGCTTATGACACAACGAATAAATACAAAGCACAGTCTTTACATGCTCTCCTATACAATACACAGCCTGTCTGACTTTGCAGTGTAAAGGTTTTTAGGAGTTGGTCAGTACCCAAACCATTGTAGTAGCACATGCCTGTTTCTTGTTGCTGATCAACACTTCTCAATCCAACAGAGAACAAGCCATTTTTTGTTGACCTGGAGATTTTGGTGTGGATACATCAGGATCTCCACAGATTACAATCATAATATGGTCCACCCAATCTCAGATTTGTCACTGTGTCCAAACAGCCAGTTAGTTATACAGTGCACAGTTTGGCTTAACGAACAACAACTATGATAATTTCCTTTTGAACCTATGTTCAGAGGACATAGGTCATTCCTGATTTAGATGGCACCAGTACCTACAAACCATTATGTAATCTTAAATTTTTCCACAAGGCACACCCACAGTAGCAGCAACAACATGCTTGTCAATGATAAGGGGAGAAATATGGAATAGAATATGCCACTGATAAAGACAGCTCCCCATTTCTCACTCTATCTGCAATTACATGCTCATCTGACCCTTCAGAGAAGACCAATATGAAACACCTTAGTACCCGTTCTTTTAGCATTGTTCTGTTCCTAGCTGCATGGTTCACTGCTAAAGAAACTATTAAAGTACATACTATTTTGCTTCTCTTTGGCTGGCTGATAAGAGACAGCAATCACAGCTTATATCATTTTTGAGGCACCTTTAAGTTTATTTGGGAGCACAATCCTGCAACAGTATGTGCAAGTACTGGGTTTCCGTGCTCTGAGCTATTTTTCTTATCTGATGACTAATTCTGGTCCACTATTAAGGCAAATGATTTTAATTTTAAATACCTTTCTCATCTCAGAGTACATTATACATGCTATAGCTCATTTCCCAAATCATCTTTTCATCAAAATAGACCACACACACTCTACTACAGACTGCATGCTATACTGAGCACACGAGACATATGTAAATGAATCAGAACCTGAAGTACTTAAGCAAAATTCACCAGACAACACTTAATATGCTCAATATGGAAAGGACAGATTGCTACTCACCACATAGAGGAAGCATTTGAGTCACAGACAGGCACAACGTAAAAGATTGCTTAAATATTGAACATTCTCACAAAGTAGAAGAAAGTAGTAAAAAGCACACACACATTTTCACAGCCACAACTCACACACAAATGGTCACTGTCTCTGGGTACTGGGACTGACTGTGACTGGGTCTGATGTGAGCAGCAATCTGCTGGAGTGAGTGGTGAAGTGAGGAGGAGATGGGATAGAAGGTTAGGGATAGCTGTACTCGAGGGGATGTGGGTTGGTGGTTGAGTGGAATAGGGAGGAGAAAGGGTGAAAGGATGAGGCGAGGGGAAAGGATGAGGGAAGAAGAGAGAAACAGAGAATGGGAAAAGACAGAGAAACAGAGAATGGGAAAAGAATAGTAGCTGTGTAGTGCTGGAATGAGATCAAGGAAGGGGATACAGAGTTGGAGGATAGGGAATAGCAAAGATGGTGACCTGGGGGAAGAATCCAGATGGTCCAGGCTGTGAAGTAATTATTGAGCAACTGGGTGTTCAGCTGTCTCTTGGCCAGTGTTGAATGGTGGCCATTCATGCAGGCAGACAGCTTGTCAGTTGTCACGCCCACATAGAAAGCAGTACTTGGTTGCATCTTGGCTGGTAGGTCACACGGGTGCTTTCACACCTGGCTCTGCTCTGATGGATAGGAGATGCCTGGGACAGAACTCGGATAAACGATAGTGGCAGGATGTATGGGTAGGTCTGGCATCTAGGGCTATTGCAGGGATATGAGCCATGAGGCAAGGAATTAGGAGAAAGGGTGGAGTACGGTTGGACAAGTATATTGGTTAGGTTTGGAAAACAGCAGGAAACCACTGTGAGGGGTTGGGATGACAGTGGGGAAGATATTCATAATTTCAGGGCACAACAAGAGGTAGCTGAAACCCTGGCCAAGAATGTGATTCAGTCAGTACTGAGTCAGGAGAGGAGTGCTCCTTTGTGGTTGGACAGTGTATATGTTGGAATCGGTAAGTGAGAGGAGAGACAAGGTACAAGATATCAACTTCTGGGCGAGGTTGGGAGGATTATTTTGGTCTGTGCAGGCCTCATTGAGATCCATGGTATATTTGGAGAGTGAGTGCTCGTCACTAGAGACATCACAACCGTGGGTGGCTAGGCTATAAGGAGGGGACCTTTTGGTATAGAATGGAAAGGCAGCTGTCAAAGTGGTGGTATTCTTGATAGTTGTTACGTTTGATGTCAATGAAAGTTCTGAGGTAGGCATCCTAGAGGTGCTGGTTAACATCATGGAAGTTGGCTTGTTGGGCTGACAAAGATCATGTGAAGTGAATAGGGAGAAGCTGTTGAGGTTCTGGAGGAATATGGATAGGGTGTCCTCACCTTCAGTGCCAATCATGAAAATGCCATTAATGAATTTGAACCAGATGAGGGATTTGAGATTCTGAGTGGTTAAGAAGGATTCCTCTAGATGGCCCATGGGCATTGGGGATATTGGTTTTCTACTTTGCAATGACTATGTGTGGTATCATGTATCGATATCCCCATGCTAGAGTTCTACAATTGGTAACAGAAATGCAAGTTTCCATTAGACATTGACAGCAGTTGCACAATATCTGACCCAACATGTGCACCAGCTGATCCACACCTCCAGCAGCCCTGTACCATGAGTGCCCTCTGCTGCCACAATACAGGACAGCCAGTGGCAACCACTGAGCCCACTTATGCTCGGAGCCACTTCAGCACATGACACTATGCAGACGGCATTTAGTCACAGTTCCAGCACCATAGTCCTTGCTTAGTACAGCGAGACTCCTCCTTGTTGACACTGTTGAGCTGGTTTCTGCTTCTTGATGCAGTATTTGTAATGATTCTTCGTTCACTTGGAGAAAAATAAGTTAAGTAAATCTTCTGTTTGCCAGCCGGTGTGGCCGAGCGGTTCTAGGCGTTGCAGTCTGGAACCGCGCGACCGCTACGGTCGCAGGTTCGAATCCTGCCTCAGGCATGGATGTGTGTGATGTCCTTAGGTTAGTTAGGTTTAAGTGGTTCTAAGTTCTAGGGGACTGATGACCTTAGAAGTTAAGTCCCATAGTGCTCAGAGCCATTTGAACCAAATCTTCTGTTTATTATTTTAACTTGTTCACTAATCACTTCTGCTCCTATCCAGCTTTCCTTCGACAGTTACTGCACCCCTCTGTAACTCACTGCCCCTTACCATTGTGTATGAAATCTTACACACCATACTATTTCTGAAAGTTCGATATTTCAACAGTCTTTTTGATCATAACTGTCTGTGACTCAACACCTTCTCTGTGTGGTGAGCAGCAAACTACCCTTCACATACTATTACTTTTCATACTAAACTTTCCATTGTTAGACAGTACTTCATAGAGTGTGTGTGTGTGTGTGTGTGTGTGTGTGTGTGTGTGTGGGTGTCAGGAAGGGGGAAAGGGAGAGAGGGGGAGAGGGGGAGAGGGAGAGGGGGAGGGGTGGGGGAGAGGAGGGAGGGGGAGGGGGAGAGTGGGGAGGGGGAGGGGGAGGGAGGGGGAGGGAGAGGGAGGGGGAGAGGGAGGGGGAGAGGGAGGGGGCAGGAGAGGGAGAGGGAGAGGGAGAGGGAGAGGGAGAGGGAGAGGGAGAGGGAGAGGGAGAGGGAGAGCACACTTGTTTGCACATTATTTTGCTTCTCTTTGGCTGGCTGATACACATACATTTTGAACAGATGCTTACAAACATGTACAAAGAGCTGCAGAAACTGGTAAATGACAACAAATGTCAATCAAAATTATAATTGCGATTATTAATGCAGGAGTGAAACAAGAACTAAAGAATTGTTAATCAGTAAGAAACTGGGGATATGACACTATACACAACAGATGACAGAGGTTGTGCATTAGGAAAATATACCAAAAAGAACAACACGTGTTCCCCCACACATCCTTGCAGGAGGAAGTGAGAAATCAAATAGAATAAACTCTTTGTGAGAACCAAATGAGGCTAAAGATGAATTTGATTATTTTATCAATAAGCACTGTATATGATGCGGTGATCCTAACCACTTTTGCATTTTTGTTTGAAATCCTATGTGACCTGACTCAGTACACAGTTTGAATTTATGGAGGTGATCTAGTAGGAACTATGCAAGGTACTAAGCAACTAAAGAAGAAAAATCATTTGGGTGCGATGAAATATCAAATTCAATTAGTAAGGTGTGCCTAAAAGAAATCTCTTACCTACATGATTAACTGCAGCAATAGAGAAAACATGTAAACAGTTGTAAAAATGAGTGTTGTGAAACCACTGAATAAAAAGAAAAGTTAGGAAGGTGTCTCCAAATATAGCCAATATCACTAATTCATACCTATAGTAAGGCATACAGAAGTACACACATCAAAAAAAGTTTTGCGTCACCCTGGTTCCCAGAAATCCTGGAGATGGACATTGACTGTAGATACTGCATCACACACACAGTCCGTTTGACTGTTCAGAGATGTCACTAAACCCACCCAAAGATGTAAACAACCAAGCATCAGTAGCACCTATTAGATGGAGGGGGTCCAACAGCCAATCAGTTCCAGTCATTCCACCAGGAAGAAGGGACACGGCTCATATTGTCTGTAGTCCAGCTATGCCTAGACAGACAATATCGCAGTTCGATCGTGTTGTTTGTGCCAGTAAGGGCTCTCAATAAGGGAAGTGTCCAGGCATCTTGGAGTGAATCAAAGCGATGTTGTTCAGACATGGAGGAGATACAGAGAGACAGGAACTGCCTATGACATGCCTCGCTCAGACCAACCAAGGGCTACTGCTGCAGTGGATGACTGCTACCTACAGATTATGGTTCAGAGGAACCCTGACAGCTACGCCACACGACAGCGTGTTACGACTCAAACTGTACGCAATAGGCTGCATGATGCGCAACTTCACTCCCAACGTCCACGGCAAGGTCCATCTTTGCAACCACGACACCATGCAGCACAGTACAGATGGGCCCAACAACATGATGAATGGACCGCTCAGGATTGGCATTATGTTCTCTTCACCAATGAGTGTCACATATGCCTTCAACCAGACAGACAATTGACAGAGATGTGTTCAAAGGCAACCCAGAACATTGTCCAGCGAGTGCAATGAGGTGGAGGTGTGGAGGTTCCTTGCTGTTTTGGGGCGGCATTATGTGGGGCCAACGTACACCGCTGCTGGTCATGGAAGGTGCCGTAACAGATGTACAATACGTGAATGCCATCCCCCAACCA
This sequence comes from Schistocerca serialis cubense, assembly GCF_023864345.2. Classification (NCBI taxonomy): domain Eukaryota; kingdom Metazoa; phylum Arthropoda; class Insecta; order Orthoptera; family Acrididae; genus Schistocerca; species Schistocerca serialis. The sequence goes on from NC_064644.1 coordinate 563,260,592, forward strand.
ATAGTGCAACCATATCAGCAGCACATTGGCTAGGTATTCATCTTCATGAACCACAATTCACGCATCCATTGTGCACTTCTTGTGAATGACTCCCTTCATGATAACAACATTGCTCTACTAGAGTGGCCAGCATGTTCTCCAGACATAAACCCAATCAAAGATGCCTGGGATAGATGGAAAAGAGCTGTTTATGGACGACTTAATCCACCAACCACTCTGTGGGATCTACACCGAATCACCATTGAGGAGTGGGACAATCTGGACCAACAGTGCCTTTATGAACTTGTGGATAGTATGCCATGATGAATACAGGCATGCATCAATGCAAGAGGAAATGCTACTGGGTATTAGAGGTACCAGTGTGTACAGCAATCTGGACCAGCACCATCGAAGGTCTCGCTGTATGTTGGTACAACATGCAATGTGTGGTTTTCATGAGCAATAAAAAGGGCGGAAATGATGTTTATGCTGATCTCTACTCCAATATTCTGTACATGCTCTGTAACTCTCGGAACCGAGGTGATGCAAAACTTTTTTTGGTGTATGTATTATCCTTTCCCAGCCTAATGCTTTTTCAAGAAACACAAGCTGCTTACACAAGGGTCATTCAATAAGTAATGCCCCACATTTTTTTTCTCAGAACATGTTTATTGTTAAGAGTCAGAATTTGGTGACAATATACATCAAATGTCTTGTCAATGTCCAATTTTTCTACATAGTCTCCAACACATTCTATGGCTGTGTGCCAACATTGTGGAAGAGCATGTATTCCCTGCTGGTAAAAGCTCTTATCCTGTAGGCGTAGCCATATTTTCACTGTATGACTGACACTCTCACCGTCTTCAAAGTGTGTTCCCGTAGAGTATCTTTAAGCGGCCCAAAGAGATGCAAGTCAAATGGTGCCGAGGGTGCCAGGTCTGGACTATAGGGTGGATGAGGCAGTGATGTCCAACCCAATTTGGTGATGTGTTCATAGTTTCTCAGACTTGTGTGTGGGGATGCTTTATCATGTTGCAACAAGATTTCTGCTGGATTCTTGTCCGATCAAACATGTCAGAAACGGTTCTGGAGTTCATTCTGAGTCTTCACGTATGCATCTGAGTTGATGGTTGACCCTCTTGGCATCTCATCCATGAGAATGACACCATCACAATCCCAGAAGACTGTCACCATGACTTTGCTGGCGGAGTGGGTTGTCTTCAATTTCTTATTTTGTGGTGAATGATGATGATGCCACTCCATGGAGTGCCTTCTTGTTTCCTGTGCAAAGTGGTGCAACCAGTTTTCATCCCCCCTAATGATCTGTGACAGAAAGGCCTCTCCATTGGTCTCAAAATGCTACAACAATTCAGATGAAATGGTCCTTCTTTGAATCTTGTGGTCCACTGTGAGCATTTGTGGAACCCACTGTGAGCACCTCTTCGAACATCCGAGTCTCGATCATTGCAGACGCACTTTCAATGCTGACCGACACCTATAGAGCCAATTGTCAAGTTGTGATGTGATGGTCAGCACAAATAATGGATCTGCACGATTCAGCATGTCTGGAGCAATGGTTGTGACAGGACATCTCGAGTGTGGCTGATCATGGAGCTCTGTTTCTGCATTTCCTGAAGCTGTAACTTTCTTTACCCACTGCCCAACTCTTATCAACTGCAGCATCATCATACTCTGCACGTGGATGTTGACCACAGTTTCTTTTCCTGCACACAAGAATCCAATAACAGCATGCTGCTTATAATGTGAGTCATGTGCAGATGTCATTTTGACGCTGTAATGTGGCTCTGCCATCTGCCAGAACAGTTCGAAACCACAGGTGAACAGAACAAACGTCAAATGTGAAGCATCAACAAGGACATTTGTATATGTACATTACTGGCTTTTTTTTTTAATGTGGGGCATTACTTATTGAATGTCCCTTGTAGATTCTCAGTATGGCTTTAGGGAAGGGCTAAGCATGACCACAGCAGTTACACAGTTCTTCCATGAAGTGTACTGTCTGTTGGACCACAGGATGAAAACTGCAAAAGCATTTGGCACAGAAAGCCATACGACACTTCTAAAAAAAAAAAAAAATAAAGTCGTATTGTAATGGGGATCCATTTGTGCATGTTATAGCAAGGGACACCTGTTGAATCTTAAGCAGTGCACTAATCTGACAAACAAATAAGATGAAACAAGTAACAGTAGATATGACTCAAGGCACAATCCTCGGTCCTTTCTCTTTCTCATACATATTGCACATTCCAGTATTACTCTACAGCAGAGAATATAAGAAGATAGAATCTTTTGGGGTAACAAAATTACAAAAAACCTTGACAATCAGGGCTTCAAGGTGAAAGTCACCAACCCTTCCTCATATATATTAATAACACTGAGCATCTCTTAATTCTCTTATCATAAACTACACAAATGATACCTCAATATTATTCTATGGCAGAGAATATAAGAAGCTAGAATCTAGTGGGGTAACAAAATTAACAAAGTACCTCAACAATCAGGGCCTCAAGCCAAATTTTCCTCATGTATATTAACAAAACTGCACAATTCATTAAATCCCACATGATAAACCACACAAATGAGATCTCAATATTATTCTATGGTAGAGAATACAAGAAGCTAGAATCTAGTGGGGTAACAGAGGTAACAAAACGCCTCCACGATCAGAGCCTCAAGGTGAAAGTCTCAAAATCTCAGTTGTGGTCACTTAAAACAGGCATATTTCATCACATCCATGTAAATATGTACATAATATATTGGCAGCTATAAATTTCTGTGTGTGACTGCTGATGAAAAATCTGCAGTGATCAAACAACATTAACTTTGTGTGTGGGAAAGTCAGTAGTGGCTTATATCTCCTTCACCAGCTCCCAAAGACAGTTCCCAACTAAACTTAAAAATAATTTACTATGGAATGATTTACCCCTTCCTCAATTTGGGACTGAATTATGGGGCTGTGCAATGGATGCCCACTATTGCTGCTACAACAAGCAATAAGACTTAAACATGTTGTGAAGTGTTTGTGCAGCACAAATGCTTAAAAAGATATATACACATTTAAATTATTTACATTTTGTATGAGTCAAGAAACTGAAGGTATCAAAATTGTTTATATTCATTGAGTGAATTCTAAGACAATACTTGTGTTGTGAACCAGTAGTCTATCATCCATAAATATATAAATGGATGAGTTGCAACAATTGTAGTTTGCAACCTCCTCTATGCCAAACATCACAGATTCAACACACACCAACCACGCACAACCAAGCTTGCACTTTTCTCACAACATTCTGAAAACTATAAACTGAGGCAGATGGTGAAATGCAATATTTGTTGACTTCTGCAAAGCATTTGACTCAATACCACAAAAAACAATTATCAACCAAATTAGTGACTGGATTGAAAACTTCTTCATAGGAAGGAGACAGGATATTATCTTCAATGGACTGTCATCAACAGACATAGAAGTTACTTCAGGCATCAACAGTGAATTGTGTTGGGACCCTTGTTGTTCATATTGTACATTAATGGCCTGGCACACTATATTAATGGTAACCTCAGACTTTTTGCAGTTAATAAGTTACCTATAATGAAGTGGTATGTGAAAAAGCTGCACAAATATGCAACCAGATATTGATAAGACTGTACTGTAAAGATTGGCATCTTTTTTTAAATGTTCACAAATGTAAAAGTGTGTACTCCACACTACACTACAGAAAGTATCGCATGACTTCACCAAGTCACAACTGGAATCAGTTGACTCATACAAATACCTGGGTGTAAGAACTGGTAAGTGTATGAAATGGAATGACCACTACTGCTCCATTGTAGGTAAGGCATCTGTCACACTTCCAGCTCATTGACAGGATACTGAGAATATGTAGTACGTCTAAAAAGGAGGCTGCTTACAAAAACTTTTATGTTCCATATTAGAACATTGTTCAAATGTGTGGAACCCATATCAAATGTGCATAACAAGACACATTTAAGGTATACAGAAAAGGGCAGCATGGATGGTCACAGCTTTGTCTACTCACAGGAAAGTGTCAGAGAAATGTAAAATACCTGACTTTGCTGACAACAGTTATCCCACAAAAGCCTCTTGAACCATTATTACATGACGAACCTTGACACATTCTTCAACTCCCTAAGCATCGCTTCCACAAAGGTGTGGAAGTCGCCAGCAGAAAATCCGTAGACGCACAGCGAAGGATAGCATTATTCTGTGGCGGTGTGCACAAGGGACAGATTGTTTATTCTTTTATTATATATAATAGTTCTGTTGTTACTGATTCAATGTTATTATGTGCTTTTCGTTGCAATAAAGAAAAAAAAAATTATAGCCTAACTACTTCGTCAGTCTTTCTGAAGATTGTAATAAGTAGTACGTGGCTAAAGTGGTGACCCTGTATAAAGAATTTCGTTGCAGACAAACAAATGCAGCCCAGTTCAATTTCGTCTACCAGGAGATCAGCGAGTCTGCGCGGCACACAGAGTGTTACGGATCGGCACAACATTTTGCTAAAGAACATTGAGGAATTACGACGCGACATTGAAGAACAAGAAAACGTTGTGTTGAATTTTTCTGCGCCATCAACTAACACCCTTTTGACAGAGAACAGTAGCAAGATGAAATTATGCCCACCGCAGTTCATACCTGATAAACCTGAACTGTGGCTTGCAATGCTTGATCTGACTTTCCAGCATCATGGCATTGTAAATGAAGAGACAAAATTTATGATCACCGTTAGTGCGCTTGACAATAAAACAGCAATAATCAGCGCACATATAATACTTCAGCCACTCGCCACGCAAAAGTATATGCGTTTTAAGCAGTTACTCATTGAGTGACTACATCGGCCGGTGGAACAACGTATCCAGCAATTATTGGACAGTGAAAAGAGAGGAGATAAGTCACCTTCGGAATTTTGGCAGCACCTGCGAAGTTTAGTCAACTGCACCGAGTTGCCAGTTACGACACTGCAACATGTATGGCAAGTGCAGTTGCCAGAGGTAGTTAGAACGGCTGTGGCGCTCTCAAACGCACAAGATATCTCATCGTTGATCTCATTAGCCGACAAGGTCTACACCTCAGACGCAGTGCATACATCGACGGTGATGTTCTGACACAACAGTACAGACTCACAGGAAACGGCGGTGATACGACAACGCCAACAGCCGGACATTTCTCAACTGGATGACCTACGAAAAACAAGTTGACGGATTGAAGCAGCAGATATCAATGTTGCTTGTAGACAAGACAGGCACAAACAAGAAGAGCAAGGAAGATGACATTGTGTCTAAGGAGCATATCTGCTGGTACCATCGACGATTCGGAAGTGAGGTGACACGCTACACATCACCCTGCAATCACCCAAATGGCGACAGCGGCCAGCGTTAGTTGCCGCCAGTCGCGAGTTCGAGCACCAGCGCCTACTGTTACGAGGTGAGGTCAACGAGGAGCAGCTATGGGTGAGTAACCTTTCTTCTTTACCTTCACTGTCCCATCGGCTGTTTGTTACTGACGTTAAGTCCGGCCGTGCTTATCTAGTCGACTCAGGTTCGGACGTTAGTGAATTGCCTGTCAAAAACTGTGATGTGAAGCTCCCTCCATATCAGTCGAAACTCACAGTAGCAAACCAGACATCGATAGCGACTTATGGAAAATGTCAGATAGAGGTAGACCTCGGGTTCCATGAAAGTTTACCATGGACTTTCGTAATTGCTGATGTGTCAGACGCAATATTGGATGCAGATTTCTTGTTTCATTATACACTTGAGGTATCTATTAGCTCAGTGAGCATTCAACAGGGGACACAGTGCATTAGAGGCACCCTAGGACGAAGCCCTATGTCCACGTCTGATTGCAGACAAGTAGCAAACTGCGAATCCATGTCTGGTGGGCAGACAATAAAGCACAATACGGTACATCACATCAGGACTACACCCGGTCAACCAGTATCTCAACGCCCACATCGGTTAGCCCTGGATCGTTTTGCTGCAACGAGGCAGAGTTCGAAGAATTATTACGCTCGGGAATCGTCCGTAGATCTGACAGTCCGTGGTCATCGCCACTTCACCTCGTAAAGAAGAAAGATGGAACTTTGAGATCATGCGGAGATTACAGGGCACTAAATACTCGTACCATCCCCAATCGTTATCCAATACCACATATCAGGGATTTTACGCACGCACTTGCAGGTGCAACCATTTTTAGTGTCATTGATTGCAAAAAAGTGTATCACCAGATACCGATCGCACCTGCTAATATACCGAAGACAGTTGTCATGACACCATTCGGTTTATTCGAATACCTCCGTATGCCGTTTGGGTTAAAAAATGCGGCACAAACTTGGCAGCGTTTCATTGATGAAGTCCTCAAAGGTTTACCATATTGCTTCGCGTACCTCGACAACATCTTGGTTTTTCGTTGTCTGAGGAACTGCACGAACTACATCTAAGGACTGTTTACCAACGTATTGAGGCATATGGCATTTCGGTCAATGAATCAAAGTGTTTACCATGACAATGTCAGGTGCCATTCTTGGGCAACTCAGTGACAGCAGCCGGTATCAGCCCACTACAAGACAAACTCGACCTTATCGAAGAGATGACTCGCCCCATTGACTATCACCAACTACGCCGGTTTCTTGGAGCAGTTAACTTCTACAGACAACATCTGCCTAACACGGCGGCCATTCAAGCACCTTAGGCATCAGCACTAGTCGGCAAGGATGCAGTAGGCAAACGACCTATACAGTGGACATCACAGATGCAGATGGCATTCGACAAGATCAAAACCTGTCTACGTCAGGCAATAATGTTGGCACATCCGGTTTCTCAAGCTCGACTGGCAATTGTTGTGGATGCGAGCCAGCAGGCAATACGTGCACCTCTACACCATAAGGTGGGAAACAATTGGCAGCCCCTAGGTTTCTTCTCCCGCAAGCTTACATCATCACAAGTAAAATGGAGTGCCTACGATAGGGAGCTACTGGCAATTTATAAAGCCATCAGACATTTCCGACCGCAAGTAGAAGGAGGCAAACTATTCACTGTTTTCACAGACCACAAGCCAATTACCTTCACTTTCAGTAAGAACAAGGATGGTTGCTCACCAGGACAATTTAGACAACTCGAGTTTATTGCCCAGTTTACGACAGACATAAAAGGAGCTGAGAATGTTGTGGCAGATTTCCTGTCTAGGTTGGAAACAATCTCTCAGACTATTGACTACAAGTAAATAGCTGCAGCACAGGAAGCAGACCAGCAACTTGCTAAATTCTCTCATGATAGTACATCCAGGTTATGCTTGCAACAAATACAACCTACGGTAGAACACTTCCGAGTTTAGTGAGATGTAACGCAAGGAAAACTGAGACCGTTCGTACCTGAGAGATTGTGATGACAATCATTTGATAGCATCCATGGACTGGCTCATCCAGAAATTGGCCAACTTCTGTGGGTTCCAACATCATTGCACAACATTGTACCACCCAGCAAGCAATGGGATGGTGGAACACTGGCATAGAACACTAAAATCTGCATTAATGTGCCATGCACAACCTTGGTCGTCAGCATTACCACTAGTTTTGTTGGGCCTACGCACAGCATTGAAAATGGATTTAGGGGTATCCACCGCAGAATTGGTTTATGGTGAATTCTTACGACTGCCTGCAGAATTCTTCACTGATAAAGAAGGGGCACGACAGACCAAATTGCCGTTTACATTGCAAATGGTACGCGAGCATATGGCCAGACTTTGCCCATCTCCTGTCTCGAGACATGGAGCGGTAAATACGTTCGTGCACAAAGATCTACGCTCATGTATACATGTGATGCTACGGACGGACGCTGTCAAGTCACCGCTGCAGCCTCCATATTCTGGACCTTACAGAGTGCTCTCACAGGATGAACATACTATGCAGATAGATCTAAATGAAAAGAGTCAAGTGGTATCATTGTAACGGCTCAAACCTGCACATATGTTACTGACTGAAGAGGACACAGAGGTCAGGCACCAAGCGCCACCTTCCACACCACTGGACCAGGATGACACCACCTCACCACTACAAGAGGAAGCGGTACCGTCACTACCAGCAACAGAAGCTGAAGAAGTTCAACCAGTGCCTTCATTACACACAAGAGCTGGGCGTCGGGTGAAATATAAACACTCCTACATTCCCGGAGCTCCGCTCTATCGGAAGGGGGCTGTGTGGGAGTCGCCAGCAGAACATCCATAGACGCACAGTGAAGGATAGCATTATTCTGTGGCGGCGTGCACAAGGGACAGATTGTTTATTCTTTGATTATATATAATATTTCTGTTATTGATTCAATGTTATTATGAGCTTTTTGTTGCAATAAAAAAATAAAATATTATAGCCTCACTACTTTGTGAATCTTTCTGAAGATTGTAATAAGTAGTACGTGGCTAAAAAGCCAAGATTAGATTCCTTACAGAATGCACACAGGTATTTCAGCAGTTATTCTTTCCATGTTCCATACACGATTAGTAAAGGAAACATCCCGAACACGTGGTACCACGCCTACTGTCACTGTAGTGTGCTGGTGTGGCCTGCATCATGGTGAAGCCAGTGCAGAAAGAATTTCAGCCATCTTCCACAGAGGCCACCGGAAACAGCCGTACTACTTTGATATGCCTCGGCACATGTATCAGTCAGAAAGAGGGATATCACTCCATCTGAGGAGCCGATGACCGGAAAGGGTGCTATCACCTGGCAGCCACAACTGATCATGCAGATTCCCAGTATCAATTGACATGTCTGTTGAACTCGTACCCTAGCAAGTCAATGCAGTTCAGCTCGAGTTCAGATACAGTTTGTATCCGGACCATTAGTGGAACAGCAATATGAAGATAGTGGGAGTAAATGAGGACAGCTGCCACCACTGCCATTATCTCTCAGAGCTGCCACCACTGCCATTACCTCTCAGTGACATCGGTAAATGACTTAGCTCTGCCTACTTTTCAGAAGCGGCTACGTTGTGTATAGGACATACTCTGAGCCAAGACAGATCCACATTTGTGTTTAACCTGAACTGGATGTTATGATTTGGCTGTGTTGCAACAAATAAGTGTTCATGTGCATTGCACTAATTAATTTGGTAGTGGTGTTACAGAACCTCCATACATCTGTGGCACAACAACAGGAAACAAACTGCAACATTTCACTAAGTACCCTTTGCAGTGCGCTTCACAATGGTTTGAGAAGTAGGTGTGGAAGATTTATTACCATGTTTATATAGGAGAAGAGATGGTCAGAATGTCATATTAATAATGAAAGAAAATGATATGCTGGGAATCGTGCCAGATAAGACATACATAGCCAAGCCAAGTATAATGAAAGGTAAATAAGGCTGATATGAAGGTATTCAAATAGATTTCTACTCACCGAATAAAGGAGGTGTTGAGTGTCAGACAGGCACAATGAAAAAAAGTGCTAAAATATTAAAGCTTTCAGACAACATTTTTTTCTTCCACAAGTATAGTGGCATGTGTTTGTTTCCTACTGCAAAATAAGGACTTTGTCCGAGAGCTTTAATATTTTAGCAGTCTTTTTCATTTTGCCTGTCTGTGACTCAGAGCCTCCTCTACATGGTGAGTAGCAGTCTATCCCTTCAACATTGTTTAAAGAAACTGGATAGGTAAAAAAACATACTACCTAAGCAGCAGCAGGAGAAAAAACATATAAAGGTACTGAAATTTGCCAGTTTTCAGAGCCAATGGCTCCTCCTCCTCCTCCTCCTCCTGCCAGAAGGGTTGAAGGGGAAGGAAGAGGGATGAAGGAAGAGGACTGGAGAGGTTTATGAAAGGGAGAGAGTTACAGAAAAATTTCCCAGAATCCCAGGTCAGGGGAGACTTACCGGATGGAATGAGAAAACTGGGCAATATTATGTGTGTATCTAGTTCAGATAAACTATAAAAAAGATTACTAATAAGTATTACAGGCCATGAATGATCTTCATAGCAATACTAATAACTTTGCTTGATCTCGTATATAATTTTCAAGTTCTGCCCTACTCTAATTTTTTTCCAAATTACTTCAAATGTAGACCAGTATCCAAGGGGTCATCTTTCACTATGAAATTCTTCTGACATTCTCATGACTGCCATCCCTGGTACTGACATACTCTATTCATTTCAGCTATTTTTGGCCATAGTGTCGGAAACTACATGTGGCTATTTCAAACAGTAATATTCTCCAAATATCAGTGATGCCTCTTTTTGATCACAATATTTTTATTAAGATTCAGATAACCTCAATGTATATTATTCTTTTTGTGAAAGTTCAGGTTTCAGATGTTTACATTAAAACTGGTGCAGTTGATTTGTATAATATGTGCAGTTTATATTCCTAAGAATGAGAGACTACAACCAAAAATTTGAAAGTAGGCCTGAAGATCTAGTGTAATACAACTAATATAATGTATAATTAGCAATGCAAATAAAACTGTATAAATTAACAATGGATCCATACAACCAGTTGGTGGGTTTTTGCATCTAGGGCAGCTGAAGACAATAACTGGATGGACAGGAAAAGATACAAACAGAAGAGTAAAAATGAGTACTTTCAGTAAATTAAATACAGTTTTCAAAACTAAGCTTATAGTTTGTACAAACAGGAAAGTTTACATTCAATGTGTACTACTAGTTCTGACTTGTGCAATGAGAACTAGCCTTTTAATACAAAAACTGAAGCTCACTTAGTGAACAATGGAAAGATGTGTACTGAGTAGTACTATAATTACAGAAAGTACCACCGTGATCGTGCCCAGAAGCCCTGTGACGCCAACCAGCCACTCTTATCATCTTCTGCAATATGGCATCACTTTGATGCATTATGCAGGGGCATGGGGTTAACATACTGCTCTCACTGCTGCTGTATGCTTTCCAGACCTCGAAGGTGCTAGTTATCATTTGAGGAGCTCCGCAACTGGCTTCACAAGCTGAGTGTACTCCGTTCGAGACCTGCCACGAAGAAAATCCCTGACAGTAATGGGCATTGTACCCTAGTCTATATGGCAGTCAAATGTGCTGACTGCTCACCAATGGAGACACAGTACTAATGGACAGAAAAATTAATAAATGGACTGTGGAACAAACCAGTGCAGACTTGAAAAAGAACTGGAGGTGGTCAGGACATGCTGCCAGGCAAAGAGATGGTAGATGGACCAAGCAAGTTGCCTGTTGGGTTCCAAGAGATACGAGTAGACTGAGGTGATGACCTAATAGAAGGTTGGTAAATAATATCGGAAAACATGAGAGGCAGCATGGACACAAATAGCTGTAGACCAGGAGTAAACTGTAAAAATGCAAGGAGACAGTACTTACTTTAAAGAGGTGAAATTCCAAGTATTACCAACAGACAAATTTAAAACTAGGATGAACTATACCTAGCTTGCAAAACTGTCTGTTTAGAAGAGAAGAAGAAAGGAAATCGGGGTTATGTAATGTATACTGTACTGCAAGATGAAGATAGTATTTAATGCCAAAGTCTGAGTGTGGTGAGTAGTTCCATGGTTACAACGAACACCCAACACATTTATGCACGTATGTGGTTGCTCTCTTTGAGATGTCTCACAAGCTTGACGAAGAGTGCTCTCCTGTCAGATTTCTTTAGTGGTACTGCAATGGTATGAAAAATGAAGCTTTCGCAAAACTGGGATAAGTAACAACTTTAGGACACTGGTAGAAAAATAAGTATTCAAAAACATCATCTGTCTAGTTGGAATCTTTCTTATGAAACAGATGAAATTTTCTGAGAGAGATATGCTAACCAAACTATTCAATAACATATGTAGGTCATAAAGTGGAAACCTTAGATAATTAAGAGAGACAATAAAAGCTCTCTACAATGCCACCTATTAAAATGTTTTCCACCACAGGGTCTAAAACAGCACGTATACCGCAAATAAATTTTGAGCAGTCTGAGAGTTCCCTACAGTATAGTTCTGATACAAATGGCTTTTGACAGAGCATTCAGTATTCTTCTATAAAAATATTAAAGAGATAAATGTTTATGAATATACCAATAACAACAGGAATATTTATACCATTATTTCGACTACATGTGATATGTTCTATTCTACATACCATGAAAGGGATTCACTAATGCTTAAACATTAAATTCATTTTTTTGCCCCTTCGGTACTGGGCAGATATGAATCAAATGCTTCTCTCACATTGCTGGGTTGGGTTGTTTGGGGGGAAGAGACCAAACAGCGAGGTCATCGGTCTCATCGGATTAGGGAAGGATGGGAAAGGAAGTTGGCCATGCCCTTTCAAAGGAACCATCCCGGCATTTGCCTGGAGCGATTTAGGGAAATCACGGAAAACCTAAATCAGGATGGTCAGACGCGTCACATTGCTGGAAAACTTAATTCACATAATTAACTTAGGATATGTGAAGAGCTATCTTACTGATGCATTTACAGCAGTACAGCAAATGCAAACACACACACACACACACACACACACACACACACACACACACACACACACACATGAAAGACACCCTAAACTCCAGAAAATTTTAACATTTGGGACCTCCTTTTGTAGGCAGAGACAAAGAGTGAAAAAAAGTGTTAGAGAGTTTGGAAGTCACATGATGTAGAATAAAAAAAATATTATACTGACTAAACTGGAAACGAACAATGGAGAGTGCAACTCCAGTTGCAAATAATGTGGTCAACATGGGAGGATAAATTTACAAAAAACAAACACATATTAGAGGAAAAAGAATGGGGCAATAATAGAGACAGGAAGATATATTGTTCTTTAACACACTTTTTAAGTGAACTGTGGCAATATCGTAAGAACACAGACTGATTAAAATACATTGTCGGAGTTTTTGTAGTGAACAAAGATACAGGAAAATGGATTAATGGAAATTTATTCTAGGTAGCTAACTAGTGAAAGATGATAAAAAAAAAACTAAAAAGTAAAAGATTATGAAAATACAGTTGTTTCAGAATTGTCTAACCTCAAAAAATTGGCCATTCTTTGACATCCTAAAACCTAACTAACTTTAAGAAATAGATGATTAACCTATTCTGTCTAACAGTTGTAAAGCTATATAAAACACACACACATCCATCAAGTAATTAGTTCTAACTTAGGCTGTCTCACTATTTTAAACATTTCTTGCATATGCACTTAGGTACTCTTGACTGAGTTACCATACAGGTCAGTTTTTGTTAGGTGTTCCTAGATACAGGTGGCTCTGACTGGATTGCTGCCAACTTACACATTCTCTTCCATTTCTCCAGAGCCATAAATGGATACTGTTGACTCAGGAATGTGTGCAGCTCAGTGCTCCATTTATTGTTTGTTGCCGATAGCATATGCCAATTTGTGAGTCTGAGCCAGTTCACGAGTTTCATATGGCTTGTGTACACTCTAAATGTTGATGAAGCTGTCCTAAAAAAAATCTGGTTCCCATTATTACATGTCAGATAAAGAATGTTTGTTTCAATATCTGACTTATAATTCATTTGGTATACCCCCTACATTACAGCCACCCAAGCCTTGAAAAACTTAGCCACATCCTTAGCCAGCGTTTTCACTGTCTCTCATCAAGACCTGAAATGAGGAATATTCTACCAAAAATCCTATTCTAACACCCAACCAATGCATAATAGCATACTCCGTCCTTGTGATAATTCTACTCGCAACTCTGCACGTGAATCAATCCTCCTATGGATAACCCAGATGAAAGATCTCTCCTATACACTCATCAAGTACCTCCAGTTACAGACAAGACCCATAAAAGGTATGACCACGTGCAAAAGCAGTCACATTTTTATCAGTAGTTACATATTACTAGTGCTCTATTTGGCAATAAAAACTAACTGTAGTGTACCAACTTAAATGGCCTCTACCAAACTGTGGCTTATTGTACATATCCAGTTGCTGAACCTGTTGGAAATAACATAAATGACTTCTGTAGCTGCTTCACTATCCATGGTATTTGGATGTTCCACCCCCATCTCTCCGCAAACACAAGCTTCACTGCCCTACATATGTGGAAGCTGATCCCCTCATTCTAAATCTCGATTAGCCTTTTACCTGTACTGTACCTTCTGATTTTCCGACTTTTTACTTTAGACTCAACTACTCCTTTATCCAAATCTTGCTCTCCCCATCCTCACCCTCACTCTGTTTTGAAATTATATCATTTTCAGTAATTTTGCTACTTCCTTTGAGAGACACAGTTCTACTTTAACGTACCTTCCACGACCTCACCATCCTTGCCACATGCTGCTCGTTTTCCCCACAGCAATCAATCTGAGCAGTTACTCGAACAGTCAGTGTCACTGTGTCTCCTCTGTGCAGGAGTGCAGTGGTAGGGGGATGGGGTGGGTAGAGGCTGCATCCATGATTGTGTGAATGAGTATGTGTCCACTACAAAAAGACTGGTATCTCTAAAGGTAGTTAAGTCTGTGTGTTGCTGCGTTCTATGCACCAAACGACAGTCATCTACAGGTAAGTGGCTGCCTTTCTTTAATGCGATTTTTAATCTTACAAAATAGTTTTTTCCCTGTTAATCAAACTCCTTCTGTGGAAGGAGAAATATTTCTTAATAAAACAACTGATGTCCATGTAACACAATAATCAAATTATGAAAAATAAATTCAATCACCTGTAGACTATAGCAGTAACGTAAGTGCAATTATTTTGTAATCTATTCTGAATATTACAGCAAACTACACCCATATAAATGAATGTAGCTTACAGCAGTCAATGAAAAATGTTCCATGTTTACAAGAGCTTTTACATAAATTTTTCTGTATTCTCAAAGGCTTACCTAGAAACGTAAAAAACCATTCCATTTAATTCTAGGCTGTGTAATATACTACTTTTCAAAAAATCTTGCATCACACCATAATAAGTGGTAGTATTGTCCATTACCAAAAACAAGTTTAGCAAAAGAACATTTACAACAAATCAAGAAGCTGGCATGCACACCAGAACTTACTCCAGCAGGCACTTACATTAGTATGACAACACCACATTGAATTTATGTTAGTAAACTGTTACATATGTAAGTAGAATTTAATACACGAGTCTGCAGAAAGTGAAAGGCAGGTTTATACAGTTAATATAGACTATCAGCCATTAGTCAAAGGTTTCACACTAATATAAAAATGTTATGTAAATGGTTTTGGGAAAAATGTTACAGTTCTACCATATTGCAGAAATATTACAAATCTCAAGATTGACTTTCAAACAAGTGTGGTTACCCACCCCTTTTTTGTTTTGTGTAGTCAGTGAGTAGAGGCAAATTAAAGTCATCTCGCTGTTCTTTCAGGAACATTCAAGGAATTTGGATGGAAGCAATAACAGATTGTTAGATTTAGTTTAATTTATTTATTGTTCATTTAAAGTTGTACAACACACTGTTAGTCACAAAAGAAGTAAACAAGACACAAATAAATGTAGATATACTGACTGACAAGAAGAATAATTAGAAACTTATATTTACCAATAACAGATATAACAATTAAATTTCTAGCAACACAGTACTGTACCCACGTACATAATATGTATGAGAACTGTTTGGCACCTTGAAATGATTTTCTGCATATAGATGCTAAGTATTTACTTGTTTGCTTCTGTTATTTCTTCCCCTCTTTTGTATCAGAATTCTCAGTGTGTCATACTGTCTTATACTATACTGTGCACAAAAAAAGTTGAAATAGATGTCAGGTTGATAGTTAATTTCCCCTCCTAATGTTAGTTGAATGGAATTTCCTGCCTATAAAATTAGGAGAAGACGGACTGGCTAGCCAATACTTACCATTAGGAGGTGAAATTCCAGTGATGCTTAAAAAATCACTATTCCCAGTTTTCTGAAATTCCCTTCTTGATGTGGAACTAACAGTTCCAAAAACTAGGAATAGTTAGTTGCTACTTTTAAATGTGTATATCAGTAGCACTGGGATTTCATCTACTCGTGGTAAGACATGACAGTCATTCAGTCATCTCATCATTTTATAGTTTTCTCAAGTGAATTTTCCTTTTAGTGCAATTTTTTCCTTTTAGAACAACAAGTATTTCTGGCACTACTAAATCAATTTTTTAGCTCCCACTGAGTATATGGTTAAAGTAAACATAACATTACAGTGCAAAATGTTAAATCCACCAAATAATAAAACTTATCAAACAAAAATAAAATATACTTAGTTTACCATTTAAATTAACATAATTAAATATATTCTTTTTTTTTCTAAAAGATACATTACCTCATTCTGTAATTACTGAATTCATAAATACCACAGAAAATTCTTGCACATAAGACACCATATTTCCTCCTTTATCTATTTCTTATTTTTTGTTATACTTAATAATTTATGAAATAATGACGTATTTTAGTAACAATACTTGCTGCATGATGCACCATGATGACTACTTTAAGAACAGACAGTAATAATTAGTTGAATTCAAAAATGAATACAATACAATACTTTTCTATATTTTACAGTGGGTTATGTAAGAATAGCTAATCTAACAAATGTAGGCCCCTACTTCAATAGCAATGAAGCATAAGAACTAAAGAAAATCTCAGCTTTAAGAAAGTAAATTCCCTTCCACAGAATCCAGTGAAGAAAGGGCAGAAAAGAAAACAAGGGGAATATAATAACACAGCTGTTCAGTTTCTATGCAACAGAGATCATTATGCAGTAAATGAGAAATGGTACCACAGAAGGAAACAAAAACTCAAAAGTTCAAAATTAAGAAAGAGAAGAGACCAAAGCAATAAAATATTAAATGCTGGAAAGAACAATAAGCAAAAGCACCTGGGAGGCTAAGAAGGGAGTGCCCAAGGTGCCCCAGAAAATAAATTTTCTATGAGCAGCTTGATATTTTTTGAATCTGGAGTAGTGTATAATAGCCAGATATTTGTCAGAAAAAAATTTACACTTGAAATAAAAATAAAGAAAATTATGCAAAAGTTGTTATTCATATTGTGCTGGATACTGTTGAGTTACAACTGGAATGTCACAGAACTCATAACACTTTAATTATGGATACAGCTCAAGAGGAAGAGAGTCTTGCAAACCATATTTAAGGTGAAAGAGGCAGCCTCGAGGAAAAACATTAAGCACATAAAATTCTTAGCTGCTTCATTTCTCGTAATGAATGATTTTGAAAACATGAGGTCCTTCAATTATTACACATTTACTGCCTTCAGCACTAATCATTCCTATGTTTTATACCATTTGCAGAAAAAACATTGGCTATTGTTGTTACTTGTTTGGGTTCTTTTTACTATTTATTTTTATTGTCCTAATGTACTGTTGTTAGTTCCTTAAACTTGATACAGGGGCATGATCTACTGTTATCTGAATAAATTGTTTGTATAACACTATTTTCAATTAAATTTGTTTTAGTACCATTCATCTACTTTTTAATATATTTTATTTTGCTACTGTAACAACTTATGACATGTTTTAGTTCCAGAATACATTTTTACTCAATTGTACATTTTTACTGATCTGTAGGTACATAATTGTCAGATATATATGAAGTAGCAACACCTGATGAATTCACATCACAAACATGTTTTCATATAGCAACTGGACCCCAGTTTCCCGTTAAAAGCAATACCATTCACATCATGAGTCTGCTGGTACAGTGACCTGACCTGCACTGCATTATTATAGCTTTCCAATGATGATGCCACAATGACTTAATTACATTAGGAAAATATACGGCTTCTTCTGTTTTGTTCAGGTACTTTTCATCACATTAAAAAGCTCACATTTGCTTTGTTTATGAAATTGTTGTTGTTGTTGTGGTCTTCAGTCCTGAGACTGGTTTGATGCAGCTCTCCATGCTACGCTATCCTGTGCAAGCTTCTTCATCTCCCAGTATTATGAAATTAGTAGATTTATTATGAAAAGTATAGTTGCTACTCACCATACAGTGGAGATGCTGAGCCGCAGATAGGCACAACAAAAAGACTATCAGAAAAAAGAGCTTTTGGCCAACAAGGCCTCTGTCAGGAATAAATACACACACACAAACACACGTGCAACCACAGTCTCTGGCTGCTGATGCCAGACTGGCCTCAGCACCCAGAGACTGTGGTCGCATGTGTGTGTGTGTGTGTGTGTGTGTGTGTGTGTGTGTGTGTGTGTGTGTGGTTTATTTATTTCTGATGAATGCCTTATTGGCTGAAAGATCACTTTCTGACAGTCTTTTCGTTGTGCCTATCTGCAATGCAACATTTCCGCTATATGGCGAATAGCAACTACCCTTTTCATAATATTGTTACATTCCATCCTGGATTTTACATTGTTTAAATTAGTAAATTTTCAGTATTTTACAATTTATTGTTACGCAGTGTATGTATGAAGCCACACATTCACCAAATAAGGGCAGAAGAGGTTACAGTGGTCTGTCCATAATTTTTTGAGATGAGGGATCCCTCGCATACCACGTCCCTTTCTCGACCTGCTCGAATATGCCCTAGGAGACATCCAAGAACACAGTGGAAGGATTGAGTACTAACAATACTTAAACAAGTGAAGGCAACAGCAGTGGAAGACGAAGCTAGAGACTGGCAGTGATTGACTACCATCTGCAATAGATATCTCCTTCATTGTGATTGACAGACTTCCTTTTTTGCTGTGGATAGCATGCCCTTTTATAATTTTTTATAGTGTGCTACTTTTTTCCCTTTGTATTGTGGTTTTTTCCTTTTGTTTTTTACTATGGGCCATAAAGGCCTGTTAATGCAACAGATGGTGATGGTGGCGGTGGTGGTGGTGATGATTTATATCACTCTGCAGTTGTATTTGGTTTCTCTTTTCCTGATACATCTGAATATGGCCATGGACCAAAATCAATAGTCTGATGACAATTTGTTGGTGATGATTGACAAATTACACAAAGAAATGTTCTCTGTTTCCTCAGATGGGAACCCATCGCCTGGCAGGCATTTCCAGAATGATGGTGTCATTCGTCATTGGGAAAAATGTGTTTCACTTCACTGTGGATATGCAGGGTAGGACCAACACTATCAGAAAATTTCCAGGCCACAGACTGTTGTTGTTTTCTTTTTCTTCTTTTGTCCCAATTTCAATCTGGTAAATATATCTTTGTACATATACAAAAATAGACATTGAGACTACAAATAACGCAAGTACAACATTGTTCAAGTATGTGTATAACTTCTTGGTTGTATGTATAAACTGTAATATGGAAGGCATAAAGATTGGTAATTAACAGCTGCTAAGATATGCTAACATGATTTTGCTTTTTGTAAGCTGAACAACAAGAGAAACTCCTATCAAAACAGAGATATATTTCTCACCATGTACAACTCAGTTATTTAAAAGAAAATTTCACAAAAAATACACGTGACCTCTATATTTTGTAATGAAAGGACAATACTTCATAATACCAGATCCCAAGCAGATACAAATTGTTTGTAATCTCACATTTGTGATACACAAAAGTCTTTTCTGCAACAAAGCAATAAAAGTTGGTATTGTAGCCTACTAAACTAATTTAAACCCGCATTAACAATAAAAGATGGTACTGCAGCCTATTAAACTAATTTGAACAATATTATGAGAAGCCAAGTTGCTACTCCTCATATAGCGGAGATGCTGAGTCACAGACAGGCAACTTGCGTGAGACAGCAGTTGTGTGTGTGAGTTGTGTTTGCGTGGGAGTGTGCATATGTCTGTCTCTAGCTGATGAAGGCCTTAACAGCTGAAAGCTATAATTGTGAGTCTTTTTGTTCTGCCTATCGGCGACTCAGCATCTCCGTTAAATGGTGAGTGGCAACTTTCCTTCTCATAATATTGTTACATTCCATCCTGGATTTTCCATTGTTTGATTAAACTAAGTTAAACTCGCATTAAATTATTGGCAGTCAAAATACAGGATGTCTCAAAATGAATATATGGGTTTTAAGACTTTATAGCATTTATTACATTCAACTTACGATTATAAATAATACCTCAGACGAAAGAGCAACTCATATAATTTTTTTGTATACTTGTGCACAAAGGGAAGGTTATGAAACGATCAAGAGTGACTGAAGAACGTGTTGAACATAGCCCCAAGAAATCAGTTCGGAAGGCTAGTAATGAAGTAGCAGTTATAGTGACGTCCGTTATAGTATATGCTTATAACTGCGTTCTTATTGCCTGCAGTTTTTACAAGGTCTAAGGCCTACAGACTATGGTTCATGTGCCAACTTTGCAAATGAAATGATGCTGCATGGTGAAGATTTATTGGATTATGTCACCTTCGGTGATGAATTGACATTTCACCTACATGGAAATGTGAACACACAATGTGTGCACCTGAGGGTCGGCAAATCCATATATGATGTTACACATGTAACGAAACTCCCCTAAGCTGAATGTTTTTGTGCCATATTCTGGCAAAAAGTTTATAGGCCTTTCTTTTAGGGTGAAGGGACTTCAACTGGTGTCCTCAATCCAGAGTGACACTTTCCTAGATATTGACCACCTCCTCTCAGATGGCTCCATCTGCACCTCTGTCCACATTAAACCCACCCACCACCGACAGTACCTGCATTTTGACAGCTTTCATTCCTTTCACACCAAAAAATCCCTCCCATACAGTCTGGTCACCTAGGAACAGCATATCTGAATTGACAACAACTGCCTCGCTCAGTATGCTAAGGGTCTCACCAAGGACAGGCACCAAGGACAGGCACTGTCCCCCAGACCTATTCTGCAAGATGATTTCCCTTGCCATGTCCTCTCACACCCCCAATCCTCCCACCACCCCGAAAAGCCACAAAGGAATGTCTCCTTCATCACCCAGTACCACTCCAGACTGGAACAACTGAACCACATCTTTTGCCAGGGCCTTAATTACCTATCATCATGCCCTGTAATGAGGGATATCCCACCCCTTCTAAATCGGTGTTCTGCCACCCATCCAACCTCCACAACATCCTAGTCCATCCCTATGCCACTGCTAACCCCAACCCCTTGCTGCAAGGATCATATCCCTGTGGAAGATCCAGGTGCAAAATCTGCCCAATCCACCAACCGAGCCCTGCCACAGGTTTATCCTATCCCATTAGGTGTTGGGCTACTTGTGAAAGCAGCAATTTCATTTACCAGCTCTGCTGTAATTATTGCACAGTTTTTTATAATGGTATGACTACCATACAGCTGTCCACCAGGATGAACGGCCACTGCCAAACTGTGCCCAAGATCAAAGTAGACCATCCTGTGGCACAACATGCAGCTGAACATGACATGCTTGACTTCAATGGTTGCTTCACTGCCTGAGCCATCTGGATCCTTCCCTCCACCACCAGGTTTTCTGAACTTTGCAGACGGGAGTTATCCTTACAACACATTCTCTGCTCCTGTAATTACCCTCGCCTCAACCTAGGGGAACATACTGCACCCGTACATGCCACCCAACAGTTTCCCTCTGTCCTATTATTTCCTCCCCATTCTCATCTCCAACCTTATTTATTTGCAACCTTCTGCCAATGCATCCCCCCCCCCCCAATCTTTCCCTGATCCTCTTTCTTTTTTCCTCCCGTTTTCCCCACCTCCCAACACTGCACCTGTTGGCAGTCTAGTTCCTCCACACTCCACCAGACAGAATTTCTCTCTCTCCCAACCTGTACACTACTGTCTTTTCCCCACCCCGTCCAGATTGCTGCTTGCATCCTACATGATAGTTGCATTCCAGCCCATGATTCTGGAGCTGGCGGTCGTGTGTGGGTGAGGTATGCTTGCTTGTGTCTATGAATGGTATGTGAGTCTCTCTTTTATTGATGAAAGCTTTGGCCAAAAGCTTACATAAGTGTCTTTTAATTGTGCCTGTATGCAACTTGACGTTTCTTCTGTATTTTCCTTACGGTAAGTAGCAATTTGTCTTTCCCTACAATGTTGTAACTGGTGTTTCTTATGTTGCTGCAGTAGAACTACAGTTCTTTCCTCAATTTGAAGAACTTGAAGCACAATTCATTTAGCAACAGATTTGTGCACCACCTCACTGGCATAACTCCATACATGATTTGTTAAGTGACATTGTATCCAAACACTGGACTGGCCTCAAGTGGGTGGATGACAGAGCTCGTTTTGCATGACCTCCATGTTTACCCAATCTGAAGCTGTGCGAGTTTTACCTTTGCAGGTTCATAAGCCCCTGAACTATGGACCGTGCAGTTGGTGGGGTGGCTTGTGTACCTCAGCAATACTCAGAGCCATACCGTAGGTGCAACAGCATAGTAGGGGTATCTGTTGAGAAGCCAGACACGCGCATGGCTCCTGAAGAGGGACAAGCAGCTTTTTCAGTAGTTGCAGGGGCAACGGTCTGGATGACTGACTGATCTGGCCTTGTAACATCAACCAAAATGGACTTGCTGTTCCAGTACTGTGTATGGCTGTAAGCAAGAGGAAACTACAGCCATAATTTTTCCCGAGGGCATGCAGCTCCACTGTATAGTTAAATGATGATGGCACCCTCTTAGGTAAAATATTTCAGAAGTAAATTGTCCCCCATTCAGATCACAAGGCGGGGACTGTCTCAGTGGGGGTGTCATCATCAGGTAAAACAAAACGGGCATTCCATGCGTCAGGGAGTGGAACATTAGACCTCTTAATTGGCCATGTAGGTTAGAAAATTTAAAAAGCGAAGTGAATAGGTTGAAGATAGATATAGTGAGAATTATGAAGTTCAGTGGCAGCACGAACAGGACTTATGGTCAGGTGAATACAGGGTTATAAATACAAAATCAAATAGGGTAATGCAGGAGTATGTTTAATAACGAATACAAAAATAGGAATGCAGTTAAGCTACTATAATAGCATAGTGAACTCATTATCATAGCCAAGAACAGACATGAAGCCCACACCCATCGCAGTAGTACAAGTTTATATGCTTAGTAGCTCTGCAGATGAGGAAAATATTGAAATATATGATGAGATAAAAGAAATTATTCAGATAGTTAATGTAGATAAATATTTAACTGCGACACACTGGAATTCAATAGCAGGAAAAAGAAGAGAAGGAAAAACTTTGTAGGTGAATACGCACCAGTGGAAAGGAATGAAAGAGGAAGCCGCCTGGTAGAATTTTGCACAGAGCCTAATTTAATCATTTAATTTAAGAATCATGGAATAAGGTTCTGTACGTGGAAGAGACCTGGAGACACAGGAAGGTTTCAGACTGATTATATAATGGTAAGACAGAGATTTCGGAACTAGATTTTACACATGTTTCCAGAGGCAGATGGGGATTCTGGCCACAGTTTATTGGTTGTGAACTGTAGATTAAGACTAAAGAGTTTTTGCAAAAAGGTAGGACATTAAAGAGATGGAATAAGGATAAGTTGAAAGAACTGGAGGTGAGTGTGAGTTTCAGAGAAAGCAATGGGCAATGATTGACTAGAACACGGGAAAGGGTCACAGTAGAAGATGAATGGGTAGCTCTGAGAGATGAAGTAGTGAAGGCAGCAGCTGATGATCAAATAGGTAACAAAGCGAGGGCTAGTAAAGCTCCTTGAATAACATGTGAGTTACTGAATTTATGTGATGAAATGAGAAAACATAAAAATTCAGCAAATGAAGCAGGCAAAAGGGAATACAAATGTTTAAAAAATGCGATTGACAGGAGGTGCAAAATAGCTAAGTACAAATGGCTATAGGATAAATGTAAGGGTTCAGATGCATATATCATTATGGAAGAATAGATACCGTCTACACGAATATTAAAGAGGCCCTTGGAGAAAAGAGAAGCAGCCGTATGAATATCAAGAGCAAAGATGAAAAACCAGTCCTAAGCAAAGACAGGAAAACTGAAAGTGGAAGGAGTTCACAATGTGTCTACACAAGGGAGATGAACTTGCTGGCAATATTATAGAAATGGAAGAGGACATCAATGAAGAGAAAATGGGAGACATGATACTGTGAGAAGAATTTGACAGAGCAAGGGAAGACCTAAGTCAAAACAAGGCCCCGGGAGTAGACGACATTCCAAAAGACATTCTGACAGCCTTGGGAGAGCCAGCCATGACGAAACTCTGCCATCTGCAGTGCAAGATATATAAGACAGGGAAAATACCCACAGACTTCAAGGAGAATGTTGTAATTCCAAACCCAAAGAAAGCAGGTGCTGACAGGTGTGAATATTACTGAACCATAAGTTTAATAAGTCATGGTTGCAAATTACTAACATCAATTCTTTACAGAAGAATGGAAAAACTGGACAAAACTGACTGCAGGGAAGATCAATTTGGATTCCAGATAAATGTGGGTACACACGAAGCAATATTGACCCTACGACTAATCTTAGAAGCCAGGTTAAGTAAGGGCAAACCTACATTTAAAGCATTTGTAGATTTAGAGGAAGCTTTTTACATTGCTGATGGGAATACTCTCTTTAAATTCTGAAGGCTGCAGGGGTAACATGTTGTTGTTTTTATGGTTTTCAGTCCAGAGACTGGTTTGCTGCAGCTCTCCATGATACTCTAACCTGTGCAAGCCTCTTCATCTCCAAGTAAGCACTGCAACTTACAGCCTTCTGAATCTGCTTAGTGTATTCATCCCTTGGTCTCCCTCCATGCTTCCCTCAAATACTCAATTAGTGATCCCTTGATGCCTCGGAACATGTCCTACCAAATGATCCCTTCTTCTAGTCAAGTTGTGCCACAGATTCCTCTTCTCCAGAGTTCTATTCAGTACCTACTTATTAGTTGTGTGATCTACCCATTTAATCTTCAGCATTCTTCTGTAGCACCACATTTTGAAAGCTTCTATTCTCTTCTTGTCTAAACTATTTATCGTCCATGTTTTACTTTCATACATGGCTACACTCCATACAAATACTTCCAGAAAAAAGCTTCCAGACACTTAAACTACACTTGACATTAACAAATTTCTCTCCCTCAGAAACGCTTTACTTGCCATTGCCAGTCTACATTTTATATCCTCTCTATTTCAACCATCATCAGTTATTTTGCTCCCCAAATAGCAAAACCCATCTACTACTTTAAATGTCTAATTTCCTAATCTAATTCCCTCAGCATCACCTGTTTTATTTGACTACATTCCACTATCTTCATTTTGCTTATGCTGATGTTCATCTTATATCCTCCTTTCAAAACACTGTCCATTCCAGGTCCTTTGCTGTCTCTGAGAGAATTACAATGCCACTGGCTAACATCAGGGTTTTTATTTCTTCTCCATGGATCTTAATTCCCACTCCAAACTTTTTGTTTCCTTTACTGCTTGCTCAATATACAGATTGAATAACATCAGGGATAGGCTACAACCCTGTCTCACTCCCTTCACAACCACTGCTTCCCTTTCATGCCCCTTGACTCTTATCTGGTTTCTGTACAAATTGTAGATAGCCTTTTTGTGCCCCTCCATTCTTATAACTGCCATCTGGTTTCTGTACAAATTGTACATAGCCTTTTGCTCTGTGTATTTGACCCCTTCCATCTTCAGATTTCAGAGACAGTATTCCAGTCAACATCGTCCAAAGCTTTCTCTAAGTCTACAAATGCTGGATACGTAGGTTTGCTTTTTCTTAATCTATCTTCAAGGTAAGTAGTTGTAGGGTCAGTATTACCTCATGTGTTCCAACATTTCTATGGAATCCAAACTGATCTTCCCCGAGGTCGGCTTCTACCAGTTTTTCCACTTGTCTGTAAAGAATTCGTGTTAGTATTTTGCAGCCGTGACTTATTAAACTGACAGTTCGGTAATTTTCACAACTGTCAGCACTTGCTTTCTTTGGGATTGGAATTATTATATTCTTCTAGAAGTCTGAGGGAATTTCGCTTGTCTCATACACCTTGCTCACCAGCTGGTAGAGTTTTGATAGGGCTGGCTCTTCCAAGGCTATCTGTAGTTCTAATGTAATGTTGTCTACTCCCAGGGCCTTGTTTTGACTTAAGTCTTTCACTGCTATGTCAAGCTCTTTACTCAGTACCTCCCATTTCATATTCATTTATGTCCTCTTGCATTTCCTTAATATTGCCCTCAAGTACATCGCCCTTGTATAGACCCTCTATATACTCCTTCCACCTTTCTGCTTTCCCTTCTTTGCTTAGAACTGGGTTTCCATCTGAGCTCTTGATATTCATACAAGTGGTTCTCTTTTCTCCAAAGGTATCTTTAATTTTCCTGTAGGCAGTATCTATCTTACCCCTAGTGAGATAAGCCTCTACATCCTTACATTTGTCCTCTAGCCATCCCTGCTTAGCCATTTTGCACTTCCTGTCGATCTGTTGATCTCATTTTTGAGATGTTTGTATTCCTCTTTTCCTGCTTCATTTACTGCATTTTTTATATTTTCTCCTGTCATCAACTAAATTCAATAGCTCTTCTGTTACCCAAGGATTTCTACTAACCCTCATCGTTTTACCTACTTGATCCTCTGCTGCCTTCACTATTTAATCTCTCAAAGCTTACAATTCTTCTTCTATTGTATTTCTTTCCCCCTTTCTTGTCAATCATTCCCTAATGCTCTCTCTGAAATTCTCTACAAACTCTGGTTCTTTCAGTTTATCCAGGTCCCATCTCCTGGAATTCCCACCTTGTAGTTTCTTCATTTTCAATCTACAGTTCATAACCAATAGATTGTGGTCAGAGTCCACATCTGCCCCTGGAAATGTCTTACAATTCGAAACCTGGTTCCTAAATCTCTGTCTTGCCATTACATAATCTATCTGAAACCTCCAGGCTTCTTCCATGTATACAACCTCCTTCCATGATTCTTAAATCAAGTGTTAGCTATGATGCTCTGAGTAAAACTCTACCAGGAGGTTTCATCTTTCATTCCTCACTCCCATTCCATATTCACAAACTACTTTTCCTTCTCTTCCTTTTCCTACTATCGAATTCCAGTCTCCCATGATTATTAAACTGTCGTCTCCCTACATTATCTGAACAATTTCTTTCAGCGCATCATACATTTCTTCAATCTCTTCATCATCTGTGGAGCTAGTTGGTTTATAAATTTGTACTATTGTGGTAGGCATGGGCTTTGCATCTTGGCTACAATAATGCATTCACTATGTTGTTCATAGTAGGTTACCTGCACTCCTATTTTTCCATTCATTATTAAACCTACTCCTCCATTACCCCTACTTGATTTTGTATTTATTACTCTGTATTCACCTGACCAAAAGTCTTGTTCCTCCTGCCACCGAATTTCACTAATTCGTACTATATCTAACTTTAAGCTATCCACTTTCCTTTTTAAATTTTCTAACCTACCTGCCCAATTAAGGGATCTGACATTTCATGCTCCGATCCATAGAATACCAGTTTTTCCTGATAACGACGTCCTGAGTAGTTCCCGGCCTGAGATCCTAAATATTTTACCCAAGAGGACATCATCATTATTTAACCATACAGTAGAGCTGCATGCCCTCAGGAAAAATTATGGCTGTAGTTTCCCCTTGCTTTCAGTTGATTGCAGTACCAGCACAGCATGGCCATTTTGGTTAATGTTACAAGGCCTGATCAGTCAATTATCCACACTGTTGCTCCTGCAACTACTGAAAAGGTTTGCTGCCCTTCTTCAGGAACCACGTTTGTCTGGCCTCTCAACAGATACCCCTCCATTGTGGTTGCACCTACGGAATGGCTATCTGTATCGCTGAGGCACGCAAGCCTACCCACCACCGGCAAGGTCCATGGTTCACGGAGTAACATATAGGGACGAAAAAGCTAGTTACAACTTGTACAGAAATCAGACAGTAGTTATAAGAGTCGAATGGCATGGAAAGGATGCAATAACTGAGAAGGAGTGAGACAGGGTTGAAGCCTATCACCAATGTTATTCAATCTGTACAATGAGCAAGCAGTAAAAGAAATGAAAGAAAAATTTGGAGAAGGAATTAAAATTAAGAGAGAATAAATAAAAACTTTGTGGTTTGCCACTGACATTGTCATTGTGTCAGGGTCAGCAAAGGTCTTGGAAGAGCATTTGAATGGAATGGACAGTACCTTGGAAGGAGAATATAAGATGAATGTCAACATAAGCAAAACAAGGATAATAGAATGTTGTCGAATTATGTCAGGTGATGCTGAGGGAATTAGATTAGGGAACCAGACACTTAAAGTAGGAGATGAGTTTTCCTATTTGGGCAGTAACATAACTGACAATGGATGAAGTAGAGAGGATACAAAAATGTACATTGGCAAGAAAATTATTTCTGAAGAAGAGAAATTTGTTAACATCAAGTATAGATTTACGAGTTTGGAAGTCTTCTGTGAAATTATCTGTCTGGAGTGTTGCTATGTACGGAAGTAAAACTTGGTCAATAAACAGTTTATACCAGGAGAGCATAGAAGCTTTTGAAATGTAGTGCTACAGAAGAATGTTGAGGAGCAGATGGAAAGATCACCTCACAAATGAACAGAACTGGGGAGACAAGAAATTTGTGGCACAACCTGACTAGAAGAGGGGATCGATTGACAGGAAGCATTGTGAGACATCAAGCGACCAATTTAGTATTTGATGGAAGTGTGAGAGGTAAAAATCGTAGAGGCAGACCAAGAAATGACTACAGCAAGCAGATTCAGAAGTATGTAAGTTGCAGTAGTTATTCGGAGATGATGAGACATGCACAGGATAGAGCATGGAGAGTTGAACCAAACTAGTCCTCAGACTGAAGGCTGCAACAACAACAACAAGAACAACAACAACAACAACAAAGGATCAGCTACCAGCTGATCTACCAAAATTTAGCAACAGCATTGTTGCAACAATTACTCTTGACAAGATGATCAAGGTTTGAGAAGAACTCACCTATCAACAAGATGTGTGACTAATAGTGCTCACATTGAACACTTGTAAGTAAAAGTTCAGCTTTCCAATACTACAGAGTGGCTGCTGGGAGAGGCAGTTGGGATTTCAGTTCCACCAGTGATGAAGATTTCAGTTCCACCAGTGATGAAGAATGCATCTGTCCCTTCTCCATGTGGGAACTGTATTCTGCATTAGCTACAGCCTGTTACACGTCACCCTATCATGATACGGTCCATTACAGTACATTATAGCAGCTCACAGGGTGTTTCTCTTTCATTTGAGGTATTATTTTTAATTGGGTGGGAAGCCTTAAAACCCATACTGAAGCACAGCACACGTCATATAGCATTCATTTGACCACTGCATACATGAGTTATCATCTGAATGAAGAAGTATTAAACTAAAGTTAAACTGGGAATAGACACATAAAATGGGATTATAATCAGAAACTGACTCATTTCTCACATTATTACAAAGTAATTGCTTGGCATTTTCCTGCTTATTGTCTGAAAGGATATGGAATATATATATATAATTATAGCACGACAAAAATGGGGTAGGCTTACAGATGATAACTTCACCATTAAATTTATATTCAAAGTTGCAAAATTCTCTATGCCCACAGCTGATACGAATAATGGGAAATTAAGTCACCTGTGGAGTTATTTGCTTTATAACGCATTTGTTGTTCAAGTGACTGTAATTCTATGTATAACAAGGATACAGAAGGCAAGATTAATTACAGTGTACTTGAAAGCAAGCACATAAACATTAATTATAGCTTTATGACAAAGTGGGGCCAGGGATTCAAAAATTATTTTGTGTCTTTTTAAACAGTATGGAGTAAAAAGTTACTTTTGAGTGAAATAAAGTGGGCAGTGCATCATTATTAATGCAGTTGCTAACAGCTGCTTCCTTTTGTTAATGAACATGTTGCCCTGTCTGACATCTCTGAAGGTTCTTCTTTACGATGGGATCTAAAGAATGTGAATAAACAAAGAAATTTATAAATTGAGTCATTATCACAAGACAAACATGCTATTAATATGTTATGTATCTATTATTTGTGTATAATGATTACATAGCAATAAATGTAATAGAAGTCTTCGCATACATTCTTAGTTTAAAGACTAAGTGGTATACAGTATTTATTAAGAATATGCAGTGAACATGAACAACTGAGAAAAATGTGCACTGAAGAAAATCGGTAGGTACACAGTCTACAACAAGCAACGTGATCCTGTGTTATAATAAATGGGAATATATTCAATGCTGGATCTAACCAATATTGGTATTCTAGAGCCTGACTCTGGAGCTACATAATAAACTGAATTTTAAGCAAAGCAGCAAATTTCAATTCAATATATGAAGTCTCACAAACCTAATCACTGAAAATATTTTCTCATTCAACAAATTGGAAGTTTATAACACATATTGCTTTTACAACAAGTTATTTATTTCCTTGATAAATTAATGACAAGTGTGTGATGATAGGCCTACTACTGTTTCGAAAGGTTAAGTTTCTGGTGAGTTCCAACATGTAGTAGCCTAATTCATCGCTGTACTAGAAATCAGAATCCCAAACAGGTTACTTCATAACAATGAAACCACGTATTGTATTCCAGTGGATACAGAGCTATCCTGATTTGGATTTTCTAAATTGTTATTTACTTGCCGTATACTGTTCAATCATAACTACAAATTATGGGGCATTTTTCCCTGTGTGGGGAAACTCGGGAGTATCTTAAGAATTTCCCAATACCTACAAATTATTCATTGCGCATTGTTGGGACTTTATTAATTATACCGTTACGCCTATTCGTTTGGCATCCGCACTATCACAATTTGCACAAATAAAATATAATCACAAATCGAAAATTTAATCTGTTTAATATGCTGAGGCACACCGCTGTTAAATTCATTATATAAGGTATACTTCGCTAATTCTCTAGTTGTTATTCAGAATCTCTCAATCCACATTATTTTGCTATCGTTGCCCTCGCCAGCAATTAATTCACTTCTTAATTTATCATAGATTTCAACGGCGCCAAACTACACTGAACCATACTGTACACATTGTGATAAAATAGTGTTTGCATTAGATATCGAGCGCGGCAATAACGAAAATCTGCACTTCGTTGGCAAAGTTAACATTGAAATACAACTATTTCTACGTACACTTTCGTGTGTTTCGTAATACTGTTTGGTCCTGCAGTATTATATACCTCAAAAGTGCGTCACTTTCGTTTAGACATGTATAGTCCTAATACTTTGTTAAGTTGTAAAAGTGAAATGACTCGTTGCGCTTCCGCCTCTTGTTTTACATTTTCAGTATATTAGTGGCTTCCGTGTAGCAAGTAGAGTTCACATTAAGTCTTTCAGTCTGACAACATGCCTACGAACAATATGACAATGTACCTACTTTGTTACTACGTTTCTGGTGTGTCATCAAATAAGAGCTGAAATCTTCTAATCGGAATATTTCTATGAGGCTCGTTTCATGCTTTTCATATAATCGAATTTTATTTCAGCCAATAACTGCTACAGGCTTCACCGGAACCACATTCGTAGCTTCATTATAAACAAACAACTTATCTTGTACACTACTGGTGATCACGTGATGAGTGTTGACGTCATTTTACTCGGGCACACTGCAGAAAACACGTGACAAGCCTCCGCAAGATGCATTTTTTTTCTGTATAACTTTCAGCATGCGCTTGTATTTTCAACAGTGCAAGCACGCATGCGTAATTTGTCCGAATTGAAGAGTGTGCGTCATAACGCGTTTCTCCTCTGCATCGGTAGCAATCTCTTGCGCTATTTCGCAGACGACAAGCAGCTGTAGCCAATGTAGGGATGTGCCTGACGATTTTGTGCACTGCCCTAAATCGAAAATTACAGAGAAAGAACTTTATGGAGGAATACAAACGAAGAGATGTCATATGGAAAGCAACTAGTATGAATTATTCGAATAAAAATTTGGAGTATGAAACGTTTTTTACTGATTACAAGTATTGCTTTGATTTGGCATTTGCCATTAAAAAGAATTAAGGTCATTGGGAAATCAAATACCTGCATAACACACGGGATTTTAAAAAAATGAGCTATCACCTTACAAAACCTAAGCAGACATGCCAAAATGAACACTACAATAAAAGCGTACCGGCCCAATGAAAATAAAAATCTATGATAAAGTTTTACAGGTAGCAAAAAAGCCAAGTAATGATTCACATATCAACAAGGGAAGCAATAATTCGAAAACGATTTGGAAGGTTATAAATATAGGAAAATATAAAACTCCAACCTACAGCTTCAAAATCAAAACTGAGGGTAAAGTGATAGAAGATGCGCATCAGACTCCCAATATATTCAATGAACGTTGTGTGAGCATAGCACCAATCGTAATTAAAGTACGTACAATCATACAAATAAAAAACATAAAAGTACCAACTTCTGAAACGATAATGTTTCTATACCCAGTAACAGAATCTGAGGAGAGAAATGCTATTAACAGGCCTAAATTAAAAAATAAAATATTCAGCGGTATTGACAGAATTCCAGATAAGGAACTCAAATATAGCTATACCAGTATAGATTCTCTTTATTAATACTTCTTTCAGGACAAGGGTATTCCCATCCAAATATAGTTACCATAATAATGCCTCTTTACGAAAAGGATAGTGCAGCTGACGTAAATAATTAGAGAGCAGTGTCATTACTGACAGTGTTTTCTAATGTAATTGAAAGAGTAATGTATAAAAAGGATGGTTGCCTTTCTGAATGAAGAATACAATATTGAATAATGCACAACATGGGTTTAGGAAGAACAGATCAGCAGCCTTTAAGTCTTCAATTTATGAAAATGGTCCTAAATGCCTTCGATGTGAATGAATTTAAGCTGTGGGATATTCTTAGCTTTATCCAGAGCATTTGATATAATTAGCCATGACGTTCTATTTCTGAAACTACACTGATGGAAAAAATCGCAACACCTAGAAGAAGTTGTGTGGCATAAACGAAAGTTGATAGGCATATTTCTACATCTGACAGACGATGTCTGTTCAAATCACACGCCAGTCGCTTTACAGTGGCGCTAGTAGCGCCGTCTGGCGTGCGATTTCCTACGACAGCAGGAACACTCTCGTGGTTATCCCTTGCACCCTGACTGCAAATTTGTACTCCAGTTTCGTGATTCGACCTGTTGTGCTGCCATTCATAAACAGATTGAAGACGCAAATCAGGTTTGTCTTAAATATGTGTTGTAAAAGTCGTGAGCGTTAGTTACCACCCAGCTAGCACTCAAGCTTATTTCAAGGTAGGTATTGAGTTTAGGTTCAGTTGAAAATTCAAGATTGAAAAATCAACCTGTTACACAGTTTACATCAAGCTGTAAAAATTTAGCTTGAATTAAAATAATTTTCCCAAGCTTGAAATAAACTGTAATTTCCCTGGAAGGCTGTACAGCAGATGCGCGCACAGCATAGCTTCCATAGATGTCCACAGGATGCGCCACAAGCGTTTATAAGCCTTGCACTGACTTTGCTACGTTTACGGCCATTTTACCTATGTGACGCGTGTTAATTATTGTTGACTGTTGTGGAGTTTGTTTTATACTGGAAAATAGTTCGGTAAGTGTGTGGCGTCTCCTGTCTTACTGCTACACCGGGTCTGAAGAGGATATTAGTGTATTACAGGTACGTTGGTGCATTTTTATCTAGTGGTACGCTAATATTACAAATGTTAAATATTATTACGTAACGTAAAGAAATATCATATTCTTATACATAGAAAAATTGAGCCTGGATGAAAGTGAAATGGATTACCAGCTAAGAATACATATTACAAGTTGTTCAGCAAAAAGAGGTCATTTTAAACCAGCTCTCTAGTATGTGGCGCCAATAAATTAAAACTTAATGTTATTTTACATTTTTAAAATCTCGCCTTTATTTTGTTCTTTTACATTTCAGTTCCACTGAACTGGTAATTTCTTAAATTCATTTCGATTTCATCTTTTATTTCATTTTGATTCAGGTTTACTCACCAAAAAATAATTGTGGATAGAATAAAATGTCTACATTTTTCTAAACAGTAGTTTCTTTATAATTCAGATTAAAAGGCCCTGAAACTGTTAGAAATAGTGATGTGTGGCTTCTTCATGAAGCCATCGCAAAAGTACCCAAATGTCATCTTTACTTTAAAAATTTCATGCAAAAAGTTATTTCAAATTACTTTTAATCTCTTTGGACTGAAGTCACCATAAGCAGCTGCTTACTCAGTGACATTTACACTAGTTAATGATTCTTACTACATCAGTGAGTTTGAAGTTATTTTTCTAATCTGGGGCATAAATTATATTTAGGCTGATCAGTTTCAACTTTTTACATTTTTTATGTTTAGGTATGGCTAACATTTTCTTTTACCTGTTACAGGATCATTATACTGGCAGAGGTCAGCGATATTTGATCCTGCTCTGGTCTGTGTGCTGGGGCCGGAGGGGCTTCAGAATAATTAAATTTTAAAATAAAACAATTTTAAACACTTTGAAAATAGAAAAATTTAAACATACATGTCTTGATAATTTTTTTCTCACACCATTTCCATTCTGATATTTATTTAATTAATTAGGTTCAATAAATTCAGATTAATAATTATGTAGCTTAAAACAAGCTGTAAATACCAGGCTGTATTCCACATGTGTAGATACAGCTGGAGCCAAACTTCATAAGTCAAGCTTGAAATATAGCTTGAACTCTGCCAACTTTGATGTTTGTTTCAAGCTTGAATCCAACTAACAGCCCTGAATATTCCAGCTTTGATCAAGCTTATATACTTGAACTTTACATCTGGAAACAAGTTTGAAACCGGCTTACTGTGCTATCTGGGCATGAGACTAGACCTGGTGAGTTACTGTTAGTTAAAAATACCTTTAAGGCGACAAAGGTGTCATTATCAACACCTCACTGAGTCTGATCGAGATCGTATAAGAGGGCTGCGAGAAGCTGGATGTTCCTTCTGCAATATTGCAGAAATACTTAGCAGGAATGTAGCCACTGCACGTGACTGCTGGCAGCGGTGGTCACGAGAAATGTATGGTCGCAAGAAGACTGGTCTCCAGACAGCCACATAACACCACTGAGAAGGAAGGCCATTGTGTTCGGTGTATGGCTCAGGCGCATCGTACTGCATCTGAGCAGCAGTTGGCACCACAAGGACACAATGAACTGTTACAGATCGGTTACTTCAAGGGCAGCTTTGAGATGGATGCCCTGCAGTGTGCATTCCACTGATCCCAAACCACCGCCATTTCTGAATTGAAGCAACAGCTCATTGGAGGACAGGATGAAGGTCTGTTAGGTTTTCTGATGAAAGCTGATCCTGGCTTGGTGCCATGAGGAACGTGTGTTGGTTAGGAGAAGTCAGTTGCGAACCTGCAACCTACCTGTTTGCATTGAGTTTTCATCTGGCATGCAATTTCCTATGACAGCAAGAGCACTCTCGTGGTTATCCCATGTACTCTGACTGCAAATCTGTACGTCAGTTTTGTGATTCGACCTGTTGTGCTGCATTCTAACAGAATACCACTCGCCCACATACTGCTGTTGTAACCCAACATGCTCTACAGAGTGTTTACATGTTGCCTTGGCCTGCTCAGTCACCAGATCTGTCTCTAATTGAGCACATATGGGACACCAACGGATGACAACCCAACATCATCCTCAAACAGCGTTAACCATCCCTGCATTGCCCAAACAAATGCAACAGGCATGGAAATCTATCCCACAAACTGACATCTTGCACATGTCCAACACAATGCATGCACATGTGCATGGTTGCATTCAACATTCTGGCGGTTACACCAGTTATTGATGTACCAGAATTTCAAATTTGCAATGACTTACTTTGTTCTGACATTAACCTGTGATCTTGCAATGTTATCATTTAAATATGTTACCTAGATAAATCTATTCCCGAAATTTCGTTACTCTAATTTAATTAATTTTGGTGTTGTGATTTTTTTTTCTGTCAGTGTACATTGTTGTGGGATCTGTTTGCTGGCCTTCAAAAGCTTCAAGTCATACCTCTCCAACAGATAACAGAAGGTACAAAAATGTCATGAAGGCAAGGAATGTCTTTCAGATTGTTGTTGTTGTGGTCTTAAGTCCTGAGACAGGTTTGATGCAGCTCTCCATGCTACTCTATCCTGTACAAGCTTCTTCATCTCCCAGTACTTACTGCAACCTACATCCTTCTGAATCTGCTTAGTGTATTCATGTCTTGGTCTCTCTCTACGATTTTTAGCCTCCACACTGCCCTCCAATGCTAAATTTATGATCCCTTGATGTCTCAGAACATGTCCTACCAACCGGTCCCTTCTTCTTGTCATGTTGTGCCACAAACTATTCTTCTCCCCAATTCAAATTACAAAAAAAAAGAAAAAAATAGCTGTAGAGTGCCCCCAGAGATCTGTGTTAGGCCTTCTGTGGTTCCTCATATATGTACATGATTTGTCAAACCATCTGAGGGCCACAGACACAGTAATGTTTGCCAACAACACAAGTATTTTTATAAAAGGATGCAATGAGGATTATCCACAGCAGAATTTCTCAAAGATATTAAGTGAGACAGGAAAATGGGTTGGCGCAATACTTTGGTTACAAATAGGGACAAAATAGTATGGATGAATTTCAGTAATATTAGAAGTACAGCTAGAATCAATATAAAAGCTTCATACACTAAATTTCTAGACATTGTAGTGTAACGTCGTAAGTTTTGTATAAATGATTTTCTTTTGACATATGACCATGTGCAGACTTCGTCATCAACGTCAGTTACAAAACACTTCAAAATTATTTAAACTCTTTTTAAAGATATCTCTTAATGGTTCTTGAACGGAACTGTAATTAAAACATCATCATTTGAGTCATATGCGCAGAATTACGTCACTCAGTCCAATTGGTTTGCACAAACTTTTTTCAATTTAGATATCGTTTGTTTCTTCTCAGAAATTATATTAATGCAAGTTATCTGCTTTAATAAATATTAAAACCACATTGAATAAACTTTCAAGACTCAAACTCGCGATGAACGTTGTCAAAAATTAATAATCTTATCAAATAAATCAGTAATACTTCTTCCTTAACATAATTCTTCATAAATAAATTCTCAGAACACGTATTTAAACTTTTGTAGTATACACTAGTTTATTATCTTCATATATACTATATGTAGACGTGAACATGAGCCTTGACAACATAGGACTGAACATTTATAAGATGATTAAACTTTCTATGACATCATTGTTGTAGAAACATTACAAATTCTAATTTTTTCAGTTTTTAGAAGCACGACGCAACAACTCGGTTTCAGGATCTTCTGTTGCTCTTTGGCTGTCGACCCGTGATGTATAGTGGCCAGCAATTTTCTCTCTGGTCCCGGCAGTGAAGATGCTGTCTCCGTTCGTTGCACCGCCCTCTCCGTACATGAAACGTAAAAATAAATACAAAACTTTAGATAATTCACAACCATTACAAATATTACAAAATACATAAACAAAACACTAAATTAAACTTATATTCACCTGAAAACTGGGCTGACACTGGTGGATGGGTGACGCTTTAATTTCACGTCATACTACATACCCCACCCACAAGATCAGTTTGTCAGGATTTAACCGAAAATAAAACTTCTTCTATATACAATATTTAACTGTTAATAGTATACATTTTCCCGACATTTTCCGTAATCGAAAGTCCTTGCTCTGATATAGATTCAATCCTTTTATGACGATATTGTTGTGAGTATTTGTCATTTACTTTTAATTATGCTATTATGGTAATTCATAACTGAATATATGGAGATTACTCCTTTTCATTTAATAGTTGCTAGTAAATAATAATTTAGTACGTTATTTAACGTTGTTACATTAGGACAGAGCGTTCAAATTGTGATAGGTTAGTTTCAGTTTTATTCATTTACTAGAGTTATTCTTTCCAAAATATATATTACTATAAGTTTCTCACAGTAACTAATAGTACTATTTACTTTATGTCGTTCTTTCCCATAATGCTTTATTTATGCCTGAGGTCAACAAGAAATCAAGTAAACTTTCTTTATAATCTCGGCACGGCTTTCTTTACCTTCGGACACTTCGTTGGGTAACGGCAATTTATTTAGGAGAAACAAGCGAGAGAGCCCCATTCGGTTTGCTCTATATTCATACTATTACAAATCTCTATTAAAGGCACTCTGCTATGTTCTCGTGAACCATATAGCTCTGGGCGCCCATGGTCCCTAAAATTATTAACCATCCCATTTGGTTCCTACTATCCGAGTAAATATAAAATATACAAAATTCCTTCTGACCTAATAACAAAAATTTCTTCCATATAAATCCCTTTTTAGTTATCTTTCCCTTTTTGAAGTACCGGTAGATTATTGTAGAACACTTGTTTAAACTTCCTGTCATTTCTTTAAAATAACACGTAACTATCACGAAAAACTTCACACGAATTAACTATGAATGCTCATCCGTATGTAACATATACTAAATATTAACTTATTTAGGAATGAAGTGTTCAATTTGATCGACACTATATAATCCTTTAATTACACCTGATGAAGATTCCATAAGAAGTAACACTTTGGGATGTACAATCTTATGAACAACATATGGACCTTCAAAGATAAAGAAGAGTTTATTGATTTTCGAACTTTTAGGATTAGATTGTACTAATACAAGGTCTCCTACCTGAGATGAGGGCTCTATAGCATGTTGATTATAACTTTTAATTCTCCTTTCAGCATTTTTAACAATCTGTTCGCGAATTTTGTCGCTTGGAATGCATTGTTGGATCTCATTTACTGGTGATCAAGGTAGAGGAACTAGTAAAGGCTCACCTATAATTCATTTGCCTAAAATTTCTATAGGTGATAATCCCGTCGTTAGATGAGGAAATTCATTTAATATCTTTTCGAATTCAGCCATTAGTTTGGCCCACCGAGTATGTTTATATGCACAATAAGTTCTACATAATCGTCCTAATTCTTTCATGACTCTTTCCACTAAATTACTTTGAGGGTGATATTTCGAAATTAAGATATGTTTGATTCCATATTGTTTTATCATATCTTGAAACTTTTGACTAATAAAAGCACTACCATTGTCAGACATAAGTCGTTTAGGAATGCCCCAGTTAACAAAGTAATTTCGAGTAAGACAGCGTATAACGCTTGGTGTATTCGCTCGTTTCAAAGTATATAGTTTCACATGTTTGGACCAATATTCCATTACAACAAACACATAAGTAAATCCTCCTGAACTACGAGGCAGAGGGCCAAAAAAATCTGATGATAGTAGATACCATAGACCTCGAGGAATTACAGCATATAATTTATAGCACTTAGATTTGTTATTAACTTTAACCTTTTGACAGGTTTTACAAGTCCTAATAATACTTCTCACAATATTGGACATATTTTTGAAATAATAATACTTCATTAGATGTTTAATACATTTATGAATTCCAAAATGACCGTAACCTTCATGAATATAAGTAATAAATTCGCACACAACAGTTTTCGGAATGTAGATTTTTCCATCTCTGGCGTTCCCTCTGTGCTTTCCAATACAACAAGTCGTTGAAATATAACCACACACCCCAGGTGTTAACTGTTTCTTCCCTATTATTAAGGTTTCGTATAAGTTCCCTATATTGATCGTCATTTCTTTGAATGCATCTAATGGTAGTTACTATCTGTTTAACCTTACGTTCGTTCTCCTGAGTTAAAAGGCAATAAACATGGTAATTTGTTCCTGGTTCTTCCGCAATGTTAATATTCTCTATTCTTACTGGAAGTCTCGACAAAGCATTCGAAACTACATTTTGAGATCCTTTTATATACCTAATTTCGTACTGAAATTCTTGCAAGCATAATACCCAACGTAATAATCTATGGTGAAGTAACTGGCAATTGTTTAAAAAGGTTAAAGCCTGATGATCAGTATATACATTTGTTTTTCTTCCAATTAATAATCCTCTAAATCTTTGAAAACCCCATACCACTGTGAGAGCTTCCTTCTCGGTTACAAAATAATTTCTTTCATGTTTATTTAAAGTTCTACTAGCGAATCCAATAGACTGATATAATTCCTTTTCATTGGTCAGATCACCTTGGAATATTACGCACGACACACCATAATCAGAGGCATCCGTACACACACAAAAGTCCTGATTGAAATCTGGATGGTATAATATTTTAGCTTCTGTTAATGCTCCTTTTATCTTATTAAAAGCTTCCTCTTCCTCTTTCCCCCAGAGCCATGCTGATTTCTCTTTTAATAAATCGAGTAATTTAGGATTAACAATATCGTACCTTGGAAGAAATCTTCTCAGAAATCCTACCATTCCTGAGAATGATTTCAGTTGTTTCCGATTTCTAGGGCTTGGGCATCGAGCAATAGCTTCAATATGTGCTGGGTCTGGCCTAATACCTTTACTGTCCACTATATGCCCCAAAAATCTCACTTCTTCCTTTCTGAAGTAAGACTTAGATAAATTTAAAGTAATTCCTCTGTCAATTAAACGGTCAAACAATTCCCGTAATATCGTTATGTGTTCTTCCCACGTTTTAGTGGCTACCAAAATATCATCTACATATAAAATAATCTTTTGTAATAATTGCTGACCCAAAGCAGAATCTAACGCCCTAATGAAAGTTGACACTGATATATTAAGTCCAAAAGGTAAAACTTGGAACTGATATGATCTGCCTTCAAAAAGAAAAGCCGTATATTGCCGTGAATCCGGGTGTAATATGACTTGATGATAGCCAGCAGTTAAATCCATTGTACTCATATAATGAGAACAAGCAATCTTAAGAGGTACCTCCTCCATAGGAATAGGTCTGTCTCTTTCCATCTCTATAATTTTGTTTAATTCACGAGCATCCAGAACCAGTTGTACACCACCAGTATCTTTCTTAACTACCCACAAAGGACTGTTCAAAGCACTATATGATCGTTCAATAATATTTTGTTCTAGCATCTTACTTATTTCTCTACTAGCCGGTTCTTTGAATTGTACTGGAATAGGATAAGGTTTGTTAAAGAATAGGTTTTTGATCTTTAATCTTAAGTTTACAAACGTAATCTCTGATTCTCCCCGGTTCATCTGAGAAGACTGCTCTAAATTCTAACAATAAAGATTGCAACTCTTCTTTTAAATTGTTCGGATAGACAATTCGTAGAATAACGTTTTTCTTTCACTTCGGTTTCGATATTATTACTAGCCTCACATTGGTATACTTTATATTCAAGATCACTAGAATCTATTAATAGGTTCATGGTCTGTGTGTACCTAATCTGTAAGGATCCGTAGCAATTTTTAGGTACTTGATTACTAGAAAACCTCACTTTAGAAGCACATGCCTCCTTACGGATGGTTAAGGAAGAGTCTTTAAAATCTAATATTGCTTTATATTTACACAACCAACCTATATATAAAATTATGGCCACATTTAAGTTGGCTACGACAAGTACAGAGTGAGAAATTAATTGTTAAGAAGTTTCAAAAGTTAAATAAACTTCCTCAGTAATATTTTGACTTCTTTTACCAGTAACTCCTATAATTTTCACCCCAGTTACAGGTAAAGTTGAGAAATTCCAATATTTCCTTTTAAGCTGAAATAATTCTTTAGATAAAATACTTACTTAGCTACCCAAATCGATTATAATATTTACTTCGGTATCTTTAATATAACCTTTAACAATGGGTTTATAAGTTATATTCTCCCTTATCTGATTGTCTTCATGAAGTAAATCTTGTTGCCAATCACCTTCCTCTTGGCAGCTTAATGATAAATTGCAATTGGGTCTTATATAATTTTGACTAACAGTTCCCTTTAGTCGAGCTGTACTAAAGGACTTTACTAGTTTTCTGAACATTCTATGATAACGTCGCCTACAACTTGACCTTCATTAATTACTTGAGGATGATTTATCTCATTATCGTTGTTGTGTAATTTCCGCATTTTAGAGTTATTAACCTGATTTTATTGGCTCTCTTTATCTTTAGATTAGCATTTTATATAACAAAACTGGCTATGATTGTTGTTGTTAAATTTTCGTGGTTCTGAATTATTATTATTTCGAGAATTGTCATTTCTACCAAATCTAAATTTCTCGTCATCCCGTTCTCTATTAAGTATATCTAACTGTTCTAAATATCCTAATAATTTGTAAGGTTGTGACCATTCCCTTTCTATCATTCTTTCCTTTACATAATATGGTAACCTACTAATTGGGACTCGTATTAGATGACTTTCAATAATTGGTTCTTCAATTAATTTAGCACAGTTTAAATGCCATTCGAAATAATTTCTATAACCTCCCCACCATTTAGAATAAGGAGGAGGGTCTTACAACTCTAAAGTTAAGTGTTGTTGTTTTCCTCTTAACCAATAATTTTGTTTAAACTGCTGAACAAAATCATCCCAGTCCCTAAATTCAGGTCTATGCAGTACTGCCCATTCCACAGCTTCTGCTTCTAAATGTCCTATTACAAATTGAATCCGTTTTTCATTACTCCATTTAGGAGATAATGAAGTTTCAAAAGCTTTTATAAAGATTATAGGGTGAAGTTCGCCTCCTGGGTTGAATACAGGAAATCGACTTGCTACATTTGAATTTGTTGTCATATCATCCCAACATTCTGCGAGAGACATAGCTTGATTTTTTTAGATTGCAGAGACGGAGTTTCGTCGGATTTGCTTGCCGTGATTTCTTTATTTGTATTGTTGTCGTCCGAGCCAGCAAACACGATGCGACTGTTGTCTCTGATTACGTTATTACTTCTACTACTTGAAATGTTTTCATTATTATCTAATTCCGATAACCGTTTAGTAATTTCCTGTATTCGCATTTCTGTACTGGATACACGCACAGTCTAACGTAACAGTCGCGACACTCACTGCTGTAAAAGTTGTTGCCGTTTGACAGATGGAGCGACACTAGCGCTCCAAGCGGCAGGTAATGTGAACGTCAGACGCATCATAAGCATAATGTTTGTTTGCATCCATTTCCTACGTAATTTCCGAATTATTCGAGTTATTTTCTTGCCTCCAAGAGTTTGTGTAATATCAGAAGGCATATACGTTTCTAAAAATGATTCTAAAATATGCGCAAGTGTGGACAAAAACCATGAATAGAGTGGCAAGATACAACACATTCGTGAAGAAACACTTGTGACATTGGACAGAATTTCAGCTTACCACGTTGATATCAAAAGAATATAAACACATAGATTCACATGTAAGAAGCACAGACATGTACCTCTACATGCAAAAGCGATCGACAGCTCCTTTATCGTTCTGTAGGCTTACTGTGTTTGTCATTGTCGCCTGTTGCCACAAGTATGACCTTCGTTTTTATATTATTCTAAGTGGGACAAGCAACTGCCAAATAGTGGGAGATACATGCTGAAAACATTATAATGAGCTGATTACATT
The DNA here is from genome assembly GCF_023864345.2 of Schistocerca serialis cubense. Classification (NCBI taxonomy): domain Eukaryota; kingdom Metazoa; phylum Arthropoda; class Insecta; order Orthoptera; family Acrididae; genus Schistocerca; species Schistocerca serialis. The sequence continues at coordinate 563,303,904 of NC_064644.1, forward strand.
ACATTTCACGAAAATCCAAATATTAGAATAATTTTCAAACAATCTGTCTGTAGACACTTTCCTTGTCCCGTAATAGTTTCGCTTCTGCACATTCTGACACGTCACACGCTTTTGTAAGACACAAACAGCTACACTTAATTTAACCACTTCATCGCCAAAGCAGATCTGTGTTGATGATTAACACAAATCTGGCACTGATACATGGAGAGTCGAACTGGCTGCTTCTGTGTCATAGGACTGTTTTACAGCTTTAGATTGACTGTCGAATCTTTGTGGCAGTTTCTTCTTCATCGTCAGTTGAGGGGGCTTATTTGCAATGTCAAACAGTGTGGGTACTGCATTCCAAATGAGTTTGTTATTGTCTGCGTTCATGAACTGGTTTTGTTCGAAATGTAGCGAACAAAACCTAGTATTATTATACAGATAAAGTGGGTCTTTCTTCATAAGGTCTTCTCGTCTGCTATTAACTAGCCATTTTCTGCTCCTAAATGGAAACATTCATCATTTATACACATACAGTTTGCAAGTGAATCCTGACGATACAGTTTAGTAACATGATGCTATATACCTCCCAGGATCCTAAGGAAACCTAAAAAAAGACAGCTGTGGTGCCTTCTTCCTGTTGTTGCTGCAATTTATTGCGCTACAAACGCTCCCGATGGTAAAAACCATTGTATAAATCAAAATAAACAATCACTATTCGCTTTCACGATCGCGCCAAACTCACAGTTCAACCTACCGGCCGCTTGGGGCGCTGCTGGCGCTGTAGGCAACAAAATAAGAGGCGAAGTGTCGCGACTGTTATGTTAGACTTTGATACACGGTTAACTAATATTGATTATTTACTGTGTTCACGATGTGAAAGCTCTGTACATTTCTTCTCAGAAATTATATTAATGCAAGTTATCTGCTTTAATAAATATTAAAACCACATTGAATAAACTTTCAAGATTCAAACTCGTGATGAACGTTGTCAAAAATTAATAATCTTGTCAAATAAATCAGTAATACTTCTTCATTACCATAATTTTTCATAAATAAATTCTCAGAACACGTATTTAAAATTTTGTAGTATACACTAGTTTATTATCTTTATATATACTATATGTAGACGTGAACATGAGCCTTGACAACATAGGACTGAACATTTATAGCATGATTAAACTTTCTATGACGTCATTGTTGTATAAACATTACAAATTCTTATTTTTTCAGTTTTTAGAAGCACGACGCAACAACTCGGTTTCAGGATCTTCTGTTGCTCTTTGGCTGTCGACCCACGACGTATAGTGGCCAGCGATTTTCTCTCTGGTCCCAGCAGTGAAGATGTTGTCTCTATTCATTGCGCCGCCCTCTCCATACATGAAACATAAAAATAAATACAAAACTTTAGATAATTCACAACCTTTACAAATATTACAATATACATAAAGAAAACACTAAATTAAACTTATATTCACCTGCAAACTGGGCTGACACTGGTGGATGGGTAACACTTCAATTTCGTGTCCACTACAACATATGGCTGGACTAGCACTTGAGATGGGAGAATCATCTAGAAGCTTTAAATAAAAGAGTAGATAAATCCTGTTATGTGCTAAGAATGGTTCGCGACTGTTTCAGCATTGAATCATCCTCAGGGGAAATACCAGTATGGCTAGATAAACTTTCAGGATTCAGAAAGTGCTATCAAAATAATGAAAAGAGGTCCCTATGGAAAGTCATGCAGGGAAATATGTAAAGAATTTAAAATACTGACACTTCCTAGCTCATCGGTAAGCATGTGTTATCCAATATGTTCCAAAAGCTGTACATAAAAATAGGATTCTTCTAGGGCTCATACCTCAGGATCTGTTAGTGACAGGAACATAGTGTCAATTTTTTGGCTAGCCCTAGGGGTAGGGGCCATTTGTATACTTCAAGAGAAGGACCGTCTTCATGTCGTTATCCTACAGTACTGGGTCAAAGTATGAATATTACACACCTATTCCTCCTTAGGCAAAAGAAGCAAACTGTGTGCTTTTTTGCATTTGATGTGGGCTACAGTGGAGCTAAAGGAGCTTATGTAGGCACCATTAATTCATGGGTGGATCCTTAGAGTAAACAAAAAAATTTTCACCTTTCTTTCATACCAGATCCCAGCCACACAGTGCACAGCAAATGAATTTTTTATTATATATTTCTAAGCTCCAGACCTCGAACATGCTTGAACATTTTTTTAATATCTTTATCCATTTCCGAGATACAGATGTTCAAAGCTACTTTGCTTATACACATAAAATGCGCTCATAAATTCCAATGTGGGGTGGAAACGACGTTTATAAACTGATTTAGCATGGTTAATATATTTATTTATTTATTTAGTCTTTCAAATCCTATATGTATAGAATATATACAAGGATATTGGACATGGTTAGGTATTTACAATATAAAATACAGTTTTTATTGCAATCCTAAGGACTAGATATTGAAATTATTTAGCAAAGATGCATACATACAACAAACGTTACAGGCAACATACAAAGTAGAATATTAATAATGCATCTTTATTTTTGTTGTTTGGCTTTTATATATTCTGTCAGACTGTAAAAGCAATGATCAATTAAATATGCCTTTACTTCAGCCTTAAAACTACAGAGTTTACCTATTGATTTAATATGGTTAGGTAGATTATTGAAAATTTTTATCCCAGTATGTAGTGCGCCTGTTTGGCACAATGATGTTCTCACCTGTTTCATTTGATGGTCAGATTTTTGCGTTGTATTGTGTGCAGCCGGCTGGAGTGGCCGAGCGGTTCTAGGTGCGTCAGTCTGGAACCGTGTGACCATTACGGTCGCAGGTTCGAATCCTGCCTCGGGCATGGATGTGTGTGATGTCCTTAGGTTAGTTAGGTTTAAGTAGTTCTAAGTTCTAGGGTACTGATGACCTCAGCTGTTAAGTCCCATAGTGCTCAGAGCCATTTGAACCATTTGTATTGTGTGCATGTATATCTTCATTTTTTAATAAGATATCTGTGTGTCCATTAATATATTGTTTGATGAAAATTGATGTTTCGTAGATAAAAATGCAAGGAAGGGGAAGAACTGACAGTTTTTTTTAAAATATGGGTCTGCATGATTTCGTATTGGTCACCCCTTCAATAATTCTTAGTATTCTCTTTTGCATCCTGAAAAGTTTAATATTTTTTGTTGTATTGCCCCAGAAGATTGTGCCATATTTAATTACAGAATGCACACAGGAATAGAATGCATTTAACAGGCTGGCTTTGCTGCAACAAGTTTTCAAGATCTGTATTATGTAACAGGTTTTGCTTAGTTTTCTTAACAAATATTCAATGTGTACCTCCCATTTTGTGTTGTTCTGGAGCCATAGTCCCAGAAATTTAGTGCTGTCAACACTTTCAAGAACTCTGTGCCTAAGTTCTATTTCTATGTTTGGGTGATGTCTTCCTTTTACATTATAGAAGTTCAGTGCTACTGTCTTTTCTTTGTTTATAATTAGCTTGTTATAGCTGAACCACTGTTCTACATTGTTCATTGTTTGGATAGCGGAGTCTTTCAGTTTTTCTTTTGTTTTACCACTAATAAGGAAGATTGTATCGTCTGCAAATTGGAGGGTAGTTTGGCAATACTTGTACATAAGATCACTGACATAGAGGAGAAACAGAATGGGTCCTAATACTGATCCTTGAGGGAGGCCATATTTCACATTTTCATATCTTGAATAGTAGTAGCTGATTTTGTTATGGTCAGTATATTGCACTTCAACCACCTGTTTGCGGCCACATAGGTATGTCTTGAGCCACTGATTGGATATATCTCTAATTCCTAATTAATCAAGCTTCTGCAGTAGGGCATTATGGTCAATGAGGTCAAAAGCTTTAGATAAATCAAGACATATGCCTGTCACAAACTCACTTGCATCCAGCTTAGTACAGATTTCATTAAGAAATTCAAATATTGCACTTTCAGTTGAATAGCCTTTCCTGAAGCCATGCTGTGAAGCAGAGAGAATTTTATTTTGTCATTTGCCATTGTTTTAGCTATCCTTACAACATTTTTGAGGATCCTCTTATAATTCTCCAGGTACAAATGAAATTCATGAGGCATGTTCTGTGCATTTGCTATATCATGTAATCTTCTTTTCTCTGCACAAGAGATTCTAATACCTGTTGTAATCCATTTGTTCTTTTTTAGGTTAGGTTGACATCGTTGTTTTTTAAATGAAAATACAGCTTCAAAGTATGACATGAAGATTTCCATGAATTTTTCAAACTTTTTGTTAGTATTTTCAAAGTATACACTTCATACCAAGTTTCTTCACTTAGTCTCTGTACAAATAGGTTTATTTGTTTGTTAGTGAATTTCCTTGCTTCTTTTACAAGTTCGTCATTCTCAGTTGTTCACTTGGGGTGTGCAAAGCAATAAACTATGCATAGTGATCACTGAAGCCAATATTAAGATTTCTGGCACAGAAATTGTGATTTACATTTGTGTTTGTTAATATCTGGTTACTTGTTGAGCTAGTTGTCGGTGTAACTGTTGTAGGAGAGTCTACGGTGGCTTTTATGTTATATGTTTCCAGTAGGGTCACCAAGCTTTGCTGGTCTTTTGAGATTTCTTGAAAATCAATATTAAAATCTCCACATATGATCACTGTTTTGTTGAAGTTTTTTTATAGTATTTAAAGCTACTTCTAGCTGATGACAGAAATCATTTAAGTTCCCATCAGGGCTCCTATTTACACAGGTGATTATTAATTTTAATGCAGAGAGTTCAACTGCAGATACTTCAAAAACTTTCTCTTCAGCTAACAGTTCAATGGGTTTTATGTTACAATAATCAATGCCAATTTTAACGAATATACATGACCCTCCATGACAGGATGTAATTCTAGAGAATGATGATGAAAGATTGAAGTCTGCAAGTTTTATGACTGACGTTGCATCTTTAGGCAGCCAGTGTTCAGTTATGCACATTACAGAAGCGTTTTTTAGCTCATCAGAACATAAAATTTCAACTTCACTTAATTTGTTAGCAATGATTGGACATTTAGATGAATCAGCATGAAATTAATCAGTGTGGCTTTCGACCGGGCAGAGGAACAACTGATCAAATATTTGTGATAAGGCAAATGATGGAAAAGTTCTATGAATATGATATAGATCTGCATTTCTTATTCATCGATTTCAAACAAGCCTTTGACAGCATAAATCGGCAAGAACTATACAGAGTACTGAAAGAAGTTGGTATATGTGCTAAATTAATAAGACTAATCAGAATGACAATGACAGAGACAAGAGCAAAAGTAAAGGTCCTTAGCAGAACAAGTGAAAGCTTTGACTTTAATAAAGGTGTGAAGCAAGGGGATAGTCTCTCCACTGTCCTATTCAACATTGCCCTGCATAGTGCAGTAAATAAAATCAACAAAAGAGGCACCATATTTATGAAAACTAGCCAGATATGTGCATACGCTGATGACATTGCTATAGTAGGAAGAAATACCAATACACTCCTAGAAACATACCGGGCAATGGAAACAGAAGCCTTAAAAATTGGCCTCATAGTAAATGTAAACAAAACAAAATATATGGTAATGTCACAATCTGAGGCCAGAAGAACCCCTAAAAACCTAAACATCAATGGGAAATACTTCAATGGAGTGTCCTCTTTTAACTACTTGGGAGCCCTAATAACAAATGATAACAGTATTGGAAAGGCTATAAGGGAAAGAATACAAGCAGGAAACAGAGCTTACTTTGCAAATATGCAGCTTTTCAAAAGTAGCCTTGTTACATGAAAAACTAAATTGCTAATATATAATTCCCTAGTCCGCCCAGTTATCACATATGACTCAGAGGTATGGACGTTGACAGAACACGATAAAAATGCTCTAAGAAGCATTGAGCGGAAAATACTACGCAAAATCTATGGGCCAATAAGGGAGGAAGAAGGCTGGAGAATACGCTACAATGCTGAATTACAGGAGTTAATACAAGGCAGGGACATAGTAAAATTTGTTAAATCACAGCGAATACGATGGCTAGGACACTTGGAGAGAATGGCAGAGGATAGAATTCCAAAGAAAATGATGAAAGGTATGATCCATTCAGTTAGGCGAAAAGGGAGACCTAGAAGAAGATGGATCGATGAGGTAATAATGGATATCAGCAATATGGGAGTCCGGGGGTGGAAAAGAGCAGCAAATAACCGAGAAGTGTGGAGGAAGATTGTTGAAGAAGCCAAGGCTCACCAAGGGCTGTAGAGCTACTGAAGAAGAAGAAAAGAGAAGAAGCATGAAATTAAAGGATTTGTTAGACTTTGGCATATTTTTAGACTTTGGCATATTTAATTGATCACTTACCTTTACCTTGTCAATAAAAAATCATTCAGGTGTGCTGGAAGTACTGCTTTTCTTTTCCCGACTGCACCTATTCTTCTTGTATCATCTGCAGCAGAATTTTCTTCTATGTCTGGCTCCCCTGGTAGTTGTTCAGCTGCTGATCCTAATATTGATAATATTGCTGCTGGTGTTAGAGCTGGGTCTGCAATTGGTAGAGCTGTTACTGCATTCATTGTTGTTGCTGTGCCTGAATATTGGAGGCACCTTGTTCCTTCTTTTGTTGTTGATGTTGGTGAGAGAGGTCTTGCTGGCGTTGTTTCCTTCGAATATTTGGGGGTCCAATCCAGGATGATTTTGCTTTTGAGTGTTTGATGCCTCTTGATGATAATTTCTTCAATTTTTCCGACGAGCAGTTTTTTCCCCATGTTGTTAACGTGCAATCCATGTAATGTGTGGAATCTGCGACCAATATTGTGAACATTTACGAGTTCTACATTTCTGAAATGTTTGAAAAGTAATGAAGTTTGTTGGTTGGCATTGATTATTTCTTTATTTACGCATGACCAAGACGGTAAGTCATGCCGATGTGGGATGTTCAGCACTAAAACATTTGTGTGTGTTCACTGTCCTAAGCACCTTTTTAGTTCTTGTTTTGCTTTGTGTGTTTCGTTTTTATATACGTCATTTGACCCACCAATTAGCACAACAAAGTCTTCAGAGGATAAGTCAGCAACGTCTGTGGATCATACATGCTTGCAAACTTCCGACACAGAAGCACCAGGCTTTATGTAAGCGATTGTTTGTATACTGGACTGACCGTTCAGAAGGCGAGCAAGTCCACGACCATGACTGTCTGCCATTACAACTACTTTTCTGCGTTTATGTTTCACTGCGTGTTTAGAAGGTCCACCGGCGTTATGGCCAAACAATTTAGTATCAGCGCTGGACAAACAATTGATATTTAGGTCACGCAAGTGTTCAGGTCTTTCAGTTTCATTTCCTTTCATAACAGTAGTTGAGTTGTTAGGCACTCTTTTGAATGTATCACCCCGCATATTTGTAGTTTCATATTCAGGTCGGAAGTTAGTTTTATCACATGCACAATGTTTCGTATCTTGCACAGTTGATTTCACACTGAACCTGCTTGTAACTGCGATATTAGACTCATACAATAAGCTTCGTTGAGAATGAGGCACTTTGTTTTTCACTTTGCCTGGAATTTCGTGGTTACTGTGAGGCAAGTTTGATGTAGGTTCACACTTTCTGGACGTAAGTTTTTTAGTTCGCTCATCAGAGTATTAATAGTTAGTTGCAGACTACTTACACGATCATTTAACTTTCTGATTTCATCACTACAATTCGTGCACACGCTGTTTTTATCGGTGTAATTTTCACTTTTTTTCGCATGAACACTATGTATATCAACACTATCCGCCATCTTTTTATACTATAAAGCGTATCTGTTATCATCAAAAGGAATATGGGAGCCCAATCCTGTAGTGCTGAAGCACATGCAAAACTTTTGTGCAGGTAAAATCTGGTCTGAGATGTAAGGTTAGTTTTGCATTGTCTCAATTTCACATAAGTAAACTATCAAAAGTTCACTGACCCATAATGTTCTTTCCATATGAGTGACATGCCCTGCTCTGGCAAAGATAAGGAGCAGACCAGCATAAAAATGCTTCTATCAGAGCAAAACAAAAGGCCAATATGCTCTTGTTTATGTATTTGTACTTCTTTGTGCTGAGAGAGACAGTGGCAGTGGGAAAGAGATGGAAGAGCAATGAATGTGGAAGATAGTGGTTGTCGAACGGAGTGCAGGAGACAATGACAATGTGAGAAAAAGAGAGGGATACAGTTGCAGTGGAGCATAGCTGACACACACAAAACAGTGCCAGAAAAAGAGTGAAGGTGACAGTGCTCATGGGACAGCAATAAACAGAAGGAAAAAGTGTAAGCAGATCAGAGCTAGTGATAATGAGAGACAGGGTCTATGACAATTACAATGAGGAATTGAGAGATAGTTACAGTGAGAAGAGTCAGTAGTAGTGAGAAGAAATGAATGAGACAGTAACAGTAAGAGAGAGCAAGAGAGAGACAGTAAGAAGGAGATTGTAGCTGTGGGACAGGAGACAGTGACAGAGGTACACAAAGAGATAATGATACACATTTAGGCTGAACTATGAGTGAGAATGAGCAAGTGGGAATATATCATTTTGAGTGACTTATAGCGCTGGACTAGTGTGTATGTGAACGATTTACAGTTAGGTGAGTTGCATTAAGAAGAGTTTGGATATGGTTGTAAGACAACATTTTGTGAAAATATTTGAAGGTGCTGAGGGAGGTAGAATGAGGTAGCTGGTACCCCACTTTTCAGTGAGAGTCTTTCAAACAGGAGCATATTCACCTTTTTTGTGCTCTGATAGAAGAATTTTTCAGCTGATGCATTTAGGAATGTGTGTGTTTTCTGAAAATTCACCAGGAATTTTCGGCATTGAACAATCAGGTTCATAACTAAAAAACAAGGAACAGAGATGATTTTCACAGTGAGACCCACAAAAAGCTCTTTACCCAAAATCTGAACGTTATCAACCCAAAATCTTTTTAGTGTGCAGCCTGCTACAATAAACAAAATTAGAGAATTTCATAAATTCAAAGTAGAGCTAAAGCGATTTTTAATAACTTTTAGCTTTTATAACACTGAAGAATACCTGAACATGAAAAAGTAAAATTATTTAGATATATTGATGTAAGATGATTATATTTAAATGTAAGTTTGTAAACAACGTAAATATAAGAAATTTTGTTGTAAGTAACTGGCACGTCGCAAAAGCCGTCAAGCGCCGACGCCACATGACAACACATCGCCATTTGTTGGGTCCAGCTCAGCTTCTATGACCACACGACATACTGGCTCCGCCATTTGCAGCGTGACCTGCATAGGTCCTTCCCATACACTGGACCAATGCACAGAGAAGGTGTAAATCAACAAGAGAGAGCGCTCCTGCCTCAAACCCTTTGCTGCATCCGCCAATTTGAAGTGATGCCAATCGGGAGAAAGCGTACCTCTACTGTGCAGGTATTTAGGGACGCGCCCGCGCCTATCACCGCAGTTACGATGAGCCAGCCAAGAGAAGAAGTCTGCTCTGGATCCAGCGCTGCCTCGACTACACGCCACCTTCGCCACCAGGGACCTCGGAAACGTGTTCGCGGGACTGTTGGTATTCTGTCAGATTCGGTTGCGAAGACTGTAGAAACTGTAAACTCGTATTGAACGTAACTTAAGTGTTAGCCTGTTCCAATATGCTCCGCTCAAGCATAGTGAGGACTTAAACATTTGGTAGTCAAACTAGTACAGAAAGAGCTCTCACTGCAGAAACTTTTATTCTACATCTACATTTATACTCCGCAAGCCACCCAAAGGTGTGTGGCGGAGGACATTGTTATTGTTGTGTTATTGTTGTGTTGTCTCCTCAACCAATACTTGTATTCAAGTACTTGAATTTAGTTTTGAATTTATTTCCCTTCTGGGAACTAGTTACAAAGTTTGTTACTTATTTGTGACGATCAACGAAGTACATTTGTGTTGAATTCATAGCGTCCTTAAATATAGAGGACGAACTACATGCTCATGTGTTTCTCGCAGATGTGTTCCAAGTCCGGGATACTTTAGTTGGCGATGGGGATTTAAACTAAGTTGCTATGCAACTGTTACAGATAGTGGCAGTGTTCAGGCAGTTTGAACCATAGCAACTGCTTTGGAATTGGTGGACTTAATCGCCCATTCTGCTGCAGAAGATGTATCACACCAACGAACTCCTGATGGAGTGACTCGCAGCGATCTTCCAGACGACTCCGGAGGTGGCCATACAGTCATTGCAACTGAATGCCTCCATGTGCAATGTGCAACGTCTGGCTGCTGCCACCACCTTTCCAGGAATTCGATCATAAGGCAGAACCTTGGTTGTGCTATATTACAAGGGTGAAACATCATTTTCTGGGTCATGACATCATGGGAGAGACACAAAAGTGTGCTTCCCTCCTGGCCAACGCTGATCCATCAATTTATAAACTGTAACAGTAGATTCACCCAAAGGTAGAATTCCATGCCCTCCCTTATCATATGCTGCGATCTAGTCTGCTTGATTACTTTGATTACCACATACATGTAGCGGCGGCACACCACAATTTTTTTTGTCGTCATAAACTGTCCTCTGAGTCATATATGGAATTGATAGCTCACCTCCAAGTACTCTCTAGGGAATGCCGTTTCATTTGTGCTGACTCACAATGTAAGTACTCTTTTCACTCATGTAAGACTTGATCCTTATACATTCCTTGGATGAAACGTTATCTCATGATCTCTTGAAACTCAAAGACCCATATCTGGAAGCGTGTCTGCCTATCACTCGCGCCTTTGAGCAATTTTTGCACTGCTCTGCAACTTTGCAAGATCCATTGTCGATATTTGCCTCCCACCTTGCTGCTGGCGCTCCTTCTACCTCTCACACCTGTCGGGTGTCGTATGTGGTCATGCTGCGGCCGTGTCGGTCTAGACAGCACCCTTCCTGCAGCCAGACCTTTGTCAAAACCCAGCACCAGAAATGTCGCCACCGACGGGCAAAATGCGCCGTCTGTGGAAAATCAGGTCACAAACCGAAAGTCTGCCAGTCTTCAAAGGCGATGCTGATGGACTGGACTCAGGTTGAGTTGCGTGACTCAGGGTGGATGCTGCTGACCCCATTCTGGTCTCTTTGGCACAGTCCATTATTATGTCTTCCAAGAAGCTGATGTCTATCACTGTTCTCATTGATGGAGTACCAGTGGACCCGCAGATAAACATTGGCTCCCCTACTACAATTATTTACTGGGCTACATGTCAGCCACTGGGAGCACCCTCCCAGCAAAAGTTTGGCACCCCCCTCTATAATTTCAGTAATGACCTTGTCTCTGACACAGAAGCGTTTCCAGCCCAGATCCAGTATGAATCTAAGACACTCGTTGCTGACATATTGGTGGTAGCCTACCCTGGCGTTTGCAACTCCCTGGGCCTGTACCTCTTGCCTGCCTTGGGCTTACATATCTGCAATCATAACCTTGCAGTTAATGTCATGGACAGCGGCCGTTACACAGAAGAGCCTTTTTAACAACTATCCATCGATCTTCTCAGGATCTTCCTCCAGGGTAAACAATTTTGGAGCGCAAATCACTCTTTTGCCTTCGTCAGTTCCAAAGTTCTGCAAGGCGCATTCCATGCCATTTGCTTTACAAGACAGGCTCAGTCAGGAACTGCAAGACGAGGTAATTCTAACACCAGTTTCTAATGGAAGATGGGCTTCTCCCATAGTGATTGTGGTAAAGCCAAACAGTTCTCTCGGAGTCTTTGGTGGTTTTAGTGTTGCAATTAATTCTCAAGCAGTAATAGACTCATGCCCCATCCCCAAACTGGATGGCATCCTCACTAAACTCGGAGCTGGTAAGGTGTTTGCGAAGATTGATCGATGGGAGGCCTACCTACAGTTGCCACTGGACGCAACTTCTTGGGAAGTGCTTGTGATCAACACATTTTAGAGTTGTTTTAATACAATCAGCTTCCATTTGGCATCGCACGCGCGCCTGCCGTCTTTCAAAGATGTCTTCAACAGTTAATCTGTGATGTCCCTGGTCAGCTAATTATCTGGATGATATCATGGTCGCCGGCACATATCTTGAGGACCTCGCAGGCAACTTGGATGCTCTTTTTTCCGTTTTTGATAAAGTTGCACTTGCAATGAACAAGGACAAATGTACCCTGTTCATTCGACAAATGGAATACCTGGGACATGTGTTAAGTGCTTCCAGTGCTACCCCCGAGTATGTAGAGGCTATTCAAAGACTGCCAGTGCCCAGAGATAAATTTCAATTGAAGTCAGCGCTTGGACAACTCAGTTATTATAGGCGATTTATTCCACAAGCTGCAGCACCCGTTGCTTAGCAAAAATTTTCTGTGGGACTGGTCGCCACAATGTGACAGAGCATTTCACGCCCTACAGCAGGTACTCCTGCAGCCCACCTGCCTGATCGCATACAACCCAGCCAATAGTCTCATCTTGTAGTCCGCTCAGATGGGGTGGATGGCACAAAACGACCAACTGCTTTTATTTCGAAGGGCTTGAATGCTGCACAGCGCAACTACAGTCAGATCGAGAAGGAGGCTTTAGCAATCATCTTAGAAATTAAGAAGTTTCATGACTGCATCTACAGCCAGCAGTTCACCCTTCTCACTGACCTTAAGCTGCTGATTCAACTGCTCCAGTCGACTGCCCCCATCCTCATCAAGAGTGCATGATGCTTACAATGCTGGGCCTTCTTTCTATCGAGCTACACGCATGAGATCCAGTTCTGCTCCACAGCACACCATTCTAATGCGGGCTTACTTTCCAGGCTGCTCACTGGACAAGAAGTAGACTTCAATGTGAATCCAGAGATGTGTTTCCACTTGGATGAGGTGGCAGCACAGGCACTCTCCCAGCTTCCATTGGGTGTAGGGCTCATCAAAAGCACACAGCCAGCGATCCAGTCCACAGAAGAGTTCTACACTACATCTTCTAGGCTGGCCTTATAATTGTAATACACTGCCATATCCCGACCTCCAGGCATTCTGGGGGCGCTGACAAGAGCTGTGTGCTCTGCAAGGTGTCAGCCTCATCTAGCGCGACAATAGCAGATGTGTGTGGTTGTTCCACATGCCCTTCACGAGAGAGTCCTGGACCTTCTCCACGAAGGCCACTGGGGGAGAGGGGGGTTGGCAGTCTTCACCAATTAGCTGGCTTGATAACATGTCTACTGGAGGGGCTTGGACACTGCAATAACCAACATGGACACTGCCTACTCCATGTGGCAGAGCAGACAAGCTGCACTAGCTTGATGACACTTCGCCTGGCTCACTACTACCACGCCTTAGTCCCAGATCCATCTCGATTTTGTGGTCCTCTTCGTTAGTGCATCCTGGCTCATCATCATTGATGCTGGAATGGGGTTTCCATTTGTAATTAAGATGACCTCTACTCTTGCCACATAGATAACCAAAGCCCTCACACACATTTCTCCCTTAGCAGGTCTGGCTGAAACCATTGTCACAGACAATGGATATCAGTTCACCTCCAACGAATTCGCTTCCTTTTGTACCACGAATGGAATCTCTCTCACTCATATGGCACCATTCTGTCCAGTATCCAGTGGCATCACCGAGTGGTTTGTCCACACAATCAAGAAACAAATGGCAAAACTGTGTCGTCATCACTACTTGGATGATGCACTCATTCGCTTTCTGGCATCTTATCATGCTGCTCCATAGGAGGGGACCTCCTTGGCGGTATGTTCACATGGTTGACAACATTGCTCCTCTCTTTTCATCCTTCACTCGCAGGAACAGCAGGACCACACCCCAGTCCAGACAGCTCTGCTTCTCCTTGCAGGACCCAGTGTGGACAATGAAGTTTGTCTTTAGTCAACCTCGGTGGCTCTCTGTTACAGTGACCAGCATCCTTCGCTATGCAGTGCTGGAAGTTACACTACACGATGGCTCCCACAGTCACAAACACATCTGTCAGGTCCAACCACAGCATAGCTCTGTTCCACAGACAGAAATTTATCTCAGTTTTCTGATCCACACAGATACCATGACAACAGGCTCCCTGGGAATGCTGACATCAACGCTTCTCTCCAATGGGATGGGAGGTGTCCATTGCCATAGTCCAACACCCCGATGAAAGTCAATGCTACTCAGCCCTCACCTGCTTGACCAAGCCTTGAGTATATTAGTGACCTCATTTGGGAGCCAGACACCTGTCTCCACATTGTCTCTGTCACTTTGGGAGGAGTAAGAGGAATGACCTATCGCAAAAGCCATCAAGCGCCGACACCACACAGCAACAAACCGCATTCGGGTTGGTTGCCAGCTCAGCCCCTGCGACTACATGATGTATCAGCTCCACCGTTTGCAGCTCGACCAGCAGAGGGCCTACACGTACACCAGACCAAAGCATGGAGGGCGTGTAAATTAGCAAGAGATATCGCTACTGTCGCAAAGCTTTTGTTGCATCCGCCAGTGTCATGTGGAGCCAATCAGGAGGAAGTGTACTTCCCCCGCGCGGGTGTTGCGGACCACACCAGCGCCGATCACGGCAGTTACGATGCAGCCATCCAAGGGAAGATGTCTGCGCCAGATCCAGCGCCGCCTCCATGGCACGCCGCCTTTGCTACCAAGGGCCCTCAGAAATATGCTCGTGGGCTTGTTGGTTTCTGTCAGACTCATTTGATGAGACTGTAGAAAGTGTTGGAACACAAACTCAGACTGTAGAAGGTTTCATTGTGTTGTCTTCTCAACACTTGTATTCCAAGAACTTGCGTTTACTTGTGAACTTATTTCAGTATTAGGAACCAGTTACAAAGTTTCTTACTTGTTTGTGACGGTCAACAAAGACCATTTGTGTTGAATTCATTGTGTTCTTAAATATAGAGAAATGACTGCCTGCTCGTGTGTTGCGTGCGAAAGTGTTATAGGCCAGGATACTTGAGTAGCCTTGGTTATGAACTGACTATATCCATATAATGTATATTGTTAGTAGGTGAATAAAGAGATTGAATTGAATTGAGATGGGGTGCTCTGATTACCAAGTCCTGACTTGCAAAGTACTAAAAATATGATAAAAAGTGTCAAATCATATTATAGTAAAAAATAATATAAAGTCTCGAAGTAGAAGAAGAACCTCAAATTTATGAAAATTCCAAGTGATAACTTTGCACAAATATTCATACTAAGGCGACTTAAAAGGACAGAAACTGGCGATCTGAACCAAAGAAAAGTTGGGAGTGTTGTGGTTCCTCTAGGAACTATTACAAATTGAAATGAATTATGCAAATTTTGGAAAACACGACCTAAATTCCAGTAGATTCTGGAAACTAAGACATTCCAGAATTTTATTAAGTAACGTTGGTTAAGCAACTTTTTTTTACAAAATGAAATACAAATGACATATTGAACGTTAATTGACCTTCATATTACGAGTAAGAATCTATTATTCATTTTCTCACTTTCAGAAATATTCATTGAAATACTTTGTTTGAAAATGCTAAAGAATGGTATGTAAATCACTTGTTATCAGCTAACAAAATATTATTGCCAGCCTTATAACTGAGAAACTGCATTACACGTAAAAGTATCTTGCCTAGAAAGATACAAATTCTTGCTGTGACCTTCTGATGTTTGCAAACAAAACATCGCCAGCACTTTGCATTTCTCTTATGTAGTACCTCTGTTATCTATATACTATTTTATCCAAGGAGGTTACAGTAATTCTAACCTTATTGATTTTAGCCATACAACCGTTGTGTTTTCTTTTTCTGTTGGTTTTCTTTACAACAACCGCAGCACAAAATGCATAATAAAGAAATGGATGCATAGCAGATGTTAGAACGCTCAGGTGACATATGGATATGAGAGCACATCTGCATACAGTGGCAGTGGCATGTACTCAGGAGAAGCAACTGGACTGCTTCAATAATAATAAGTGAAACAATTTGTTATCTAATTATAATTACATGGTTATTCCGCAATATCTAGGTAAAACCGTTGCAGTTCTTCGAAATGCATAGAACTAATATGTTAATTACATTACATTTTTTATAGAGCAGTGTGATCCTAACCGCAGCAACGTCCATGCATAGTTGGAGTCACAAACGATGGCAGTCAAGTTTAATTTGTTCTGCACATCTATTTAATGCATTATCTGACAACCAATGACCATTCAGCGCTGTTCTCGGCGCTCTGCCGTGACTGTTGTAGTCAATGCGAACATTAAATGCGACTGTAGCGTGTTATCTAGTGTTTTTTTTCCATTTGTTGCGAACTGTCACAGCTGATGGTGGTGGTAAGCGACAAATTCTGCAAGAGCAAGAGGGAGACATAATTTGCAGTATACAGGCTTTCTTCAAGGCCGAGAATGTGTACGAACTTACCGCAACTGTTGCATGGAACTGGCAACATTGTAATCCCTGTCCATGTCTTAAGTTGTATGAACTACCATGATTCACATATTAGACTATAGTTAGCTCAGCAGTGAGAGACAAACGTGCACATCTGTTGGTCACAGGCCATGTGCGTGTTTTTCTCCCACATTAGAAGGATGGACATGTAATACAGAATAACAGTGTGTCAATAATTCTTCGGTATTGTTTCATTCAGCTTGTGGGTTTGCAAAATGTGTATGAAAGTGTATTAATGCGCAAGGATGTATCTACAGTAATAATAAATATGTAAACGTGTTTTGTCTGGCTGTTTGAATACGTTAATCTCCAAAACAACTAGTCGAATTTTCATGGGGTTTCGTGGATAACTTGAAAATAGCTTGGGGCACCATGTAGGTTATATTTCATCAAATTTGGATCTTGCAAAGAAGATATAGTGATTTAAAGTTGTATGTAAAAGTGCCATACTTACCTGTTTGGATATGCTAATGTCTTTCGAGGGATTTTCACAGGTAACTTGTTTTCTTTTCACAAAATCAGATCACAGAAGACAAGGATACTGTATCGTAATTGAAAGTTTTATCCACACTAATATTCAAATGTGAAAGTAGCTCTGTCTGTTATATTTTTATGACTAACTTGTTTCAGAAAGTGTCTAGTACAAGACACTTATTGATTTGAGCAATATTACAAGAATTAGGGAAAAATATTTACTCTTTGAAAAGCTATTTACTCTTTGACTTTTGATCTTTACCATATTTGTGAAAATGCTTTTATTGATTGATGTTTGCTATGTGATCTGATTCAAGGCAATGAATACAATGCTTATGCAATCTTCAGTATTTTCAATCCATACTTCAAGACTATTTGTTGCATAATGTATGCATTGTATAATGTACAGCTACTTCAGTAGCATGATGCATAGATGCACACTCCTGTCCATGGCCCTGTGTACGCAGTACTCAACATAAATGCTGCATATGCTGACATACCATATGTTGGGACAGTTTGGGAGGGGAGGAGAGTAGGGAGCACATCATGAGCTATGCTTACTCAAACAGGCAGACACGTGAGAGTAGCTGATGTTACGGCCCTTACAGCAGCTTACTTACTTACCGTCACTCATCATAACGAAGCTACTGATACTTGAGCACAGCCACGGGTAACTGCTAGTATAGGAATATAATACAGAATATGTCTAAGTGAAAATGAGCTGCCAACACCAGAACTACCAAAATTGGTTTAAAATATCAGTAAATTCAGCACACAGTTTCAGTGTAATAATCAGGGTGATTCACAAAGATATGTAAATATTTTAATATGTTATCCTACAAGTAAAACTAAAGAAGAAAGTTCATATGAACATAGCTCTGCAAATGTTTAGTTACAGAATTACGGCTAATAAAAGATTTCGCCTGAAATTTAGCAACTTTGGTATTATGAAGCCATCACAAAAGCTTAATTTCCATTTATTTTGTTGTTATTAGTCTGGTGAATCTAATAAAACATGTCCCAGATGTGTACTTGCAGTAATTTTCGAGAACATCCAGAGAAGCAAAGTTTATGTCTTTGTTGGGATTTTTGTGTATGGGGATGGATGAGAGACTTAATTTATGAGGACAAAGTCAATACATATGAGGCATTACTTGCCCGCATTATGAATTCAATAGACGAAATTAAGAACAACCCTGAGAAACTGAAACGAGTAACAAAATCTGTTCATACACATGCAGCTAAATGCTTTAAACTCGATAGAGAAAATTTTGAATATTTATTGTGAATGTATTGTGAAATTTTATGTAACTGTAAAACATCCTTAACACTGAGCTTTATTTTTTATGGTTTAACATGAATTCACATATGCTTTGGTATTAATAAAAGAAGATTGTCTAACACATTCATACACTTTCAGTTAACATTATACCATCATTTTTCGAAAACTGAATTTTCTACAACTTCCATTGAAAACTTTGTGTAATTGTCTGCCGGCTGCTATGGCCGAGCAGTTCTAGGCGCTTCAGTCGGGAACTGCCGTGCTGCTATGGTCGCAGGTTCGAATTCTGCCATGGGCATGGATGTGTGTTATGTCCTTAGGTTAGTTAGGTTTAAGTAGTTCCAAGTCTAAGGGACTGATGACCTCAAATGTTAAGTCCCATAGTGCTTAGAGACATTTGAACTATTTGTAATTGTCTGGAATTTAAAAAACAAATTGGGCCAAGTATTTAATAAATTAAAATTTTTATGATATTACATCTTTGCTTCTCTGAATGTTCTGGAAAACTACTGCAAATACACATGTTAGATTCATCACATCAATAACAACAAAATAAATGAAATCATGCCATACTTTAACCTCATACAGTTTTGTGATGGATTCTTATTAGTAAAGCAGCTGAATTTCAGGCAAAATCTTTTATTAACCATAACTCCGTTACTAAACATTTGCAGACCTATGTTTATATGAACATTTTTCTTTACTTTTACTTGTATAATAACATTTTAAAATATTTCCTTATCTTCCTGAATCACACTGTACAAAACAAATGTGACTTGTTAGCTGGTATGGTGGCCTAAATGTGATATCTTGCTGGTATTCTGTGTTGTTTGGAAAGGATGGAAATGCTAGTTGGACCCAAACCAGATACAAGTATTTGGAAAATTTAGTGAAGTTGATAAATGATCATGGACTGATTGTCTGTAGCTATAGCTGCTTTTGGGGGAAATGGAATAGAAATTGTGCTTGATGGCCAGCTTAAAAATGATATGTCTCTAAACAATCAAAAGATAAGGCTGTCCAGGGACATCCACAAAAGACTGATTCATGCAATGTATTTTCTGGGAAAACAAGAGTTGGCCTTTTGATGACATTATGAAACAACAAATTCTCTTAATCATGGAAATTATGTGAAACTGATGAAGTATATTGGAGAGGGTGGTCCTCTTTTAGTGGAGCAGATGGAAACCTCAACTACGTTTAAAGGAATTTCTAATCAAATTCAAAATGATCTAATACATACCATAGGTACAACCATTTGAAGAGCTATAATACATGAAATTGTGGACCCTCCTCTTGTAGCCATCATGGTTGACAGAATTTCAGATGTGGAAAATAAAGCACAGTTTACTTTTGTCCTACATTATGTATATGATGGAGAGATAAATAAAATATTCTTGGGGTTCTGTGATATAAATGGTGACAAACATACCCAGGTTTTTGCAGAACTTATCTAGCAAATCTTATCAGAATTCGGATGTAATGAAAAATTAATTGCACAGACATTTGGTGGTGTGGTGACTGTGACAGAAATCTGAATGAGGTTTAAGCAAGAAGTAAAGTCACTGTACACTCATGCACAAACAGCATTTTGTCTTGAGTGTAAAATATTTTTATAGTTGGCTTAATGGACTTGCACCTTTTTTCCATGGTCTCCTCAATGTCTTAAATTTTTAGAACGCTGTCTAGCACATGTCTGTTAAACGAAATGGAATTGCCCATGAAGATTCGTAAATAATGTGTGCAGGTATATAGATAAACTTTGTGGCATGTTTAGTGATACGTTAGAATATCACCAAGAAGCTGATTCAGATATTTAGCACTAGTAAATGGCCTTATGGCACTTTTAGAAGACTTCAGATTAGTTTTTCTCTTGTACACATTCAACAAAATATTTATTCGCCAATGTATTGTGCAACATCCTTCAGAACAAAGCATGTGATATTTTGCACTGTGTATAGAAAATCCAAGAAACTCCACATTCCATAGTTCAACTGTGGTGACTGTGAACAAGATTTCCAAGAAATCATGTTTCCTGTAAAAGAACCTTCAAAGACTGTCAATATAACTATAAACACATTTTCTACGAAGAGTTTGATTATGTAGGTAGCCACATGGATTTAAGATTTCAGGGTTGCTCTAAACTGAAATTTTTAAGTTTACTATCACATGAAAACTGTGATTAATATTCTGACTAGTTTCCTAGAGTTCCAAAGTTTTTTAGATGCACATAGAAAATTCTTCAATACCATTCACTACAAAAATGAGCTGACTGTAATGTTCACAACTGAAGAGTTTAGAAATAAAATCATAGTGAACTTGCAGAATTACTGAGTACTAATTCAATGCTAAATAAAAGTTTTCAGCAGTTTAATATGTTAGTGTTACTACTTTATATACATCGTGTGAGTATGTTTTTAGTACAAAGGTCGTTTTCAGGACTGAAGAGACTCAAAAGCTACTTACGAAATTCCACTGGAGATGAGAGACTGCCTAAGCTTTGAATTATTTCAGTTGAAGCTCGCCTGCTAGGGGAACTCAGAAAGAAAGAACATTTCTTTGAGGAGATGGCCAACAATTTTGCTTCCCAGGAGAGAAGAATGGAATTTAAATTCTGTTGATCTAGCAGAAGTGATCTACTGAAGTGTCAAGGGTGTCAAGCTTAAAGTCAAATAGTAAAAAAGTTTGTTTATGGCATTATAAATGGATATGATTAAGTTAAGGCAGTTGTTCTTTATTTTATAGAAGTAATACAGAACAATGGATAAAATTAAGTTAAGGCAGTTGTTCTTTAATTTATGAAAGTAATAGTCATGGAAGAAACCATGACATCAATGGACAAAATTAAATTAAATATAAATTATTAGTATGCATTAATTATACACCTGTTATAATTAGGTCTTTGTCTATCTCAATGGCAGCCACATGTCCAAGTACAGTACATTCTTTCTACAATTTTTGTGCATGAGTTCTGTTTCCTTGCATCTGTGCTAGTGTAAGATGAAGAAAGCACCATGTGAACATACTTTTAATGTGTGTCTATATGATGCCTTTCTTCTCTTCAACTATAAGGTACACCCAAACAATGTCTTTGCAAACGCACCTATGTTTCCTACAGCTCAAGCATGCATGCAAAGTTATGCAAGTGTAATTTATTTTAGTAATAAGCTACTAGATATTGAAGTGAAAGACACTAATGATGCAAGAAATACAAATTTTGAAAACATGGCATCCATTCCAGTGGATTCCAGGATTAATGACATTCCTGAATTTATCAAGTCTGAGAATGTTAACCTATGTATGACCTTTTTAAATGAAGTTTTGTAAACAACTTGTTGTGTGTGAGCTAAGGAGAGAAATCAGTATCCAGTTAACTCTAGTGAAACACAAAAATTCTATTAATTAGGGAACAACTTATCTTTCATGGATCACCCAGACGTGGCAGTTACAACAGTGTGTAGTTGTTTGATACTTGGTCGTTGAATTGCTCCAAGATGAAGCGGCTAAATAACAACTGTGCTGCGAGGTAATACTGGTCTGACAAGTTGACCCAACTGCTGCAGACAAATAGGTACACTGGTCAGAATCAGTAAGTATGGCAGTACTGTAATGTACAGTACTACAGTGAACGCTTGTAAGAACTATATGTTTGATGCACAATAAGAACTATTCCACTTGTCAGCCCGACAACAGCACTGTGAACTGATTGTACGATGGTAACTAGCTAACAACACTCAAGGAACACTGTAGCAGCCATACACAGCCATAATGATGCAACTCCCAGTACACTAGAACTGATTAACTGCTGCAACTATTCTTATGACAAGGCCACATGGTGGTATCGCCCAGTAACGAGGGCTGTGGCCAAAAGCCCACTCTGACTGGCTGCACGATTTATGTTGCATTAGGTTAAAGTAATTTTGTGGTTGTAGACCTCTTGCTTTCAGTTTCAATATTTTACAACCCCGCACAATGGTTTTATATAATAAAATACAAATGATGCATTGAAAGCCAATTAACCTTCTCATAACGTCCCAGAACAATTCTTAAGCATTTCTCAGTTGAAGGAAAGTTCATTGAAGTGCTTTGTTTTGAGATACTATAGTCCACATGATTTAGTACGGCGCTTCCGCTCATAGAGGCTGAGCGGAAAAGAAGGATGGGGGGGATGAGAACTGCGCATGCGTGGAAGCAGAGAGCGGGCAAACAAAGTCCACATTGCTGAACTGCATTGCTGTCGAAAACAGTCAGGCTCGTTTGCCTACGTTCATTTTATTATACGTTCAAATCTGTGAGGGGAATAGCATATATTGAAACTAATTTCGATCAATCGTCATCAGAGAAATATTTATTCAAGTTTTGACGACATTTTGTCCACTGCTCTACATATTTACTCTGTGTGATATCAGGAGGCGAGAGCAGCTGACACAGGTTCAAATGGCTCTGAGCGCTATGGGACTTATCTTCTGAGGTCATCAGTCCCCTAGAACTTTGAACTACTTAAACCTAACTAACCTAAGGACATCACACACATCCATGCCCCAGGTAAGACTCGAACCTGCGACCGTTGCGGTCGCGCGGTTCCAGACTGTAGCACCTAGAACCGCTCGGCGACCTCGGTTGGCTTCGGACACAGCTTTGTGCAGATGCGAAGTACAATTTTCCTCAAAATGACAATTGTGTGACGACAAGATCATCGACACGGCTTGTAATAATTACCATTTATTGCGATTTGAGCTGTGATATAAGTAAAATTTTAATACACCACAAAATTGACTTTGAGCACAAACCGAAATCATTATCTTTGCTTGACAACTGCTTGTACTCAATAGAATTTAAAAATGTGTAGGGTGTGTGTGTGTGTGTGTGTGTGTGTGTTTGACTATAGTTAAGTGCAATCACTGCACGTAAAGAAGAATTAGTGGTAGAAAAGACTAATGTAAAAACTGTCCTAAAAATGGTCAGTAAGTTGTCATATTTTTCGCTGTTTACGGGCACTATGAGTGAAAACTAACTCGTTCTACATTGCAGTGAGAGAATGCATCTATAATCCAATGAACAATCAAATAGTTAACCATCATCTGCGAATAACTCCAGGGATGCTGACCGATAACATCGAAAACCACCGATATCTCGACAATTACTGTTATTTTAGGGCCTTGTCCATTTCGCGATTTGAAAATGACAGGGGTTTACATGTGGATATATCGGGCTTCTGACAAATTTAATCAGCTGCATTCTAACGTGTTATTGGAGCATACTGTTGGTGAGAGAAGCTTAACTTCTCCTTGGGCAATATGTTGAACATTATAGTCTGCATAATTGAAAGGATACAAAGTCCTAATCAAAAAGGCTACAGAGGTCTCATTATTATGTATGCAACTGATATGTTGACAAACACATTTTTTAAACCATAAGTCTTTAAAACTAAGAAATATTATTACTTTATTCCAGAGTCTGCATCTTAATATCATCATCACTTCTGTTTGAGTCTGTTTCCTAACAATCTGATTGCAAATTTACGATGAGAGGTTGAAGACTTATATCCATTATCACTTCCCTGTCAAATTCTTCTTTTTAAAGCTTTTCAGCACGCCACACAGTCTGTGCCTACGCAACAGGTGGAATGTTGTCTATAGCCTCATTCACAAGCGATTCAATGTATGTAATTTTGAATGTTTTTTTTTCTCCCACATAGCTCTAGCCCTATGCCCAAATTAATTCCATGGGGCTACACTGATAGGGTCATATGGGTAAATGCAAAACTCTGTGACCCCATTCACGAGCAACGAAGTTAAGTTTGTATGTTCTGTCACGTGACTTGTACAAATTAACGATTCTGGTTTACACAGTTCTTAATATTTTTATTTTTAAGCCAGGGAAAATATCCGCTGTTCTGGTGTTTATACTTGGTGTTTTTCTCCATAACAGTTGAATTATAACTGACTTCGAAGCAAGGTATGACAAGAATTGTGAATCATGTCACGAAACTGATAGCATTCATTTCCAAATAGTAGTAGGTGCTCTTTTTCTTACACATAAATACAAGTCTCAGAAAGAAAACCAGAAAAAGAGTCAACATGCAGACTATTCCTATGAGAACTTTAAATCGCCAGTATCATTACTCATTTTCCAGCAGATCTTCCTGAAATGATTCTAATTGACCCATGTTTCATCATGGTAATACACTTTTCAACTACCTCCTTCTCTTGTAACGCTTATATGGGATGTAGTTTGTGCTGTATCTATGTCACTTCTTTGAACTAAAAAAACTATTCTTAACATATCTGGAACCAACGTCTTTTAAAATTCTTTACATCGACAAAGCGCTTACCATTGAAACCAATTTCCTACCGTATAACTGCAACACGTTTTTGTTATGTCGGGAGCACTTTAAAACATCGTTGTTAAAACCATCCATTTGTGTTACAGGTTGCTTGCGATTTCTATGCTTTCTAGGCGACACGAAATCAACTTTTTCTAGGTTCCTGCAGCTGTGACTCTCTCGTTCCTTTAGTTTTCTTGCCGACACCATATATTTCTGGAGTCCGTTCTTGTGTCTTCAGATGTCAACAGAAGGGGATCTGCTTCCAAATTCACGTTTGAAAAAGTTATAAATCCCGAAATAAATCCCCCGCGCCTGCTTGTGAAGCACTTCACATTTGTTGCCGTCGACTGATTTTTTTTTTTTTTTTTTTTTTTTTTGTAGTCGCACTGAAATGATTACAGATTCACATTCACAGCTGTACTACTGCAAGAAAAAAAACAGGAAACAAAAAATTGACAGTTGAATGAATAATTCTGTTGTCGTGAAGTACAGTAACAGTGCAACATGTGGGAGCAAGATTCTCCCTCTCTAGCTGTAATTCGCTGCCAGCTGCTAGGAAAGAGAATAAATATTATTGACTGCCAATGGCCTGTGGAGGGGGATGCGCACAACGGCTGAAAATTGGGCCACCTACCTACATGAGGCAAACTTCAAATAAGCTCCAACTAATATTACTACAGCATGGCATGTTGCATGCGGAGTCATGTAGAAGTGGTGTCACAAGCTGATGTGATACGGGATCCTCTGCTCAAACATGACCATCACCAACAACAATCATTTGTTAGTATGTATCATTTCTGGAAGGTTCTCAAAATTTCTTATGTTTGTATATTCTTGAATAATCGATATCTGTATAAACATCAGCACACTCCATCCATGAGGTCAGTTGAGTTCAAGCTGTATGTCGACATATCGAAACAGCGTGCTTTCTGGGCCAACAAGTAAGTGTTATGCTCCACAGGTGGTCCCAGTTTTGGATTTGGACTTGACTATGGTTACAACATGGTGTTGTTTGGTGGAGATGCTGGTTGCTTCAAAACTTCTACATCGCTGTGGCTCCAATTATGCAACCTAGAAGACTACATGGACAGACATCAGACTACAAGCAGTTCATCATTGCCAGGGTCTGTATATTCAGGAGAACAGTGGTTTCCAAAATAGCAACAACCCAGCTGCATGTCAGGCATCCATCAGCATCTTCCAGAGGCACTAGTCAGGATATGACAAAAGGGCTGAGAGGATTCGCTTGGGTTGCTAAACAGGGTATGCGGGATGGCATGAGGTGTTTGGCAAATGTGTGCTTTTACTTGGACAATTGGTTCAATAACAATGGAGAGGAGTTTAATAACTGGAACAAAATCCAATCCAAACTGAAAAAAAAAAAACATTTGGCGACAATCGCCAGCAAATCTGCTTTCAGCCACTTGTTATGATCATGGAGTAAATCCAGGAATGGCAACCAAAGAATAGGCTAACGACAGTATAACTGGGAGTGTGTGTTGCACGACGCCATTTTATTCACCAGTTAGTTATTCCTGGAACAGTATTCACATCCAGTTAAGTTGGCGACAACTGAAGAGCGTGATGGGTATTTATACCCACATTATTTATTAATCATTATCTGCGGAAATAGTGTCTTTTAAAAGTCCCACACATGAACGACAGATCACAGTGATCTGCAACATGGATGATGGATTGATTCATAGATCACACATGTGTGGGCAAATCACAGCGATCTTTCGCTAATCGCAAGGAAATGTCAGCTAATCTGATGGAGTGCATGAGTGATTTGTGCGTACAACATGGCTGCCTCGCCAGTTAGAAACAATGTGTGGTAATGTGGCTGCATCTCATTTGTCTAGTTATTAAGTGTGGTAGTGAAGTTTTTCTTTGTTTCACTTTGCCCATGTCGAGGAAGAGCTTCACTTGAGAATTATTCTCGGGAGCAACAAACTACTCTGAGAAGTGAAGTTAAGATTGGCGTTGCTTGTAACATTAAGAAGATATACAAAATACACCTTTCGATTTTTCAGTCATTACCATTTTGAAGCTTGTGCTGCAGAAGTACAATTGATTGGAAGTAAGTAATAGTCACGAAGCACTGGGCTCCAGCAGATGTTTTGAGTTACTTATGAAACAATTACTCACTTCCTTAGAGTTTTGAATGTCAAAGGCCAATTCGTACTATATGTCAACATACTGTTACGTCACGTCACGGTCACATCAGGGTTTGTTTGATCACGCTGGATGTCATACCACTTTGCTTAAAACAATGTTCTGTCACATCCGCTGCCATGTACAAGGCTTCTTCGTAGGTGAATTTTTTGTGATTCGGTCCGGCTACGTGGCAGTACGTTACGGAATGCTCTTATAAAAATTATTGGTTAGACCTTTTCTGACTCGAAAATCCCTGAAATTGGCAATGCTTTAAGAGACTTTCATCTAGCAATACTATCAACAGACGTTGTTCAGTCCCCAGTGAGTGTAGTACAGACTTGTGTGGCATGGTGCAACTCATGGTTAGTCACTAACGTTGGCGATTGTTTTTAAGTGTCGAAATCTCTTTCAGCGGCATTGTGAATCTGCAGAGATGAAAAAGTATTTTTTTCTCTCGTTTGCTAAACTCTCCTGCATGTTTACTGCATTAACTGAAGTCGATTCATTCGAAATCTACCATTGGCCAGTTCAGAACCATTTTGTTTTACAGCAGCTTTGATGTCCGCATCTACTTTGGTAACAATTGTTTTCCTTTCCGGATACCAATTTTTCGGCTTCGCCGGGTAAGTTCGGTGCCGGAGTTCAAACTTCTCGCAAGTGTGGTGTCACTGTCGATTGCCCCCAGTTGCTCGCGGTCGTCCAACTTCTTTATGTCAGCTTCAACACTTCTTTTCTAGTTTCGTAAACACAGTTTCCTCCGACACTTACTCGGGAAGTTCGTTGCAGATTAATTGTAGCTCTGAAATATCTCTCTGAACTGTATATACATTCTCAGCTAACTCGTCATTTGCAATTTGCAGACTATTTTGCTTTTCGGTCGGCTTATCTAAACTACAGGTAATTGCTTTTGTTCTTCGAATAGTTATGAAAATTTCTGAACAAAATCGTTCGATATTTCTTTCAGATCAAGTTTTTGATTGAGAAAATCTGACATATTTGTAAACATATTTTTTTTAAAAAACTGCATCATCTCATTCATGTCGCTCTGCTCAGATGAAGTCGCGTTTCTTGTCAGTTTTAACGCCATTTCATCGACAAATATTTTTTGTTCTCGCGACGTAGGACTCTTGAAAAAACTGGATTCTTTTACAATACCTCTCTCCAATATACGCTGAGAAAAAAAGTACTGGTGGTAGCTGAGACGGTAATTCATCTATCGTTTGCCATAGGAATATCCCCTCGGTTGCATCCCATGTCAAATTCGGGTTGTGACTACTATTTATGGTAATGTCATTTTGATGGTGGTCAACGCCAGTTATTTCTGTCTGCATATCTGTAGTATTTATTTCTTGACTAATCGCTTGGAATACTTCCATTAACTTCTTTATTTTATGCCCGCACTGCACTTAATATGAATACAAACGAGAGACAACCCTGTATTGCACATCATTCGCATCGTTACCGCTGCTATCTATAGAGATCAATGAAGTCACTTCATGAAATAAGAGCATCGACTGAGCAGTGATTATCTAGTACTTATGGTGTAAATAATTTCCAGTGTGGAAGCGGGCAAGCTCATGAAAGACTGAAAAACCAGTCCACAGGTAACTGCTCATTCAGATGTCATTCAGTTAGTGCTAACAGTTCACTGCTGCTCATAATAATGTTTTCTGCAACAAGATAGCGTCGGGTGTAGAAGTTACAGTAAACTGCTCCGTTAAATTTAGTAATGTAATCAATATGAAATGCGTGTTGTGTAGCGAAGAAGTTACACAAGGTATGAAATTGTGTTCGGTGATTAATAAATGGATTCACTAATCGTGTTTGTCGAAAAGACAAATAAATCCCACTTATAGTTTTGGCTTGGTGCATTGTACCCACAAGCAACTGCTCTCTTGATATTTTTAAATTGTCAAAATCAATCCGTTGAAGAGTGTTTACAGCAGGATATACAGAATCCAAGAAGATACATCCTCGACACTGACAAAGTGATAAGTACTATCAAAAAGACGAAATTCTGTAAAAATTGTTATTAGCAAACGATTCACTCAGAACCTCACGAACCTGTATTTACATTATTTCCACCTCAAGTTTGTTCTAACAGCTGGTATCATTTACTTATCAATTAAATGTTACGTTCTGCATAAAGATACAGACATACAGACAGACATCAAAGAAGTGAGTGACAGCACCATCCAGATGAGACTAAGAGCTGGTAATACACAGCATACTGTTTTGCAAGTATATGCACCACAGACAGGATGCACCATGGAGGAGAAAGATGATTTCCTTAATGAATTTTGAGAACAACTGACAGAGGAGAACACAGTCGACCTGAACGCTTAAGTTGTTAAAGAAAGACTAGGATGTGAAAACATCATCAGTCTTCATGACTATGGGAATAGAAACCCGGAACCGCATTGGTGCTACGGTCGCAGGTTCGACTCCTGCCTCGGATATGGATATGTGTGGTGTCCTTAGGTTTGTTAGTTTAAGTACTTCTAAATCTAGGGGACTGATGACCTCAGATGTTAAGCGTCATAGTGCTTAGAGCCATTTGAACCATTTCGAACAGAAACCTGGAAGGAGGAACCTAATTGATTTCTGTGTACGAAACAACTTAGCATACATAACAGTGGTATGAGAAGAGGACGTGTCATAAAACAACGACATACAGCTGGGATGGTAAGGTAAACATTATGATAGATTTCATCATCACTCATACAGCTGGGATGATAAGGTGAAGACTATAATAGACTTCATCATCACTGATACAAAAGATGGTCAGTATGTTACAGATGTTAAAGTCACATCCAATGAGTGCCTAGATCGCGACCACCGACTGTTAACTGCTGACCTAAAAGGTGTTCAAGCGCCAAAATTTAAACAAAGGAGAATGCCAAATATTAAGACTTAGTTGTTGAACGACATGGAAAGAATAGAAAGTATAAAGCACAAATAGCAGCCAAAGTTCCCAAAACTGAGAAGGGGAGAGCAGAAGAAGAATGGTCCTTATTAAAAGAATCCCTTGTTAGAGAAGCCACGGACATATGCAGAAAAACGAGTGCTACCTCAAAAAGAGAAGGAAACACCTTGGTGGAATGATCGGATAAAGACGGCAGTAAAAGATAGGAACGTACTGAAAAGAAAATTTGACAATGAAAAACAGAAAACAGATGATAGATGAAATGAATTAGCAATTGAACACCTAGATCAGGAACACTGGGAGAAAGAAACTAGCTGTTAAAAGACTGATCCAGGAAGAAAAGAAAAAGTGCTTGGAAAAATTTACTACAAGGATACAGGAAGACTGTCAGGTAAGTAGAAAATTACTATCGAAAGTACTAAAGAGTAAATGAAATGAATATGTAAATATCCTTGCCCTGGAAATAGATGACGGTAACTTAAAACAGAGGAAGTGATCAGCGATGAAATGAAAAAGTACTTCAACATGTTGCTAAATGGAGATAGGGACAACACAACCATCAATGACTGTAGACTAATTTATGAAGCCCAAAACAACAGACACTCATTAACATGGCGTGAGCTAGAAACAGCATTAAAGAGCATGCAAAATGGAAAGTCGACAGGCTTTGATGATCTCACCTCAGACATGATAAAGGCAACTGGCATATTAGGCTTAAATTGGCTATGCAGAGTGTTATCAGTGGTTTCGAAAGAAAATAAAATCCCAGAAGACTGGAGTAAAGGAGTCATCATCCCTCTGTTGGAAGAGACCAATCGACGAAAATATGTAATTACAGAGGTGTCACACTGCTGTCACACAACTGTAGGCTGCTAGAAAAGTTCATAGAAGTGCGAATTAGAAAGATAGTAGAATCTTCGCTTGAGGAAGAACAGCATGGATTGAGGAAAGACCATGGTACTGTGGATCTTATTCTTGCAGTAAGAATGCTGACAGAAAAGTACTGGGAATGTGGAAGAAATCTTCTGATTGTATTTGTGGACACTGTAAAATCGTTTGACAGTGTTCCTCGAAACAAGATATGGGAATGTTTGTAAGGCGTAAAGGTGTCAAAGTACGTTACTGATAAAGTCAACATGGTGTACCAAAAATATAACAGCTGCGTCTAGATACGCAACGGACGATCAGAATGGTTTGAAACAAAGAGAGGTGTCCAATAAAGAAGTGTCCTATCACCATTCCTATTTGCAATAATAATGGCCAAGCTCATAAAACCTATCAGGAAAACGGACTGTGAACCAAATGGCCTGGCTTTTTTTGATGATTTGATAGTTTGGGGAGAGACATAAACTGAAGCACAGAAGAATCTTAATGACTGGAACAACTCATTCAAAAATTTCGGAATAAAAGTAAGTAAAACAAAGACAGAACAAATGACCACCAACAGGCAAGTAACAACCTCAAGCATATTTCTAGGCGGAGTCAAAGTAGAATCTGTTTCGCATTTCAAGTAACTAGGAAGCATAATCTCGAAAGACAACGTCATTAAGCAGTATATACTTAGTAGGAGACAGAAAGCATCCAATTTTTAAAATCAGAAATCTTCTGTGGGATGATAAAATGCCACAAAAAACTAAAGTGACCATTTACTACACCTATTTCATACCAATCCTAACATATGGTTTAGAAATTGCACACTACCAAACAAAGACCTCACCAGAATTCAGGGAACAGAAATGAGATTCATTAGCACTACGAAAGTACAAAATCAGGAATGAGATAAATAGAAATGTAGATGGCATTGAGGTTCCTGTTACTAGTGTCACAAAGAAACGCAGGCTTCAGTGGTATGGGCACATAATGAGAATGAGAATGACTTGCCAAAAAGTATTTGAACCTGAACCCTGTAGGAAGAAGACCATGCGGAAGACCAAGAAAACGCTGGATAGAGACTGTAAGATCAGACGTGGAGGAGAAAGGACACGAATGGAAAGCTGCCCGGGAACAGAAGCTGTATGAAGACAGGGATGGTGAGCTTTTGTACACCACACCTGGGAAACTGGAGTTGGAAAACGATGATGATGATGAAATGTTGCGAAGGGTTTGTGTAATTCTGCCAATAACGACAATGCCAACCTCAAATATGAACATAGAACGAAGAAGTATAACGTCAAGCCTGTGCTGGAAAAATCCAAATATGTGCCTTAGGAGAGCCATGCCAAAGAAGTAGACAGTATAACGGCTGCTATGTAGTGTCGTTATAAGATTACAAGTGCTGTAAAAACAGGAACTCCTCTAGGCGAGATTGTGAAAAACTGCGTACAATTAACGAAAATTCCTCGGTTTGTGTCATAATAATTGGTGCAAATGATGTCTATCGTAATGAAACCCATCATGAAACGAAAGTACTCCAAGAAAATCTGGAAAAACTTTTACACATAAAGGTTTCCATCCTCAGTGTCGCACAGAGGCATGACCTAATAAGTAGTTCATGTGGTAAATTAGAAATTAACGCAATGAAAAGGAAAGTAAGGAAACTCTGCTATAGTTTCCCAAAGGCTACCTTTACTAACGGAAACATCAAGGAGAGAAGCCACTTTACAAGGAATGGCATGCACACAAACACGCAGGAAAAAGAAGCTACGTGCAAACAAGTGTTAGACGCTATTAACAGGACCACAGTAAAAACACTAGTTTATACCAGGTGTAATTGTGAATACTAACAGTAGAACACAAGATTCCATGTACTGAATGCAAAAATTTGGAAGTAACGCTGAACAATGTAAAATAATCTGCTATAAAACTATTTAATTCTCTTCCTCTGGAAATGAAATGTGTCATAGGGAAAAACTGAGGCAATTTAATTTAGCTATGTCATATTACAGTTTGGAAGTGTTTGTGAAACATAGTGAAAAACTGCCTTAAAACCTAAAAAAAACGTTAAGATATGCCATGCTGGGCAGCTGCACAGCCTCCCTTGGGCATGGGCATATGTGTTGTCCTTAGCATAAGTTAGTTTAAGTTAGACTAAATAGTGTGTAAGCCTAGCGACCGGTGGCTTCAGCAGTTTGGTCCCATAGGAACCTACCACAAATTTCCAAATTTTTACCTTGAGATGTCTTTTCATATAAATTGAGCATTATGGTGTACATTCGTGTCAGATATATAATTCTTTCAGTGTTGTCCAGCTTATATGTGATTTTCTGGGTTATATGGTTTTTTGTATTTAATTTTACACATTCTATATTTGTAATTTGTCAGGTTCTCATTCTTGTGATCTTGTATTATGGAACAGTTTAGGAGTTGTGTAAATCCCTCCTGTCCTACTTGTATTTACATCTGTGGGCTATGGGGGCGCTTCTCATATAAGTTCTGTATTATACACATTCCAATCTTTACTTGTAAAAATAGTATTAAGTACTGGTCATTAACAATGTAAAAATTTTGACACTTACTACAATCATTTGAAAATAATAATTATGGTTAAATACCAAAAAAAACCCTTAATTTCTGTGTATCTCTGTTTATGTGATGTTTTTTCTTACTCTGTATTACATAATTTCTCGTGATGTGTAATAAGAAAAGAAAGTTACATTCATTATTGCTTCAACAATTAAATATTTTATAATTATTTACAGATGTAAAATTACCCGTTACAGCTACAGTCCCTTTGAGGTCGCCAATGAAATATTTATGAAGTTATGTGTAGAGAGAAAGAAGTGGCGTTCCTCACAGAGAACATTATTATTATAAGGAAATAAAGAAATTTTTTACAATTGTCTTTCAAGTTGGATTTGACATTCCTTGCCATATTTTCAATGTAGTGTCCAATAAAGATTACCTTTTGGAAGTTTTCCTTCTTCCTGGAGGTAGCACATTTTCCTATTTGCCATAATGATTTATGATGTGTACAATTCTCATGGCTGGCTTCTGTGACTGAGCGGTTCTAGGCGCTCCAGTCTGGAACTGCGCTGCTGCTATGGTCGCAGGTTCGAATCCTGCCTTGGGCATGGATGTGTGTGATGTCCTTGGTTAGGTTTAAGTAGTTCTAAGTCTAGGGGACTGATGACCGCAGATGTTAAGTCCCATAGTGCTTAGAGCCATTTGAACCATTTTAACAGTTCTCATACAAGGTGATTGGACTTTTAGCTGTGCTTTCTTCTCTTCCATTGCTAATTACTATTTTCAGACTGATTTTTAAAGAACTCTAAGAGAATATTTAAAACTTTCTTGAAGTAGATTTAAATAAAATGTACAAATTTTGTCATGAATTATTCAGTTAGGGATTACTTACTGTGCAGCTCATGCAACAACACAGAACGCAAAACAGAAGTTAAAAGAAGATCAGAAATGTTTCTTTTCAATTGAGATTTATTTGACATCTTAACTTTCCTGTACATATTTGTACAACACAATTACAGATTGTCAATAAAAATGTGTTTTCATCATCAGTCCTTGTACCATTTGTCATTCATTAATATTTTCATCTCATTTTTCCCATACTTACGTTACATCACAGAATGATTGTCAAACAACATGATGAATTTGAAAGTTTTGAAGTAATGGAAATTTTCAATAAAATTCCCATTAATTTCCCACAGACCCTCTTAGCTTATAGGTTGACTCTTACACAGAAGTTTACAGTAACCAGCCACTTTTTACACTCCGATTTATTTATTTAAACAGCCTTGGTACTGGTTTCGAACCGACAGGTTCATCTTCAGATGGCTAGTTCACATTTTACAGTCTTTTAAACATATTGAGCCTGTGGGTGTGTACAAAATGTAGTTTGACTCTTACACAGAAGATTACAGCCATTGTTATCACCAGCTAAAAAGTTAAGAGCTCAAAAGAGGCTTTCATTACAATAATATTTATTGGTTTTAGATCTCTCTCATGCTGAAATGAAGTAAGGTGTTCTAAAACTGATGTAACCGAAACTTTCCAGTCTGACCATACGGAAACAATAACTATGACAAATATTAAGAGGCAAATAATTTTATGAAAACACACTGCTAGAAAAAAAAGTACACCTGGAAAGACGATGTTGATTCTGATCTGATGATGGCATATGCCAACTGGGGGTAGTAGATGTACTTCCAATGGCTTCAGCTTCATCTGCCAATAGACAGCTAATGGCACAGCTACCAGAGCGCCAACTGTGTCTATCCTTTAATAAGGAGTTCTCACAGCCAGAAGACTCAGCGCAGTGTGCAGCGAGCAGCCGAACATGCCATGAAAAAGCACTTGTTCTTTCTACTGTGGTATTGGCTGCTGTCCTGTTCGCCACACTTTCAAATATGCTATCCACCAGTTACACTGCCAAGTTTCCTACAGCTGACAACACAAGGGCTCTGCCATAAACGGCTACACTGCTGCCAATGAGATGCAAGTATCTCTTCTTTGGAGCTCCAGCGGAGGGTATGCATAAGTTTAAACATTCATGAACTGAGCCCATTTTGTGTGTTTGCCAGTTGAATAACATTTACAGGCTTTCATAGTGGCCAGTGCTCGACATATGTGGAATAGACATTGTATTCAAGAGTGACACATTTACAAATCTTTTGTATCTGTATATATTTCTGCAATCAAATTTACGGTTACCAACAGGTGCTGCAACTTCAGCACCAGACTTATGTGTTATTTGTACTGTTTGATATTATATGTAAAACAAATTACTCTCTGAATTTTCTGTTCATGAACAGCGTTTGTCCCTCAATCCCACATCCACTAAAAGAACCACACAGCGTTAAAAGGTAGATATATCACCTACAGCCATGTGAGGGAGTTTGAAACGGGTCAAATTGTGTTCTGACAAGGGGATGTTCATTTCAGAGAATTGTCACACAAGTTGGATGTGCTGCCTCAGTTGTGCAATGATGCTGGTATCAGTGGTCACATGAACATTCTCACAACGAGGTTCTGGACGTCCACACAACACAGATGTCTGCCAGAGCCGTCATATTGTAAGGACAGCTACAACTCTCATTCATCTTTGAAGTTCCCGGAGGGGACACTAACCAGCACTCAGTATGTGTAGAATGTTGTAAGACCTGTTCTTTTGCTGTTCTTGCAACAAGGAGGTTCCAGCAGGATAATGCTACTCACACACTGCCTGTGATACTCAATGTGCTCTATAAGAGGTGCAGCAACTTACCTGGCCAGCACGATTTCTGGATTTGTCTCCAATCGAGTAAGTGTGAAATATGATGGAACAAGAAGTGACTGGTGCGATTTGTCCACCAACAACTCTAAGATAACTACATGAACAGGCTGAGCCGATGGGGAATAATGTTACCCTTGACAGTATGTCCGATCTGTAAAATCGACTGGATGTAAAACTCAGCACCTGCATCGCCAGCCATGTAGAGTACACCACATATTAATATTGGTTTATTACTGTGGATAGATACTTGGTGTCTCAGATCTGCTTGTGCTATTAATCTATAAATGTAATCATATCATGCAATCCACATGCAGTGTTCCAATAATAGATTGTGAAAGAATCAGAAACCTCTAAAAGCGTGTTCATTTGCTCTTTTGGAGTAGATAAAAATATTTATAGCAAACATATACATTATGAATTTCTGTTACCACAACATCACTATAGCCTGTCCCTGAACACAAAGCATTGATGCAGTAGTAAAGCATACACACTGCACATCAGACATGTAAGTGGCGAAATAACACATTCTTGCTTTACCAGTGACCCCAGCATTATCAATAGTTTAACACGTAGTGACAAACTTACATGTGTTTGATTGACGTGAAACCAGTAGTGGTCTAATACTTATGTCTTCATATACTAACTGTGATTTGTTTGTGGACAAACAATGGAGAACTTGGCGCTAATGGAAGATGATGGCCATGGAGGAATGGAAATAGACAATATGCAAAAGACAAACGACAGTAGATGAGCTGTTATTACACAACCAGAGGCTGGAGAGTGGGCTATAAGCACTCTCCTCAGCCACAGACTCCGCACATGTGGAGCCAACTCAGGAAAACTTCCACACACAAAGCACAGCCACACAGACAGCTCCAACTACTATGGGAGTGATTGATAGAACAGAATGGGTGATGGTTAGGCTGCTGCCATTTTGGCCCGATGCCCAAATCATGTTGTTTAGACAAGTGGAGGCGGTTTTCCTGAGCAACAACATCACATGTGGCCTCCCTAAATTTGGACACAACATGAGGTAGGTAGACCAAGTGGGGGACATAATTACCACTCCATCAGAGAAGTCTACATATAGGCAACGATAGGCAGCAACTATGTGTGTGTCAGTTGCTTGTTTAAAGAAAGCTAATTTTTAATCATCTCACATAAAATACCTATCACCATTTCGAATACTAATCCAAAAATCTGAATACCATGCAATTAGTTGATCGCAAGGTCTTACCTAGAAATCATGGTATTAGAGGCTACAACAAATTAAAGAAATCAGAATAAATTTATTCCATTATGTTGCAGGTGTTTCCTTTTCAAAATGAATTACATCATATGATGGTATCAACACCAAATCGAACACTGAGAAAAGTGAAATTAGTGAGACTAGATCAAATATTTCCATTCAGTAGTAAACTATTTGAGCAAGGCAAAGAGGAAAAACCATGGAAAAAAAGAGTTATTTAAAAATAAGGAAGTAAGAGCAGGATTTAACGAAAAATTTAAAGTGTGGTCTTTTCACTACAAAATTATCTGTAATGATACCAATGTTAGTAAACTCGATATAATAAATGAATAGACAGATTATGTGACTGAGGTATTCAGTTCTATTGTAGAAGTAGCTAAAACTAGGTAAGCTGAATTAACAACCACAAATTGAAAAACATTTTATTCAATTTTTACAGGATGTAAAGCATCAGATAATATTCAACAATCTGTTTCAATTTATTAACATCTGATGAGTCTGTTGATGTAGTAGATACCACAAATATTCAGATGTTAGCAATTATAGAGGCACCAGGGGTAATAAAATAAAAAAAATTATCTGATGACAAAAGGACTAAAAGGTATATTACAGATATTAATAAATATGATAATCTATATTGCCTTAGATCTATAATAATGCAATTAACATATCACAAAAATAATATTTTGGGTAGAGAACTAACGAAATCTGAAATTAAGAAAATTAGAGTAGGAGATAAATACAAACTATAAAGAGAGGTAACTGACATATTATGCCAACAAGTAGGAAAATACAATGGAGAAAGATTAACTCTAATGGTATTAAAAATGCTGAGCAAGTGAAAGTTATCAAAATAAATGTTGCCTGTGCTGATAATTTCAATTCAGCTATATATTGTGGTTCTGGCATTTGTGATGTTACAAAATAAAATTGATGTTGTTATTCAATGGAAAGTTGGAAATCGAGATTTAGCTTACTGTTTTATCAACCACAATTGGCGTAAGAATCCTGGATTGACCATTGTCATAAAATATTGCATTATGAGATGTGAATTGTTTTTACTTGCAGTTTCGCATGGCTTGAGGCAGTCACAACTAGCGTGCTATTGATTAAGAAATCGCATTATCGTCTTTCTAATTACTTCATGATCGTAGATACTATCATACCCAGTTGTGAAGTTATTGTTATGACAAAACAATTTCCTAAGGGACCAGAAAGTTCTTAAGGGCGCAAAAACAACTGTAACATCACACAAAAGGGAAATTCAATATTAAAGCTGATGCAAGAAGACGATAAAACAGTTTTCTTTTTATCAATGTAACACGCACATTGGACAGTGATCTCTGTGTCTGTAATCTTATCAAAATGCATAATTAAAATGAAAATAATACTGAGGAGATGATAGGAATGAGCACTGCTAAATGATTCAGTATTCCCAGAACAAATATTTATTATAACTAAAACATATATCGTACCTTAAGCTTAATACAACAATGACGGTAGATTTTTATGTCCGTATCATGTCCATTGAGCGCTCTTTTATATAGCCATTGTCTTCTTTGAGTCACTCGTGCGTCGTCACGGTAAGTTATAACAGTTCTTTACACTTCACTCAAACTTAGACATAACACGTTTTTATACATTTAGTAAAAATTAGATCAGACTGCCACAAATCTGCGTCCGTCTTACTTGAGAAAAACAGTACAAGTCTTTTTAGCGCTCAAGGCTTCATTTGTTCTCCAGCGAACAAAATAGTGAAGAATCACATATCTATCCGTATTTTTCTGTTTGCCACCCAAAAACGACGAATTACATTATTTAGAAAATTCCACCATCGCCATGCGACGCCTCATTATACATTAATCATTATTTACAAACAAGTATCTGCCTTCTGGCTGAAAGTATTAACTACTCGTATTTGCTGTTTTAATGTAGTCAAAAATAGCGAATATCACATTGCCTCCCATGAGGAGAGAGGGAATGCCGAAGGATTACCTCGATCCTCATG
The DNA here is from genome assembly GCF_023864345.2 of Schistocerca serialis cubense. Taxonomy (NCBI): domain Eukaryota; kingdom Metazoa; phylum Arthropoda; class Insecta; order Orthoptera; family Acrididae; genus Schistocerca; species Schistocerca serialis. The sequence goes on from NC_064644.1 coordinate 563,342,862, forward strand.
TTCTCATGAGATATTCGTGATTTTTGGTGTGACATTTACATAATGTTACTGGCATACTATGTACTTAAATTGAAATTACATTTATAAACATATATCAGATATTTATCATTTTTCAAAATAAAGTTTTTCATTCTTTGTTCATCAGTCACTTCATTCCATAATACCAAGATTAACATTTATGTGCATATTTAAGTTTGGTCCATATTTGCTTATAACAATAAGTGAACGTTCATTTCGCTCTTCAAGGGATAGAATTCAGAAATTACTTTCTCTTGAGTTTAACAACTAATACATGAGTACAGTGAGTGCTTATTTTCACTAAACTAGAGTGGACAATGTTCGAGCATCTGTTGACTCATTGTGGTTCAATTACAGTTTAATAACGTAGCACTACACTTCGTGATGCTTTCACTTTCTGTGTTAGCTGTCTACGGCGTTCATCATGCAGTACATCTGTCCTTTCCACTGTGGTGCCAGGAATTCAAGTGGCTTCCCAGGTTTTTATTTACAATATGAAACAGAAGAAGTGGAAAATTATTAGTATAACTTACAACCTATTGGGTACATTTGTTAAGGATCGGGACTGGTCTGGAGTTTAGGGTCTTGCTATAGTGCACATTCATTTTCTTTGTCCATCAAGAGACAGGATTATAATTCATTTTAGCAGTGTTCAGGAGTGCTGGTATTAATGGCTTTAAGGTCTGAGTAATCTAACAATCTACTTCTCACTCATCTTAACTTCAACTCAAGAAAATCGCTTAATTTACATATGAATATGTAGTCACACAAGTGTACAAATGTCTTTCCTCCAGTATGTACGATGGAAGTCATGGCGGTTAGCAGTTTAAAGTTTGGATTGTTTCGTCACCCACACGTCAGCCACTCACAGCGGCTGCACAGTGTTGCGTGAGCTCCAACACTCAGTATCCGTTCGCGCTCAGGCTGTAACAGAGCTGCTGGTCGTCGAGTGCTCCTTTTTTTTTTTTTTGTGAACTTCGTATCACACGAGTGCATCGATACAAACACCTCGCGCGCGTTTTCCATCGGAGGAGCCAGACACTGAAGCTGCCTCCATACTTCTCTGTCAACTGCCTCCCATGAGGCTCACAGGTAAGTGACGACGAATGTTTTAGCTGTCGCTGCACTTAGAACAACACTGAACTTTGCGTTGCACCTGTTGTCGTAGCCTTGACTTCTTTTTACACTTGCAGTACAACACTACCACTAATATACAGTGAACAGTTATTTTTATTATGCACGTCGCACTTTAGTGTGCATCTTCACACAGCATTCGTGCTTAGTTCCTTCGCCGATGGAGTTCATTTACAAAACAATCAATTTTGCAGGTTTCCTCCATTGGTACAGAAAGACTTATATTCTATTATTTACAAAAGATCACTTACGAGCTAATATTTACAATTAATGGTCACTCCTTTTGTTAAGTCCAGTGAACAACTGCTTTATGAATGGACTCTTTATATTTCAAGGTTTACTTTCACTAGTGAACCTAAAAATACTCTTTCAAATTTTCTTTTAAGGGCTCATCTCCTCGTTATGAAAACTACAGGTTTCGCAACACTCGTTGCATTTATTCTTTAGTGCACCCAAGATCATTTTCTACTGCCATGCAGTATATCTACTACTTAACGAGTACGCATTTAACGCTGAATATTTTTTTTGTTTTTTTTTTGTGCTTGCTAAATTTTTTTTTGTATTTGAGGGCAGACTGGATAACAATAGGTCTCCCTCTTCGCTTCATGTACTCAGCAATCGTTCTCTGTTAAAAAAAAATAGGGTAACGCGTGTCTACTATTTTTCGCATGAATGGAATTACCGACAGTTCACTGGGTTTACGCAACTGGTCCATAACAAACATTACCAAAGCTAGCGAAGTTCATCACGCTACGTGTCTCATTTCTCATAAGCACTGCTTTGCCTCGAAGCACACGTGCCTTTTACAAGTCGACCCTTGGTCTGGGTTAATGAACCAGGATCAAAAGGAACGGGCACAAGGAAAACGGATTTCATAAGAGGAGTGTCTTAGGAGACATTTTTTTACAATAAAAACTGCATGTAAATAAAATTATCATAATAAACATAGGCACATATATAAATTTCAACCTCTTTCATTACAGCATGCTTTGCTACTTCTACGTCTTACTCTGGTTATAGTCAGTATTAAGTTTAAATATCATTGCATTGCTTGTTCTTTAGATTAGCCTTCAATTAGGGTATTGAATGGTCGCTAGATTACACTACAAATCTTCTGAAGATCTTTACGTGGACTTATTTATGATACAGGGGGCTTGCTGTGTGGTTATTTAGTACCTTGATTCTACTGAAATCAATTCGTCAGCTAACATTCCTCATATACTCTTTACATTGGGCTCAGATCACAGGGAAATAGTTTACTTTCATAGCAATTAATGGCCTCGAGGAGTACTTACGCTACATTATTGATGCTTCATGGTTTGCCTCTATTTCTACTGTATTTTACCTAACTTAGTTTACTACAGCTTATTATCTCCTTGCGTGAACACATGTGGGTTACCACTTGTCTTTCCATTTAACAGCACGCTTTAACTGAACTTTAAGCTATTTCTTCTACTCCTGTCCACTATCTGGACTGTTTGAACATGTACCCTTTTTTTAGGCAGGTAATTTGGGCTTTTACAACAGAACTTCAAGTACTTACATTACTAAAAATAAATCTATAAATCTTCCTGTACTTTGAGAGAAGTGCTTATTTACGCATCCTCCTCCATTTCTCACCTTTACATATTTATATAGCTCCGGGCAATCGCCTCGCAAGCACTTTTTTTTTTCTTAATACTAACTTAAAATTAAATTGAAATTCTTGGTGCAACCCCAATTTCCTGCTTCAGCTTGTTGAAGAAATATCAGTTCAATGTCCATCACTATAAACAATTTTTTCATACATAGCATTTAATACTTAAAGTTTACATGTAATAGCCGTTACCATGTAGTCAGTGCGCTGTTCAACACAATACTTATCATTAACAGTTCACACAAGGAAATTTCCAGTAAGCAAGAATTCATTTCCACGACAGTATTTAACCACTACCATTATAAAATTTCTTTAAGTCTTGGTGGTGAAATAAGCCTTTTACTCTCCCCGTAGCCGGGTCAGTTAATAAATAACTCCCTATGTGCGGTTTCCTTAAAATAAGGTAAGGACCTTGGTACATATGTTGCCACTTGCAATTTTTCTTACATATTAAGGATGGCTTGAAATGAGTCTTAAGTAATACCTTTTCACCTACATGGTAATTTACAACTTTGTTTACTTTTTTATCATAGCCTTTCTTCCTTAATTGAGCATTGGTGGTAATGGAACTTAAAGCTTCTCGAATTTTGACATCTAGATCTACCTCAGGGCTAGGTATCTTGGGAAGAGGATCAACCCACTCATTCTGTTCCTTCTTTCGAGATATCAACTCGTGTGGAGTAAAACCTGTGGAAGTGTGTGGCAAATTATTAACTATCTCCTCAAAAGGTGTCACAAAATCAACCCAACGAGTTTGCTTGTCTGGAATGTACATCCGAATAAATCTGTTAAACTCCTTGAAGATCCGCTCAGTCAAATTCGACTGAGGCCTAAAACGTGATATTAAGATCTGCTTGACATTGTGATGGGCCAAAAACTCACGCCATTTGCGGCAAGTAAAGTTGGATGCATTATCTGAAAGTATAGATTCGGGGACTCCGAATCGAGGGAAATAGTCATTTTCAAGACAGCGTATAATAGGCGGAGCACAAGATGTCTTCATAACATACATTCGAACGTATTTAGTGAAGTTGTCGAGAACAGCAACGAGGTATTTGACACCTCCCCTACCCATCGGTAGAGGGCCAGCCAGGTCAATGCTAATGAGCTGATTAGGTCTTTCTGTGATGATCGGATTCAATGGAATTAAAGTAGGAATATTCAGAGCTTTCGCCTTTTGGCAGATGACACAGAATTTTAGCAACTTGTGTATCCGACGATGTAGGTTGGGCACATAACAGTAAGTAGCAATCTTCTTTTTACACTTCTCTGGACCATAGTGGCCCCAAGAAATGTGGTTATACCACAAAAGATGTTCGACAAAACTGCTAGGTATACAAACAAGCCAGTTGTCTGATGACACAGAGGTACGATGAAATAATACCTGATTATGAATCTTGAAGAATTTGGACAACTTATGGTTTGGATTTTCTTGAAGAAGTCTGATTACTTTTCCCCACTTAGGATCTGTGCTCTGTAGTGTCTGGATTTGCTTGCACAGTTCCAAGAAATATTTTCTATGAATGGGATCCTGCATAAGAAGAACTTTGTAATTCGACATCTGTTCTACCAACTCACTTGTCTCAGGCAGACCTTCTGGTGAACAAGAAAGTGCGTCTGCAATAATGTTATCCTTGCCCTTTATATACACAATATCAAAGTCGTATTCTTGCAAAAATAAACACCACCTGGTCAGGCGCGGATGTTGTAATTTACAGGTCAAAAGATACGAAAGTGCTTGATGGTCCGTAAACACTTTTATCTTTCTGCCAAAAATGTAATAATTAAACCTCTTGAAGGACCAAATAACTGCAAGTGCCTCCAGCTCAGTAACTGAATAGGACTTTTCACATTCTGTTAAGACCCTACTCGCAAAACTAATCACTCTGATCTGCTCTGTTTCGTCTACTAATTCAATCTGAAACAAACAAGATCCAATTCCAACAAACGAAGCGTCTGAGGTGATACAAAATTCTTTGTCCATTTGTGGATGACAGAGAATGTTATTGTTTAAAAGACCATCTTTAATTGCCTGAAAAGCTTTCTGACACTCTGGTGTCCAAATCCAATGCGTACTTCTCTTCAGAAGATTGTGCAAAGCGGGATTGTTCATTACTTGACCAGACAGAAATCGTCGAAAGAAAGACGAAAGACCGAGAAATCCTCTTAGTTGCCTCTTAGTTACCGGCGTAGGGAAATTCTTAATCGCAGACAACTTTTCTGGGTCGGGTTTAATCCCTTCAGGTGTAATCACATGACCTAAAAACTTTACCTCACGTTTTCCAAATTTTGACTTTTTCAGATTCGCTATAACACCATGTTCTTGAAATCTCTGAAACACCTTTCGTAGAATAGCTAAATGATCTTCCCAGTTCTTAGTGGCTATCAACACGTCATCTACATAAACAGTTACCTCATCCAGAAGTTCAGGTCCTAACACAAAATCGAGAGCAGAAATAAATATTCCCGAGCTTACATTTAAACCAAAAGGCATGACCTTAAACTGATATGAGCGGCCGGCAAATATAAAAGCAGTATATTTTCTGGATTCCTTGGCCAATTTCACCTGCCAATAGCTACTTCTTAAATCGAGTGTACTCAAAAATCTAATGCCATGAAATTTTTGCAAGTGCTCCTCAAGTGCTTCAGGTCGAGTCCTTATCGGTACAATTATTTTCTTTATTGATCTGGCGTCCAGTACTAGTCTGACACTACCGTCTTGTTTAAGTACGGACAACAAGGGACTTGAGTACGGCGAATTCGATAACTCGATAACATCCCAACACAGCATTTTCCTAATCTCTTGCTTTACAGCTTCTCGTCGGGCGTAGGGTACTGAATAGCTTGCTTTGCAGAACGTTGAGTGGGGAAGCACTTCCATTTTATACTCGAACCCTTTTATTACTCCTGGTTTCTTTGAAAAGATTTTCTTGTAACTTACTAATAAATGGAACAACTCATATTTCTGCTCCCCCCTGAGTTCAGTCGATTCCTTGGCTTTAGCATCGATCTCGTCTGTGTCAGGAAGTAAGTCTTCATACTCATTGTCATTTATGTCATCCCATTTACTCAGGTCATTTGTCTGATCAAAGCACGGTTTGCCGGTCCTCTGTCGTCTCCAAACCTGATGCAATGTCAACACTGCCTTCACTTTACTCCTTAACAAGTTAACAACAACTTGTTGTTGATTTACGATAAAGGTACACATTCCAGATTCAATATCTATCACTGCTTTTGTTTGTCAAAGAAACTCCATCCCCAAGAGACATGGAACTGACAAGTTCTTTACTATTAGAAAGTGGCAAAAAACCAAAACAGATTCTATCTGCAGTTGAAGCTGCGTCTGTAAACTAACTCTCTGTTTCAATGGACCAATCGCTCCCGATATGGAGCAACCCTGAATCGGCAATGATAAAACTTTTGAAACAGAAGACACCTGTCTGAAGAGACATGATGACATCACATTGATGTTTGCTCCTGTATCAACAATGGCTGTGACAGGAATGTTGGCAATAGAAATCTTAATCGAAGCCTGGACCTGTTCATCATAAATGTCATTAATGTCTTGAGCTTCTAGGACAGGTGCAAGGTCATCTCGTTAAGTCGGTCTCATGGTCGTACCGTATCGCATTAACATACTCAGAATCAGAGTATTCGTTAGTAGCCCCACGGGAACCGGCAGCGACCACTAGGAGGCTGAAAGGTGCTGCCTCTAATTTTCCGCAGGATGTTTAACCTGTTTGTCATTCATGGCCTTAAGTGTTTGTTCCGTTTCATATTGGTGCTGGTTATGTGGTACAAATGCCGGTGTAAAGTGGTAAAATCCACTGGGTGCATTCACTTGTGAATAAAATACTTGAGACGGCTGCTGTCGCCCGATCTTTTGGTTGCCGGCAGAACCATTTCCTTGTGAAGGAAAGTTCGCATTTGGTACCGTTTGAAAATTGTTCCGCGGTCCTCTATTCTGTGAAAAGTTGTTCTGATGTGCTGGGTGGCCTCCGCCTTGCCCATGCCACTTGCTATTTTTCGACCTATAACTTTGATTGTACACTGGCCCATTTGAAAAATTACCAATCGTTTGTGGAGAATTTCCATACTGCTCAGGCGCAGAATTAAAGGGTGGGTTTCCGTACTGATGTTGTACCTGGTGGTTGTAAATTGGGTGGTATCTCTGCTGATTACTGTAATTGGTTTTCTGCTTCCATTTAAAGTTATTGCCGTTTGCGTTTTCATAACGGCTGGCAGGTTGCCAACAGCGGTCGCAGTAGCTCGCTCTCTCCTTCGGCGCATTGTTGTCCGCGTGCGATGCATTCTGCTGGCTGCCAGGGAAGAATTTGCCGCTGCCAACCTTGGAGCGCACATCCTCGCTAATTAAATCTAAGGAATCCAGCACAGAAAGGAATACATCCGTGTCTTCTTCGGACACATTTACTAGTTTCTCTCTAATAGACACAGGGAGTTTGCTTTTGAGAATCATAATTACGTCCTTGGAAGAAATCGGAGAATCCCAGAATTTAACTTTTGCTAGATACTTCTCGAAGTATCGCCGAAGACTTCCATGCTTCTCATTGAAAATTTCCGCACTATACACCTCCTTCCTTAACCTCTGCTGTACCCCATTACTCCAAAATTTTGCCAAGAACATTTTCTCAAACTCTTCATAATTCCTACACGTGTCTACCATTTCCGTTCCCCATAATGCTGCATCACCAGAAATAAAGCCAGTGACGAACTGAATACGCTGTCTGTCTGTCCAGCTCCTGGGAAATATGCCGGAAAAATTCTTTAGGAACACGATGGGGTGTATTTCTCGCTTCTGCGGATGAAAAACAGGAAAAGTGCGATGCTTAATCGCACTTTCCTATTGCATTAAACTCACGATTGTGGGCGGATCATTTATTTTTCCTACTCGGGACTCAACAGGACTGTTGTTTTGCATGTAATCAGGCGGTGAACGATAAGGAGTTGACTGACATTCGTCACCGTCTGAAGAGTTGTTCCCTATAGTTTGCGTATGTGTGTGCGGATTTTCTACCCAGTTTCTCAGCATTCTGACTTCGTCCACTACTTGCTGCTTCCACTCGGGAAGATCCCGTGTAAGTGTCCTCCGAATGTGTCCCAATTCAGAAACCACTGTGTCTCCAGACTTACCAGGAGCAGCTAAGATTTCATAAGTTACATCCTTGACAGTCTCCCTAAGCTCCTCCCTGACCTTCTTTTCGATAAAAATATCTTTACCCTTTATCCATTCACCGTAGTGTTCCGACAATGCCTCTGCGTGTGCTTTCACGGTGCTCTTAACCAGTTCTTCAATATTGATTGAGTCTATCTGCCTCGACAGATCCTCCACTACACCTTCAATGTCAGATACTGCATTTCTAACTGAGTTTATTTCTTTGGTAGCTGCCTGAATTTTTGTGTTTAATGTTCCAGATACTTCAGCTATTTCACTTTTCACCTGTTTCTCCATTTTCTGAATTTGATCACTGATCTTAGTTTGCACCTCACCCAAATGGGTATTTAATTCAGCCGTAATTTCTTTATGCAGATCTGTTTTGATTGTGCCTAGCTGTGTTTTTAATGATTCGCTTACAGCATCTAATCGGACGTTAACAGCCTCAATTTGTGTTTTTACTGATTCGCTTACAGCATCTAATCGGGCGTTAACAGTCTCATTTTGTGTTTTTATAGTCTCATTTTGTGTTTTTATTGCATCTAATCGGGCGTTAACAGTCTCATTTTGTGTTTTTATAGTCTCATTTACTGCGTCAAACTTTGTTTCAGCATTTCCATTAACGCACCGAGGTCATTTGTAGCTGCAGCGGGAAGAATTTGGACTTTAGGGTCACTTTCCCCTGTTACAGACATGGTTAGTTCAGTTTCCACACGGGAACCTACCGTTCGCGATCGTAAAGGGTATGGAATACTATTAACGTCTTCACTCCCGTCTCCTGTTGTCACCTGTCTCTGTTTACTATCTGTCATTTTCGTCAGTAAATCACGTGCTACGTAAGGCTTTCGTCGTTTGTCAGTGACGTGGTGAGTCCGCTAAGAGCACCGCTCTCGCGTGAGCAACAAATGAAATTCTATCTGGTGAGAAGATAAGATGGAACCTAAACGTTTCAGACAAATGAATGAAGATGCTCTTCACTGCAAATTGCACACACTATCCACCATGTTGAAAATGTAATACAGCTATACTAACAATGGGGAGAAATAATTTCTATTATCAGACTACGAATAATTTTACTTTGAAAGATAAAATAAAGCAGATTTTCTATAGCGGGAAGGAGATAGAAAGGATGTGGATCGACTTGGAAAAGCAACGTTGCTACTGAAGCACTACACTGCGTATGCAAAATTCTGACTTACTTTTTTGATGGCTTGGTTTGCACTAGGTTGTCTTAGCAAATTCGCGTCTCTTTTCTTTTCTTTTCTCTCGGTATTTAAACTGCGATATTGACCAGCATATTTTCCGTCATTCTCACAGAGAGATGATGTGTACATGAAACGACAGAACATTTATTAACACAAGCACATAGAAAATTTTCCAAGAATTTGAACAAATTTTTGGTCATGTCCCTGTTTGGGCGCCAAGTGTGATGTTACAAAATAGAAGTGATGTTGTTATTCAATGGAAAGTTGGAAATTGAGATTTAGCTTACTGTTTTATCAACCACAATTGGCGTAAGAATCGTGGATTGACCATTGTCATAAAATATTGCATTATGAGATGTGAATAGTTTTTACTTGCAGTTTCGCATGGCTTGAGGCACTCACAACTAGCGTGCTATTGATTGAGAAATCGCATTATCGTCTTTCTAATTACTTCATGATCGTAGATACTATCATACCCAGTTGTGAAGTTATTGTTATGACAAAACAATTTCCTAAGGGACCAGAAAGTTCTTAAGGGCGCAAAAACAACTGTAACATCACACAAAAGGGAAATTCAATATTAAAGCTGATGCAAGAAGACGATAAAACAGTTTTCTTTTTATCAATGTATCACACACATTGGACTGCTGATCTCCGTGTCTGTAATCTTATCAAAATGCATAATTAAAATGAAAATAATACTGAGGAGATGATAGGAATGAGCACTGCTAAATGATTCAGTATTCCCAGAACAAATATTTATTATAACTAAAACATATATCGTACCTTAAGCTTAATACAACAATGACGGTAGATTTTTATGTCCGTATCATGTCCATTGAGTGCTCTTTTATATAGCCATTGTCTTCTTTGAGTCGCTCGTGCGTCGTCACGGTAAGTTATAACAGTTCTTTACACTTCACTCAAACTTAGACATAACACGTTTTTATACATTTAGTAAAAATTAGATCAGACTGCCACAAATCTGCGTCCGTCTTACTTGAGAAAAACAGTACAAGTCTTTTTAGTGCTCAAGGTTTCATTTGTTCTCCAGCGAACAAAATAGTGAAGGATCGCATATCTATCCGTATTGTTCTGTTTGCCACCCAAAGACGACGAATTACATTATTTAGAAAATTCCACCGTCGCCATGCGACGCCTCATTATACATTAATCATTATTTACAAACAAGTATCTGCCTTCTGGCTGAAAGTATTAACTACTCGTATTTGCTGTTTCAATGTAGTCAAAAATAGTGAATATCACACATTGCAGTGGATATATATTGGTATAAAAATTACAACTATTTTGATGTGACTAACTGTATGTCAGTATTCTTAGTATCATCATATTTTCGTGATTATCATAACAAGATATATAACAACAGAAACAAATAGAGATGCAAACTAGAAAGAAAAATCTGTGTATTATGTGCATGGCGAATACAATACTGAGGAAAATAAAATACATTATGAAAACTGTAATTGATATTGTTATAATGAAAAATACTTAAAAATCATCAAGAAGTAATAATGGAAACGCATTTGTTTGCGATCTGAAGTACATAAATATGGTTTTAGAAGATGCAGTAGCTATCAACCAACAGTAAAAATTAAAAATCATCGATGTTACATGCAAATGGAAAAAGGAGTGTAGTGAAGAAATTATTGACAAAGGATACCAAAATTGCAATGAAGGTAGTTGTTACTTTAATGGAGAATATGAAGATTATTATGTTTTCCAATACTGGGTATGCAATAAATTAGTTATAGCTAAACAGTTTGAATGTCATAAAATGGATAGTCGAAGAAAATCCATTGTTCTTATACTGAAAGATATTCTGGTTTGACTATGAAGTGCAACGAAAACCAGACTGCATCTTCCAAATGTAATAGTAGCTCGTAATTTTAATGGTGATACTGTTTATAAATGTAAGACAAATGCTGAAATCTTTAAGTGAATGATATCTGATAAATATCAGGCTTATACATTCATAGCTCATTATGATTAAGATTATGATGCACAATTGATTATGAAGTATTGTGCTGAAAATATCGGTAAACTGTATACTATGCACTCAGGACATAAATTAATGTTATTCTAGATGAAGCATTTAGGTCTCAAAATTATGGCAACAATATTGTATGAGGGCCATGTAGTAGCTTCTCAGAAATGTTTGGTTTGAAAGAACTGAAGAATGGCTACTTCCCACATTTGTTCAATACATAAGAAAATGAAAATGACGTAGAATCTAATCCTGATATCCAATATTATTGTTTTGAAACTATGAAACGAAAAGTAGATAAATATTTGTCAAACTGCATAGTCAAAAAGTTAAAGAAAACTGTTTACACAACACGAAAAACGGCATTAATGAATAATGTAATTCTGATGTAGATATACTGAGAAGGGGTTGTTTAGGAATAAAGAAACAGTTCCTAGAAATTGCGATATAGATTCATGCTGTTACCTATCAATTGATGGTGTTTGTATGGCTACTTACAGGCCATAATATTTGCCTAATGGGAAAACTGCTGTGTTGGATAAAAATAGAGAGGAAATTATAGCAAATAGTCTGTAGCTTGGGTAGCCAACAATGATATTCAACATGCTCTTCATGGTGGTGAGCAAAAGTAAATAATTTTCATAAAGAAACCAACACTGTTTACCAATTTCATGGTTGTTTCTAGCATGATTGTAAGAAATGTTTTAAAACTGAAACGAATAACAATAAAAATAGTGAATCAAGATATGAGTTGCATCACAAGACATCAATAAGTACTAAAACACGAATGCTGGATTTAATTTAGTAGAGGTGTGAAAATGTGATTGGATTTACTCAGTAGAATATAAAATACCTTGAGAAATTTAAACAGTTACCTGAAATTGTTGAGACTTTGAATCCAAGAGACATCTTTATGGTGGTTGTACAAATGTAATCAAATTATGAGCTAAAGTAGGTGATGTTAACACAAAAATAAAGTGTGTAGATTTGTTTAGTCTTTACCCAGCTGTTCAATATTTTGATTATTATCCTGAGCAACATCCAATAAGAACATGTAGACAAAGATGTTATATTAAAACATGGTGTGGATTTATAAAATTTAAAGTATTGGTATCTAGAGGATTGTATCATCCAATTTTACCACTATGGATAGCGACTGATAAAAATGAAAAACTGTAATTTCCTTTGTAAAATGTACAGAAAAGAAAATACATAAATGTAATTGCAAAGAATGAAGTCTTATTGGAACTTGTACAACTGGTGAAATCAAATGAACTATAGGAATAGAATACAAGAATTTCGATGTCCATAAAGTATGTAACATGCTTAAAAATTATGTAAAAGGCTTTATAGAAATAAAACTAGAAGCCAGTCTTCACGATTTTTAATGCAGTGAAAGAAAAATGGGTATTAAGTTAGCTTATAATAAGATAATGGAAAATCCATAAAATGGGCTGTTGTTGATATATATCAAAATTCATTATGTGGAAAATTTAGAAATGAACAGAATATGAGTACAACTGAATATGTTGCAGATCTGGAACAGTTTCACGAGATATTATTGGATGACTGGTTATGCATACACATATCTACCTCATTAATGAGACTGTGGTTCAGATGAGGTGCATTTGGAAGATTATTATATGGAAATAACATGCATACAAATATTTTTACAAGAGCATTCACTACATCAAATGCAAGGCTAAGGTAGTATGATATCTTAGATAGGCTAGGAGAATATACTATATATTCTGATACAGATTCTAGAGTACATGTTGATGCAGAGCTGCTGAGAGCCAGGACTGGGTCTGGGGCAAGATGTGCGACTGGTCCCCATCTCCAAATACAGCAACCCAATCCTACTGTTGTTTTAAAGAAGGTCTGACATGCTTTAAGTATAATGTAATTCACGGAATATTGGATATGTAGAAAAAATACACATTTGGGTGAAATACCATTGAATATAGTTCCTTACTAAAAACTAAACATGTCTTCACAAATACAATTGGCCCATACACAATACCAATATGTTCCTAAAAGCCAAGAGCGAGAATGTAATTCTTCAGTTGGTCATATCTCGGATTCCATTAATCGCAGAGATAAGAAGTCAACAGTTTTGGATAGCCCTTGTCCTAGGTACTATTTGTATACCTATCGGAAGAAGTAGCATACTGAGAGACAAGGATATCATCAGGAGTGCCCCAGAGAAGTGTGATAGGACTGCTGTTGTTCTCTACGTACATAAACGATTTGGTGGACAGGGTAGGCAGCAAACTGCAGTTGTTTGCTCATAATGCCGTGGCACATAGTAAGTTGTCGCTGTAGGAGGATACAAGACGAATTTGGTGTGATGAATGACAGCTAGCCCTAAATGTGTAAGAATATACATTAATGTGGATGAGTAGGAAGAACAAACTTGTAATGTTCAGATACAGTATTATTATTATTATTAGTAGTAGTAGTAGCTTTATTCATCTGTAGATCTCTCTTTAAAGGCTATAGGACATGTCAAAGTATTTACAAGTTTAGAACAATTAAAAATAAGCTAATTCGTATACACATACATTTACAGACTTCTAGTTGGACACAATCATTAGATTTACTCTTGGTGTACAACACTTTTTTTACAAATAACTTATTAGATAATGTCATGCCACACTGTTCACTCATATCTCACTATTAGTCACTGCACACACTATACACACATAGTTTCATAACACTTCACTCACTACACACACAAACACACACACACACACACACACACACTCACACACACACACACACACACACACACACACACACACACACACACACACACACACACACACACACACACACACACACACACACCATTCTCTGTACAGCAACTTCCCATTTGCTGTCTTGAAAAACTGAGTCAGCATCCCTCTATAATAAGTGAGATGTTGATCTCAGAAAGAGGAAGAGATGTTAGTACTGTGCTAAGCATAACTTGGGGGTAAGTACTTCTAGAAAAGGAAAAAAAGTAAAAACATAGTGTAAAGATGTTATGTGGAGTGTTTGATGTTTTATAATCGTTATTATTATTTATATTATTTATAACTTCTTTTTTACCAAACCCTTACTCTGTTTTGTCTACGTAAACCTTCAACATATAAAATGTATTGCATAACAGGTATTTTTAGCTGCCCTTTTAAATAAGTGTATTTCTGTAATTTCTTTAATCTCCTTTGGTAATTTATTGTACAGTTTTATTCCTTCATAGGAAATGCTGTTTTGAGTTTTATGTTTATTTTTTCTTGGTAAATGTAAGTTAAGTCTAGCTCTTGTTCCATGGTCATGGACAGAGCTATTTATGCAGTAATTACCAATTTCATTTCTGATGTGTACAAATGACTGGTAAATGTATTCACATGGAGCAGTTAAAATCCACAGTGTTTTGAACAGATCTTTACAATGAGCTAGACTACCATTTTTGGTTTTGATCCTTATGGCTCTTTCCTGGATTTTGAAAATTGTGTTCATATTTTGTGCATTTGTTCCCCAAAAAAGAATGCCATAGCTGAGAATTGAGTGTACATATGAATAGTATGTAACTAAAAGACACTGCATGCTACACACTGATGACAGGAATCTAAGGACATAACGTACTGATGACATTCTGTTTGCAAGTACCTTTGTGTGTTCACACCACTTCAACTAAGAATCAATATTCATTACTAGAAATTTTGCATTTGTTACACAGTCTATAGAGGTGCCATGTACATTTAATTTATCATTGTCATTTTTGCTCTTCAAAGTGAAATTCATCGCATTAGTTTCCTTTATGTTCAATGTCGCTTTATTGCTTATTGAACAATCATAAACTTCCTTGAGAGATCCATTTCCTTTCTCTGCAAGGAGTTCTGTTGTTTTTTCAGTGACTATAATTTTGCTGTCATCGGCACAGTTTTTCACCATGAGTACTGGGAAAGTCATTGATGTATATCAGGAATAGTATTGGTCTTAATATGCTACCTTGCGGAGCCCCTATATTAATGTATGTCAGTTCTGATAAGTGTTTTACTAAATGTTTAGATCTATTTGAAGTACGTGTTATCTTTACTCTTTGTACCCTACCTGCTAGGTGTGACAGAAACCAGTCATTAGCTACCCCTCTCATTCCTCATGCTTCTAATTTATTTAACAGAATATTGTGGTTGACTGTATTAAAGGTCTTAGAAAGATTCAAAGATGTGCCTGTGCACACTTATCTTTGTCAAGAGCATCAAGTACAACTTTTGTGAATTCTACTACGGCTGACTCCGTATTTTTGCCACTTTGGAAACCAAACTGTGATTCACTTAAAAGATGGTATTTATTCTGGTAATTCATTAATCTGTCATTCATAATTGCTTCTATTATTTTTGAGAATGATGACAGTGGGGAAATGGGCTGGTAATTTTTTATATCTTCTGCATTACCTTTCTCAAGTAAAGGTACAACTCTTGCCTGTTTTAACTGTTCTGGAAATGTCCCTGATGTGAAGGATTCATTTATTATATTTCTTAAGGGGCCTTGTATAATCTCTATGCATTGTTACAGTACGCATATTGGTACTTCATCTAAGCCTACTGACTTTTTATTTTTTTAGTTTTCCAACAGTTTTACTGACTTCATTCTCTGTGGTTCGAAGTAACATCATTGTATTTAGTGCAACATTATTTACAGGTATTATATTTGTTTTGGGAATTCTTTTTTAACTTCTCTGCAATGCTTGAAAGATGTTCATTTACATAGTTTGCTACGTGTTGTGGATAATTTATTACCTTATCCCTCTCCCTTAGCAGTGTGTTTGTTTGCCTCTCCCTGTTTACTTTTTATAACATCCCAGACTGCTTTGCTTTTATTCTCTGCATTATATGTTATTTTGTCAGTAAATTACTTTTTGAAACAATCAGAACCTTGCTATAGATATTCTTTTATCTGTTACAGAAAATTAAGAATTCTGGATCATTGCAACTCTTTTTCATGGAGCTTGGGAAGACTTCTTAATACCTGCTGTTATCCATCTGTTTTTGTGAGATGCTCATACAGACATGCATACTTTTGGAAATCGCTTTTCAAAGTTCAGTTTAACTAATGTGGAGAATTTAGAGAATTTCATAGTCAAGTTGATTTCCTTATACACTTAACCCCAGGTTTGTTTTGTTAGTTCTTTTGAAAAATCTTTTATTTTGATTTCTGATAGATGTCGTTTGTAGGCTTGTAGTTTAGGGAATGGTTCAATGCCTGATTTTACTGTTGTTGTTTGACAGAGATGGCCTGATAGTCCGAGATCCTTTACAGCTACATCACATTTTTCCCTGTCCATATTTGTGGCTACGTGGTCAATTACTGATGCACTCACTGTAGTAACCCTTGTTGCACTATTGACCAATACAGGCATGCCAGAACTGTGAAGGATATTTATGAGGGTGATTCTGGGTTCATTTATGATATTAGTTTTGATGTTAATGTCCCCACACAGAATTATGTTGAGCTTTGTACTTGAGACTTTATCTAGAACTTCTGTTAATTTATTGAAAAATGTGTCCACACTACCACTGGGAGATCTATACGCTCACAAGATGATTAATTTCTTGATGATATCAAGCCCTGTTAAGTCAGTAGCAGATATTTGAAAGGGTTTATCTTCACTCACTGTACTGAGGTCATGTCTTGAATGGAACGATGTTCCTCCTCTGATATAAATGCATGATCCTCCGCCCCTTGAAGCAGTTCTGCAGTAAGAGTTTGTCCTTTCATACTATGATAACACTACATGTTGCATTTCTGTGACTCTATTCTAGTGCTCAGTAATACAAACTACTGTGCAGTTGAGAGATTCGAGCTCAACTTCTAATAGTTGTATTTTATTTTTTATTGATTGCATATTTTGATGGAGGATTGTTAATTGTCAAATGCCCCATGTTACTCTTTCCAATGGTTTGTTTTTCTTTGTGACATCTGGTATGTGTGATATTTGAAGTGTTAAAATCTGTCTTGTGAGTGATTGTTTCAGTATTTTTTAAGCTACTGGAGATACTCTTTAGGCAGGGGAACTTGTTGTCTTGATTTCTCCTAAAAAATACCTACTTTTCCTACCAATGACAACAGGTATTTGACCATGTGTGGCCTGAGATCCACTCTCTATACTTTCATCAATCAGCTGTACCAATCTTCCCTTCCCAGTCCTGTTTAAGTGTAGGCCATGCCTAGTGAAACCGTATCAGGTGATAGTCCCAATGGGCACCAGAGAAACATGAGAAAAGTTGTCTGCCTCAGAGCCATCCTTTACCCCACACTGATTTGCCTCACAGTTCCATCAAGGTGTGGTCAATCACGATGCCAGAACAGCTCAACAAAGTGTACATTGGTACCATGAGTCAGGGAAGCTACCTTCTACAGGTCACCACCTATGTCATATGCCCCATCTCTGTGCAAACTGTTTCCCGCCCCAGCCACTATTACTTCATGGTCCTCTTTTGTAAAGTCCTTACATAAAGACCCTAAGTCCTCTATTACATGACTTAGCCCTGCATTTGGGTTGAAGATACTGGTGGCCTGGTATACTGCCCCTAAACTTTCCTGTAACTGAGGACCTACACCTCACCCATAGCTACTACCTATCAGCAGCACTTTCTTCTTTAAATTTGAATCTATTTCCTATTAAATAAGTTCTTTTAGCGGACGAAGAAAATATCTGTCATCTCACTTGGCGGCCATCTTGGAAGATATGTCCTGCTTGACACAGTCAAGTCGTTGAAATATCTGGGTGTAATGTTGCAAGGCAATACGAGTTGGAACGAGCATGTAAGAACTGTGGTAGGGAAGGAGAATGGTCGACTTCAGTTTTCTGGTAGAATTTTAGGAAAGACTGGTTCACCTGTGAAGGAGACCACATATAAGACCCTGGTGTGACCTATTCTTAAGTACTGCTCGAGTGTTTGGGATCTATACCAAGTCGGATTGAAGGAAGACATTGAACCAATTCAGAGATGGACTGCTAGATTTATTACTGATAGTTTTGAACAACACGTAAGTGTTCTGGAACTCAAATGGGAATCCCTGGATGGAAGGCGACGCTATTCTTGAGAAATCCTGTCGAGAAAAATTTAGAGAACTGGCAATTGAATCTCACTGCCATACAATTCTACTGCTGCCAACATAGATAGCGTGTAAGAACGACGAATATAAGATACGAAACATTAGAGCTCATACAGAAGCATATAGATATTCGTTGTTCCCTCGCTCTATTTGCGAGTGGAACAGGAAGAAATTTGACCAGTATTGGTGCAGAGTACCCTCCGCCAGACACCATATGGTGGCTTGCGGAGTATCTATGTAGATGTAGCATTTCTACAGTACACGGCCAAAATTTGGACATTATAAACCTTCTCCAGGCAAGGCAGTTTGAGCAAATCATTTGGTTCTTCTGCATTATGCGTGGTGTGGCGTAGGCCTTAGGCAGATTATAAAAGCATGGGCGATTCGTGAGAAAATTCCTAAAAATCACGATGTTGTTAAAATGATATTCTCGTGGGACATAGAAACTTTTTTGGATATCATTATCTCTTACAAAGCTCCAGGGTTGAAAGCTGTAGTACTTATACAGTAAAATATGTGTGTAGTATCCAGTCTGAGATATAAATGTAGTTTTAACTGCCGTTGTGACACGTGGAAAAGGTTCTAAGGCAATTGCAAGGATTCTCAGCTCACCAAACTATGTTTTTAGTCAGAAATTGTTCTCTAGTAATACTTTGTGGCGTTCTGTTTCTATATAATAGGCACTTCATGTCTACACAAATGTGCTCAAAGTGGAACTGCAGTAACAAAAAAAATGGGCTAAAAAGGGTCTTAAAGTTCCTGAAAATAATTTAAAATGACTGGCAAAAAATATGTAAAAATGAAAAGACTGCAAATTCAGAAAACTATTTCTAATAAAGTTTTTACTCTTTTATGTTACGAAACATAAGTTGATCATTTTCGATGAATTGTGATCGTCGAGCAATATATTGAGAAAAAAATGTAAAGCAAACGATTTGTATTAACCTTATGTTATGTGTACTTATTTGTTGTTTTATGTGTCATTATATCAATGTGTCGAAGTGTATAAATTGTAAAACTTTACTGACCCATAGACTCGTGGCAAAATGCTCCTGTCACAGCACAAAAAAGGCGAATATGTTCCCCTTTAAAAGAATCTGACAGATAAGTGGGGAACCACCTCCATCCTCATTCTGCCATCCTAGGCAAAAATTTTGGCATTCGAATTTATTCACTCTTTTTTATGCTGAACGAAAATGGCAGAGAGACAATGATGGGAGAAGACAAAGCAGACAGAACCAGTGGGAGAGAATGAGAGAGGAGACAGTGGGAGAGAGAAAGTGTCAGTGAAAAAGAGAGAGAGAGACAGGGAGACAGACATAGATCCAACAGTGGCAGTGGCATCCAAAGAGACAGGAGGTACTGACAGTCAGTGAGAGAAAGTGCAGGTAAAAGACAAGGTTGGAAGCAGTGGGAGGAGACAGTGGAAGTGAAAAGAGAGATAAATGAACAAAATACTTAGGCTTTGGGGCGGGGGGGGGGGGGGGAGGGAGGGGTGTCTGGCTCCTCCCAGCCCAGTGAACTTCAACACTTAGGTAT
This sequence comes from Schistocerca serialis cubense, assembly GCF_023864345.2. Lineage (NCBI taxonomy): Eukaryota > Metazoa > Arthropoda > Insecta > Orthoptera > Acrididae > Schistocerca > Schistocerca serialis. Next base: position 563,362,679 of record NC_064644.1, read on the forward strand.
AGAGGAGGGTGTATCTTGGACCTAAATTTTAAACACTTTGGTATAGGGTAAAAATTAGTTGACCCCCGCCCCTAGTTTTCAGCTGGCGAGGTTTGGTGAAAACTGCACCAGTGGCAAAGAAAGCCAAAAGGGAACAATCTAAGTGAGAGTGGAGAAAGTGGCAGTGGGATATTCTGTAAATCAGTGGAAGAAATACTAGACAGTGGGGGAGAGACATAGACAGTGTCAGTGAGAGGGAGTTGTTGAATTTGGAAGCTTCACTACAGAGAGAGACTGGATAAAAGGATTTAGAAGGTTCTCTGTTAAAAGAGAACAAATATGTTCGCATGCCTAAAGATGTGGTGAGGATGGTGGAATGAGGACTGAGACGGCTGGTTCCACACTTTTATGTCAGAGTCTTTTAAGGAGGAAGACATTAACCTTTTTTGTGCTCCAACAGGAGCATTTTTCCGCTGGTTTATACTGTGGTACTCTAAGCTGCATGAGATACTGCCAGCGAAATTCGAGCGAATGAAGAGTTATTCGTGGTACAATAGATTGAATCAAAATGCATGGCAGTATATACACTGTACCATTGAGCCACTATTAACAGTACTCACTTTGGTTGCATGTTGGATGCACTGTTGTCCTGTATTACAGAACATGTGAGCATTCGAGGAAATTCTACAGACTGTGACATCACTCTCATTTTAGATGCTTTTTGCGGTTGTTATTCTTGCCATGAGAACAATGAACTACTGGAATTAGTCTGGCACATAACTTCATAGAGTTTTTATTTTGCGTGTTGATATTCCCGTTACTATTTGTTTATTTAACGATTGTCATTTCTTCTTTGTAGTTCTCTGTTGGTATCTGAATTTACAAATTGTCATTTTGTCATTAAGAGATAATGAATGGAGCTGTGTACATTAAAAATGGAGTGCTAAGTGGGTAAATCAGAGCATTATATATGTATTCTTCTGTGTGAGTTCAATAGAGGGGCGAACGCAGTGGAGACAGCCAGAAACATTTGCGCCATGTGCGGGGATAGTATCTTGGACAGAGCATGACAAGAAAATGGTTTTCTCCTTTTAAGAAGGATCGTTTTGATGTTAATCACTCTAGAGGCTCAGGAAGGCTTTCGGGGTTTGATGTAATCGTTTAAACGCATTAATCCACAATGTAGAACTGGCAGATGTGATGAACTGCATTCATTCCACCACTGTACAAGATCTGCATGCAATGGGGAAGTTTCAAAAATCGGGTATATTGTATATACTTAAGTCAAAATTACTCGATGGACATATGTGCATCTCTGCTCGTCATCAATTGGCTTGGGAACGACGCCGATTATTCCTATCTGGCACCGTTACAGTTACGAGAAATAACGACTTTATGCTAACAAAAGGAAAATAAAGGAACAGCTGAGCCCAAACAAAGCAGCAACTCCCCATCTTCATCAAACCGCGAAAGTCTTCCTGAACCAGGGGAGGGATTAGCGTCAAAACGATCCTCGTTAAAACGAGAAAACCATTTTCTTGTTGTGCCCTGTCCACCAAAGATAATGTTATGCACCTGGTGGAAAGCTATGGTGTGGGTGCTACGAATTCCTTCTAGAGGTGTACTATCACTGCTGACATTTATTGTCAGCAACTGAGATGTCCTACAGATGCAGACCAAGAACAACAACCATGAATACTGCATTAAGTGATACTGCTCCACGATAATGGCCGCCCACATTCTGCTAGACTGACAAAATACACTATACAAGAAATGTGTTGGGAAGTCTTGTCCCACCCACCTTATTCATCTGCTCTTGCGGTCTCAGATTTCCACTTTTTCCGTTCTCTATTGAACAACCTTCAAGGAACTCCATTTTTCAATGAAAATGCGCTCCGAACATGGCTCGACGAGTTATTTGCCTCAACTATGAGCTTTCTGTAGTTGTGGAATCGAGAAGCTGCTGATGGGTTGGTAGACTGTTGTAAATAGTGAAGGAGAGTACATTATAGGTGACTTAAGTGTCTGTTATGCGTACCTGTTGTGTTTATTAAACTTCTGAAAAAACGCTACGAACTTACGCACCAACACAATAGTTTGTTACTATGGGTCACAGAGTATATTCCACGAAATTTGTTTACTTATTTTCGGGCATAAAAATACGTAACACTATGTCTCCGATAGTAGGATAAGACAGGGCATCTAATTACAGAATTGGCACTGAGAATTAAATTTGCTGCCTCCAGTATGTATTTTTTCTGTGTGCACTTTCTGCAGTCTTATTTCTGATTTGCACATACATTGTTCGATCAGAATTAGAGTAGATGGCGGTAACTACGAATTTAAGTAAGATTTTAAAATATATTTTCAGTTTTCATTGTATTTAAATATAATCGTTTCATAGAAGGAAACCAGTTGGTAGCACACCTGTGTGATGTGCCTTTGCTAAGATCATATTCCAAATGTCACGTTCCTTTTGCAGTGTATTCCTGGCGCGCAAATAGTATGAAGTATGAAAGAATATCCAAAGGTTAAATATACAGAGAAAAATACCAGGGCTGTAATGCTTTCATGTAGTGGGAGACTAAAAGAATAGTAATAAATTGGTTTGAAAAGTGGTGATGGAGACAGTTATCAGGAGCCCAAGATCACCACAGCTAGGGAACTGGATTTTAGCTCAGTCATGTCCTACATGGGAAGGAAGAAAACTGATGAAACTGACAAACTTACACGTTCATTTTCAGATGCCACTCAATAATGAATTATTGTAAAATGTTAGTATGCTCCATTTCATTTCATTTTTTAAATTGGTTTAATTCCCTTTCACTTCACTTTTAAACAAAAGGTTAAGAATTATACGGATTTGTACATTGACGAAATGTCTGGTGCAAGTAACGCTGCGATATGGAATGTTCTGTCACTGCTCATTCCCTGGCGTGTCCACACATTCAGTAAGCACACATCAGTACGCTCGCATGTAAAAGGCAGTGTCTCGTTCAATGGCTTTGCCTATAACATTGTCAGTGGTGCACTGCGGACCATTCTTTCAGAAAATGTTTGAATCACAGCATCAAAATCTAGGTGTCTTATATTCACTCGCCAAGGTTCCCAAAACAGTGAGACCTTGTTGATGCATAGTTGATATGAGTCAGTTTTTAACATGGGCCAGAGCATGAATAACCTTCCTGCCTCAGGTACAATCCCAGGAAGGGTGTAAAATAGGCGCAAAGCTACACATACATTCGGAAATAAGCTTGAAATGTTAAGCTCATGAATCTTATTCTGCAGATCTAATTGTTCCACAGCAAAGTATTCAAAGTATTAAGTGTGAATTGTTTTCAAATATTTAATTTCTTCTTCTAAATCTGTTGTGACATCATTAAAGTACTCATTAATTCAGAGATCTGATCGCCAGTCGTCTTTGAGTACTTAGATAAAATCCAAATGTTTCATCTAAAATCTTCAAAGTTTCGTATTGGATTTTCAAGATAAACACTAGACTGTCAATAATACCACAAAATACATTATCTTGAATAAATCTTCTGAATTAAAATCTGTCACTGCCTCTCCATATTGCACACCTGCAGAATTGGGGCTCGATATTAATTGCATTGGCAACAACTTTAGCTCAGGAGAATGGCGTCGCAGTTTTTGCGAAAATATTTTAAATCATTTAATAAACTCTCGATGTCTTATCTTACCATCAACTGACCTGCACTTTAGCTAAACTGATGCCATGATTAAACACTTGAATGATCTCACACAACCAAAAGGCCTCGTAGCACAGAACGTGTTTCAGCTGACAAATTGAACTTACAGAGTTTCAATAGCAATGGCAGTCTCATACGAGGAAGCTGAAATTGGTTTTGCAGCGTCCAACTCTCTGTTTTAGAATTTCCTATCTTTTAGACTGCTTCTGAACAGTTTGTAAGAAGTTGAATCACTCCAAAAAAAAGTACCTGTTTCATGAGAAGTCTCAACTGTAAATACTGCACATAAGGATACGACAACTACACAGAGAAAATTTTGCAAGAGAATTTCACGAAGAAAATGTGTCTGAAGTCCTTTATAAGACCCTCTAATACTACTTCCATTATCATAAATGTGTCCATAGTATCTACTATTAGGAACTGAGTGTTTCTTAAATGTTGATCTGTTATGATTTGAGCTTTAAATGAATATGTGGTTCCAGTTTGAAACTAAGTAATAAACTTTTGTCGGTTAACAGAACGAAAGTCACACAATTAGCTTCCAAGCGAAAAATACGCAATAGAGCACATATACAGGCTGTTTCAAGATGAACATACCAGTTTTAAGGCATTGTAGCATTTATTACATTCAACATACAATTGTAAATAATACACCAAATGAAAGAGCAACTCAAACACTTTTGTTTGCATACCTGTGCGCAGCAAGAAGAGTATGGAATGACAAAGAGTGACTGAAATACATGTTGAACGAGTGCGAGTCTTTCACGCTTAGCCCTAAGAAACATCCCTGCGGAACGTTTATGGGCCTTTCTTTTTTGGTGAATCAACTGTGACTGATGTTTCTTATCTTGATGTGCTATGGGAAGCTGAACGACACATCTTTATTTGGAAGCAAGATGGTGTGCCACCTCACTGGCATAACTCAGTAAGCGATTGGTTAAACGACATTGTATCCGACAGGTGGATTGGGTGCAAGGGGCAGTTGACACAGCATTTTATGTGTGGTGTCACCGCCAGACACCACACTTGCTAGGTGGTAGTCTTTAAATCGGCCGCGGTCCATTAGTATACGCCGGACCCACGTGTCGCCACTGTCAGTGATAGCAGACCGAGCGCCACCATACGGCAGGTCTAGAGAGATGTACTAGCACTCGCCCCAGTTGTACAGCCGACGTTCATAGCAATGGTTCACTGACAAATACGCTCTCATTTGCCGAGACGATAGTTAGCATAGCCTTCAGCTACATTTGCTATGACCTAGCAAGGCACGGTATTCAATTGATAATTAATATTATGAAGCATGTACCGTAACGAGAGATGTTCTACAATAGTGGATTAAAGTTAAGTATTCTACCAGTTACCTCCTGTTTTGCTAGTCTTATTTCTCTGACCTGTTCCAGACCTAACGCCAGTCAGCGTGTAATTAAACGCGTGCATTTCGGCGTCCTCTAGAAACACAGTGTTGGCTCTTCTGCCAACACTACAAACTGGCGACTCAGATACAAACGGTCTCCTTTATATTGCACTAATTTACTTGTCATGGCTTCGCCATAATCTCCAGATGTACTGTCCGAATTTTATCGCTTGCAGAATCAGCAGACGCAGGCCTTATTGGATGCCCTTGGTCATGCCAATTTGTATTCCATCTCGCCGCCTACAGAATTCAAGGTAACGAGCGGCAGCCTTTTTTGTTGGCGTGTGTAGGCGTCCAAACGTACCATGTGATAGTGAAATTGTTTCCCCGACGCGATGTAGCAACTCTGTCCTACGAAGAAATTTTGACGGCATTAGATGCATATTTCAAAGAATCTGTCAATGTAGTTGCAAAAAGGTATACGTTCTATCGTACCAAACGTACGGCCGGTCAGACTAATAGGGAGTGAGTTGCAACTTTGCAAGGCCTTACTAGGGATTGTGCTTTTGAGTGTGAATGTGGACTCCCTTATTCAGATACTATGGTACGTGATGCAATTGCACAGAACGTTTCTGATGTTCGTATACGGGAGCAAATTTTGAAACTAGTCAATCCCTCCCTTCAACAAGTGATAGACATATTGGATAGGCAAGACACACTTGACTTTGCTCAGGAATCATTTGAAACTTCGCCAGCTGTGTGTCACGATAACTGGCCCGCCAGGCGAGTTGCACGGAACAGTAAACAGCCCTCACGCTCGTCCGCGCAGCTGCCGCCATACTCTCCAAAACGTGTGCCAAGCCAGCAAGCAAATGCAGTGCTGAAATCATGCCCGCGGTGTGCAACCAGACATTCACGTGAGAATTGCCCGTCACGCCAAGCTATTTGCTTTTTCTGTAATAAAAAAGGACATGTTCAGAGTGTTTGCCAGAAAAAGCTCAGATCGGACACTCACAACCATTCCAGGCCCTTAGCTTCACGCTGGAATCGGAATCGAACCAAGCATACTCAGGCTCGTGAACCTTCGCCCATGGATATTCATGTAGTTCAATCCACTCTGCCCAGTGCCACTCTCTCTCACAGTGACTGTGTGCATCCCACACATAGTGTGCGTCGACGTGGATGGAAATCCCGTCAAGTTGGCAGTGCTTCTGTTCCAGTGTCAGTTCAAATTGCATAAACTTTTTGTAGACTTGGACATTAATGGCAACGTGGTCCCATTCCAGCTCGATACCGGAGCTGCAGTTTCATTGATCAATAACGACACGTACAAACAACTGGGCACACCTCCGTTGCGTGCCACAAATGTTAAGTTAAATAGTTATTCCGGTCAGAATATCCCTGTGTTAGGATAGTGCAGCCTTCTTGCAACATACAAGAGACAAACAAAACTTGTGTCATTGTACGTCCTTCGTTCTTCTTCTGCAGTAAACTTGTTTGGTTTAGATTTATTTCAGTTGTTTAACTTGTCTATAGTAAATCAGGTCCTCTCAGTGAACCAGACTGTGCCTTCAGTCCGTGTTTCTCGTCTATGTGAAGAGTTTGCAGACATTTTTGCACCGGGCCTTGGTTGTGCTAAGAAATATAAAGTACATTTCGAACTGAAAGTAAACGCACAACATAAATTTTTCAGCGCGCGCAATGTTCCCCACGCATTGCGTGATGAGGTCGCAAGAACATTAAACGATTTGGAATCACAAGGTGTGATTGAACGTGTGCAGGCTTCTCTCTGGGCATCACCCTTAGTAATTTTGCCGAAACCTTCTGGACAATTGAGACTTTGTGTGGATTTCAAGGCAACAGTGAATCCCCAACTAGTGATAGCAACTTTTCCTTTACCCCGCCCGGAAGATCTTTTTGACAAACTGTGCCCGGGTAAATATTTTTTGAAGTTGGACCTAGCAGATGAGTACTTGCAAATACCAGTGGATGACGAATCCCAGCGCGTCTTGGTGGTTAACACGCATCGTGGTTTGTATCGATTCAAAAGACTGCCATTCGGGTGTGCATCCGCCCCTGCATTGTTTCAGCAATATCTGCAAACTGTTTGTGTGTCGGTCCCTACTGCAGCAAACTATCTGGACGACATTGTGATCTCTGGAAAGACGGAAGAAGAACATTTAGCCAATCTCCGAACATTATTTCAGGTCTTGCGACAAAATGGTCTTCGCTTGCGGAAGGACAAATGTGTGTTTTTTGCTCGTGACTTACCATATCTGGGCCATGTACTCAATGCCCAAGGCATACATCCCAGTCCCGATCACCTCCGTGCCTTACAGGACTTGCCTTCGCCGCAGAATTTGAAGCAGCTACAGAGTGTGCTGGGAAAAATCAATTACTATAATAACTATGTGCGCAAAGCCTCTTCCATTTCAGCTCCGCTTCATCGCTTACGCCGTAAAGGTGTTCCGTTCGTCTGGACGACGGAATGCGAACGCGCCTTTCGCCAGTTGAAATCGGCGTTGCTGTCAAATACTTGCCTTACGCCATTCAATCCCTAGAAACCCCTTTTGTTGATGGTCGATGCATCAGATTTAGGGATCGGTGCTGTGCTTGCGCACAAAGTTGGTTCGCATGATCGCCCTATTGCCTTTGCGTCCCAATTGCTCTCGTCTGCGCAAAGAAATTATTCACAGATCGAGAAAGAAGCTTTGGCTCTCGTATTTGGTGTTACTAAGTTCCATGATTTCTTGTATGGTCGTCACTTTACCATCATCAAAGACCACAAAACCTTGACGTCGCTTTTTCATCCGAAGAAGCCTGTACCTCCACGTACAGCGCAGAAAATCATTCGCTGGTCTATTTTCCTCTCGCAGTACCGCTACAATATCTTGTATCGGTCCACTGCTAAGCACGGAAACGCCGATGCGTTGTCCCGTTTGCCTGTTGCTGAGGATAGAGCATTCGATTCTTCCGAACTTGCTTGCATGTTCATTGATGCGGAAACCGATGACGTGGTCGAATCGTTTCCGATTGATTTTCGTCGTGTAGCTACAGCCACAGCTGCTGACCCTGTCCTTGCTACCGTTTTGCGTTTTGTTGCTACGCAATGGCCCTTGTCGAAATCACGGATCGAGGATCCGTTGGTTCGCCGATTTTTTGCTCACAAGGAGAGACTTTTTGTACGACGTGGTGTTTTGCTGTTGCGTTCTGATAATGATCAGTCTCCGGTCGTGGTCCCACGTTCGTTACAGTCCTCTGTCTTACGGCTTCTCCACCAAGGACATTGGGGTATAGTGCGAACGAAACAACTTGCTCGTCAGCACTGTACTTGGCTCGGAATCGATGCTGCGATTACGAATATGTATTCTTCTTGCATGGCGTGTGCCGAACAACAATCCACACCACCGCGGAAATTCTTTGCATGGCTAAAAGCCACTTCCCCTTGGCAACGCTTACACATCGATTTTGCTGGTCCATTCTGGAATGCTCGATGGTTGGTTGTTGTCGATTCCTTCAGTAATTTTCCTTTTGTTGTCAGGATGTCTTCCACGACGTCTTCAGCCACCATCCAAGCGTTGTCTGCTATCTTTTGCATTGAAGGTCTTCCACAGACTATTGTTTCCGACAATGGCCCACAATTCATGTCCGCAGAATTTCAGTCATTCTACAAGGCCAATGGTATTCAACATCTGGCATCCGCGGCGTTTTCGCCTCAGTCAAACGGTGCCGCTTAACGATTGGTCCGGACTTTCAAGTCGCAGATGTTGAAGTTGAAAGAGTCGCATTCTCGGGAGGACGCGTTGTTGCTCTTTTTGTCTTCGTATCGCTCTCAGCCCCGAGATGGTCGCTCGCCAGCTGAGTTGCTCCATGGTCGTCCTCATCGAACCTTGATGTCTTTGCTGCATCCGCCGCATCAGGTTCCTGTGCAGCGGCAGCCACCTGCTTTTGCTCCAGGCGACGTTGTATACTATCGCAACTATCGCGGTTCACGGCGTTGGCTCGCAGGGCGCATTCTTCGCTGCCTCGGCCGCCCTATGTATCTGGTTTTGGGGGCCTCTGGTGAGGTGCGTCGGCATCTCAATCAGCTGCGCCTCTGTCGTCGCCTGGGTTCTGCCGCTCCCCGTCTGCTTTCAGCGACGGTGCCGTCCGGTCAGCGCCCTGGGGACCCATCTACTGGCTCGCCTCATCCCCAGGTGTTACCGACGCTGCCTTCCATTTTGCCCCGTGGCGACGCGCCGCCGCCGCCTGTTCTACCGCCGGCGTCGCCCGCAGTGGACGCTTCGCTGCAACTGCCACGCGCCTACCTGGGTCACGAGCTGCCGATCGCTTCCCGTGACCAGCTGTCCTCCGACATGGAAGTCTTGCCCGCTCCGGACCACATGTCGTCTACGCCCGTCGGGTACCCCGACGCAATGGAGGTCGACCCTTCGGCCCCTCCTGTCTCTTTACGGGCGCATACACCGCATGTTGGCGTGCACCCTGGACTAGGTTTTCAGGCGTTTCCTAGCTCCCCTCGGACCGAATGGCCGGGTGCGGGTGGCACAGCCTCGCCTGTTGTTAGGCTCCCCACCTCGTCGCATACGTCAACATGGGGTCCTCCCCACAGCGGGCGGAAGTCTTATAACAGAGCCGTACGCCGATTTGCGGGGGAGGAATGTGGTGTCACCGCCAGACACCACACTTGCTAGGTGGTAGCCTTTAAATCGGCGGCGGTCCATTAGTATACGCCGGACCCGCGTGTCGCCACTGTCAGTGGTAGCAGACCGAGCGCCACCATACGGCAGGTCTAGAGAGATGTACTAGCACTCGCCCCAGTTGTACAGCCGACGTTCATAGCAATGGTTCACTGACAAATACGCTCTCATTTGCCGAGACGATAGTTAGCATAGCCTTCAGCTACATTTGCTACGACCTAGCAAGGCGCCGTATTCAATTGATAATTAATATTATGAAGCATGTACCGTAACGAGAGATGTTCTACAATTGTGGATTAAAGTTAAGTATTCTACCAGTTACCTCCTGTTTTGCTAGTCTTATTTCTCTGACCTGTTCCAGACCTAACGCCAGTCAGCGTGTAATTAAACGCGTGCATTTCGGCCTCCTATAGAAAAACTGAAGATGGTCGAAGTAGAGAGGATATAAAATGTAGACTGGCAATGGCAAGGAAATCGTTTCTGAAGAAGAGAAATTTGTCAACATCGAGAATAGATTTAAGTGTCAGGAAGTCGTTTCTGAAAGTATTTGTATGGAGTGTAGCCATGTATGGAAGTGAAACATGGACGATAACCAGTTTGGACAAGAAGAGAATAGAAGCTTTCGAAATGTGGTGCTACAGAAGAATGCTGAAGATAAGGTGGGTAGATCACGTAACTAATGAGGAGGTATTGAATAGGATTGGGGAGAAGAGAAGTTTGTGGCACAACTTGACTAGAAGAAGGGATCTGTTGGTAGGACATGTTTTGAGGCATCAAGGGATCACAAATTGAGCATTGGAGGGCAGCGTGGAGGGTAAAAATCGTAGAGGGAGACCAAGAGATGAATACACTAAGCAGATTCAGAAGGATGTAGGTTGCAGTAGGTACTGGGAGAAGAAGAAGCTTGCACAGGATAGAGTAGCATGGAGAGCTGCATCAAACCAGTCTCAGGACTGAAGACCACAACAACAACAACAACAACTAGAAACACAGTGTTGGCTCTTCTGCCAACACTACATTATGCATGGCCTCCACATTCACACACGATCTGACACAATCATATGTATGTGCCTCTGATACCAGCTGATCTATCCAACTTTAGAAACAGTGTCGTTGCAACAGTTACTCCTGACACATTGATCAAGGTTTTGGAACAACTCGCCTATCGACTCGATGTGTAATCGGTGTTCACACTGAATAATTGTAAGTGAAACTGTTTGTTTCTCATTCATATGGTGTGTTATTTATAATTGTAAGGTGAATGTAATAAGTGCTACAAAGCCTTAAAATACGTATATTCATTTTGAAACACTCTATATAAAAACTTCCATAGTAATGACGCCAAAGATGAATGTTCTAGGAAAGGCACTGATCCTAAATGAAATTTCCAACACCCCAACTACACGCGATGCCTCTCAGTACTGCAGCTTCGTATTCCAAATTCTTCAGTTAGCTGATGTGTCCAGTTCTTGGCAATGTCTGCGAGCATACCTCTCATTGAAATGTGCTCCACTGTGATTTCTTCTGAATCAATTTTTTCGCTGAAGAAGTGATTTCTGACGCCAATGTGTTTAGTATGGCTTCGTATCCACTTGTATTTTACAGATCAATTGCAGTTTTTATGTCACAAAACAATTTAATAGGGCCTTCATTTTGAAAAGTGGATGTTTCCCTTTGCAGCTGTTGCAGCCAAAGTGCTTCCTACCATGCTGAGGCTAATAGCATGCACTCTGCTTCTGTCGTCGAGAGAGCTACAGTTGGTTGTTTTCTGCTGCTACACGAAATTGCTGCAACTTGTGACATAAGCGAGAAACTGGTAGTCGATCTTCTATCTGTAGGGGCCCCATAGCAGTCAGCACCTGTGTATTCTGTGATGTCATGGTCCTCATCTTTAGAAATTTGTAATTGAAATCTTTAGTTACTTTTAGATGTTGTAGAATTCTTTTTACAGCTTGCCAGGGGGGTACTCCTGGGTTAATATTAAACCGACTCACCTCTCCAATTGCATATGCTAGATCTTGTCTAGTACCTAGTTGAGCATACATTAAGCTACCTATAGCTTCTCTGTATAGGACATTCATCATAGCAGTTTTTTCTCTCTCTGTCTTTGGGCTAATTTCATGAGTTAGTATTTGACTGTTATCCAGCAGTGTGGATACCGGATGGGAGTTTGGTCCAACCATAAAAGTCCATGCTTGCGATCTCTTGTTACTCGGTTTCTTAAACAACTGGATGCATCTCCAAGACCTTTTAGTTTAAAGTCTTCCTTTGATTTCTCTTTAAATGCAGTGTTTTGCTGCAGACTGTTGCAAAAAAATAACATATCTGTTGACTAACGATGTTGTGGCTATCAGTTTCTTCTCTGCATCACAAATTCGATAGCTTCTATCATCAAAAATGACAGAGTGGCATGTTTAACTATTTTGCTGACGAAAAATAAATTTGTACTCAACTGAGCGACATAGAGCACATCTGTCACCCAAATGTTTGTCGTCTTTCTGCATCCTTGTGGTTCAATGTAAGTGCATTCTGTCCCTTTAATGGGTAAATTTTCGTCGCTAGCCACTAGAACTTATGAACTGGTCGCTGACGCTTTGAAATTTAAATCACATGGGTGCATTGATACATGTGCTGCTGCACCAGAATCCACGTACCAGTCTTTGCATATAGCTTTAGCTGACGCTGGCGCCATTAAGAATGTCTTACAACAAGTTTATCTCATATTAGATTTTCCGTTTGACTTGTTTTTACTGCCTCTTCGCTTTGTGTCTATATTGGTTGCAATTGTAACATCTCGAACCTTGGTACAGTAATATGGGTTGCGGTTGTCCTTTTTATTTGCTTGAAGAGCTGCGTCATTAAAACTTGAATTGCCACATGCATCATCATTCACTTCCCGTAGTAATTTGTTTTTAATGAATCACCTCTTAATCGGCATCTTGGAATTCTCTAAACCTTTTATCATTGGTTTGTAATCATTAGGCACTCCAGATAACAGAATACATCCTACACATTCGTCTTGCACTTCAAAGTTAAGATCATTTAATTTGTTTGATGTTGTAATTATTTTCGACACATACTCTTCCACCGACGAACACTTCTCCAGTCTTATAGTTAAATGTGTTCTCAACAAACCTGCTGTTCGATAAAATCCAGAGTCTTCACAAATTTGTTTTAATTTATTCAAATCTTCTTTCGCACTTCAGGTGTTCGGTAGGTGCATATAAACAACAGGGTCAACTGATAAGATTATTTTAGTTCCTGCAGTACATATCTTAACTTCGCCTTTGACTTCGTCCATTACGCACTGCCACAATTGTTCGTGTTATAAATAAGATTTCATTGCAGATTACCATATGTTGTAGTTTTCGGTTCCTTTTCAATTTTTCAATTAATGGCAACGAGTTTGCTGTGCTGGAACTCATGGTGTCTTAAACCTTTCTTGACTTTTCTGCTTGTTTCAAATAAACCGCTGTTTTCCTTGCTACCGGCGAACTATGTGGGCTGGGTCACAGACATACATGAATGTCCGTGTTCTGGGCCCATAACCTGTTGTAATTTGAGGTTTAAATGGAAACACGGTACCAGTTTGAAACAGAATGAAAGTAACATGATTAGTCTCAAAACGAAAATAACGAAAAAGAGCACGTATATAAAAGTGTCCATAGCAACGACGCCAAACATGAATGTTCCAGCAGAGGCACTGATTCCAAATGAAATTTCTTACACGATCGAATTAAGTATTTTCTGATCACAGTCTACGAATTCCAAATACCTTTAATTTATTTCATATTTATCAATTTCTTCCTTGAACTGAATATAATGCAGGAGTAAATGTTGTTTGGTCAGTATGACTTGAATAAGAACTTGCATCAGCAATAAATGACTAACTTCTCATTTTCTCTCAGTTCCAAAATGGTACCCCTGACATGATGGGCATAACTAGAAATAAATTAATTCTGAGAATTATATGACAGATAAAGCACTTGTAAACGTTTTCTTGTCGGCCTCTAACCTTGCAAATATATACAGGATGATTCAAAAAGAATACCACAACTTTAAAAATGTGTATTTAATGAAAGAAACATAATATAACCTTCTGTTATACATCATTACAAAGAGTATTTAAAAAGGTTTTTTTTTCACTCAAAAACAAGTTCAGAGATGTTCAATATGGCCCCCTCCAGACACTCGAGCAATATCAACTCGATACTCCAACTCGTTCCACACTCTCTGTAGCATATCAGGCGTAACAGTTTGGATAGCTGCTGTTATTTCTCGTTTCAAATCATCAATGGTGGCTGGGAGAGGTGGCCGAAACACCATATCCTTAACATACCCCCATAAGAAAAAATCGCAAGGGGTAAGATCAGGGCTTCTTGGAGGCCAGTGATGAAGTGCTCTGTCACGGGCTGCCTGGCGGCCGATCCATCGCCTCAGGTAGTTACGGACAGATAAGTGCCAATGTGGACTCTCCATACAGTTGATTGTGGAATTTGCAGCTCTCTGCTAGCTCTGCGAGTCGATTTTCCTGGGCTGCGAACAAATGCTTGCTGGATGTGTGCTACATTTTCATCACTCGTTCTCGGCCGTCCAGAACTTTTCCCTTTGCACAAACACCCATTCTCTGTAAACTGTTTATACCAACGTTTAATACACCACCTATCAGGAGGTTTAACACCATACTTCGTTCGAAATGCACGCTGAACAACTGTCGTCGATTCACTTCTGCCGTACTCAATAACACAAAAAGCTTTCTGTTGAGCGGTCGCCATCTTAGCATCAACTGACGCTGACGCCTAGTCAACAGCGCCTCAAGCGAACAAATATACAACTAAATGAAACTTTATAGCTCCCTTAATTCACCGACAGATAGTGCTTAGCTCTGCCTTTTGTCGTTGCAGAGTTTTAAATTCCTAAAGTTGTGGTATTCTTTTTGAATCACCCTGTATGTTGCAAGAAGTGGATCATAGTGACTCAAGGAGTCTAATATTCTGAGGAAATTTTTATTTCTTGGATTTCTTAATTTTCTGAACAGAACCTCCGAAGACCAAGCCTTTTTGGCCAAGAAACAATGTCATACCAAGTAACGAGAGAGTTTCCATGTAACTTGGCTATTCTGCAACACACGAACAAATAAGAACATTGCCTGTTTACTTCTGAGCTTCAATATGGCCAATGTACCTCTTGCATATAATTTCATTTCTTCACATTTTTGTTTCTTCCAGGACAGCTCTACACAAATAGAATTATCTTACTTTATGTTTACTCTTAAAGCAAAGCATTTTCTGTATACTCGTTTCTCGTGTAAAAACGCCTTGTCATGGTACCTTATCACTGAATGTTGTTGGTAAACCTAGCAAATTATAACGACTTTTCACGGCTGTTGATGAGTACGTTTGTTAAGGAAGTGTTTTGGTAGGATTTCTAACAACATTTAAAGAAACTGCTCTTACGACCCCACCACAAGATGGTTATAGTGCATGGTGTGTAAAGAAAACGTTGTGCAGTCCAGGTTAATCCACAGTCTAACATAAAACCATGGAGGTAAAAATAAGAGGAGTTGTCATGACGTCACAAACTTGAAGCTGACTCAAGTGAAGATCCGCCATGTTAGCTACCCCAAAACATTGGCTTCTGGTGTTTTGATTTCGTGTAGTCATGAAGTGTTTTGATAAAAAATGCTGGCTTGCATCGCTTACGGGTGTACTAATCATTCTGATTGTAGTCTAAAGTTGAAACAAATAACATTTCATTTGTAAGTGCACTTATGTAAGGGCTATTTTCTTATATATACTTGAAATTTTGATGCACTTTACACTTTTGCAGTATGGTTTTATTTCTGTGATTTGACTTTAGATTTACCATCACTTCAATACGAAGAGGTCTCTGGAGGTAAGCAATAGACTTGGTCTTCATTGTTTAGTTATTCTCTAGTAACTGAAAACTCCTAGCAAGAAATATCCTGGAAATGGGGACTAATTTTTTAAAATGCAATAAATACATGTAGTTAATTAAATCTTTAGTAAAATGTGTGGAGCACCTGCTACAGTGGTTAAATTATACACTACTGGCCATTAAAATTGCTACACGAAGCAGAAATGCAGATGATAAACGGGTATTCATTGGACAAAGATATTATACTAGAACTGACATGTGATTACATTTTCAAGCAATTTGGGTGCATAGATCCGGAGAAATCAGTACCCAGAACAACCACCCCTGGCCGTAATAACGGCTTTGATATGCCTGGGCATTGAGTCAAACAGAGTTTGGTTGGCGTGTACAGGTACAACTGCCAATGCAGCTTCAACACGATACCACAGTTCATCAAGAATAGTGACTGGCGTATTGTGACGAGCCAGTTGCTCGGCCACCATTGACCTGGCGTTTTCAATTGGTGAGAGACCTGGAGAATGTGCTGGCCAGGGCAGCAGTTGAACATTTTCTGTATCCAGAAAGTCCTGTACAGAACCTGCAACATGCAGTGGTGCATTATCCTGCTGAAATGTAGGGTTTCGAAGGGATCGAATGAAGGGTAGAGCCACAGTTCTTAACACATCTGAAATGTAATGTCCACTGTTCAAAGTGCTGTCAATGCGAACAAGAGGTGCCGAGACGTGTAACCAATGGCACCCCATACCATCATGCCGGCTGATAGCGAATACATGCTTCCAATGTGCGTTCACCGCGATGTCACCAAACACGTATGTGACCATCATGATGCTGTAAACAGAACCTGGATTCATCCGAAAAAATGTTTTGCCATTCGTGCACCCAGGTTGATCGTTGAGTACACCACCGCAGGCGCTCCTGCCTGTGATGCAGCGTCAAGGGTAACTGCAGCAATGGTCTCCGAGCTGATAGTCATGCTGCTGCAAACGTCGTCAAACTGTTCGTGCAGATGGTTGTTGTCTTGCAAACGTCCCCATCTGTTGACTCAGGGATCGAGACGTGGCTACACGATCCGTTACAGCCATGCGGATAAGATGCCGTTGGGATCCAGCACAGCATTCCGTATTACCCTCCAGAACCCACCAATTCCATATTTTGCTAACAGTCATTGGATCTCGACCAACGCGAGCAGCAATGTTGCGATACGATAAACCGCAATCGCGATAGGCTACAATCCGACTTTTATCAAAGTCGGAAACGTGATGGTACGCATTTCTCCTCCTTACACGAGGCATCACGACAACCAGGCAACGCTGGTCAACTGCTGTTTGTGTATGAGAAATCGGTTGGAAACTTTCCTCATGCCAGCACGTTGTAGGTTTCGCCACCGGCGCCAACCTTGTGAGAATGCTCTGAAAAGCTAATCATTTGCATATCACAGCAGCTTCTTCCTGTCGGTTAAATTTCGCGTCTGTAGCACGTTATCTTCGTGGTGTAGCAATTTTAATGGCCAGTAGTGTAAGTACTTCAAGGGTTACATATTTGTTAAAGCAAAGTTCCATATATGCGTCCAGGCTATTTAGATCATTACATTAATCACTGTGTTGTCGTGTTACCCTATAAATTGCAGTTATCTGCCACACTGAATGTCACTTGGTAGGTACAGTTTAAAAACAAAGCAGATGTGTAAATTACAATGGGCCTGACAATCTTAAATTCAGTTCTTTTCCTTCGTAATTTAACGAATCTTTCACTTTGTTGACATGACAGCTGGCTTTATGTCATCCCTGCATGCATCTATGGGACACCAAAGGGAATAAGGTAAGTTTCTCGCAAACTTGAACATTTAAAATTTACATTTGACTTGAAAATGCATCGAACATAAGTCGGTGCCTCTAAACATTCAGTCATTGCTATTGGAGTTCTGGCTTTATCAATTATCGACACAAACACAATGAAAGTGAATAGAAATAGATTACAAACGAACGCTTGTCATAGCACGTACTTCTCTTCTCGGTTATTCGAAGTGTATAAACAAAAAGGAATTACAGTACTGCGGCCAGAAGCGTCATATTTTCGTGTCGTATTACTGTATCGAATACGCATTTAAGACCAGAAAAGCGTTTGAAGTTACGTTCCTTATGGTGTGTTGTTCACTAAAACAGTGTAACATTTACTATATAAAGTAAGTATCGCGTGCACACGACAGAAATAACGAACAAGAATCAATTGTAAACACTCGTCTGCTAATGTTTTGGGGGGTCCAAGATGGCGGCAGGTCTCGCCCACTGGCTTCAAAACACAGCGGAAGTCTGTATAGTCTGTCGGTAAACTCAAGAGCGAGCGAGCGAGCGAGTCCCCACTCTACCTCCATGGTCCCCACTCCGCCAACCGACGTACGTCACGAGGCGTTTCTACAGGCTGTTTCACAACGTTGTACCGGCCCTGCCGCGGCGCGCGCTTTAAATCCGTGGCGTCTTGGCAGCGTTTATTTTTAGACAAATGCGTTAAGACCATAATAAATACTAAAAACGATAGTTTCTTCCGAAACACAACATATGTAATATTAACATAAGAACGGAAGTCAGGATTCTACTACATACATAGAACCGACTGCCTGTTCATGTGAATCTATGCACCTCTATTGTTATTCGTAAAGAGAGCCCCGTATAGTGCAATCAATCTGCATAATTTAAGGCTTGTTCTTGCTTCGTGTTTCTACTAAACGCTAGAAATTTTCTTTGAAGGGTTGCGTTGAAACTTGACAATTCTTGCAACACGAAGAGTGTTTAAAAAGTAAGGATGAATTTAAAATTTCGCGTGTTGTATTAGTCCGATTTGCACTACATTTTTTGTCACTGTCTTCGTAAACATGTCTGAAAAGTGTGTGTATAATGCTATGCATATTGGGTATTTATTCTGTTGTCAGCTGTCAAAAAGGTTACATGTGTTTTGTAGTATCAAGGATTTTTTGTTTTGTATATAAATAGAGTAGAGAATCTATATTAAAATTTTTAATAAGAATGGAATAAAGTGTATCAAATTTTTAGTAAATTGCCAGCAGGCCTATGAGATTAAAAATACAGTTACGAGACCCATAAACCATCCCGAAGAAACCGTTCCAAACGTGTTTCGGGAATTGGAAAAATCACTGGCATAAGTGTACAATAGCTATTGGTGAATATTTTGAAGAGATTAACTTGCTGTGGATTACTGCCTGTAACGACCTCCCAAAATTATCAGTTTTCCTTCGTGGCGGTTCCAGTAAACCACGCGGCTTACTTTTGCTTTTACTTCCTTATGCGTCAGCCGGCCAGTGTGGCCGAGCGGTTCTAGGCGCTTCAGTCTGGAACCGCACGACTGCTATGGTTGCAGGTTCGACTCCTGACTCGGGTGTGGATGTGTGTGATGTCCTTAGGTTAGTTAGGTGTAAGTAGTTCTAAGTTCTAGGGGACTGATGACCTGAGATGTTAAGTCCCATAGTGCTCAGAGCCATTTGAACCTTATGCGTCCTATTGTGGTGAGGCTGACGTTTGCATAAATTGCACCCCTCTGACTGGGACTGGTACAAAAAATGGTTCAAATGGCCTTGAGCACTATGGAACTTAACATCTGAGGTCATCATCCCCCTAGAACTTAGAATTACTTAAACCTAACTAACCTAAGGACATCACACAAATCCATGCCCGAGGCAGGATTCGAACCTGTGACCATAGCGGTCGCGCGGTTCCAGACTGAAGCTCCTAGAACTGCTCGGCCACACCGGCCGGCGACTGGGACTGGTAATATTAGCCAACAGTTCTTTTTGTGCCGCCTCTTTAATACACGCTTTAATAACATTAGAGACGATCGAACACTCGTTACTCCGCAAATACCCCCACTTCTTCGTATTCTGCATATTTTCTTGCAATACTAGATGATTATCCATCACTTCCGGATATCGAAGTACATCAGTAAGTATACAAAGTTAACTCACTGACGCTGACAACTAAGATCCCACGAACAGAAACGGCCATCCGTTGTGGCCATGCGGTTCTAGGCGCTTCAGTCCGGAGCCGCATTGCTGCTACGGCCGCAGGTTCGAATCTTGCCTCGGGCATGGATGTGTGTGAAGTCCTTAGGTTAGTTAGCTTTAAGTAGTTCTAAGTCTAGGGGACTGATGACCTCAGCTGTTAAGTCTCATAGTGCTTAGAGCCATTTGATTTGAACAGAAACGACGTATATCACTGCATGCCGATCTACACCGCTAGATCGATAACAGGCAACAGATTTTGGGTACCCCTGTAGGCCAGTGGCAGAGTTCTTCCGGGAAAGGCCACTTCCCCCACCAAAAGCACTGCTCACTCTTGCGTTTACAGACAGACTATAGCGTCATCTCCCCTTATTCTGTCTCCATGGGTTACACACAAAATAGAATTGCATGCATTTCTCCTGTATGACTGATAAAACAGAAGAAATGCGGTGGATAGGTGCTGGGGTAAAGGTCTTTTATTTATGACGTGATACTTCTTTTTGTTTATACCGCAGCTAATTTAGTACCTTGAGGTACCAAACCTTGAGAGACTTGGGGTGTACCATGAGGCTTGGGCCCAGGGGATTATGCTTCTCCCCAGCCCCTCCCACCCATCGGAGTCTGCATTGATGATGATAAAAATACTGTGGAAAATGGTTCTGATGAGTTAAGAAACAGATTAAAAACTGGGCATTATTTTGAGAAAAATGATAAATATACTGTGATGAAGGTAAAGGGTATTACTTTAGACTATAAGAATATTCAGTAGTTGAATGGTGAATCTATGATAAGATTAACTGAGAGTGAAGTGAAAGGAAAATGCAATTCAAGTGCAACCAGATATGTTAATACAAAAAATTTAATCAACAAGGAAATTAAGAAAGAATTCTTATTTCGGACGATTATGATACAGTGTCACACGTATATTACAATCATTTGATAAAATAAAATTAAAATAAGTTTCCTATATCCTTTAGTGTTGCATGAAACATAGTCATAATAAGTTTTCAGTGTGTTCTAACATGAAAATAAAATTCGTATTGGGAAGTTACTTAAAACAATTGTATCAATGCAATAACTGTTTTTTATTGTATTCTTTGTTTTCTATATCTATTTCCTCTCTAGTTTTCTTTTTTAAATCTTTTAATTCGTAATTTTGAGAATCATGAAAAATATCAGAATCAGAAGGAAAGAAATCTGAATAATATATTTTTTTTAAATGCTTTATTAAATATAAGTAACAGATTTTTGGGCAAAGTTGTAATTATTATGCAAATATTCATATCTGACATATAGACTTTGTTCTGTCAGTCTCAAGTTTTTTTTTTATTAATTCTTTCAAGCATATTTCCATTCTTTATAAGAAGAAGAAATTTTTATTATTTCTTTTTTTTACCAGAGTTTCATGAATAATATTGTTTTCACAAAAAGCTTTGCCAGTTTGTGCACTGTAGTCAATTTATAACATATAATCTTTTTTATCTTACTAAAAACTTTTTCAGTGTAAACGGATGTACTACAGAGGAATCTGAATAACATATACAGTTCTATTTTGTTCAAAATATTTGTAAGCTGCAAGTAAAAGTTTTACATGGTAGTACCAGATCTGATATTTGAATACTAGATGTGGAGAAGAAATTTGTATGGAGTTCAATAACGAGTTTAAGATTATTTAGCCAGACAGATGTCATAAATTAATTAGTGACTGTGGTTTCAATTTTTTGAAGATGAAAATGTTAAACTGAGATAAAAGGGAATCAAGAAATTTAAAAATTTTATGTTCTGGAATTTTTGGTTTAATGATTTTGTGTCTCAGATTGCTAGTTGATATTATTTTAAATGTGAATGGCGGTTTTCTCTGGAAAGGTGTGCTCACAAAATGTATGCCCATGAAAAATCCCCTAAGTGCACCTAACTTGCCTGCTAACTACTCACGTGAACTGACTGCAGCAAAGGACGACACTGAGGCAATGTTGTGACAAGGCATTTTTCAACTACCATGCAGCCAATGGTCTTCTGCCTTGCACTTGGTCTCCAAGAAGGGCAATGTGTGGCAACCAGGCAGAGACTATCATACCTTAAATTCATGAACGATGCTGGATAGATATCCAGTACCTCACCCACGGGATTTTGGCCACACCTTGGTGGGCTCAGTTATATTTAGCAAAATTGACTGCGCAAAGGTGTTAACGAAGATTCCTATGGCACCTGAAGACATTCAGAAAAGAGCAACTGTCATGTCCTTTGTGCCTTTCGAAAGCTTGTACGTGACATTCGATGTTTGTAATGCTGCCGAGACCTGGCAGCGTTTCCTAGATGGCAGCTTATGAGGCTTGCAATGGTGTTTTGTATATCTTGATGATATCAGCATCTTTTCGAAGTTGCCAGAACTCTGTCGCCACTGCGTTACTACCACCTTTCGGTTCCTGAACGAGGCTGGCATTGTCATTAACCCCTCAAAGTTCAAATTGGGTCATGAAAATTGAGTTTCTAGGGCATTTAATCATCCCTAGCAGAACTATGCCACTACCAAACAAGGTACACACAATCTTGAACATGCCACAATCTCAGTTGCACAAAGACTTATGCTGCTACCTCAGCATGATAAATTTTTATTGGTGCCATCTACCTAATGCTACTGCAGTGCTGGAACCACTAACTGTGGTGCTCTGTGGTTCCAACTGGAGAGAAACAATATATGTTTTGGGGATGGATGCAAAGAAGAGAAGCTTGATTGGGTCCAAATGGAGCCTCACTGAATCAGTGCTTTTCAGCCTCACTGAAGCAATGCTTTTCACTCACCCAGTGCACTCTGCTGAACTGGCCACGATCACAGATATGAGCGAGACCAGCTGTCCTTCAACTATGCACCAGCTGTATTTAGCAGCCACTCAATTTCGTCTTGCAGATGCTATCAGAGTCGTAACATACCTCGGGTGCTTATGACTGTGAGTTGCTTGCAGTGTTCGAGGCAGTAAGATACTTCTGCCCATCTTTAGAAGCCCTTACCTTCATAAGTTTCACATTTCGGAACAATTGTACCGAGCGTAAGCCATGTCAATTCCAGCAGTTAGAGTATGTGTTGCAGTTCTCCACAGACATCCACCATATTTCCAGAATTAACAGTATCACTCTGACTGCTGCTCCGTTGCTGGTGTCATTATCACTTCACTTGTTGACTTTGAGAACATTGCTCAAGAACAGGACAAACTACTCAACAGACTCTGCCATGACACCTCCAGCAGCCTACAGCTCGAGCTAGTGCCCATTCCTGGCTCTGTTGGCAAGATTTGGTGTGATGTTTCAATGAGTACACACTGCTCATGGATCATCACACTTATCACACCCTAGCATTATCACCAATGTCGTTCATGGCCGGCCAGTGAACCACAGTTGTTACGCACACTCGTGCACCCATTGGCACCTTCCCCAATGTGACACGCCACTTTGCACATCTCCATGTTGACATTGTGGGCCTGCTCCCCCCTTCTTATGCCAAATATTACTTGCTGAGGATGGTGGACCGCTTCACTCGCTGGCTGTAGGCAAAACTCGTAGCGGACATCACAACTAAGACTGTCGACACTGCCTTCGTTGACACTTGGGTGCCACACCTCAGCTGTCCCAGTCATGTCACAATAGACCACAGCCATCAATTTGAATGTGCGTTGTTCACACATGTCACTGGACAGTGAGATGTACAGTTACACAAAACTACTAGCTACCTACTAACAGCATGGTTGAGTGGCTTAAATGAACATTGAAAACCTCTTTAGCTTGCCATGACAGTGCGTGGATGGAAGCTCTCCCATTGGTACTGCTCCGTCTGTGAGTAACACCAAAAGAAGAGATCGGTGATTCACCTGCTGACCCCGTCTGTGGATAACCCTTTGCCATCCCTGGTGATTTTATGGAGGAGTTACCAAAATCCCATGACACCTCAACCCCTACACTGGCAGAAAGTCTGCACACTCACATGCCCCAACCTCTGACTGCACGCACTGATGTGGCATGGCACTGGCAAAGTATTCATGCATGCTGATTTACTATGCTGTACACACATCATGGCATACACTGACACAGAACTGCCACCGCTTCAGCTGCCTACTTAAGGCCACACTGTGTCATCACCTGCAGTGAGAGAACACTTGACATATTGAGTGCAACAGCAAGCTCACCAAAGTATCAACTGACCAAGTCAAACCTTACATCTTGGCACTCTGGCCACCATCCACTCCTTTGCCCCATCAGAAGAGCTGTCAATGGGTGATCGTTCCTCCATCAACTGTCAGACAACACCACACCCATGGCTGCCAATGATGTACACATGCCATAAAATGTCACTGTGCCACCACATTCACCTCGGTCTCACCCCACTTTGTCCAGCCAACTGGCATAGTTACTCATGCTGTGTTCACCACAGACACCCGGGTCAGCCCGCACCACAGCTGCCAGTGTACCACATCACGAGTGCCGGCTGCTGCAGCCCAATCCAAATGTCAGCACTGCATCATAACAATACCCTAGTCGCTGCTTGCCATAGGCTAAGGCCACACGAGCATGTTTTTCATACACATGTCTGCTGGAATTCATGCAGCATGCACAGTACTATCAGTGCTGGCCACATGAGCATTTGCAGCAGAAGTGCATCGGTGCAATCTGCAGTGACATTTACTGTGCACAGTTAGTATCAACTATGAGCAGAATTTCACTAAATAAGAATTCCATTTTTGTACTATGTGCTGCAATAGTTGTCCACAGGTGTTGTATAAGGTATAAAAACATGTGCAATTTTTTAGTAATAATAGATCTTGATTTCGAGTTTCACTGCTAACTCTGTGTAAATATCAATAACTAACTAAAATTTTTGAGTGGTTTTATACATTACACTAAAAACAACAGAACGATGCAGCACCTCACGCATGGAAAAATCGAGAATAAGTGGCATAGCATACAGGAAACACACTTGAAAATGGGAAAAATTTTCTAAAAAGCATCATGCAAACTATAAATCAAAAGAAATCTGTGGGATTTCACCAACCATTTCTGTTGGATCACATCAAATTTTACAGTTATCTACGGACTGGGAATTCGATGCATTCTCTGCTTTTTTTGTTTCTTCTTGGCCAATCTACAATTGCTCGCATTATTAGAGACACATGCGCATTCGTGTGATAGATGCAAAAAGAGGAATGTATGAAATCACTAACCACAGAAGACTGGCAGAATGTCAGCGACCAATATGAGAATACAGCAGTCTTCCCACATCATGTGGGATTCATAGATGGAAAACACATTGGAATTGTTAAGCCGTGGAGGTTAGGCACCAAATATTATAATTACAAATAGTACTTTTCTATTGTACTAATGACCACAGCAGACAGCAATTATCATTTCAGATTCACAAACATAGTGGCATCTGACCATCAACAAGGCTGTAAAGTATTCAAAGAAACTGAATTAGATAAAGAAATTTAGAATCACACTTCCTTTTTGACAGATGCAGCACTGTCTCCAAATGATCCTGAAAAGCCCTTATGTGTTTGTGGCTGATGAGACATTTGTTGCAATGAGTGACAACTTAGTGAGAACATACCCTACAAAAGATCTGACTAACAAGCAAAAAGTCTTTAACTACAGGCTATTATGAGCACAGTGCTATGTAGAACTTTCCATCATCTGATTGATGTTAAAGTGGATGTGGAAGAGATACTGTTATTCAAGTGTGTTGCTCACTTTACAATTTTGTGAGACTACATGATGGCTGCAAATTTTGTAATACACTGACATGCGTAATGGAAAGAAGTCTTGCACATGGGAGAAAAGAAACTAATAGGGGCAAAAGTTTCAGAGCTCATTTTGCTGATTACTTCTGTTCCCCTCAAGAATCTGTACCATTATGACAAAATCGTTACACTACATCTTCATGTGAAGACCAGCTTTTTAATCAAAAAATTGTCTTGTTGAAATTTTGTTCATGAATACATTTCAGGGTACACTGTTTATAAAAGTGAATGAAATATTTATTGTCAATGTTCATCAAGCTCTGATTTCTGCTTGACATACATTCCATCCCACTTTTCTCCCCGAATGATCAGTGTAACTGCTTACCGTGATTCTCTCTTTTTGTCTCTGTTTTTCTACTCCTCATCTCATTTGTTGTACAGCAATGGGTGTTTATTCACTTCCATAATAATTACTTCACTGACTAGAGGCTCCATTTTGATACTTTATAAGATACAACAGGATGGCTACAATGACAATGACATGAGAGTGGTCTAGTCTGTCTGCAAACTGAACAGCAAGCTGCCAAGTCTGCAGTCCCCTCATAGCTATGTTTGTGACTCAACATTCCCACTATATGATGAGTAGCAATCTATCTTTTCCAAAATATTGTATTATTCCATCCTGGATTTTCCATTTTTTGATTTCAGCTAAGTAACACCTGCATACTGACTGGTCCAGGGAGTTATAATGAGTCTTCCACAGTGTGATTGTCAAATCTGTCATGACTCATTGTGCTGACATTTCTGAAGTGTGCTAAATTTTTGCTATGGCATACAAAATACAGTAATTATTAATTAATTTAAAAATGCAAGAAATTCACACAAACAATTTAAGTACCAGTCACTGCATTGTGCTGCTACATACATAACAGATTCTTAGTCCAATACATCCGTAGCCATCAGCGGATACAGTATGTTATCTGCTCAGACTCTCTCAGCTCTCTCCTCAGTCTCCAAGCTCTCTACCCTGTCCACCCTCTGGTCCACTGGATTCAGGACTGCCTCCACTTGCTCAACTTGGGGGGGCAGCTCTGTGGCATTCCTCTGGATCCCAGGACATGTTGGTATCTGTGGAAATGAGGCGGCCGATATAGCGGCCAAGGCTGCAGTCTCTCTTCTTCGGCCAGCTATTCGCACGATTCCCTTCGCCCATCTACGGAATGTTTTATGTTGTCGTGTTACTCTTTTATGGCACGCACATTGGTAGACACTTCCCAATAATAAATTGCGGGATGTGAAAGCTCTTCCCTGTGCTTGGACCTCTTCCTTCCGAACTCGTCGTCCGGAAGAAGTAATTTTAACTAGACTCCGGATAAGGCACTGTCTTTTTAGCCATCAACATCTTTTCAGCGGCGATCCTCCCCCACTCTGTCCCCACTGCTTTCAACTATGGACAGTGAGACACCTTTTACTTGAGTGCCCCTATTTTACTCCATTACGCACCCGTCTACAGCTGTCGCCTGATATATCTTCCATTTTAGCAGATGACACGCGATCAGCCAATTGCGTTCTCGAGTTCATTAGTGCCAGTGAGATGACGTCAGTCATTTGAAGCTCTTTTTGGGGACAAACAACCCCCTTCTATAGTAGTGTTTTAAGCTTTCCTTCTGTTCTTGGTTTCCCCACTTTTTTGAGTTTTGCTCCCATTCCTGCTGGTTTCCAGTTTCGGTTTTTTAGCTTTTCCTAAGTCACAGATCGGGCGCTAATGACTGTAGCAGTTTTGCACCCTAAAACCATAAAAAAAAAAATCTTAGTCATTCTATACTGTAGTTCTTCCTGGAAGGCCTCTCCAGCAGGTCGCATCTTCAGCACATCGTTTCCAGTTGAACTCCGGACATCATCTCCTGCATAAACAGCTGCTTGTCTGTTGGAGTTCCTGAGCTTGGATTCGCCACTGCATTGGGTATTGAGGCCAGATTAACTTCCGTACAGATTTTCTTTGTTTGTTCCCATCAAGCTTTGGACATCGTGCTCTGTGCTGATGGGGTAGTCCATCACAGTTCTGGGATCCGCGTTCAAGTCACGACGACACTGTGCTTGCATGAGTATACACACTTCATACAGCATCCACACCTTTGCTGTCTCAGGCACCAACCGACTGATGTGATACAGTGGTTAGTACACTGGTGGATGACAGTTGAAACACATGTCCTGCTAACCTGATTTGGATTTTCCTTGATTTCCCTAAATCACTTCAGGCAAATGCTGAGGTGCTTCCTTTCAAAGGGTATAGCCAATTTCCTTCCCCATCTAACACTAATCTGAGTTTTTGCTCCATCTCCAATGACGTCACTGCTGACAGGACTTTAAACACTAATCTTCTCCTCCCTTCTCAGATGTCAAGGCTGGATCAGATGCCGTGCCATACTTCTGTGACCGAGTGTGTCAGCGAACTCTGAACAGTGCAACTGATGAATCTTTTATTTAATTATCGTGTATTAACAGTACTCATGAATGCCTTCTTTCATTACCTTTTGTTCTCAATGTTTTTCAACTTGACACCTTTTGTGTGACTTACAGCCTCTATGCCAATCACATATTACTTTGGATAGTTGCCTGTCACTACTGCCACTAGCTAGCAACTTGAGGACATGCCCACTGTGCACTTGACCAGACCTGCACATTGGTGTCACTCACCAGCACACAAACACCACTGATGGCCTGTCACCATCACACTTGTACTGACAGCACTATGAAGTACATGACAATCAAACATCTGTAACACAAATTGGCTGCAGGCTGGATGCCTGTGCTTTCTCACGACTGCTGATCTCCACTCTCTGAGGGGGACCTTTGTGGCAGCCATATAGCAGAACTGCAGGAATGAATCAGAGCTGTTCACGATCAGCACAAATTAGCTGCATCAGGTGTCGGGCTGTGGACACTCTTAGTGATAGTTGAAATCCTGGCAACATATGTGGTGTACATGGACACAGGTCAGCAAAAAGCAACAGCTGTGTGAGTTGAGCCACCAGACAGTACAGAACTGCTTTCCGGATTCCATGTCTACGGGCCATGTGGGTTGAGCCAAACACAAGCTCCCCACCGATGTGTACAGAAGTTTGTTCGGCATTCTCCATTCTTTCTTGCTTTCCATTTCATCGCATCCACAAAGCATTCAGTGTCCCAAACTCATGGGAAAAGTTTGCTTCATTTGGGACAAATGGCCATAGCTCTCCTGCAGTCATGTGATCGGTCGATGCACCCATCAGTGTGGAGTGTATAGCCTCCAGGAAAGTGTTAGAATGGAACTATTATGTACACACCATTAGTGCAATCACCAGTTAATAGACATTGTGAACATTCCATTTGTCAAATGCTCATTGACTCTTTCGGTGTAGACCAAATATATTGATGCTAAATGTGTACATTATGAATACCTGTCACCACACCATTACTGAAATCGTTTCCCAGAGCATAATGTGTGGGTGCAGCAGTAAAGTCTACTCATTGCACAACTGACATGTAATCAGTGAAACAAAATGTTCCTGCTTCACAGTCATACCACTTAAAATTGTGGAACACCAACAAAGCATGTCTTCCACTTGTGGATGTTAACAATAGAATTTGCAACAACACTCACATTCTTTCAACATTTTAACACTTATTGTGTATGTTGATTAAGGCCTCTTAGGTACACAGCTAGTTTCACCTTAAAAAGCCCTTTTTGAGTGTTTATGCAAAGAAAAATGCTATACACATGAAAGTGGCAGCACACACACATAATGTGTTACTTTTCACAATCGTTTCAAATTGTAGTAGAAGTACGGTTTGTGAAGGTTTGATACATTTCCTCTGCACTTAAGGTGGCAAAAAGCTGTGGAAAGATACAACTAAAATTTCTAAAGTATAATGAACAGTAAAATTTCATTTGAAAACACTTAACATTTGCATGTGTATGGCACCTTACTCTCAGTTAACACCTAAAAATGTTTTTAAGCTGAAACTTCACATGGATACCACTAAATATCTACAAGTGGATGACTTGTAAGGCACAGCGGTAATTTAGTGTATGGACCACTGTGTAGAGTTACTTTTGAAATCCAGAGAACAATGTTAGATAACTGAATGTTAACTTCAAATTCTGCTCACTTTTATATAACTTAAATGGTTCAAGCAGTGTATGTCAGGAGAGTTCTCAGGAGGCATAACTTAACTGACAAACTTTATCATAGTTCCGGTAATTTGCACATACCTTCCATGTGCATCAGTCTATCTGTTAGTGACAATCATATCAAAATCCCTACAGTAGTTCTTGATATTAGCTGCCATGTAAAGACAGATAAATGCAGCAGGGAATTTAATTTATAATATTTAGTTATAGTATCCATCTTAAAGATGGAGTTCCACATGTAACATACAGCAACTGATGCAAGAAATTGTTTCTTACCTTTCAAAATAACTTTTTTTCTGCATTCCTCTAATAACATAAAAATGAAGTCATTTAACAGGTCATTAATTGATGAAATTCACGCAAGAGTATTAGAAATTCATTGTTTATTTAAGCAAATATGTTACAAAAATGTGAGCACACTTCTCTTTGTATTTGCCCAGCTTAACGTTCATGTGAAGTTCTTGTGATATTGTTATTTATTGTGGATTAATACTGTTAATGACAGTAGTTACTTCTATTTAAAGAGTGAAATTTCAGATCACTGTAGTTATTTCTCAAAATTATTCTATTGACATAACAGAACTTAGAAAACATAGAAGTTTAATTGTTTTCAGTAGCTGTAAAAGTTTTACAATGAGTGAGAAGGCCAGGCTTTGTCATAGGTTTGTAGTAGGGGATTATGGTGTGAGATTTGTTCAAAGTATTTTCATTGGGGGAATGCAGTGGGGAAGTCAGTGAGCATTCTGGTGATATCCTCTACTGAAATTGCAGGTTAAGTACCAAGAATAAGTTAATAGAGGAGCAGGAGCATAATATCAGTGCCCTTCAGTTGCAGTTACAAAATGCAAAGGTGGAGCTAGAAGGCATGAGGAGGGAGGAGGGAGCTGGGGAATGGGAACTGGCAGTTGGCAAGAAGGCTGCTAGGAGAAGGAGATATTCAGATAGTTGTGCTTTGCTTGTTAGCAACAGATTTGACTAACTATCAAAGTCTAGTGGAGAGGAATCTCTTGTAGCTGCAGATGTGGGAAATATGCAACAGTCCTCAGCAGTTACGGAGCCTCAATCAGTTGCAAATTCTAACAGAAAGAAGGAAGTTCTGCTGCTTGCATGGCAGAGGTGTGGGCCAGCAGTTGCAGGAAGTGTTGGGGAGTGAGTACCAGGTCACCAGCATTGTGAAGCCTAGTGCAGGGTTGGCTCAGGTGACTATTAATATAGGGGAGTTATTTAGGAATTTTATGAAAGAGGATCAGGTAGTGATTGTGGGTGGAGCTGAGAATAGTGTGAATAGGGATGGGGAGTATGATGCAGTATGATGCTACCCAAACTTGTGGCACAAATGTGCATTTTGTGCAGCTGTTTTACTGTCATGATCGGCCTCTTCTTATTACAGCAGTCAGACATATTAACCTGAGGCTTGAAAGGGCACTGGTGGCAGAGGGCATGGCTCACTTTGCAGTGGTGTTTGATGAGTCTATCTACAGGGTGGGTTTCACTAGGTATGGCCTGCACCTCAGTACATATGGGAAGGGGAGGTCCTGTAGAAGCCAGTGTTAGAGCTGCACCTTTTCTAGACTGAAGTCAGCTCATAGGTATTCCTGCTTAAAGGAAGTCTCCCTACCAAGGGGACCACTTTCAACAAAGGTTAGGTATTCAAGTAATGAGAGAATTAGCATATTTCATCAAAATATTCAAGGTATTAGAAATAAGTTAGTGAAACTGCTTATAGATGTTGACTCTGACATTACTGTGTTTCAGGGCACTTCTTAAATAATGTGATAATTCAGAGGCTTTCTTTACCGGACAGAGGCTAGCTGGCTGTTTTTCTATGAGTACTTTGTGGTGTGGAGGACTGGCCATGTATGTGACAAATGATGTTCCATTTGAGTCCACTGATGTTTCAAAGCACTGCACGGAACAGGTATTTGAATGTTGTGTAGATGTGGTTGAATTTAGTGGAACTAAACTTCTAACTGTTGTTATTTATAGGTGCCCTGACTCTGATTTCAGAACATTCTTGCTCTTGGTTCACTTTATAGGAAGTATAAAAAATTAGTTGTATGTGGTGACTTCAGTATTAATTGTGTGAATGATTTTGAAAGAAAGAGGATGCTGGTAGATCACCTTGATTCATATCATCCAATGCAAACTGTATTCTTTCCAATGAGAGTTCAGGGAACAGTAGCACAACCATAGACAACATTTTTGTGCAGTCTTCTTTACTACAGGGGCATTCTGTTAGCAAAAGGGTGAATGGCCTTTTGGACCATGATGCACAAATTTTAATGCTAAAAGTATACACTATTTAGAAAAGCTAATCCAGTTGCAATAGAGACCTTTTCAAACCTCACTAAGGAATAAGAGTGGCAGGATGTTCATAGTGCTGATAACTTAGATGATAAATAAAATGCTTGCCTCAACACATTTCTCATGCTCTTTGAAAGTTGCTTTCCACTAGAATGTTCAAAACAGGGTACTGGCACTAACAGGCAGCCTGGATGGCTGACTAGGGGAACATTCAGACAGAGCAATATGTGGTGAAAGTTCACAAACATCTTGTTCACCTCTGTTCAGTAGTCTGGGAATTCTGTCATTGGCTTATCAGTAAATATTTTCTTTACTTTTGTTTGTTGTTAATAATGTCAGATTATTATCAAGAGTTAGCAGATTTCACTCAGATAATACTTGGCAGAACTCCAAACTGCATTTGGAATGCACCTCCTTGACCCTTTTTCAGAAAGGTTTGCAGTATTCTGGTGCAACCATTTTCAGTAAGCTGCCACAAGAATTCAAAAACCTTACCAGCAATCCACACACTTTCAAGTCTAAACTGGAATGTTTCCTTATGGCTCACTCCTTCTATTCTGTCAAAGAACTCCTGGAAAAATTAAAAAATCGAGCTAAATCCTATGTTACATTGTAGAGTATGTTTATTTAAATTTATGGCTTGTTATCTGCATAGGATTTACATAAGTTTCATTTTATCTGTTATTACTCTCCTATTATAATTTGATGTACTGACTTGTTCCATGACCATGAAGTCTTGCTCCTCAATTTGGACCTACCAAGCATGACAAATATAAATAGAAACAGAGAAGCATGAGAAGACAAATTACATTTTTATATGCATTTTCATTTGTTTAAAGACAAATGAAAATGAGAAGGTAGCAGATATAGAATTACTCTAGGGAGTGTGTAATTAAGTAAATGACACTTGTCAAGAAAAATAAAGATGAAAACACTACATAAAACCATGAAACTAAACAGAAAAATTTATGTTACAGCAGCGGGATGAGAAGTATATTACAGCCTCCAGTTTTAAAGCAGGAGAAAGCTACAAATTCAGTAGTATTGATGTCGATAAACATGTATCTTTTCATAAAGAAAAATAATTTATTTATTTAGCAGCTTATGATGTACATCTATGGATTAAGTCCAAGTACATATTTGCTTTGTCAGTTTTCCAATAAAATACATTACTTTTACTGATTCTAACTATAGTTTTGCTAAGATAACTAATAAATTTTATCAAAACTAGACATGATTGTCTTATTGGGATTGCCGTGATCATTCTTTAAATAAAAATATGGCATTTTAGTCTTGGATCACTATTTTTTATTTTCAATGACCGGTTTCAGGCTAGCTGCCCATCTTCAGATCTGTTAGATAAAGTTAAAAAATATAATTAACAAGAGCGATATAGTTACTGCAGTAGCCACCAGAAAGATTGCGGGAGGCGCACATCGGCACGGCGCATCACGGACGGTAGTTGCTGCAAGTAGAGTCCCGTCAACCAGAGGGCACGCGAGAATTCGGCAGCGACCTCTGCTGGCGGAACAACAACAACAACAACAACAATAACTCAGGCAGCACGGGCCGTGCCCATTCAGTTCACATCAGGCATGCCTAGGACACAGTTCCCGGTCTACGCTAAGTGAAGTGGGCCGGAAAACGTGAACCGTGTTAGTACACAATTGGCGCCGAGTAGGGTCGTTCTTTCGCATGTTGCGTCGTTGTTCCGGTTTCGCAGCTTTTCCACGACATGGAGGATTTAGTGCGGGTTTTGGTTGAGCAGCAGACAGAGCTCATGGCAACCACGAAACAAGTGCTTCCTGCGTTGCTCTCCACGCAGTCTGCTCCAGCGCCGTTCCCTCCTCCCTTTCCCCCGTATGACGAGACGGCGGAGGATTGGGACGAATATGAACATCGCCTTCGGCAGAATTTCCAGGCGTTTCATGTTACCGATGTGGAGGTATGTCGTGCTCTTTTCTTGTCTTGGATATCTCCCTCGCTGTATCAAGTTTTGCGGCAGCTGGCGCTGTTGCAGGAACCCTCATCCTTGTCTTTTGACGCATTGTGTTCATTGCTGTCTTCATATTATCACCACCGCACACATGTTGTGGCGGCTAGGGTCGCGTTCTATCAATGCAAGAAACAGCCCCATCAGTCTTACCGGGCATGGTCCGCTACCCTGCACGGTCTTAGTCGCAAGTGTCATTTTGTCATGGAGCAGTCGTGAGAGTCGTATGCCCACATTATGGTGCGCGACGTCATTGTTCGTTTGGCCCCTGATAGGGAGGTCCGGCAATGGGCCCTGCAGTTAGAAGACCCTTCCCTTGAGGAAGTCCTGTCCATTGCTCATTCGTATGAAGTCTCTCACACTGCAGGTCAACAGCTGGAAGCGTGGTGCGACGTCGCGGCGGTTCAGGGCGGCGTGGCCGCGTCCACTGCGTCTGGGGTGGACGACGTGCGAGCAGTACAATCCGGCCGTTACAGCCGCTCCCGCACAGTGCGTAAACAGAGTTCCGGCCGCTGGCCCCTGTTGTGTCCTGTGCGTCATGCTATATACATCACGATCGGTCAGAGTGCCCCCAGCATTGGGCCATTTGTCGCAAATGTAATAAGAAAAGACACATTGCTAAAGTTTGCCACTCAGCCTCAAAAGAATCGAAGGAAGCAGGTACAGAGGACATGGACGTTGACATTCAGGAAGTTTCATCGGGCCAGGCTCCCGACGCTAAATTTTGCCGCTCAGCCTCAAAAGAATCGAAGGAAGCAGGTACAGAGGACATGGACGTTGACATTCAGGAAGTTTCATCGGGCCAGGCTCCCGACGCATCGGCACGCAAACTCTTTATCGAGGTGTCGGTTCGGTCGCGCCGACTGTAACTGCAAG
The DNA here is from genome assembly GCF_023864345.2 of Schistocerca serialis cubense. Lineage (NCBI taxonomy): Eukaryota > Metazoa > Arthropoda > Insecta > Orthoptera > Acrididae > Schistocerca > Schistocerca serialis. The sequence goes on from NC_064644.1 coordinate 563,397,399, forward strand.
TAGATATGAGCGCGGCAGTTTCTTTGTTGAATGCACAAACTTACTCCGACCTTGGGTCGCCCCTGTTGGCGCCAGTTTACCGGCGTCTACGTGGTTATGGTAAACAGATCATTCCCCTACTGGGTCAATTCACTACCGAAGTGACTTACAAATCCGTCACTTGGCCTATTACTTTTATTGTTGTCAGTGATGCGAGCTCCGCTAACCTTATTGGCTTGGATGCCTTTCAAGCTTTTGGTTTTTCTGTCACTGACACCATACAGTTGGTCTCCAAAGACGTTCCCTATCAATCATTGGAATCTTTGATCACTGACTTTCTGGATATCTTTGAGGAGGGCCTGGGGTGTGTTTCAGACTTTGAAGCTCACTTAACATTGAAGGCGTCGGCTCGCCCGCGTTTTCTACGCGTGAGGCAGATCCCCTTGGCTCTCAACCCTCAGGTAAAAGAAGAGCTAGACAGGCTGACAGCCCTGGGGGTCGTTCTTCACATTTCTTCTAGTGAGTGGGCTTCGCCACTCATTATTGTCACTCGGGAAAATTATGGCTTTGTGGTGATTTCAAGGCCACCATTAATTCCCAGTTGGTGGTGGACACCTATCCTTTGCCTCGTGCTGATGAATTGTTCTCCGCTGTGGCGGGAGGCCAATATTTTTCGAAAATCGATCTTTCGGAGGCTTATCATCAGATACCACTTGATGAGGACTCCAAATGGCTGGCGGTCGTCAACACCCCGTTTGGCCTTTACCAATACCAGCGGTTGGCTTTCGGAATATCCAGTGCCCCGGCGATATTCCAGCGTTATCTTGAGCACGTCACGTCGACAATCCCTCATTGTCTTAATTAGCTGGACGACATAATTGTCACAGGCCGCAGCACGAAGGAACACTTGCTCAACCTTCGCACCCACTTTCTCAAATTCAGGTCAGTGGGCTTGCGTTGCAACCTGCGTAAGTCAGACTTCTTCAAACCATCCATTGAGTATGTGGGCTACACCATCTCTTGATTCGGCGTCCAGCCGCTAGGAAGTTTGGTCCAAGGTATCGTCGACCATCCTCGGCCCACTTCGCTGAAGGAGTTACAAGCTTTTTAGGCAAGATTGCTTATTACCACCGGTTCATTCTCAGGGCTTCCACCATAGCCCGCTCCCTGTACTGCCTTCTGTGCAAGGGTGTTCCTTTTGATTGGTCGCCTGCATGCGAGCGAGCGTTCACCTCGTTGAAGGGCCTCCTCACGTCAGCGCCTTGTTTGGCTACTTTTGACCCCCATAAGCCATTGGTCCTGGCTACAGATGCTTCACAGTATGGGGTGGGGGCAGTCCTGGCCCACCGCAATGCGGATGGTTCCGAGCAGCCACTAGCATTTGCTTCTAAAGCTCTTGGTCCTGCGCAGGCCCATTACTCCCAGGTGGAAAAAGAGGCTTTGGCCATTGTCTATGCTGTTACCAAGTTTCACCCTTTCTTGTATGGCACGAAGGTTAAGTTAATCACTGACCATAAGCCGTTAATATCGTTATTTGGCCCCGCCTTTCAGATTCCGGATAGGGCGGCCCACAGACCACAGCGCTGGGCCTTGTTCCTCTCTAAGTACGATTATGACATTCATTTTCGCCCTACCGGACAGCATGTCAATGCAGAAGCTCTTTTCCGTCTTCCGGTGGGCCCGGATTCTAAGTTCGATCGAGAGGAGATTATGTGTTTTCATTTCGATGTGGCGTCTCGCCAAGCAGTTGATGGCTTCCCGATCACTAGTTCTAGAGTCGCCAGGAAAACGGGAGCTGACCCGGTTCTCCGGCAAGTAGTTCGCCTCATTCAGCAGGGGTGGTCATCCTGACCTCCAGGCTGGACCTCGGACCCTCTTCGTAATTATTTTGTTCTATGAGACCGCCACTCCATCTTGGAAGGAGTTCTCCTTCTGGCTACCGATGATACAGCTCCTCGCGTGGTTGTTCCTGCAAGTTTGCGAAGGGAGGTCCTCACGTTATTACATGAGGGGCACTGGGGTGTTTCCCATACTAAAACCTTGGCTCGCAGACATGTTTACTGGCCCGGTATTGACAGAGAAATTGAGCACTCGGTGGCCGCCTGTTCCCAATGTACAAGCCAACAGGCATCTCCCAGGTCAGCGTTCTCTTCATGGCTGCCTGCAACCCAGGCTTGGGAACGTGTTCACATCGATTTTGCGGGCCCGTTTCTCAATGGCTTTTGGCTCATTGTCATTGATGCTTATTCCCGATTCCCATTTCCCATATGTGGTTCGCTGCTCCTCAACCACTTCAGAAGTTGCAATCCAGGCACTAGCAAAAATCTTTTCTGTAGAAGGTCTGCCAGTCACCCTGGTCTCGGACAATGGACCTCAGTTTATTTTGCAGACCTTCCAGGATTTTTGTAGGCATTTCAGTATTCGGAATGTTTGCTCTCCCCCCTTTCATCCACAATCGAATGGGGAAGCCGAGCGCATGGTGCGCACATTTAAGACGCAGATGAAAAAGTATGTGCACGAATTTCCTGCGGAGGAGGCATTGATGTTTTTTTCTGATGGCATACCGGACCACACCAATGGGAGAACGCAGCCCCACAGAGCTCCTCCACGGGCGCCAACCTAGGACTCTGCTGCACCTCCTCTCGCCTGGTCCTCGCCAGTCTTCACAAAACGGAGTACCTGGCTTTCCACCGGGTATGTCGGTCTGGGCACGTGGGTTTGGTCACAATCCACGTTGGATACCGGCGGTGGTCCTGCGCCGAAATGGCCGCCGGCTCTATACCTTGCAGGTGGGGGACCAGGAGGTACATCGTAACCAAAATCAGCTACGTCCACGTTTGGGCTCCCACCCTCCGAACCCTCGGGCGCCGGCTTCCCCATTGCCGGCACCCGTGTTGGTTTCTCAGGGGACGTTACCGCCCCTCCCCGCTGTGACTCCGCCGCACTGCGATGGTTCTCAGCCTTGGCAGCCTCCAGTAGTTCCAGCACCGGCATCGCCATCATTAGAGATGCCCCAGCGAGAGCTGGCCCCCCCTCGCAGGCCCGGTTTCTCAGGAGGCTGGTTCACCTGTGGTCGTCCCCCCTGCGGGTCCGGGGATTAGAATAGGCCCGAGGTATTCCTGCCTGTCGTAAGAGGCGACTAAAAGGAGTCCCTCCCCCTCAAGGGGGTAGTTAGCGCCTGCGTCCGGAGACGGACGGTTCCACGACCTCTATTTGCGGTCATTTTGCTTTTTCACTTCTCGTTTCTTCCTTCCTTTGGTTGGTTCCTTTCTTTGCTCTTCTCCACCTCACTGTCTTCCTTACTCTTTCCCTTGTCTTCTTCTCCTTGCCTTCTCATTGCCGTCTTCTCCTTGCCTTCTCATTGCCTTCTTCTCCTTGCCTTCTCATTGCCTTCTTCTCCTTGCCTTCTCATTGCCTTCTTCTCCTTGCCTTCTCATTGCCTTCTTCTCCTTGCCTTCTCATTGCCTTCTTCTCCTTGCCTTCTCTGGTCTCCGCCTCGGCGTTTGAGACAGTCTGTCCTCTCTCTTCTGTTTCCTCTTCTTCCTTCCTCCCTGTGCGCGCCTGAAGGCCGACCCACGCGTTCACACGCGTAGCCGGTGACGGGGTAACGCGTAATTCCCCGCCCTGGGTAGACATGTAAGGCACGCACGTACCCCCTGGTAAAGGCCAGGCCCAGGGAGGGGTGATTGCCTGAGCTGATACCTTCTGACCATGCCGATTGGTCCCTCCGTCTGTTTCTCGGGAGGTGTGACCTGAGGTGTAAACATTCACCTAAGGCGGGAGTGCCCTCTGAGAGGGTCCCCACAAGGAAGGAGCGCGCCATCGGAGACACTGGCAATCATGGGGGATTCCTCCGCAATGGATTTCACTCCATCTCTCTCGACTTCTGCCCAAAAACGGAAACATGACCAGCCACCAGTGACAAAAGTACTACCGCCTGCCCCACAGTTCCTCGTCGTTTCTTGATCTGAGGACGGAAAGGATTTTTCCTCTGTCAACCCTTTCGTTATCCAGAAGGGCGTAGATGCCATAGCCAGATCTGTCTAATCTTGTACCAGGTTGCGTAATGGTACCTTATTACTAGAAACTGAGAGCGCCTTTCAGGCACAAAAACTGCTTCGGGCCACACTCCTGTACACGTTCCCTGTCCGGGTGGAGGCTCACCGAACTTTGAATTCGTCTCATGGTGTGGTCTATACTAGATCCCTCGACGGATTGACTGACGAGGAGATTCAATCTTTTCTCGCTGAGCAGGGCGTGACGGCTGTCCATAGGGTCATGAAAAAGGTCAACAATGACCTTGTACCGACCCGGACACTTTTCTTGACCTTTGATAGTGTTAAGCTGCCATGGCGCATCAAGGCGGGCTACGAGGTTATTTCTGTTCGCCCCAATGTCCCGACACCTACGCGCTGTTAGCGTTTCAATCACACTCGACAGTCTTGTTCCAATGCGGCTAAATGTGTCACTTGTGGCAGGGATGCCCATGAGGGTGACTGTCCACCTCCGTCTCCTCGTTGTGTGAACTGTCAGGGTGACCATGCCGCATCCTCCCGCGACTGTCCTGTCTATAAGGAAGAACGCTGTATCCAAGAAATTCGGGTCAAAGAGAAAGTGTCCACCTCGGCTGCTCGCAAGCTATTGGCTAGTAGGAAGCCCACACTGCTCCCAGCGGGGAAATACAGTACTGTCCTCGCCTCGACTACCAGGGAGGTGGCAACCCAGACATGCGATCTGACCTTCAGCACCACGGTCGTCCGTTCGGCCAGTGCTAAGATCGCGCGGTCGACGTCTCCTTTTCCTCCCATCACCCCACAGACACCAGCCCCTTCATCAGCTTCTGCTAAGACGAAGACCCCGAAGTCAGGTGCACGGGCCTTCAAGAAGGAACCGTCCCATGCAGACTTCCTACGTACCTCGACCTCCCAGCCTTCGACCGGTACTTCCACCAAACGACCTTCCAAGAAGGCTCATAGGAAGCACAGTTCTCCCTCTCTGCCACAGCGCATTTCTTCTCCTGCGCCACCCAGCGGTTGCCGCCCCAGGCCGTCATCTGTTTCGCCTGGCCGCACCGCTGGTAGCCGAACATCTGGCCGTTCACCGGCGGAGGAAGCTCCCCCTCCCGGCCATCTTCCCAAGATGGCCGATGAACCTATAGACCAGATGGACGATGACTGTCCGCCTACTGATGGCGGCGGCAGTGCTCGCTCGAAGTCAGGCCCTCAGCGGCCTTCGAGGTGACCCCTTCTTTCATCTTCCTTTTCTTCTTATGATGGCACTTATTCACTGGAATATTCGCAGCATTCGCTCCAACCGAGAGGACTTGAAGTTGTTGCTCCGCCTGCACCGTCCGCTCGTCGTAGCCCTCCAGTAAACGAAGCTACGCCCATGCGATCAAATTGCCTTGGCACACTACACCTCTGTGCGTTTTGACCTACCCCCTGTGGTAGGTATCCCGGCTCATGGAGGGGTTATGTTGCTGGTCCGGGATGATATTTACTACGATCCCATCACGTTGCACACCGGTCTGCAGGCAGTTGCCATCCGCATTACTCTCCCCACTTTTACATTTTCCATTTGTACCGTTTACACTCCATCGTCGTCTGCCGTTACCAGGGCAGACATGATGCAACTTATTGCTCAGCTACCTGAAGAGGGGCAGCAGCCTTTTCAGTAGTTGCAAGGGCAACAGTCTGGATGATTGACTGATCTGGCCTTGTAACAATAACCAAAACGGCCTTGCTGTGCTGGTACTGCGAACGGCTGAAAGCAAGGGGAAACTACGGCCTTAATTTTTCCCGAGGGCATGCAGCTTTACTGTATGATTAAATGATGATGGCGTCCTCTTGGATAAAATATTCCAGAGGTAAAATAGTCCCCCATTTGGATCTCCGGGCGGGGACTACTCAAGATGATGTCGTTATCAGGAGAAAGAAAACTGGCGTTCTACGGATTGGAGCGTGGAATGTCAGATCCCTTAATCGGGCAGGTAGGTTAGAAAATTTAAAAAGGGAAATGGATAGGTTAAAGTTAGATATAGTGGGAATTAGTGAAGTTCGGTGGCAGGAGGAACAAGACTTCTGGTCAGGTGACTACAGGGTTATAAACACAAAGTCAAATAGGGGTAATGCAGGAGTAGGTTTAATAATGAATAGGAAAATAGGAATGCGGGTAAGCTACTACAAACAGCATAGTGAACGCATTATTGTGGCCAAGATAGATACGAAGCCCACACCTACTACAGTAGTACAAGTTTATATGCCAACTAGCTCTGCAGATGACGAAGAAATTGAAGAAATGTATGATAAAATAAAAGAAATTATTCAGATAGTGAAGGGAGACGAAAATTTAATAGTCATGGGTGACTAGAATTCGAGTGGAGGAAAAGGGAGAGAAGGAAACGTAGTAGGTGAATATGGATTGGGGCTAAGAAATGAAAGAGGAAACCGCCTGATAGAATTTTGCACAGAGCACAACTTAATCATAGCTAACACTTGGTTTAAGAATCATGATAGAAGGTTGTATACATGGAAGAACCCTGGAGATACTAAAAGGTATCAGATAGATTATATAATGGTAAGACAGAGATTTAGGAACCAGGTTTTAAATTGTAAGACGTTTCCAGGGGCAGATGTGGACTCTGACCACAATCTATTGGTTATGACCTGTAGATTAAAACTGAAGAAACTGCAAAAAGGTGGGAATTTAAGGAGATGGGACCTGGATAAACTGAAAGAACCAGAGGTTGTACAGAGTTTCAGGGAGAGCATAAGGGAACAATTGAAAGGAATGGGAGAAAGAAATACAATAGAAGAAGAATGGGTAGCTCTGAGGGATGAAGTAGTGAAGGCAGCAGACGATCAAGTAGGTAAAAAGAAGAGGGTTAGTAGAAATCCTTGGGTAACAGAGGAAATATTGAATTTAATTGATGAAAGGAGAAAATATAAAAATGCAGTAAATGAAGCAGGCAAAAAGGAATACAAACGTCTCAAAAATGAGATCGACAGGAAGTGCAAAATGGCTAAGCAGGGATGGCTAGAGGACAAATGTAAGGATGTAGAGGCTTATCTCACTAGGGGTAAGATAGATACTGCCTACAGGAAAATTAAAGAGACCTTTGGAGATAAGAGAACCACATTTATGAACATCAAGAGCTCAGATGGAAACCCAGTTCTAAGCAAAGAAGGGAAAGCAGAAAGGTGGAAGGAGTATATAGAGGGTCTATACAAGGGCGATGCACTTGAGGACAATATTATGGAAATGGAAGAGGATGTAGATGAAGATGAAATGGGAGATACGATACTGCGTGAAGAGTTTGATAGAGTACTGAAGGACCTGCGTCGAAACAAAGCCCCCGGAGTAGACAACATTCCATTGGAACTACTGATGGCCTTCGGAGAGCCAGTCCTGACAAAACTCTACCATCTGGTGAGCAAGATGTATGAAACAGGCGAAATACCCTCAGACTTCAAGAAGAATATAATAATTCCAATCCCAAAGAAAGCAGGTGTTGACAGATGTGAAAATTACCAAACAATCAGTTTAATAAGCCACAGCTGCAAAGTACGAACACGAATTCTTTACAGACGAATGGAAAAACTAGTAGAAGCCGACCTCGGGGAAGATCAGTTTGGATTCCGTAGAAATACTGGAACACGTGAGGCAATACTGACCTTACGACTTATCTTAGAAGAAAGATCAAGGAAAGGCAAACCTACATTTCTAGCATTTGTAGACTTAGAGAAAGCTTTTGGCAATGTTAACTGGAATACTCTCTTTCAAATTCTAAAGGTGGCAGGGGTAAAATACAGAGAGCAAAAGGCTATTTACAACTTGTACAGAAACCAGATGGCGGTTATAAGAGTTGAGGGACATGAAAGGGAAGCAGTGGTTGGGAAGGGAGTAAGACAGGGTTGTAGCCTCTCCCCGATGTTATTCAATCGCTATATTGAGCAAGCAGTAAAGGAAACAAAAGAAAAATTTGGAGTAGGTATTAAAATCCATGGAGAAGAAATAAAAACTTTGAGGTTCGCCGATGACATTGTAATTCTGTCAGAGACAGCAAAGGACTTGGAAGAGCTGTTGAATGGAATGGATGGTGTCTTGAAGGGAGGATATAAGATGAACATCAACAAAAGCAAAACGAGGATAATGGAGTGTAGTCGAGTTAAGTTGGGTGATGCTGAGGGTATTAGATTAGGAAATGAGACACTTAAAGTAGTAAAGGAGTTTTGCTATTTGGGGAGCAAAATAACTGACCATGGACGAAGTAGAGAGGATATAAAATGTAGACTGGCAATGGCAAGGAAAGCGTTTCTGAAGAAGAGAAATTTGTTAACATCGAGTATAGATTTAAGTGTTAGGAAGTTATTTCTGAAAGTATTTGTATGGAGTGTAGCCATGTATGGAAGTGAAACATGGACGGTAAATAGTTTGGACAAGAAGAGAATAGAAGCTTTTGAAATGTGGTGCTACAGAAGAATGCTTAAGATTAGATGGGTAGATCACATAACTAATGAGGAAGTATTAAATAGGATTGGGGAGAAGAGAAGTTGTGGCACAACTTAACCAGAAGAAGGGATCGGTTGGTAGGACATGTTCTGAGGCATCAAGGGATCACCAATTTAGTATTGGAGGGCAGCGTGGAGGGTAAAAATCATAGGGGGAGACCAAGAGATGAATACACTAAGCAGATTCAGAAGGATGTAGGTTGCAGTAAGTACTGGGAGATGAAGAAGCTTGCACAGGATAAAGTAGCATGGAGAGCTGCATCAAACCAGTCTCTGGACTGAAGACTACAACAACAACAACAACAACAACCTGCACCATTTTTGTTAACTGGAGACTTCAATGCCCATCATCCCCTTTGGGGCTCTCCAGCATCCTGCCCGAGGGGCTCCCTGTTAGCAGACCTTTTCAACCAGCTCAATCTTGTCTGCCTCAATACTGGCGCCCCTACTTTTCTTTCGGACACATCTCACATCTATTCCCATTTAGACCTCTCTATATGTACTGCCCAACTTGCACGCCGGTTTGAGTGGTATGTGTGGTGTCACCGCCAGACACCACACTTGCTAGGTGGTAGCTTAAATCGGCCGCGGTCCATTTAGTACATGTCGGACCCGCGTGTCGCCACTGTATGATCGCAGACCTAGCGCCACCACAATGCAGGTCTCGTGATACGAACAAGCACTCGTCCCAGTTGTACGACGACATTGCTAGCGACAATATGGACGAGGCCTTCCTCTCATTTGCCGAGAGACAGTTAGAATAGCCTTCTGCTAAGTCCATGGCTACGACCTAGCAAGGCGCCAATTGTAACAGTGCATGTATCTTACGAGTCGCATTTGTATAGTCAAGAGAGATGTATCACAAGTCCCAGACATTAAAGTTAAGTATAAAGCAGCTTCGTACTTTTCTTGCTACCATTCAATAGTTGTCCTGTTCCAGACTTGACGCCCGTCGGCGTGTGTGTACGCATGCATTTCTTTCGGCTACTACCGTGTGGCGTAACAGTCTTGTTACGTCACTACAGATTGGCGACGAGGATGGGATCCGAACCCACGCGTGCAGAGCAAATTGGATTAGCAATATTTACAAACTATTTGTGCGTCGGTCCCTACTGCAGCAAACTATCTGGACGATATAGTGATCTCCGGACAGACGGAAGAGGATCATCTTGCGAACCTACGAACATTATTTCAAGTCTTGCGGCAAAATGGTCTTCGCTTGCGGAAGGACAAATGTGTGTTTTTTGCTCGTGACTTACCATACCTGGGACATGTCATTAATGCCCAAGGCATACATCCGAGTCCAGAGCACCTCCGTGCCATACAAGAATTGCCTTCCCCTCAAAATGTGAAACAGCTACAGAGTGTGTTGGGTAAAATTAACTATTATCATAAATATGTGCGCAATGCCTCTTCCATTTCAGCTCCGCTTCATCGCTTACGCCGTAAAGGTGTTCCGTTCCTCTGGACGACGGAATGCGAACGCGCCTTTCGCCAGTTGAAATCGGCGTTGCTTTCTGATACTTGCCTCACGCCTTTCGATCCCCAGAAACCCCTTTTGTTGTTGGTAGATGCATCGGATTTCAGGATCGGTGCTGTGCTTGCGCACAAAGTTGGCTCCCATGATCGCCCTATTGCCTTTGCGTCAAAATTGCTCTCGTCTGCGCAAAGAAATTATTCCCAGATAGAGAAAGAAGCTTTGGCTCTCGTGTTTGGTGTTACTAAGTTCCATGATTTCTTGTATGGTCGTCACTTTACCATCATCACAGATCACAAACCTTTGACATCGCTTTTTCATTCGACCAAGCCAGTACCTCCACGTACAGCACAGAAATTCATTCGCTGGTCTATTTTCCTCTCGCAGTACCGCTACGATATCTTGTATCGGTCCACTGCTAAGCACGGAAACGCCGATGCGTTGTCCCGGTTGCCTGTTGCTGAGGATAAAGCATTCGATTCTTCCGAACTTGCTTGCATGTTCATTGATTCGGAAACCGATGAAGTGGTCGAATCATTTCCGATTGATTTTCGTCGTGTAGCTACAGCCACAGCTGCTGACCCTGTCCTTGCTACTGTTTTGCGTTTTGTTGCTACGCAATGGCCTTTGTCAAAGTCTCGGATCGAGGATCCGTTGGTTCGCCGATTTTTTGCTCACAAGGAGAGACTTTTTGTTCGACGTGGTGTTTTGTTGTTGCGTTCTGATAATGATCAGTCCAGAGTCGTGGTCCCACATTCGTTACAGTCCTCTGTTTTACGGCTTCTTCACCACGGACATTGGGGTATAATGCGAACGAAACAACTTGCTCGTCAGCACTGTACTTGGTTCGGAATAGATGCTGCAATTACGAATATGTGTTCTTCTTGCCCGGCGTGTGCCGAACAACAATCCGCACCGCCGCGGAAAGTCTTTGCATGGCCAAAAGACACTTCCTCTTGGCAACGCTTGCACATTGATTTTGCTGGTCCATTCTGGAATGCTCGATGGTTGGTTCTGGTCGATGCCTTCAGTAATTTTCCTTTTGTTGTCCGGATGTCTTCCACGACGTCCTCTGCCACCATCCAAGCGTTGTCTGCTATCTTTTGCATTGAAGGTCTTCCGCAGACTATTGTTTCCGACAATGGCCCACAATTCATGTCCGCAGAATTTCAGTCATTCTGCCAGGCCAATGGTATTCAACATCTGACATCCGCGCCATTTTCGCCTCAGTCAAACGGTGCCGCTGAACGATTGGTCCGGACTTTCAAGTCACAGATGTTGAAATTGAAAGAGTCGCATTCTCGGGAGGACGCATTGTTGCTCTTTTTGTCTTCGTATCGCTCTCAGCCCCGAGATGGTCGCTCGCCGGCTGAGTTGCTCCATGGTCGTCCTCATCGTACCTTGATGTCTTTGCTGCATCCGCCGCATCAGGTTCCTGTGCAGCGGCAGACTCCTGCTTCTGCTCCAGGCGACGTTGTATTTTATCACAACTATCGAGGTTCACGGCGTTGGCTCGCAGGGCGCATTCTTCGCTGCCTCGGCCGCGCGATGTATTTGGTTTTGGGGGCCTCTGGTGAGGTGCGTCGGCATCTCAATCAGCTGCGCCTCTGTCGTCGCACGGGTTCTGCCGCTCCCCGTCTGCTTTCAGCGACGGTGCCGTCCGGTCAGCGCCCTGGGGACCCATCTACTGGCTCGCCTCATCCCCAGGTGTTACCGACGATGCCTTCCATTTTGCCCCATGGTGACGCGTCGACCCAGCCGCCGCCGCCGCCGCCTGTTCCGCCGCCGGCGCCGCCCGCATTCGACGCTTCGCTGCAGCCGCCAAGCGCCTCCCTGGGTCACGCGCCGCCGCTCGCTTCCCGTGACCAGCTGTCCTCCGCCTTGGACCTCTTGCCTGCTCCGGACCACATGGCGTCTTCGCGCGTCGGGTACCCCGACGCAATGGAGGTCGACCCTCGGCCCCTCCTGTCTCATTACGGGCGCATACACCGCATGTTGACGTGCACCCTGGACTAGGTTTTCAGGCGTTTCCTAGATCCCCTCAGACCGAATGGCCGGGTGCGGGTGGCACAGCCTCGCCTGTTGTTAGGCTCCCCACCTCATCGCATACGTCAACATGGGGTCCTCCCCACGGCGGGTGGAAGCCTTATCACACGACCGTTCGCCGATTTGCGGGGGAGGAATGTGGTGTCACCGCCAGACACCACACTTGCTAGGTGGTAGCTTAAATCGGCCGCGGTCCATTTAGTACATGTCGGACCCGCGTGTCGCCACTGTGTGATCGCAGACCTAGCGCCACCACAAGGCAGGTCTCGTGATACGAAGAAGCACTCGTCCCAGTTGTACGACAACATTGCTAGCGACAATATGGACGAGGCCTTCCTCTCATTTGCCGAGAGACAGTTAGAATAGCCTTCTGCTAAGTCCATGGCTATGACCTAGCAAGGCGCCAATTGTAACAGTGCATGTATCTTACGAGTCACATTTGTATAGTGAAGAGAGATGTATCACAAGTCCCAGACATTAAAGTTAAGTATAAAGCAGCTTCGTTCTTTTCTTGCTACCATTCAATAGTTATCCTGTTCCAGACTTGACGCCCGTCGGCGTGTGTGTACGCGTGCCTTTCTTTCGGCTACTACCGTGTGGCGTAACAGTCTTGTTACGTCACTACAGTATGCACTTTCTGATACATATTCGAGCGACCACTTCCCGTGTGTTATCCATCTCCTGCAGCATACCCCCTCTCCGTGCTCGTCTAGTTGGACCATCTCCAAAGCAGACTGGGGGCTCTTCTCTTCCAGGGCGACCTTTCAGGATCAAACCTTCACAAGCTGCGATCGTCAGGTCGCACACCTCACGGAAGTCATTCTCGCTGCTGCTGAATATTCCATCCCTCACCCTACTTCTTCTCCACATCGCGTACCGGTTCCCTGGTGGACCGCAGCATGTAGAGACGCTTTACGTGCTCGTCGACGTGCTTTACGCACCTTTAAACGCCACCCTACAGTGGCGAATTGTATCAATTATAAACGATTACGTGCACAGTGTCGTTGTATTATTAAAGAAAGCAAGAAAGCCAGCTGGGCTGCTTTCACAAGCACCTTCAACAGTTTTACTCCTTCTTCTGTTGTCTGGGGTAGCCTGCGCCGGCTATCTGGCACTAAGGTCCACTCACCAGTTTCTGGGGAATGACGTCCTTGTGGCCCCTGAGGCTGTCTCCAATGCCTTCGGCTGCTTTTTCGCAGAGGTTTCGAGCTCTGCTCATTACCACCCTGCCTTCCTCCCCCGCAAACAGGCAGAGGAGGCTAGGCCATCTAACTTCCGCTCCTCGAATCGTGAAAGTTATAATGCCCCATTCACCATGCGGGAACTCGAAAACGCACTTGGCCGATCACGGTCCTCCGCTCCAGGGCCTGATTCTATTCATATTCAGATGCTGAAGAACCTTTCTCCTGCAGGTAAAGGTTTTCTTCTTTGTACTTACAATCGCATCTGGATTGAGGGACATGTTCCCGCATGCTGGCGCGAGTCTATTGTTGTCCCGATTCCTAAGCCGGGGAAGGACAAGCACTTGCCTTCCAGTTATCGACCCATCTCGCTTACCAGCTGTGTCTGTAAAGTGATGGAGCGAATGGTTAACTCTCGATTGGTTTGGCTGCTCGAGTCTCGACGCCTACTTACCAATGTACAATGTGGATTTCGTAGGTGCCGCTCTGCTGTTGACCATCTGGTTACCTTGTCGACCTTCATTATGAATAACTTCTTGTGGAAGCGCCCGACCGCGGCTGTGTTCTTTGATTTGGAGAAGACTTATGACACCTGTTGGAGGGCGGGCATTCTCCGCACCATGCATACATGGGGCCTTCGCGGTCGCCTCCTTCTTTTTATTTGTTCCTTTTTAATGGATCGACAGTTCAGGGTACGTGTGGGTTCTGTCCTGTCATACACCTTTCGCCAGGAGAATGGGGTGCCACAGGGCTCAGTTTTGAGCATCGCTCTCTTCGCCATAACGATCAATCCAGTAATGGATTGCCTCCCAGCTGATGTATCAGGCTCCCTTTTTGTGGACGATTTTACCATCTATTGCAGCACGTAGCGTACGTGTTTCCTGGAGCACTGTCTTCAGCGTTCTCTTGACCGTCTTTACTCCTGGTGTGTCGCCAATGGCTTCCGTTTTTCTGCCGAGAAGACGGTCTGTATTAACTTCTGGCGCTACAAAGAGTTTCTCCCACCATCCTTACGACTCGGTCCTGTTGCTCTCCCATTCGTGGAGACAACAAAATTTTTAGGTCTTACATTTGACAGGAAACTTAGTTGGTCTCCACATGTGTCATATTTGGCTGCCCATTGTACCCGTTCTCTAAATGTCCTCCGTGTTCTCAGCGGTATGTCGTGGGGAGCGGATCGAACTGTCCTACTTCGCCTATATCGGTCGATCGTCCGCTCCAAGCTGGATTATGGGAGCTTCGTATACTCCTCTGCACGGCCATCCATCTTACGCCGCCTCAACTCCATACAACATCGGGGTTTACGACTTGCGATCGGAGCGTTTTATACTAGTCCCGTCGAGAGTCTTCATGCTGACGCTGGTGAGTTGCCACTCACCTACTGGCGCGAAATACTGCTTTGTCAGTATGCCTGTCGGCTACTGGCAATGCCCGACCACCTGTCTTATTGTTCCTTTTTTGATGACTCTCTCGACCGTCAATACGGGTTGTATGTCTCTGCCCTGCTACCCCCTGGAGTTCGCTTTCGTCGCCTCCTTCAACACCTTAATTTTTCACTCCCTGCAACCTTTCGAGTGGGCGAGAGCCACACGCCACCTTGGCTCCAGGCTCAGGTTCACGTCCACCTTGACCTCTGCTCGCTCCCGAAGGAGGTTACCCCCAGTTCAGTCTACCACTACCGATTTGTCGAACTTCGTTCGAACTTCATTAATATGACCTTCATTTATACAGATGGCTCTAAGACCAATGACGGGGTTGGGTGTTCTTTTATTGTCGGGGCACAAAGTTTCAAATACTGGCTCCATGGGCATTGTTCGGTCTTCACAGCTGAGCTCTTTGCCCTCTACCAGGCTGTTCTTTACATCTGCCGCCGCCGACATTCTGCATATGTCATTTGCTCCGATTCCCTGAGCGCTATCCAGAGCCTCAGTGATCCGTACCCAGTTCACCCTTTCGTGCACCGGATCCAACGCTCTCTTCAGCAGCTGGTGGACGTCGGTTCTCCGGTTAGCTTTATGTAGGTTCCTGGCCATGTCAGTATCCCTGGGAACGAAGCTGCAGATGCCGCGGCCAAGGCTGCGGTCCTCCAGCCTCGGACAGCTTCTTGTTGTGTCCCTTCGTCAGATTGTAGCAGGGTCATTTGTCGGCGCATTTTATCGCTGTGGCATGCCGATTGGGCTGCACTTACAGACAACAAGCTTCGGGCCTTGAAACCTCTTCCCGTGGCTTGGACGTCCTCCTCACGCCCTTCTCGGTGGGAGGAGGTAGTTTTGGCCCGGTTACGAATTGGACACTGCCGGTTCAGCCATCGCCATCTGCTGACGGCTGCACCGGTGCAGTTCTGCCCGTGTGGGCAATTGCTGACGGTCCGCCACATTTTAACGTCCTGTCCGGATTTTAACACACTGCGTCTTGATCTTGGCCTGCCATGTCCTCTAGAAGCCATTTTAGCGGATGACCCACGAGCAGCTGCTCGCGTTCTTCATTTTATCAATTTGACGACCCTCTCTAAGGACATTTGATTATGCTGTTTTCTTTTTTTAATCCTATGCCTGTCAGTCTGTCTTTTATCGTGTTTTCCGTTTCGTTGCTGTTTTAAACTTGTGACTCGCGGTGCATTCCTAACGTAGTCTGGGCGCTAATGACCGTTGAAGTTGTGCGCCCTAAAAAAAAAAAAAAAAACCTGTGGTCGTCCCTTCCCCATTGTCCCCGCCACTTAGTCTTGCCCCTCCCGAGGTGGACCAGGATCCAGAGTTCGAAGGCTTGTCTCCCGTTCTGTCCCAGGCTCCAGTGGTGGGACGACAGGGGCCTCTCCGTGTGGGTCACTTTCAACCGTATTCGAAGGTTCCGGCTCGAGGGTTGGCAGATCCCCTCGACTCCGGCCTACCGATGGACGTGGAGGTCATCGCTCCTGCTCGATGCACCACCTTCTGATGCAGTGGATCACAATGGCTTCACCCCCCCGAAGGAGGAGGAGTGCAGTAGCCACCAGAAAGATAGCGGGAGGTGCACATTGGCACGACGTGTCACGGACGGTTGCGGCAAGTAGTCCCGTCCACCAGAGGGCACGCGAGAATTCGACTGCGACCTCTGCCGATGGAACAACAACAACAACAACAACAACAACAACAACAACAACTCGGGCAGCACGGGCCATGCCCATTCAGTTCACATCGGGCATGCCTAGGACACAGTTCCCGGTCTACGCTAAGTGAAGTGCAATGGAAAACGTGAACTGTGTTACTACAGTTACTGATGGGACTACCTCAGTTCACAAAAAAGAAATTTTGGAATGTATTAAGTGCCAACATACCATATATTGCAGTTACAGAGTAACCTGTCAGTACAGAACTATTGGTTCACTATCATAACTAAAGTAATTTGTAATCTGTTAAAACCTTATATCACAGTTTGGAGAAACCTGATTGGTAACAGTAAAAAGTGCGCTCTATCTGTAAGAATTGTGCATATGTACTAAGATCTTATTTTGTCACCATACATATTAACGGCAGGATACTTTTTAATAATAAGACAATTTTTAAAGAAATAACATATGAATAATATTTTTTGAGTGGACCATGAACTGAAATAATTTACTCTAATTTAAAAATTTATAAAGAAACTTTAAAATATAATTGAAAGATATACATATTCTTTTGAAAATGTGTGTTTCCTCTTCTTTATATTGATTGGTGGTGGAGAGGATTTCCCTATATCAGAACGTATACAGCGCCACGCTAAGTCCTCTTCTGCTGCGTCCAATTCACCTCGCTGCCAGTACGCTGAGGGCCTTTCCACTGCAGCTAGTTCTTACTGGAGCGTGCTGTTGCATGAAGGGCAAACTAAGACATAAACCAGCAATGACAAAACAAATGAAATACAACAATTCTGGAGTATACGAGATCAAATGTGCTGAAGGTGACAGTTAATATACAGGGCAGACAGGGTGGAATGTTGAAATTCAATACAGGGAACATTGCAGTCATAGTAATTGGACAGCATTTGGAGCGCATGTAAAGGATAGTAAATATGAAGTGAACAATATGAATTAACAAATGGAGGTGCTACATAAAGCTCCAAAAAGACTCTATCTGAATGTGCTCAAAGAGATTGAAATATGCACTCATCAAAGGAGATACCCAGACCTACTACTTAATGAGCAAAGTGATTTTATGCACAGGAGTTATTATGAGATTCTTAAAGACCTGTTTTAGGCTTAGTCTTGAATGCAACAACACGCTCCAGTAAGAACCAGCTGTAGCGGAAAGGCCCTCAGCGTACTGGCAGCGAGGTGAATTGGACGCAGCAGAAGAGGACTTAGCGTGGCGCTGTATACGTTCTGATATAGGGAAATCCTCTCCACCACCAATCAATACAAAGAAGAGGAAACACATATTTTCGAAAGAATATGTATATCTTTCAATTATATTTTAAAGTTTCTTTATAAATTTTTAAATTAGAGTAAATTATTTCAGTTCATGGTCCACTCAAAAAAAGATTATTCATATGTTATTTCTTTAAAAATTGTCTTATTATTAAAAAGTATCCTGCCATTAATATGTATGGTGACAAAATAAGATCTTAGTACATATGCACAATTCTTATAGATAGAGGGCACTTTTTACTGTTACAAATCAGGTTTCTCCAAACTGTGATAAAAGGTTTTAACAGATTAAAAATTACTTAAGTTATGACAGCGAGCCAAAAGTTCTGTACTGACAGGTTACTCTGTAACTGCAATATGTGGTATGTTGGCACGTAATACATTCCAAAATTTCTTTTTGTAAACTAAGAGAGTTCTATCAGTACTATATCTCTCTTGTTAATTATATTTTTTAACTTTATCTAACAGATCTGAAGATGGGCAGCTAGCCTGAAACTGGTCAGTGAAATTAAAAAGAAAGGTCAAAGACTGAAATGCCATATTTTTAATAAATTTTAGGCACAACATTTCTGGAAATTTACCTCATAGTTAAAAAATTTAGATATTGTAAAGTAAATGGATTTTGTAAGGCATACATAATCTATGTACCTAAATTACAGAACATTTAATTGCAATAATTCTATACTATGGGTCCATCATTTTATATATACGGTATAATATAGTCATACAGCACATACATATTCTAGATCCCATTTTGTTTACATTTATAAAAAAAAAATTAGCTGCAATAATACTGTAGAAAACAAAATATGTAGATAAAACAATGCTGTTAAGAAGTTAACACATTTTACTTTTTCTTTTTCTCTATACCTGTGTACATTTTTTTTAGTGTACTATGCCTGTTTGCCTCAATTATTTTCGTTTGAAAGAAATTCTGTGACTGAATATAAAGGAGTTTCTATTAGCAGTTGTTTGATTGACTGTTTAAACTTATCCTTCGATTTGGCAATAGTGCTGTGTGGTGGTAAAGAGTTGTACAACTTTACTGCCATGTAACCACTGCCTCTCTCATATTGAGTTGTGTTATGCTGCGGATTTCTTAATTTCTTGGTGTTTCTGGTCTGGTGGTGGTGTACATCTTCATTTTTGTTGAATTTATCTTTATGATCCCAAGCAAGGAGCAGAATTTTATATATGTACAAGCTGTAGAAGGTTAGAATCTTATATTTTTTGAAAAGAGGCTTGCAACTATCTCTTGTTCTTTTGTTTCCTATTATTCTAATTGCTCTCTTTTGTGATTTGAATATTTTAATTGCCTCAGTCGAGTGGCCCCAGATTTCTATACAATAGCTGATTATAGCATTGAAATATGAAAAATACACCATGCACACATCATCTTCAGTTATTAGTGGCTTAATTTGTCTGAGAGCAAAAACAGCACTGCTAAGTTCATTGCTGATATTGGAAATATCTTCCATCCTAAACAACTGTCCACAGTGATCCCTAAAAATTTAGCACTTTCAACTACTCTTACATCTAGCTCGTGCAAATTTTCGGTTCACTTGTTCTTCTTTTGTTGTTCCTAAATAGGATTGCATTAGTTTTCTCATAATTGAGGATTAACCTATTCATTTCAAGCCAGTGGGTGATCATTTCAAGTGTTTGACTGTTTTTACTGATGGCCTCCTGTAAGCTTGGTCTCACAGTTATGCTTGTTGTGTCATCTGTGAAGAGTATAAATTCACTGTCTACGGTACAAGGTAAATCATTTATGTATATAAGGAAAAGGAGGGGTCCTAGAATAGTACCCTATGGCATCCCATGTTTTACATCTTGCAGTTCTGATAGCTGTTTCCCTTGATTGTCTGACACTTCCACTGCTTATTTTCTGTTCTACAGAAATGACTTCATGATATCAGGAGCAGTTCCTCTAATTCGATAATGGTGTAGCTTCATTATTAATATGTGGTGATTGACAAGATCAAAAGCTTTAGATAAGTCACAAAAACACCAACCAGGATTTGGCCTTGATCTAGGGCTGCAGAGATTATATTAATAATATCAAATGCAGCTGACACTGTAGATTTTTCCTTCTGGAACCCAAACTGTCTACAATTTATGATACAGTTTTTATCAAAAAAATGCCATTAACCTAACAAATATTATTCTTTCTAGGATCTTTGACAAAATGGGATGAAGACTAACTGGTCTGTAACTATCCGGGCATCTGTAACTATCTGGGCACATGTGATCACTTTTTTTTAATAGTGGTAGTACTCTGACAATCTTCATTCTATCTGGAAAGATTCCTTTTTCGAGACATGAGTTGACTAAGTGACAGAGGGGTTTAGCAGTTTACCTAGTAGTTAGCTTCAAAATTTTATTTGGCAGGCTATTTATGTCTATGGTCTGTGGGTACTTTATTTTTTAGTTTCTCTATTATTTTTATCTCTTTTTCAGTTGCCGCGTACAGGTAACACGAGTTACTGAGTGACTTTCGTTTATTCTCAACTAGTTCTTGGGCTTGCAGAGAATCACTATTGTTACCCTGTGTAAGTTGTTGGCAGATGCTGGTAAAATATTGGTTGAAAGTGTTGCTAATGATTATTGGATTAACCGTTACATTATTGATTTTTAGCCTTAAGCTTTTATTGTTATTTCCTGATGACTTTCCTGTTTCTGTTTATTATCTTCCATATTCTTCTTACTTTGTTGGGAGCTTGTGTAATAACATTTCCATTATACAGTTTTTTTTTACAGCTATTGAAGTTTTATTGTAAATCTTTTTATGTTGTTGTTGTTGTGGTCTTCAGTCCTGAGACTGGTTTGATGCAGCTCTCCATGCTACTCTATCCTGTGCTAGCTTCTTCATCTCCCAGTACTTACTGCAACCTACATCCTTCTGAATCTGCTTAGTGTATTCATCTCTTGGTCTCCCTCTACGATTTTTACCCTCCACGCTGCCCTCCAATGCTAAATTTGTGATCCCTTGATGCCTCAAAACATGTCCTACCAACCGATCCCTTCTTCTAGTCAAGTTGTGCCACAAACTTCTCTTCTCCCCAATCCTATTCAATACCTCCTCATTAGTTACGTGATATACCCACCTTATCTTCAGCATTCTTCTGTAGCACCACATTTCGAAAGCTTCTATTCTCTTCTTGTCCAAACTAGTTATCGTCCATGTTTCACTTCCATACATGGCTACACTCCATACAAATACTTTCAGAAACCACTTCCTGACACTTAAATCTATACTCGATGTTAACAAATTTCTCTTCTTCAGAAACGATTTCCTTGCCATTGCCAGTCTACCTTTTATATCCTCTCTACTTCGACCATCATCAGTTATTTTACTCCCCAAATAGCAAAACTCCTATACTACTTTAAGTGTCTCATTTCCTAATCTAATTCCCTCAGGATCACCCGATTTAATTTGACTACATTCCATTATCCTCGTTTTGCTTTTGTTGATGTTCATCTTATATCCTCCTTTCAAGACACTGTCCATTCCATTCAACTGCTCTTCCAAGTCCTTTGCTGTCTCTGACAGAATTACAATGTCATCGGCGAACCTCAAAGTTTTTACTTCTTCTCCATGAATTTTAATACCTACTCCGAATTTTTCTTTTGTTTCCTTTACTGCTTGCTCAATATACAGATTGAATAACATCGGGGAGAGACTACAACCCTGTCTCACTCCTTTCCCAACCACTGCTTCCCTTTCATGCCCCTCGACTCTTATAACTGCCATCTGGTTTCTGTACAAATTGTAAATAGCCTTTCGCTCCCTGTATTTTACCCCTGCCACCTTCAGAATTTGAAAGAGAGTATTCCAGTTAACATTGTCAAAAGCTTTCTCTAAGTCTACAAATGCTAGAAACGTAGGTTTGCCTTTTCTTAATCTTTCTTCTAAGATAAGTCGTAAGGTTAGTATTGCATCACGTGTTCCAACATTTTTACAGAATCCAAACTGATCTTCCCCTGAGATCCGCTTCTACCAGTTTTTCCATCCGTCTGTAAAGAATTCTCGTTACTATTTTGCAGCTGTGACTTATTAAACTGATAGTTTGGTAATTTTCACATCTGTCAACACCTGCTTTCTTTGGGATTGGAATTATTATATTCTTCTTGAAGTCTGAGGGTATTTCGCCTGTCTCATACATCTTGCTCACCAGATGGTAGAGTTTTGTCATGACTGGCTCTCCCAAGGCCATCAGTAGTTCTAATGGAATGTTGTCTACTCCCGGGGCCTTGTTTCGACTCAGGTCTTTCAGTGCTCTTTTTATAGGCTCTATAATATTCAACAAAATGAATAGGCCTATCTGAAGCTTTCAAAATTGCATGAAGAAGTTTCAACTTTTTACAGGATACTAATAGACCTCTTGTTAGCCATGGCAGATTTCCTTGCTTTTTCTTTATTGGTTTAGTTTTGGTTGGCAAACACTCTTCAATGATTTTTATATAGATATCTAGGAAACTGTTATATTTATCATTAACACTATTAGATAAGTACATTTCTGGTCACTTTTCATTTTGTAGTTTTACCTTTAGGTCTGTTATGTTAGAACTTCTCATATCTCTGTAAGGGATAAAGCTGAGTGAATCTAGTTTCCCTACTTCTTTTATTATTACTGTCTGTGAGTTGTGATCTGATAAACTCATGTCTTCTGCAAGGCAATTATATCTGCCAGACTGAATATTTGTAATTATGTAATCAATGGCAATTTGAGTGTTCATACCTATTCTCGTATAGTTTTGAATTGTGTTATTAAACCATACATTATAAGTAAGCTCTCTAGTTTCGTTTTATATTTTGATTCAGACAGGGAGTCAATATTCAAGTCTCGACATAAAATTAACTTGTTCTGCCAAAATTGTATAGCAGCCTATCAAGGTTTTTATGAACGCACTGAAATCACCACTGGGAGCTCTGTATAAAGACATTATTACATAGGTTACATTTTGCAATTCAGTTTTTATACCACTACACTCAAAATGTTTTTCAGTTGCATACCTTTCCAATGGAATTGCAGTTACAGGGCAGGAGATGCAATCTCTAACAAATATGCAGCTACCACCATTTTTTAAATTCTTTCTGCAAAAGTATGATACTAACTTATAATTGTCTAAGTTTATACAAGTTATTTCATTGTTTTTTAGCCAATGTTCAGTTACACAGAGAACAGTAGGTCTTATACCACTGCTTTTTATAGCTACTTGTAAGTTTAAGAGTTTGTTTCTGATTGATTGAATGTTTTGATATGTAATTATTAATGTATTGACTGAGGTATTTACTCCTCCTGTACTTAAGTTTTTGTCCTTTTTCTGGCTCCCATCAGAAAAAATCACTTAACTGAGCTGGAGTTACTGCCATTCTCTTCTGTAGATGAACCATTGCTGGCTCTTTTGATGCTGGGCACTTCACTTCTGGTGAGGCTGTAATCTTCCTTCTCGGCACTGGAACTGCTGTCTTATTCCTCTTCTGTTGCTCATCATTAGATGGTGATTTTACTGTCTTCTTTTTCTCCTGCAGAGGATTAATTGATGTTTCTGATGTCAGATTCACTTCTACAGTGGCATTGGATTGGTTTATATTTTTTGTATTGTTTTCCATTTCTTTTGTTTCCTCCATTGAAGAATGATGTTGTAGTTTTGATTTAGAGTCTGCTGAATTTTTCTGTGTACTTGAATTGAGAGGGTAATGCCAACGAAGAATCAGCTTTTTATCAAAAGTTTTTTTTCTGCCTTTCTGACACAATAGTGGTTACTTCTTTGGATTTCCAAGATTCAGTAAATCAATAAATCAATTTAGTGTGGCTTATGGCATACGACAAGCTCTTTGATTTGATGCCACTCAAGTAGATAATTCATCAGTATTGTTGCTTATTAATTCAGGAAGTTTCTTATTTGGTCTCACAATGCTAGTGTACATAGGATACCAGTTTTCAGAAATAAAATAAAATGTTGTTAAATACTGGCAGTGGAAAGCGAGAGTAAGAATGCCAACATTTTTATGAGCACTCTGTAAGATGCGCACATACCTACTTTACACATTATTGTTTCTGATCAATTTATTTATTGGTATTTTTTGTGAATGTTTTTCAACTTTCACTTTTGAGCTTCTTACACAATATGTAGAAAAACCTTTTTGTCTTTCTTGTGTAGGTCTAAATGAGCCTTTCCAGCAACAGGTACAAAATAAATAGTATCCACACAATAGTACCAGGAATGAAATCTATCTGCCTGAGTAAATACAATGTGTGTGTATATGATTGTTGATTCTTTGGCTTTTAAGTTCCTTGCTGCAAAATTATGTGATATGTTTAAGATATTTATGTATTTTGTTTTGGAGTTTTGGATGTACGTATATGGATCAGATCCAAGTACATATTTACATTTTCAGTTTAACACAATAATGATAATAAACATTACTTAATTATCAAGGTATATAATTTTCAAATAAAATAGCATTATACGTAATTACACATTTTATGTTTATTCTACCATACATAAGAACACATCTTGAATTTATTACAAATCTATGTGCTTTTTAATTCCATTACACTGTATGCAAATTTCCAATTTCTTGCATTTAATATGCATTCATTGACTGAATAAAAAGGACTTCCTATAAGTAATAGTTTTATTGTTTGCTTAAATTTCTCTTTCAAGCTAATGTTTGAAATATGAAATGCTAAGCAGTTGTACAGTTTTACTGCCATATAAACAATACTTCTTTCTAGATGGGAGAAATGTATTAAAAACAAAGATTCCATGACTTATCAAACAGGAAAGCGCTGGTAGATAGACACAATAAAAAGACACACAAACACACACACAAAATTTCAAGCTTTCGCAACCAACGGTTGCTTCGTCATGAAAGAGGGAAGGACAGGGAAAGACGAAAGGATGTGGGTTTTAAGGGAGAGGGTAAGGAGTCATTCCAATCCTGGGAGCGGAAAGACTTACCTTAGGCGGAAAAAAGGACAGGTATACACTCGCGCGCGCGCGCGCGCGCGCGCGCGCGCGCGCGCACACACACACACACACACACACACACACATATCCATCCACACATATACAGACACAAGCAGACATCAAATGTAGCTGTGTTGTGTTGTTGAACTATATAATGTTTCTGGTGGCATTTTATGTACATCTTCATTGTTATTGAACTTGTTTTTTATGTTCCCATCTGTTTCATGTACACAGGGTGATTCAAAAATCATGCTACATAGGGCAATTCCATTATTTGTGCAGGTACAAAAAAAAAAAAAAAAAACAATAGAGAGCAAAATTTTTGGATGTAAGTTTTAAATCACAATATTGATGTTGAATTCATATTTTTTTGGTAATCAACAACAAAACAGCACGAAAATTATGTTATAAATCATTACCTTAACGTTGAATTTTTCTGCCTCCCTGCCTCTGAATAATCTACAACAGTGTGCCAATACTCAGTTCAGGAAAGGGCAGAAATGCTGAAGGCATGAGTCTGTGGGAAATGGGTTATTAGAGGTGTGATAGCAAAATAGTGACACATCATAGAGATACAATTTCCACATTATTTATTACTGGACACAATAAACATAACTTGTGTCTTTGTTACAAGTGAACGGAGCATACTAACTCACTTTACCTTCTGGGGCAGTGATCTTCCTTTTTCTCCAGTCAAAGATGTTACATCACTCAAAGTCTATGGGAAGCTGCTGAGGAATATCACAGACTGCATCCAGATAAACCACCCCCATATCATGCAACCACTGGTCAGCAGTCTAAGGCATCAGGCAGTATCCATGACAAACAATGATCCGGGCGGCCATGTGCAGCAACAGATCATGCAGCCTCAGCTAGCAGACAGTCAGTCCAACATGGTCAACAAGAAAAGTGGCTCACGGGTGTGACATCAGTCAAGCATCTGCATCCAGGATATTATCCAGAAATCATTTCCATACACATCATCTGCATTTCGTCCAGAAATTTCATGTAAATGATGCAGCTAGGCATGTGCAGTTATGATAGTAATTGATAAAAAGATGAGAACATCAGCCGCAGCTTGAAGCTGATATTCTTTCCAACAATGAGGCCAGTTTCCACCTGAGTGTAGCAGCGAGTAGACATAATGCTGTTTCAGTCAATAAAATTGTTTTGTATTTGTGATCCCATTGTCAATATGTTTCGATCACTGTTGCAAGTGACATTCTTCGGGGTGTTTATAATGCTGTTTATTGGGCAACTGAAAACCCATGCATTGCTGTAGATGCTCGTCATCAAAACTGACACAAGGCTAAATGTGTGGTGTGGCATAAACAGGGATGTTCTCATTGGCCCCATATTTCTTAACAACAAACTCACTGCTGAACTGTGCAGAGTGCATCTTGAGATGACACTCCTGCCCCATTAGCATAATCTATCCCTAAAAATGATGGTGTTTTTCTTTCAGCAAGATAGACCACCACCACATTTTGGACAAACAACTCACGAACTGCTGAATGAAGCACTAGATAGGTCAAAGAGGTCCAATGGAATGTTCGCCTTGATCACCTGATTTGCCACCCCTTGACTTTTTCCTCTTGAGCCATATCAAATCTGTAGTGTACAGAAATGGACACTAAATACAGCAGGAACTGCAGGAAATCATCCGAGGAGTGCACAAATGTTATGTGACCTGTATTTGGATGTACCTTCAACACAATGAAAATCACCAACAAGTGCAAAGCTGGTTGGAAGCTAATGAATAGTGTCACTAAATATGAAAGAAATGTTACAATTAATATATCTCCCCAAAAATTCAGTGATTATTTTGCTAAATCAGTTGAAGAAGTAGGAAGTAGTATTGTTAAACCCAAAATCAGCTCATCACAGTTACTGTCAAAAAATAGTTGTAGATCATCAACAAATACAAGTATCTTCAGTTTCTCTGAGGTCTCACCAGATTTTGTGTTAAGAATAGTAAAACAGTTAAAATCATCAGACAGTCTAGACATATATGACTTATCCTGTAACATACTGAAGAAAGTCGTAGGCAGTATAGTGTACCCCTTAACGCATTTTATAAACAAATTTCTAGCTGAAGGATATTTTCCGGATGAGCTAAAACTATCTGGGGTAGTTCCAATTTATAAAAAAGGGGATAAAGACTCTGCCTCAAGTTACCGGCCAATTTCCATAATCCCATCTTTTTCTAAAGTTCTGGAATGCACAATTTATAAACAATTATCTGATTACATTGGTAATATAGGAACTATTAGTGGATCTCAATATGGTTTTAGGAAAAACATGTCAACAATTAATGCGATAGATGCTGTTGTAAAATACATCCATCAAGTATTTGAGGATAAAGACTTTGCTCAAGTCACTTTTTGTGACCTAAGCAAAACCTTTGACTCTGTAGAACATACACTACTACTTGAAAAAATGGACTTCTATGGTGTTACAGGTAATAGCCTTAAACTATTAAGATCATTTTTACAGAACCGTAAGCAAGCTGTCTGTGTTGGCAAAGAATTGTCCACTGTAGAACTAGTTAAGGTAGGTATCCCACAGGGATCTGTACTGAGCCCTCTCCTGTTCCTAATAATGATTGACCTGCCATCATGTATTAAATAAAAAACTGCACTATATGCAAATGATAAAAGGTTTCTGAACAACAGTAATGAACTCAATAGCCTTAGAACTTGTGTTGCAGAGACAATTGCTCGAGCATCGTACTGGTTTAAAGCAAATGGATTTTTGCTTGGTGAGCATAAAACTCAACAGATAGTTACAGCAAGCACTAAGTGAGGAAAATGCAGATGTTAGAGGTTACAGAACATGGATTGTCAAATACTTTAATTACAATGACTAAATTTGACAACTATACTCTGAGTAGTAATTTCTGTCGAACAGAACATAAAAGCGGGGGAGTTGCCATATATTGTAAAGACCATCTACATGTCACAAAACTGGATTTTATCACAGAACTTAGTGTGGAAATGACATTTGAAATTTCAGTAATAAAGCTGTTGGTAGACAAAGTGCCCCTGATTGTTATAGGTCTGTACAGATCTCCTAGTAGTATTGTGGACAATTTCTTACAAAACATGAAAAAAATAACATAGGTATTGTTATAGCTGGTGATTTTAATATAGATTCCTTAAAGTATACTAAAGATTATAAAAAGTAAATGATATTCTATGTAGCTATAATTAGTCAGACAGGATTAATGGGCCAACCAGACTAACTAAGGACTCTTCCAGCTGTATAGATCACTTTTACACCAACTTAGATAACTGCAGAGTTGACATAATAAACCTTCACCTTTCTGATAATCTTTGCCAGACAATGGAAATACTGAATATGTATGATTCACAAAGTACATATGAGACGATTGAAATAAGATGTACAAATGAAAAATGTTTAGAGAAGTTGAGGTCTGCACTGCAGCCTGAGTCATGGAATGACATATATTGTGCAGAAAATGCAGCAGGCAAATGGAATTACTTTTATAACACTTTCTTTGCCCATTTCAATGTAACATGTCCAGTTACTTTCAGAAAGAAATATACTCAAAACCACATAAGACTTCCTTCAGAAGTAAAACAGCTGAAGAAGAAAATGTTTATTACTTGGAAAATATATAGAGTTCCAGGACACATCAACTAGAGACACCAAACATGTCAAAAAGCCTATAAACAAGCACTGAATGTATACACAAAGGAAACTATACAGCAAAAAATTGCTGCCTCAAATAACATAAGCAAATCAATATGGAACTGTGTAAATGAGAGAATCAGCAGAAAACCAAAGCCTAGTGCCAACAATATCCAACTAACAACTGATAATGTAAATATTTCAGATCCATATATGATCAGCAATGTTTTTTATACCCAATTTATAAATTCAAGTAACATGTGTGTGACCTCTGACACTGATGTCTACAGAACTCCTTACCAGGTCCAAAAATCAGTGTTTATGTATAAACAGATACAACTGAAGTAGAGGGAATAATAAATAAAATGCAAAACAAATTCTCTACGGGATGGGATAAAATCTCCTCCATTATATTAAAACGATGCAAACATTGTCTAATACCTGTTCTGGTCCACCTCTTCAATGAAAGTTTGAATAAAGGTGTGTTTCCATCTGAATTAAAATGTACAATAGTCAAGCCATTGCACAAAAAAGGTAGTATCGACATAGTTGAAAACTACTGACCCATTAGCTTAATTCCAATCCTAAGCAAAGTATTAGAAAAGATTATTTCACTATGGTTAGAAAACTTTCTTGTCAAAGAAAAAGTACTTCGAGAAACCCAATATGGTTTTAGGAAAGGCTATTCAACATCATCTGCCATATGTGATGTAGTACATACGATACTTATGGAATTAGATGAAAAAGAAAGGGTGGCATGTTTGTTCCTAGATTTATCACGTGCATTTGACACAGTATCTCATGAGCTGCTAATTGAGAAACTGGAAACTTATGCTGTTAGAGGAATAGCCAAAAGTCTCAATCAATCATACCTACAAGACAGGTATCAGGTCACACAAGTCACACACAAAGTGGGCAATGTTATTAAGAAGTACAGCTCCAGTCCAGCTATAGTAAAGTATGGTGTGCCCCAAGGGCATATGTTAATGATCTGCCCACAGAACACAACAGCAAGATACTTAACTATGCGGATGACACAACCGTTGTTAACTGGGGAACCAACGAGAATGATTTGGCCCAAAATTGTTCTGATGTCTTATTTGGATTGAAGAACTACTTCCAAAACAATCACTTAAGCTTAAACATCAATAAAACAAATCTAATGGAATTTCAAATACACCACAAACAAGATGAAATGCAATGGAGTGTTGTGACTGACGATGGTTCAGAAATAAAATTGAAAGATAAAACCTCCTTCCTTGGCGTAATGTTAGATCAGCATCTCTCTTGGGAGCACCATATCGATTTCTTTTGCCAAAAACTTAGCAAATCAATTGTGGACAATGTCACAATTTATTAAATATGAGCAAATGAGTATAATCTACTATGCTTTAGTGTATCCATACCTCACATATGGAATTGAAGTATGGGGATGTGCTGCTGCCATGTTAGGATCATTCGTAAGCTTAGATATAATGAGTCTTGCAAAGCAGTTTTTAAAATTAAGAAACTACTAACACTCCCATCACTATATATTTATAAAATTGTTCAGGTGATGCTAAAATACAAGCAGTACAATCATCTAAATAGAGAAGTGCACATGTACAATACTAGGAGGGACGATGATTATCACCTGGAAGGAAATAGTACAAAAAGTGCAGACAAGAGTCCCTATTACATGGGGATCAAATTTTATAACAAACTTCCAAAAAAATTAAAAAGCTTAAGTGGAAGCTGCCTTGAAATTGCCTTGAAGGAGTTCCCTCAGCAATAAATGTTTTTATAGTATTAAGGAATTCCTCTCAGAGGAGTAGAATACTTTCATTTGTATAAATAGTATTTACATGTACAAAAAAAAGCAACATAATTTTTTATCTGTTAGACCTATTTTATATAATTGTTTCCCACAATGTTATAAGAGTAAATTATCAATATGCAAACAATCCAAAACAAATCCTTGTATTTGTCCATGGAGAATAAAAATAAAAATAAAAATTTAGTCTAAAAGACAAGCTACCATCTGATGATCCTAGTTATGTTAAGTGTTTAGGGGTATATTTGGATGACAAATTATCTTGGGGTCAATATGTCAAGTATCTTAGTGGTAAGTTGTATAGGGTAATCTATCTGTTAAAGTGACTAATGGATTTTGTACCTAAAAATTATGTTGGAATATCCTATCTCTCATTCTTCCAAAGCATAATAACCTATGGTATCATTTTATGGGGAAACTCCAGTTGTGTGCATGACATCCTTCTACTACAGAAG
This sequence comes from Schistocerca serialis cubense, assembly GCF_023864345.2. NCBI lineage: Eukaryota > Metazoa > Arthropoda > Insecta > Orthoptera > Acrididae > Schistocerca > Schistocerca serialis. Next base: position 563,427,879 of record NC_064644.1, read on the forward strand.
AAAGCTATTAGGGTAATTACAGGCTCATCATATAAGGCACACTGTAAACCTTTGTTTTCTGAGCAAAAAATTATGACAGTAGTAAACGTCTTAATCTACACAAAAATGAAGCTACCCGAGCTACCGGAATGCTAAATGCAGAGAAAATTATACATTGCTACAACACTAGAATGAATAGATGTATTTATACTCCATTCCACAGACTCTCAAAATCACTGAACAGTTATGAACTAATGGGGCACAAATTATTTAATAAACTTCCACTAGCTATGCGAGATTTACCAGAGCAACCATTCAAACAAGCACTGTATGACTGGTTAGCTGCCCACCCATTCTACGACATAAAGGATTTCATCAATTGCAATATTATATTGTAATAACAAACCGATTGCTCTTTTGCAACAGGAATTATTTAGTAATATAAGTATGACTTTGTAGGATTTCACCAATCGTAATATTACCCTGTAATAACAAACCTATTGTTCTTTTGCAACATGAATTATATTGTATTATATGTATGACCTTGTCAATTGTAATATTATACTGTAATAACAAATCTATTGCTCTTTTACAACAGGAATTATATTGTGTTAGAAATAATACTTTGCAGGATTTCATCAATTGTAATATTACACTGTAATAACAAACCTATTGTTCTACTGCAACATGAATTATATTTTATTATATGTATGACTTTGTCTATTGCCTTAATGGCCTAATGACAATAAAATTATTCTATTCTATTCCAATCAATTTTAACAGTTCCTCTGATACTGGCCAAGAAGTGCAGTTTGCAGGATTTTGCAGTTCAAGTCATTAATTTGTTTCAGTTTGTCACTCTGTTTGCTATTGTGACTGTCAATTTTGCGGTTATTGTGTATCAGTATGAAACTAATTTGTTTATTTCAGTTTGCCATTTTGACAGTCTCTCTGTCTCTCTCTCTCTCTCCAAGATGGCCGCCGAGTAAGTGACGCCAGAAACCATTTCCAGAAAGTTAAGTGATTTAGACAGGAATATAATTTAGTTTAACGCCGACAACAAATTAAATACGAGCATTAGTGTATCGTTTAGTCTTGCCGTTAAAGGTTTGACTTTTCTTTGCGTATTTTTTCAGAAAACACGAAAAGATCGTAACTTCGCGAAGTCGCGCTTAGGCTTAAATTTTGTAAACGTGTTTGTTTCTTGTTTCACGGTAATTTAACTAGTTTCTCGGTAACAAATAATTAAACTACCGTAAATAGCGTATAACTTCATTGTTTTAATACAGATTTCAGAAAAACAGCGTAACCTTATATCAGAAACTTGCCTATATACATTTGTTTATAGGCCTAATTCTCGTAACGTTTTTGGAGAATCAAAGTTAAAGTATCTCGTTTAATTGTCCTTTTTTTCATTCCATCGAGTGAAATATATAATAAATAGCGTATACCTTCGTTGTTTTAATACAGATCTCAGAAAAACAGCGGAATTTTAAACCAGAAACTTGCTTATATACATTTGTGAATAGGCTTAATTCTTGTAACGTCATTTTTGATTTTCGGTAATTTAATTGATTTATTCTAGCTAAAGTATTATTTTTGCCATGAGTGAGAAGTGCCTGACATGCCGTAGAATTGTTAGTTCCGGGGTTTGGTGTGATGGATGCAGTAGTTTTTTTCACTGGGGGGACTGCAGTGGCGTGGGTGTTGGGAAAGTGGATCAGGCTCATCAGTGGTTATGTAGGATTTGCAGCAGAGATAGGAAGATAGTGGAACAGGAGGGGAAAATTGCTGCCCTTCAGGCTGAGCTAGATCAGGCTAGGGAAGATCTGGACAGGTTAAGGAGGGAGAAGGGCAAAGAGAGGTGGGAAGTGGCAACAGGTAGCAGAAGGAACAGGCCTAGAACTAAGTCTGACAGTTTTGTGGTGAATGTCAAAAATAAGTTTGACCTGTTGCTTCAGTTAGAAACTGATGAGCCTCAAGCAGAGGTAGGTGTAGACAGGACACAACAAACTTTCAATAGGAAATTGAAAAAGAATGTAGGAAAGTCATCGAAAAGGAAGAAAGTTTTGTTGTTAGGCAGTTCTCATGCCAGAGGTGTAGGCCAACTTCTGCAGGAGGAATTAGGACCAGAATACCAGGTCACAAATTTTTTCAAACCAAGTGCTAGTCTGGATCAGGTGACAGAGGATTTAGGTTCACTCTGTAAAGGATTTACCAGGGAAGACACCGTGGTTATTGTGGGAGGGCAAGGGAACAGCATCGACAGAGATCCTGGGTACAGTATAGAGTGTGACCTGGTAAAGATTGCGTCGGCATCGAGACACACCAATGTTGAATTTGTATCTGTCCTGAGACGCCATGACCGGCCTCATTTGAACTCTTCTGTTGGGAGAGTTAATTTGGAGTTGGAACAGCTGCTTGGGTCGGGTGCGGGGGCTCATATTGGTGTGGTTCCTGTTGATTATCTCAGTAGGTGGGACTATACCAGGCACGGCCTACATCTCAACAGGAAAGGGAAGGGGAAACTGGCTGGGGTAATAGCAGAAAACTTAAGGGGGGGGAGGCACTGCCATGAATGGTAAAATACCAGTGGTTACAGGTGTTGGAGCAGCACCTTTTTTAGGATAGGTAAGACAGAAAGATGTCAAGTTCTACGAGAGGTCAGGATTGAAACAAATCTTCAGTTTAGGAAAGAAATTAAACAGCACAATTCTAGCACATTGGATCACCAATCACAGCTATCAATTATAAATTTTCACCAATCACCAGAAATTTTATCTCCACCAAGTTGTATCTCAGTCCTCGGTAATTGAATTAAAGTCACCCAACCCAGTTGACATAATCTGCCTCTCTGAACACCATGTGACCACTGGTATAGGAACTAGGCCTAAGTACAATGAGAAACTCAGACAGGAGAGTACTGCAAATGTTAGAATAAGGAAAGGTTCTCATAAAAGTATAATTAAAAATAATGTAAGTATATTTCATCAAAATATACTTAAAGAATAAAGTAGATGAGCTTCTGGTTTGTTTAGAAGATTTAGAAGCTGAGAATGAAATAGATATACTATGCCTGTCTGAGCATCACATTGTTACTGATATGGATAAGGTTAATGTAAGTGGTTATAAGCTCTCTGCACATGTAATGAGAGAAAATATGGAGAAAGGAGGAGTTGCCATATATGTCAAAAGTTATCATTGTGCAAAAAGTATAGAAACAAAAAAGTTTTGTCTAGAGAAACATATAGAAGCATGTGCCTGTGAGCTTAAATTAAATAAAGGCACATTTATAATTGTAACTGTATATAGGTCCCCATCAGGAAATTTTCATCTATTTCTGAAAAATTTGGACTCCTTGTTGTGCTATCTGTCAGACAGGGGGAAGCAAATTATTATTTGTGGGGACCTCAATGTAGATTTTCTGAAAGAGGGTAATAGGAAAAATGACCTTGAAGTATTACTCGGTTCTTTCAATTTGACACCCGTTATTGATTTTCCTACTCGGGTGGTAAAGGATAGCAGCTCACTGATAGATAACTTCTTTATAGACCAAGATAAGTTTAACCAGATAAATGCTCAGCCTGTTGAGAATGGTCTTTCTGATCATGGTGCACAGCTAGTTACAATATATGACATAACTCCATTCAGCAATACTAAACAGTCCTCCAAAGTAGTACGTTCAGTCAACGATTTAACAATTGCAAATTTCAGGGAAAGCCTACAGCAGTTAGACTGGGATGAGGTGTACCGTGAACCTGATGCCAATTTAAAATATAATTTATTTCATGACATTTTTGCAAATGCATTTGAAAACTGCTTCCCCAAGAAAATAGTTAAATATACTCGTAAGAAACCTTGTAACAAACCATGGCTTACTAAGGGTATAAAAATATCTTGGACCGGAAAAGGGAACTGTATCTGACAGCAAGAAAGAGTAGTGACCCAGAAACTATCAAAAATTATAAAAACTACTGTGTTATATTAAGAAAAGTTATTAAAAAATCCAGGAGTATGTGTATCATGTCTGAAATCAGCAACTCTGATAATAAAATTAAAACAATTTGGAATATTATTAAAAGAGAAACAGGTCAACCAAGAGCAGAGGAAGACAGTATTACCATCAAATTGAATGAAAACTTTACGAACAAAAAGTCAGAAGTTGAAAATATTTTTAATAATCATTTTCTAAATGTTGTGGATATAGTAGGATCCAGGTGTTCATTGGAAGATGCTAGGCTGTTAATGGAAGAGGCCATACCTATGCAATTTGATACAATTGAAATCTCACCCACTTCTCCCTCTGAAATTAGGAAAATAGTAAACTTGCTTAAAAGCAAAAACTCACATGGAATTGATGGCATTTCCAGCAAAATACTAAAAGCTTGTTCGCAACAGACAAGTAAGATTCTCAGCCACCTGTGTAATAGCTCTCTGGAACAGGGCATTTTCCCTGATAGACTGAAATATGCTATTGTTATACCTTTGCATAAAAAGGGGGATAGATCTGATGTCAACAATTACCGTCCAATCTCCCTTCTAACAGCTTTATCCAAAATTTTTGAGAAAGTAATGTATTCAAGAGCAGCTTCACATATCTGTAAAAATGAAGTACTAACAAAATGTCTGTTTGGTTTCCAGAAAGGTTTTTCAACAGAAAATGCCATATATGCTTTCACCAGTCAAATTTTGAATGATCTGAATAACCGAACACCACCCATTGGGATTTTTTGTGATCTCTCAAAGGCTTTTGATTGTGTAAATCATGAAATTCTGCTAGACAAGCTCAAGTATTGTGGCATGAGTGGGACAGTGCACAAATGGTTTAATTCGTACCTAACTGGAAGAGTGCAGAAAGTTGAAATAAGTAGTTCTCGTAACATGCAAAGATCAGCACATTCCTCAAACTGGGGAACTATCAAGAATGGGGTTCCACAAGGGTCAGTCTTGGGTCCTTTGTTGTTCTTATTATATATTAATGACTTGCCATTCTATATTCATGAAGAGGCAAAGTTAGTTCTCTTCGCTGATGATACAAGTATAGTAATCACACCTGAGAAACAAGAATTAACTGAGGAAATTGTCAATACTGTCTTTCAGAAAATTACTAAGTGGTTCCTTGTAAACGCACTCTCACTGAATTTTGATAAGACACAGTACATACAGTTCCGTACAGTGAATGGTATGACGTCATTAATAAATATAGACCTTAATCAGAAGCATATAGCTAAGGTAGAATATTCCAAATTTTTAGGTATGTCCATTGATGAGAGATTAAATTGGAAGAAGCACATTGATGATCTGCTGAAACGTTTGAGTTCAGCTACTTATGCAATAAGGGTCATTGCAAATTTTGGTGATAAACATCTTAGTAAATTAGCTTACTACGCCTATTTTCACTCATTACTTTCATATGGCATCATATTTTGGGGTAATTCATCACTGAGGAATAAAGTATTTATTGCACAAAAGCGTGTAATCAGAATAATAGCTGGAGTCCACCCAAGATCATCCTGCAGACATTTATTTAAGGATCTAGGGATATTCACAGTAGCTTCTCAGTATATATACTCTCTTATGAAATTTGTTATTAACAACCAAACCCAATTCAAAAGTAATAGCAGTGTGCATAACTACAATACTAGGAGAAAGGACGATCTTCACTATTCAAGATTAAATCTAACTTTGGCACAGAAAGGGGTGAATTATACTGGCACTAAAGTCTTTGGCCACTTACCAAATAGTATCACAAGTCTGACAGATAACCAACAAGTATTTAAGAAGAAATTAAAAGAATTTCTGAATGACAACTCCTTCTACTCCATAGAGGAATTTTTAGATATAAATTAAGAGAAAAAAAGAAAAAAAACCAAAAATATTAAAAAAATAAAATAATAAAAAATAAAGAAAAACAAAAAAACACAAAAAAATAAAGTTGTTATATTAACTTAAGTATGTTGTTAAATTAACCTAATTATGTCATGTATTGGAAAATTCGACTCGTTCCACATCATTACGAAATATCGTATTCATGATCCATGGAACTAGTATTAATCTAATCTAATCTAATCTCTCTCTCTCTCTCTCTCTCTCTCTCTCTCTCTCTCTCTCTCTCTCTTTCTTTTTCTTTTTTCTTTCAGGCAAACTAATAAAGTTACTCAATAATTAATCTGATTGGTGAATCTTACACAGTTAAACTCATGGTTTAAAACATTGTCTTTCCAACAATTTTGCCCTCTGCTGTTTTTTTTGCACAAATAGTGGAGTTGTCCTATGTTGCACAACTTGAATCACCCCATATCCATATAATAAAAAGTTAAAATTTTAAGTTTTTTGAACAGCGGCCTAAAACTATCCATTATTCTTGCATTATCCACTATTCTGAGGGTTACTTATTGCAGTTTGAAAACTTTTTTTGCATCACTTGACTGAGACCATATTTCCATTCCATAGGTAATGGTACCATTAAAATATGAGAAATACACTATTTGCATAGCAGCATCTGTTACTAGTGGTTTAATGTTTCGTAAATGAGCTTAGTTTGCTTGTTAGGGTGGGAATATGTCTTCCCACAGTAAACAGTTATCTGTCTATGATGACACCTAGGACAAATGTTTGAGCAGTAGTGGCAATTATGTAAGAAACACTCTTTCTTATAAAAATAAATTTTGGTCTGGTTTTTTTTTTTTTTTTTTTTTTTTTTTTTTTTTTTTTTTTTTTTTTTAAAAAAAGCCTCATAATTTTTTATGAGATACAAGTAAACCCTTCATCAACTGTGGCACATGCTCTCCATTTTTATTTACTGTTCTTGTGTTATTTGGTAGGCACTCTTCTATAGGTTTTAAGTAAATATCCAGCAAAACAGCAGTGAGTATCTGCCTTCACAGCATCATTTATAATTAAAGACTGTGAATTGTGGTTCGAGAGCCTCATCTGAGTTATAAGGCACCTCTACCTACTGGATTCTGCATTTGTAGTTATAAAATCAGAGTATTCTCTCTTATTTTAGTAAAATTCTCAACAGTATTGTGAAAACCATATGTTCTAAGCAGAGTGTGAAGCTCTGTTTTGAGTCTTGTGTCAGATAGAGAGATCAGATTTAAATCCACACTTCTGGAAGTATGACAGTACACTGTCTATATAACATCCAAAATTTTCTATCTTCATTTGTTTCAGCTTTTATTATACTTTACCATCTATAGTACTAGTTATATATTGTTACTGAGAAACAAATTACTATAAACCATTTATGTGGAAAGACACTGTAAGTTTTCTGTCATTTTGTGCATTCTGTATTTTCATTTTTGTGTATGACAAATCCAGTTGTAGACTATTTCATTTTGTATGCAGTGTCAGGTAGCACCTGAAGAAGGCAATGAGTTACATGGCCGAAATATTGTGCCAGAGCGACACAAACATCCGGCAGTAGACCCGATTCTTCCACATGTCAAGATCTCACCGGGAAATCCTGAAGAGTTACACAAGTCCTATATCATTTGTACGATGACATGGATGCTAAGTAAATATATAAATAAATAAATTATTTGTATAAATCTGTGGAAATCGCCACTTGGTGACCTACAGACAGATATTGTATTATAAGTTATGTTTAGTAGCTAAAATTTTGCACCACTGAATTCACAGTGCTTTTCTACAGAATATTTGTGCATGGGGACTGCTGGTACTGGGCACTTTATGCTTTCCTTTACAAATGTGCAGCTGCCTCCATTACTGATCTATTTCCTGCAAAATTGTGATAGTAATTTATAATTTCCTAGTTTTATATACTTAGTTTCATTTTTCCTGTGCATTTTTTCCATTATGCATAGAACTGTGGACCTTAATTCTGTGTCAAACAGTGGAAAATCCATGATGGAATGTGGTTTCAGTTGCCTGAGACTGCAGTCATGTGTGCATTTGTGTGTGTGTGTGTGTGTGTGTGTGTGTGTGTGTGTGTGTGTGTATGTGTATGTGTGTGTGTGTGTGTGTGTATTGTTGACAAAGGCCTTAATGGCCGAAAGCTATAATTGTGAGAGTCTTTTTGTTTTGCCTACCTGCGAACCAGCATCTCCGTTATATTGTTAATTCTGTGTCAATGTTATTTATGGATACCTGAAAGTTCAAAAGCTTACTTTTTATTTAGGAAGGAGGCAAGATGACTCTAGAATTTCAGAAACAGCAGGAAGCTGTATACATGGAAAATTCCATAATTTTTATTATTGGTGCATCTTATACATCTTTATTGCTTAACTTTGTGTACTTAAGTAATTCTGTCAATGAATCTGCTTGATAGCTCTGCAATAGTTTCTCCATGTAATGTATATTTTCACTCACTTTATATTTTGAAAATGGAGGGTCCTGTAACAAAAAATGGATATACAAGTTTATACAGTACTTATAACTGAAAAAGTAAGATAGTATATCCTAACAGTTGTTAGTAACTCATGCAAAAATGAAGACACTGGTACAAAAGGAAAAACGGACTTAACACAACTCTGTGGCTATGTAAGCGGTTCTTCAAAATGGCATGTGATGTTATTTGTGACCTATATCTATATATGCCAGGCACAGGCTTATCCAGCAGTTCATGCTATGAAATGTATCAGCCTGTGTTTTAAAAATGTGTCACATACTTTTCTTGCTTCACCTTCCACTTCAGTGATTCAGTTACTTACTGTCCATAGACAGGCACAAGATTGGTTTTAGATTATGGACACATGTTACAATTCACAGCATAACTTTCTGAGTCCAGTTACAAAAACATAACATATCTCAATTACTCATAAATAATATGATGCAGATGAAGATACTCTAGTTCTATAAATGGAATTTTTTATTCCAATAACCACTTATTAGTAAGATGCTCCTTCAAATACACTTCCTTTTAAAGTATTTTACACTCTGGAAGTTTGTTATACAGTTTCTTCACCTTTCATGTTATGCCTTGCTGGGTGATGATAACGTTTCTCCAAGTGTTGCAAACATGTATAACTTTGTTTAAACTATTATTATACTTGTACCTTAAAATGTACAATTTTAGTAATACTGATGTTATGTAAGTAATTTATTACTCTTGAATAGCCCAGAACATAGCCCTCATGTATGAGACTCCACAGAATCATTCACATCATAACTCCATTATTGTTCACTTGGATGAAAAATGTATCAAACAATTGCAGAAGGGTATACATTGTCACTGTTCTGTTGAAGATCACTGGGATATTGTACACCCTTGTATGTTTTATGCCAAGATTATTTTAAGAAAGTAAATATAATGACAGTGCCTAGCCTGTATATTTACAACTGCCTTGTCTTTGTTAAAGAGAATCTGAGTAAATTTGACTTAAGGAGAACAGTTCATGACCATAACATGAGAAGTGGACATACAAATTAACATGTCATATGCTAGACTTGCAAAGACATATAACAGCTACAAATATCTTGGTCCTGTCTGTTTCAACAAATTACCTGAAACTGCCTACACAGTGCCAGTAAATAAATTTAAAACTAGTCTTTTGAGGTGGATCAAAAGTAAAGTAATCTACTCTGCTCAAGAGTTCCTTGAGTATGTGACAAATGACCCACTTTCCTTATGAGAATGAACCATAAATTACTTGCAAATTATACATATGCCACACTGTGCAACTATTTTATTACTGTTTCATGTGCTTATTGTTAATTATTATTTGATTATTTATTTGTCTTTCACTGAACTGTGTAGTTCATTTATCTTGTAATTGATCTATTAGGAAACTTCTTGTAGTTATTGACATTTGCACAAATATGTATTGTATCCATCCTGGATTATTATATTGTAGTTAATAACATTTGTCATGTTTAAATTTATATTATTATTACTGTTATTATTATTATGATGTAAACACTGATGACACCAGTTGCATGTAAATATGCTCAACGGTGGAATAAAACATTTCTATTTATGTTAATCTTTATTGTGAAGTGGGTCACCATGAATACTGTTGTAGTTCATAATGAAGCCATAACATATGTAAAAACCATGTCATATTTAGTATAAGCTCACTGTCAGCAGTAAACTGCTTGAGTAAATCATGATAAGCAACATGTTTCTCCACACTGCTTGGGTTCAGTTCAAGTACTTTAGTTTAGCAACCAAGTACATCTTTCTCCTGTTTTATTAACATTGTGCATGATGGTGCAGTGACTAAAGTGGTGGTTTTGCATTTTGGAGAAGTTGAGTTCAAATCATATGTGAATAACCATGTTATATATCAACATGCATGCAGGTACTGTTCAGCATTAGCTTTTGATGTCATGATATATCAGTATTAATGAGCATTGATAGAGAGATACATTGACAATATATAGCATTCAATAGGAGTTTGTTTTGTTACTAGATACATTTGGCTTATTTCCCCTATTATCAGTATTTCAGAACTATGACCATATCAAGTTGTTTTTTTGCTCAAATTTTTCATTGTATCTCATAATGGGTAAGGAGGTATCTCTTATGATTTCTATCAAGGAAGTGCTACCCATCAATTTAATAAGGATTAGTCTGATAAAGTTGTTTGTTGTATTTTTAAAATATACCAGGTAATAGACAGTAATGCAAAATACAGACTTCTGGGTTATGACTTTCTTCAATTTACACCCACTTTTAATATACTTATTTTTGTTGTAAGCATCTCTCATTTCCATTTATTTTTAAATTTTCTTTTCTATTTCTTGCATTCTTTTGTCTATACATTTGTCTCCTTTTTCAAATGTTTCAATGTCTTTCAATCCTATTTCATCATTGCAACACTATGTTTACGTATATGAAGGCTATCTATTTGTTTCACTACTTTCCATTTTAGTCTATATTTCCCATAAAATTAACTTCTTACTCTCTGTGCTTTAGGTCTAAACTGCTATACTTAGGTGTACCTTTCTTATATTCAGTTTTTACCTGAAGTCTCTCAGAAACTAACAAGTATCTTGTGGGTATCTAAAGTTGGGTATTTTAATTGTTCCCTCTGTAATATTTGTTTCATGAACTGGAATTCTAACTTTTGTTCTTTTCTTCTTAGTTCCAGATAAATGAGCTTCTGGTTACAAGTGCTAAGGATTCTGTTACTTTTTTTGAGTTACCTTCTAATTTATCTGTTGTTTTCTCAAGAACAACTGTTCCTTTGTGTTAAATAATTTTAAAGTTTCATTTATATTGCTCTCTGACTTAATATTGTTATTTGAAATAAATAATTACCTTTAGGCAGTTCCAAATTTCGCCACAGGATGCAGCATCTAATATATGTGACTGTATATGATGGATTAAACTGATACAAAAGTAAACAATAATTTCTGGTGGATAGAGCATGCACAGTAGTAGCCAGTGACAGATCTGAGCCCAGTCCAGTATAGACCAAAAATTCTGGGCAACCCATGAATAACAAATTTGTGGCCATGGTACGTTCGACATCTGCAACATAAAGAAGAAGTATTTTAGATAGTGAGAAAAATATCAGAATGCATTGATCCGTGAGGGAAAATGCAGCTTGATGGAGGATGTTTGTAAAATAAAAATTTCTTCAGCTTTGGCAACTATTGTTCTACATCTACATCTACATCCATACTCCGCAAGCCACCTGACGGTGTGTGGCGGGGGGTACCTTGAGTACCTCTATCGGTTCTCCCTTCTATTCCACTCTTGTATTGTTCGTGGAAAGAAGGATTGTCGGTATGCCTCTGTGTGGGCTCTAATCTCTCTGATTTTATCTTCATGGTCTCTTCGCGAGATATACGTAGGAGGGAGCAATATACTGCTTGACTCTTCGGTGAAGGTATGTTCTCGAAACTTTGACAAAAGCCCGTACCGAGCTACTGAGCGTCTCTCCTGCAGTCTTCCACTGGAGTTTATCTATCATCTCCGTAATGCTTTCGCGACTACTAAATGATCCTGCAACGAAGCGCGCTGCTCTCCCTTGGATCTTCTCTATATCTTCTATCAACCCTATCTGGTACGGATCCCACACTGCTGAGCAGTATTCAAGCAGTGGGCGAACAAGCGTACCGTAACCTACTTCCTTTGTTTTCGGATTGCATTTCCTTAGGATTCTTCCAATGACTCTCAGTCTGGCATCTGCTTTACCGACGATCAACATTATATGATCATTCCATTTTAAATCACTCCTAATGCGTACTCCCAGATAATTTATGGTATTAACTGCTTCCAGTTGCTGACCTGCTATTTTGTAGCTAAATGATAAAGGATCTATCTTTCTGTGTATTCGCAGCACATTACACTTGTCTACATTGAGATTCAATGCCATTCCCTGCACCATGCGTCAATTCGCTGCAGATCCTCCTGCATTTCAGTACAATTTTCCATTGTTACAACCTCTCGATACACCACAGCATCATCCGCAAAAAGCCTCAGTGAACTTCCGATGTCATCCACAAGGTCATTTATGTATATTGTGAATAGCAACGGTCCCATGACACTCCCCTGCGGCACACCTGAAATCACTCTTACTTCGGAAGACTTCTCTCCATTGAGAATGACATGCTGCGTCCTGTTATCTAGGAACTCCTCAATCCAATCACACAATTGGTCTGATAGTCCATATGCTCTTACTTTGTTCATTAAACGACTGTGGGGAACTGTATCGAATGCCTTGCGGAAGTCAAGAAACACGGCATCTACCTGTGAACCCATGTCTATGGCCCTCTGAGTCTCGTGGACGAATAGCGCGAGCTGGGTTTCACATGACCGTCTTTTTCGAAACCCATGCTGATTCCTACAGAGTAGATTTCTTGTCTCCAGAAAAGTCATTATACTCGAACACAATACGTGTTCCAAAATTCTACAACTGATCGACGTTAGAGATATAGGTCTATAGTTCTGCACATCTGCTCGACATCCCTTCTTGAAAACGGGGATGACCTGTGCCCTTTTCCAATCCTTTGGAACGCTACGCTCTTCTAGAGACCTACGGTACACCGCTGCAAGAAGGGGGGCAAGTTCCTTCGCGTACTCTGTGTAAAATTGAACTGGTATCCCATCAGGTCCAGAGGCCTTTCCTCTTATGAGCGATTTTAATTGTTTCTCTATCCCTCTGTCGTCTATTTCGATATCTACCATTTTGTCATCTGTTCTGTTTGTGTGCAAATCATTTATAACTACCAAACTGATCTGTCAATTTTCAGGTTTTTACCAAGTGTCTTGTTGGTATTTGTGATTTCATTTTTGCAATGTGTAGGTGCAGTCAAAACAAATACTACTAATCACATCATTCGTGCAATGCCCATGTCAACAAAATGCATTAGTTTGTTTCCCATTACAAGCAAAATTATTTTTAAACTGGAATTTTATGTGCACGTTTAATAGAGCAGTCCCAAATTAGTCTATTGCAATAATGGGTGTTTATAAATTAGTTATAAAAAAGTAAAAGTAAACTTTAATTGTAGTAAAAGTAAACTTTAATTGTGAAAAAGGTAACGTTTGATACAACACTGAAACCAGTATATTTTCATGTTTTATTTACAAATTTTCAATGTGGCTACCATTTGTAACCTGGAAAATGCCCCACCTGTAGTCAGTTTCTTGCTAAATCCTATGAAACAAATCTTGATGTATGGTGGATACTGCTTGTGTAATCTGCTGTCGCAGCTCATCAATGTTTCCCGGAAGTGGACAACAAACACCCTGCTGTTAATGTATCACCATACATAGGAGTCTGTTGGGATTAAATCAGGTGATAGTGCTGGCCAGGATATTGTTCCACCACATCCTGTCCATGTTGGCACATTCCTATCATTGGAGATACATGACGACCTCGCGTTGGTAAAGTGGTGTTACACTATCTTGCTGGAAATAGTAAAGTCTTTGCCCATATCCTGTTGTAAATGAGGCATTGTTCAGGTATGATATACCATTACAGTTGACTCAGCAAAAAGAAAGGACCATAAATCTTGTTACAGCTTACAGAACAAAAAACATTTACTTTAGGCTAGTCCCGCATATGTTCAATTACATTACACAGTTTCTGCTCACCCCACATCAGAATATTGTGCCAGTTCACTTTACCACATGCATGGAAGGTGCCTTCGCCAGTGAGTACATTTTCAAATCATCTTCAGACTGCTCTTTCTTAAACATTTCTACACAAAACTCAGCGCATTTTTCTTTGTCACTTTCTATAAAGCTCACCATAGTTCCAATTTGTAGGGTTTGAATGACAGATGTTTTTGAAATACCTTCCACACTGTAATGCTAGGCATATTCAGTTCTAAGCTGTCTCAGGTCTTGTTGATTTATCCAGACCACAAATTTAATATTGCTGAGTTTATTCAATTGCTGCATCAGAGACTGCCAGCTGATGCTGACCCTGCATCCTATGTGATATAAAGCCAGTTTCAGTGAAACAATTGTCCCAATTAGTAACAGTCTGTCTTTGAGGTGGTGGCTTGTGATATTTAGTCCTTAACAGTGTCTGAGGTGTAGCACCAGATTTGAATTCATGAAACCACAAAAAACACTGTGCATGCCCTGCAGCACTGTGTGTCTCCATGATGCCTATTGGAATGACTCGTTCCTGCATGCCACCCAGCAGGAACATCAGGATTAGCAGTGTTAGGTGGGAATAAAACTTGTATAGGCTTCATTCAGTGCTGTATAAGACATTTCTGTAAGTTATTTACACTTTTCATAATTAAAGGTTACTTTTGTATAACTAATTTATAAACACTCTGTGTTTCTCTTATCTATATGTATTAACAGAGATAGTAAAACACGAAGAATAATGAGTACTCCAGCAGCGATTGAGCAGTGCTTCTGCATGGCGGCACAAGTCAGCTTGGGTCAGGACTGTGCTATTGGTGTTGGAGTACTGGTTATTCCTCATGTTTCATGTTCCTGTTAATACATACTGATAAAACAAATATCACATTAGACCAATTTGGAACCACTCTATTGAATAAGCATACAAAGCTCTACTTTAAAAAGATATTTTGTTTGTAATGGGAAACAAACCAACACTTTCTGCTAACACTGGGCATTGCATGAAAGTTATAACAAGTTGCATGTGTCTGGCCTGACTCTAGCTACACATGCAAAAACAATATTGCAAATATTATTCTCCACATGAGATGGCACAGTAAAAAGGGTAAGTAAGTAAATGTCATGCAGCTACCAGTCCATTGCAAGCCTTTCTACTTGACACCACTTCAGCAGCTTGTGTGTCAGTTCTGCCCCTTTTTAGTTCAACAGCTTCTCATTTGGCCTCATTAGTTTGAGAGGATCCCATTCCAGACCTTCCGACTACAGAAAAGTCTAAAACGGTCAGTAGGAATAAAAGCCAGGACCTCTGCAACCATAAACAGCAACACCAACCCTGAGACCACAGTAGAGGTAAGATGAAGTTCCGCTTTCTTCTCCTGGCTGGACCTGGCTGGACCTGTCAGGACCAATGGATTGTTGTGTCATCCTCTGCCAATGGTGTCATTGGATGTAGTATGGAACAGCATGTGGTCAGCACGCTTCTCTCCCAGTCATCATTGGGTTCCTTGACCATGGAACCACTCCTAATCAGTTGAGTAGCTCCTCAGGTGGCAGCCTGTACCAGTCCTACCACCAAGAAAAAAATCACTGGCAGTACCTGGAATCAAACCTGGGTCCTATGCATGGCAGTCAGATGTGCTATGGAGCAGATGTGGGACCACAGAGATGGCACTAAAAATGAGTGCAATATGAGAGAATAAACCAGCTGTCAACTAATTTGCACATGAGTACAGCTATGATTAGTAGGCAATGCTGCAATAACTTATGGAATGTCATTAAATTTCAAATCATTTGAAAGAGTAATTAAATTTTTTTTTTTGGCTCTGTTTATGTAAATACATGTTTTCATCTATATATGAGTGTGCAAACATCCTGTAAAAAATTGGTTGCAATGTGTTCTTTTCTTTCATTTTTCCCCATTTGTTTTTCCCCATCATTTAATTATCTTTGTTTTCTGTTTATTATCTGTAATCTTATTATTTTGAGCTTTCTCTGTCAGAGATTCAGAAAACACACATCACATTTGGAAAGTAGGGTGCAGTAGGTCTCCCTCCAGTATCAACAAACAGGGAAGAGGTTTCAATCTGACTGGGGCCTCACATGGTTCTGTTCTGGGTGCACTGCCTTTCTGGATATAAATCAGTGTCTGTCACTAAGCAGGACATATGACTTAAATATGTCGCTAAGAGGGTAGTCAGTAACATCAGCATGTGGCTTTCAGAGAACAGATTTTACCTGCAACAAAACACAATTCATACAGCTTATGACAAGGAACTCTTGCAAAAGTGACATCATATATAATTTTTTTGTTTGTCTGGCAAAGTGATCATGACCATCACAGTTTTGAGATCTTAAACAAAGGTTTAGTTGAGTCTTTGGTTTGCATCAAGCATGATTCTTATGGCCCTTTCTTGCAGTTTGAATGTGCTGATAGGTGCTTTCTAGTTTTTCCAAAATGTGACCCCTATTTAAGGTGAGAATGAAAGTAGAGATGATATGTGTTATTTACTGTTTTCTCACTACAGCACAATTTTAGGTACCAAAGATGGTAGCAGATTTTATTCGATTTTGTGTTAAGATATTTTATACATTTATTCTGTTTTACATTTCAGACTTTAAGTTAGCATACTGTTATTTAAAAAAAAATGTTTCAAGTGGAATGCAGTATATTTAGATGCAGAATAACCTAATTAATTGGGTGAATAAATCTAACTTGCATCAGTTAGTATAAAACAACAAAGGTGCACTATTGGAAATAGAACTGATCTTTTACCATGCACACCATAACAAGATATTTATTGAGTAGCAATCTGCTTATGGGTAATAATGGAGAGGAGCCCATTGTCAGCCATTATTCTGTTGCGAAACTTGGTTGTTTGCCTTTTGGAAAATTAAACTGTTGTCAATGGTGATAAATTCAAAGTTGAAGGTGCCCCTGGTTGATGTGTAGCTGCCCCCCTCCCACTCCATTTCCTAACAAGTATGACCTTGCAATATAAATATAGGAAAATGTACTTTCAATGGAATAACAGATGATTTATGAATTATGGGAGTACCACAAGTAAACTATAGAGATTAATCGGGTTTATCAAGATGAGCTGAATCAACTACAGAATGGGCTGAATTAACTGCAATGTGGGCTGAATTAACTGCATGATTATTTGTCTGTTCAAACTCTAACATTGATTTTCAGGTTTTTATATCCTGTTTTTTTTTTAATTTTTTTATTATTTTTATTATTATTATTTTTTATTTGCCACAGAAAAGTCCTCAATACAGACTGAAGGGTGTAGTGCAACATCCATTGACAATATGTGTTTACACCCAAATACCTTCAATGATTTAGATGTACAAGAAAGACTGAATAGTTTATGTGGCAACTGCAGTCAAATGTTAGCAATAAAAATGGTGCCCAGTTAGGCTGAGATAATGTAAGAAGAAACACAGTATGCAGGATTGTAAGAAGGACTCTTTCACAAGTATGTTCAAAAATTTCTTATAACTAACTTACATACTAGAAACAAAGCAAAAAAAAGTAGAAAAATACAGGTAAGTCCAAACATATGTTATAGTCCATTGACATTTTCAGGCATTTCCAAGTTTAAGCACTTGTATCATACAGATGTGTTTAATACATTGTTTATCTCCCACAAGTCTCTTTCCTTTCTTGCTCAAAAGTGTTTTTGGCTTATTGTTGTTCCCACTGCGTTCCCAACTCTCATTGTTGAGTGCTGTCTCTCCACCCTCAGTTTGTCACCTCAGCAATGCAAATAGATAGTAACTGTGAATGGTTTATATGGCTTGGTGCCTTGTCAGCAGTGTGTGGAAATATTCTGCTCTAAGATTTATGACAGCTTGCATGGAGGAACAGAGTTGAAGGGTACAGAATGCATGGCATACAAGCCACAGAATTCTGTCTGGTAAGTACCCAGATCAGCCTCTTTTTTTTAACCATAGTGTTTTGTGTTCAGGAAGTTCCTTAGAATGTGCATTCATTCATCGTTGATGTGCTGATCAGCAATTTTTGAATGATGCCTCACTTTTCATTTGACATAGCAGTACGCAGTTATACATTTGCCTTTTCAAGTAGCATTTGCTTATAGCTTTTGATCACTTACACTCTTCTTGATTCTTGAATATTCATAGCCCCCAAATACATTACAATGGATCATATACTGTACAATGATTACAATTGAAATATCATTTTCAACACAATTACATACAGGTCTATGTTTAAGAACAGACACATAAAATAGCACTATAATTCTACATTTCTACCTTATGGACAAGGACAGATTTCCCCATCCTGATGATCATATCTGTGCACCACCTAAAAATTCTGTACCCTACAGAAAAATTAACAGACCCATTTGCATTCATTGTATTTAACTACAGAGCATACAGCTTTGTAGAAAGTTCGACAGTACTGTGAAAAAAGATAGTTCACCATATAATGGAGATGTTGAATCACAGAAGGCACAACAAAAAGACTGCTAAATAAGTAAGCTTTCAGCCAAAAGGTTTCCTTCTGAATAAAGACAATGTACACACGAGTGTGTTAGATGCATTTGCATGATGTTGTGTGTTTTTGTTGTCTAATTCAGAGAAGGCCTTTTGGCTAAAAGCTCAATTGTTTAGCAATCTTTTTGTTGTGCCTTTCTGCAACTCAACATCTACACTATATGGTAAGCAGCAATCTATCCTTTCCATAATGTTGTCACTAGTCCATGCTGAGTTTTCCATTGTTTGGTTTCTCCAAAGTTCAGTATAAAAGATTATATACTAAAAAGATTAGAAAGAATTACTATTCACAAAGCAAAGTAAAACTATTTCAACATGAAGTCACCTCATATTATCAACCAGAGCTTACCTGATTGTCAACATTATACTCATCCAGGCTCTCCAGCATCTTGCTGCACCCACATGGTGACTTAATAGTGGATTTTGTTATTATGTATTCTTGTGTGTTGCTTTATAATGCATGACATAAGTATTTTCTGGCATCTTTCAAAGGTGGACTTCAGTACAGGACAAGTTCTCATCCGCAAATGTATTTTCCTTCTACAACTAATCATTTCTTTTTTATGTAGCAATTCATCTAACACAGAGTCTGAAACAGCACTGATTTATGTATTTGTTGAAGTGTTCAGTGTTTTCCACAAATGTGAAAAGACAAACTAAGACAACTATGCAAAGTCAAAGCACCTTATAACTTCTTGTTATAACATTGCGTATGATTTACGTATACAGGTGTACTTGTAATTGCACAAATGTGGGGCTATATAAAGTTATAGTACATTAGTAAATGTCATGGCATTTTATGGTTCTTCAAGGCTAAGGTAAAATAGTCTGTCTGCCTTTATTAGCAGTCATATTTGTTTTTCCATTGACAGGTGAATATTCCAATGTACTGTTGTTGTTCTTGTGGTCTTCAGTCCTGAGACTGGTTTGAAGCAGCTCTCCATGCATGCTCTTCTGTGCCAGCTTCTCCATCTCCCAGTACTTACTGCAACCTACATCCTTCTGAGTCTGCTTAGTGTATTCATCTCTTGGCCTCCCTCTACGATTTTTATCCTCAATGCTGCCCTCCAATGCTAAATTTGTGATCCCTTGATGCCTCAGAACATGTCTTACCAACTGGTTCCTTCTTCTTGCCAAGTTGTGCCACAAACTCTTCTTTTCTCCAATTCTGTTCAATACCTCCTCATTAGTTATGGATCTACCCATCTAATCTTCAGAATTCTTCTGTAGCACCACATTTCAAAAGCTTTTATTCTCTTCTTGTCCAAAGTATTTATCGTCCATGTTTCACTTCCATACATGGCTACACTCCATACAAATACTTTCAGAAACAACTTCCTGACACGTAAATCTATACTCAATGCTATCAAATTTCTCTTCTTCAGAAATGCTTTCCTTGCCATTTCCGTCTACGTTTTATATCCTCTCTACTTCGACCATCATCAGTTATTTTGCTCCCCAAATAGCAAAACTCCTTTACTGCTTTAAGCGTCTCATTTCCTAATCTAATTCCCTCAGCATCACCCGAGTTAATTTGACTACATTCCATTATCCTCGTTTTGCTTTTGTCGATGTTCATCTTATATCCTCCTTTCCAGACACTGTCCATTCCGTTCAACTGCTCTTCCAGGTTCTTTGCTGTCTCTGACAGAATTACAATGTCATCGGCGAATCTCAAAGTTTTTATTTCTTCTCCAGGGATTTTAATACCTACTCCAAAATTTTCTTTTGTTCCTTTACTGCTTGCTCAATATACAGATTGAATAACATCGGGGAGAGGCTACAACCCTGTCTCACTCCCTTCCCAACCACTGCTTCCCATTCATGTCCCTCGACTTTTATTACTCCCATCTGGTTTCTATACAAATTGTAAATAGCCTTTTGCTCTCTGTATTTTACCCCTGCCACCTTTAGAATTTGAAAGAGAGTATTCCAGTTAACATTGCGAAAAGCTTTCTCTAAGTCTACAAATGCTAGAAATGTAGGTTTGCCTTTCCTTGATCTTTCTTCTAAGATAAGTCGTAAGGTCAGTATTGCTTCACGTGTTCCAACATTTCAACGGAATCCAAACTGATCTTCCCCAAGGTCGGCTCTTACCAGTTTTTCCATTCATCTGTAAAGAATTTGCGTTACTATTTTGCAGCTGTGACTTATTAAACTGATAGTTTGGTAATTCTCACATCTGTCAACACCTGCTTTCTTTGGGATTGGAATTATTATATTCTTCTTGAAGTTTGAGGCTATTTCGTCTGTCTCATACATCTTGCTCACCAGGTGGTAGAGTTTTGTCAGGACTGGCTCTTCACAGGCCGTCAGTAGTTCTAATGGAATGTTGTCTACTCCCGGGGCCTTCTTTCAACTCAGGTCTTTCAGTACTCTGTCAAACTCTTCACACAGTATCATATCTCCCATTTCATCTTCATCTGCATCCTCTTCCATTTCCATAATATTGTCCTCAAGTACATCACCCTTGTATAGACCCTTTATATACTCCTTCCACCTTTGTGCTTTCCCTTCTTTGCTTAGAACTGTGTTTCCATCTGAGCTCTTGATGTTCATACAAGTGGTTCTCTTTTCTCCAAAGGTCTCTTTAATTTTCCTGTAGGCAGTATCTATCTTACCCTTAGTGAGATAAGCCTCTACATCCTTAAATTTGTCCTCTAGCCATCCCTGCTTAGCCATTTTGTACTTCCTGTCGATCTCATTTTTGAGGTGTTTGTATTCCTTTTTGACTGCTTCATTTACTGCATTTTTATATTTTTCTCCTTTCATCAGTTAAATTCAATATTTCTTCTGTTATCCAAGGATTTCTACTAGCCCTTGTCTTTTTACCTACTTGACCCTCTGCTGCCTTCACTACTTTATCCCTCAGAGCTACCCATTCTTCTGCTACTTATTTCTTTCCCCCATTCCTGTCAATTGTTCCCTTATGCTCTCCCTGAAACTCTGTACAACCTCTGGTTCTTTCAGTTTATCCAGGTCCCATCTCCTTAAATTCCCACCTTTTTGCAATTTCTTCAGTTTTAATCTACAGTTCATAACCAATAGATTGTGGTCAGAGTCCACATCTGCCCCTGCAAATGTCTTACAATTTAAAACCTGGTTCCTAAATCTCTGTCCTACCATTATATAATCTATCTGATACCTTCTAGTATCTCCAGGATTCTTCCATGTATACAGCCTTCTTTTATGATTCTTGAACCAAGTGTTAACTATGGTTAAGTTATACTCTGTGCAAAATTCTACCAGATGGCTTTCTCTTTCATTTCTTACCCCCAATCCATATTCACCTACTAAGTTTCCTTCTCTCCCTTTTCCTACTCTCGAATTCCAGTCACCCATGACTATTAAATTTTTGTCTCCCTTCAGTACGTGAATGATTTCTTTTATCTCATCATACATTTCATCAATTTCTCCATCATCTGCAGAGCTAGTTGGCATATAAGCTTGCACTACTGTAGTAGGCGTGGGCTTCGTGTCTATCTTGGCCACAACAATGCGTTCACTGTGCTGTTTGTAGTAGCTTAACCGCATTCCTATTGTTTTATTCATTATTAAGCCTACTCCTGCATTACCCCTATTTGGTTTTGTATTTATAGCCCTGTGTTCACCTGACCAAAAGTCTTGTTCCTCCTGCCACTGAACTTCGTTAATTCCCACTATATCTAACTTTAACCTATCCATTTCCCAATGTACTAGGGTTCACTAATCATTATTTTTCTATTCATAAAACGATTTCACACAAAATACTTATAACTGCATTACAAGCAGGCACACCACCGGCACCTCTGCCAAAATCATATAACCCCTGTCATAGTAAGTGGAATATACAAAGCATCATTTCCATAACCTTTTTATAGTCTGGTTTTCCACAGATCAACCAGCTATTCGTACATTCATACTCATTCATACAAGGGGTTCCTAGCCAAAGAATATCTACCATCAAAATAAAGTGTTAATATTTGTATCCTTTTGGATTACAAGTATTTCAATTAAGTTTATACCTCTATCTGTTGTTGGTTGAATGTAACATTGGTCTGTGATGCATTTAATAATCTATACAGCTTCTCAATGTAGGACCCCTTTTCCTTAAACGTAGAGCATATTGTTATACAATTATCTTCTCAGTAGGGTACTTTTTTTAAAAAATAGTTTAGTAAACTATAGTTGTAGTTGTAGTACTTGCCTTATTTTTAACATCATTGTTAACTTAGACTTCAGTGCATATTGGATATATGTAAATGTAGTTAGTTTGTAGGTTGTTGCATTGTACATAGCTGTGTATATTTGTTGATCATTGTTGTATATAGCTGTTTATACTTGTAGATAACACGAATTCTTTACAGACGAATGGAAAAACTAGTAGAAGCCAACCTCGGGGAAGATCAGTTTGGATTCCGTAGAAACACTGGAACACGTGAGGCAATACTGACCTTACGACTTATCTTAGAAGAAAGATTAAGGAAAGGCAAACCTACGTTTCTAGCATTTGTAGACTTAGAGAAAGCTTTTGACAATGTTGACTGGAATACTCTCTTTCAAATTCTAAAGGTGGCAGGGGTAAATTACAGGGAGCGAAAGGCTATTTACAATTTGTACAGAAACCAGATGGCAGTTATAAGAGTCGAGGGACATGAAAGGGAAGCAGTGGTTGGGAAGGGAGTAAGACAGGGTTGTAGCCTCTCCCCGATGTTGTTCAATCTGTATATTGAGCAAGCAGTAAAGGAAACAAAAGAAAAATTCGGAGTAGGTATTAAAATTCATGGAGAAGAAATAAAAACTTTGAGGTTCGCCGATGACATTGTAATTCTGTCAGAGACAGCAAAGGACTTGGAAGAACAGTTGAATGGAATGGACAGTGTCTTGAAAGGAGGATATAAGATGAACATCAACAAAAGCAAAACAAGGATAATGGAATGTAGTCTAATTAAGTCGGGTGATGCTGAGGGAATTAGATTAGGAAATGAGGCACTTAAAGTAGTAAAGGAGTTTTGCTATTTGGGGAGCAAAATAACTGATGATGGTCGAAGTAGAGAGGATATAAAATGTAGGCTGGCAATGGCAAGGAAAGCGTTTCTGAAGAAGAGAAATTTGTTAACATCCAGTATTGATTTAAGTGTCAGGAAGTCATTTCTGAAAGTATTCGTATGGAGTGTAGCCATGTATGGAAGTGAAACATGGACGATAAATAGTTTGGACAAGAAGAGAATAGAAGCTTTCGAAATGTGGTGCTACAGAAGAATGCTGAAGATTATATGGGTAGATCACATAACTAATGAGGAAGTATTGAATAGGATTGGGGAGAAGAGAAGTTTGTGGCACAACTTGACCAGAAGAAGGGATCGGTTGGTAGGACATGTTCTGAGGCATCAAGGGATCACCAATTTAGTATTGGAGGGCAGCGTGGAGGGTAAAAATCGGAGAGGGAGACCAAGAGATGAATACACTAAGCAGATTCAGAAGGATGTAGGTTGCAGTAGGTACTGGGAGATGAAAAAGCTTGCACAGGATAGAGTAGCATGGAGAGCTGCATCAAACCAGTCTCAGGACTGAAGACCACAACAACAACAACAACTTGTAGATCCTTGTATACATCATGTAGCTTGAATTATATATCATACATATTTTGCTATTTTACCAAATGGTATCTGGTATTCATATCCTAAAATATACCACGCAATTTATGTGCATTGATTGCCTGAAATATTTCTAACTCTCATCACATCATAACATAGTAGTGTTCTCAATGTATATATCTTTTATTTGGCACTTGCCGCATATAATGTGGTGTTACTCTACCACCTTTTCTGCAAGTGTTGTATCACTGTCAAATGATGCAACATCAGCACAGTTGTTTAATTTTTGTGTGTCATTACTGATGCATTTCATTCTAATTTGAGAAATCCCATATCCTCACATATCTTTTGTACTTGTTCCTGTAAACCCCTGTATCTGTTGTGTAAATCCGACATGCTCACTTGCACTACAGATACCATCTTTGTTAAGCTATCATGTTCTGTCTGTAGCCTATTTTGTTTTAGGGTTAGTGCATTTAACTGGTGAGTGTTTTTCTTCGGTTCACCTACAAGTTCAGAAAATTTTTCATCAAACTTTTCGTCTTAGATTTGCTCAAAACTGACAGTTCTGTTTCTAACATTTGAGTGGGCATGCTTATGTGTAAAGAACACCAAACACAAATAAAATTGTTTTGAACTGTTCCATTGTTGTTTCACAATTGCAACCCCAAGTCTATTCCTTCATTATTGATTCAGCTGACACAATGGTAAACTGTGTTGTCATACATCCAAGTGAGCAGCGGTAATAAAAAACAAACAGGAGCTAGGTGAGAAAGAATTTCCTTTGCTTGCAAGAAAATTATCCAGAATACAAGCTAGCAGCACAATTGCACAATTGCCTATGAGATAAAGAGTAAATGAGTAAGTGGTTGCCTAGGATCTGATGCAACTCCATTGTTTAATGCTTCAAGTGGTTCATTTCTGTGGGATATCACCTGTCTATAACAACAGAGTGATATAAATGAAAGTTTATTTTATAATTGTTTAATTAAATTAAGATTAAATGGTGATTGTGTTCATTCATGTTTACTGTGGTAAGAAAGCTAGTGTTTACATGTGTACAAAGTATGCCACCTGCCCATTTGTGTTGTGAAAAAACAGCGCACCTGCTCCAGGGTTAAACTTGAAAGTTTCTGGTCAAAGTTACTTAACATTTGGTCGAAATGCTTAGACAATATTTGTTCACACTGCTTAAACATCTGTTCGAGACACTGTAGGACGAAACTGTCACTCCCAGATGCTGATAAGACTGGATTTCCTACTATTTATTGTCGTTCCTGTTGAGTGGGTATTTTCTGTTCCACTATTTGTGGACTAGGAAAGAGATGTGATTCACATAAACTATTATGATAAAAACTATCATGCAAGGACATGCTTGTGGGACATAGATCCAAATGGCCACTTATTATAAGTTATCATTGTATCATCCGACATACCATTGTTTGTTATTTGCATTGAGTTTAAGATCAGGTTATCATCTGTCCTATTTTCAGTGCTTTCTTGTGTAGTCACAATTTCTATTTGTGACTGATTATCATTCTGTTGGACATTCATTTTGTTGGACTGCATTATTTTGTCCATTTTCTTCACTAATATTGTTCACTTCCATAGTAAAATTCTACCAGTAATGTCTATATTTACCAAGAGATACCCCTTTTATTGTGGATATGAGTATTCTACTGGCAGCATGCTTTCCTTCTACATCTGGAATGTAATAACAACACAAACAGTTCACCAACTGCTACTACACATAACATGCTATTCTAATAAGTGAAATTATCTAAACAAGTGAAAGAAAATCTATTTTCTTAGATGCACTAAAATAGACTTCTAAAAGAGTTGTACAGAGTGGATGCAAATGTACCTAGTATGTTTCAGTTGATGTTATTAACTGAACTTTAGTCACATATTTCAAAGACGAGTACATTTGCAAATGTTGTTGCCTATAAATGTCATATTATTATTATTTAATTATTTATACTTTTCTAAAATTCCATTTCTGTTCCAGACACATATACACTGAAGTTTTTCATGAAATGGAAAATGATTGGCATTAGTATAGCCCTACATACATTTTATTAATTCTGGAAAATTATATTCACACAGGTCACATAAGGTTGAAACTCTCATGTAATTCAAATATAAGGCAAATAATTAGAATTTTATTTGGGTCCTGTCATTCACAATTGCAGTATATTGTATTATTGTGTAGGTAATGATACAACAGTGTGATTCGCTTCAGAAGCTAGACATATGTTACAAAAATCATTACAGATGATCCACGAGTCAATTTTGAAATTATTGTATTTGATTAAATTAACATTGTTGCATTTATCGCTTCAGTGATACAATAACTTTTGTTTATTATTCAGAAATGACTGTTGTTGTAGCAACATCACTAGTGCTTACAGAAAAAATCTCAAATAATGCAGTTCATAAGACTTCATGTACTAGCATGTCATCAATGTTCAACCATCTACAATGTAATGTGTTGTCTCACAATATTTATTCTTTGACATGAAATGTTTATGCTAAAGGTACAGCAAATTTTATGTTTTATAATAGTAAAATATTCTTTCTCATTTGGAATCCTTTAGCATTCATTAGGATGAATTCCATAATTTTAAACATCAGCCAACAGCAGGCATCACACATTTAAGAAGAAACTGTGTAGAGGAAGGGATGAGTGTCAAATATATGAAAAGGGAGAGATGGGGGTGGGGGCATGCAGGTAGGTATGGAGGTGGGTGTAAAATTAGGCCAGAGGATTACAGGGCCAAATGGTGTGTGGTAAAAATGACTCTCGTCTACATTATTTGGACATGTTTGTAAGAACAGAAGCCACACATTCATATAACTGATTCGCCTCAAGGGGCAATGAGTCCACCACTTTCAGTTTGGATGCACAAATAAATCTGACCTCTCACATGAAACTCAAAGTAGCAAGTATGGAGGACATGGATGTGGACTACACATAGGTGAGAATGTGTGTCAGCTAAGAAGTGTCCTGAGATAGTCCACAAAATTGCAACAAACACTGTGTCCAGATGAAGCAGTGGTTAAGTCAACTGTCTAATATACAGGAGATCTTGGGTTTGAATCTGGTACACACTTTCACTCATCATTGCTGATTCCACATAAAGTCTCAATAGAACTGACATAAATAGTCCTTTCCCTCCCCTTTCCTTTCCTTTTACCTGCTCCACCTTCAATTCACATAATATGTATCACAGCTCTGGTGTCTGTTCTTTCGGAGACAGCTGAATGAACAGACACCACACATTGATATAATTATTCAGAGAGATTGTCATTGTGATGTATATGCGTGGGGAGGGGGAGGGTGAGGGGGAGAGGGAAGGAGAAGGTAGTGGAGAGGGGGAGGGGGAGGGAGAGTGAAGGTGAGGGTGAGGGTGAGGGTGAGGGAGAGAGGGAGAGAGGGAGGGACAGAGAGAGAGAGAGAGAGAGAGAGAGAGAGAGAGAGAGAGAGAGAGAGAGATCTGAAATGAAACATGTGCTCAGCACTATGCTCTGGAACTGCATGATCAACTCTGTTCATGACCACAGTATGGTAATGAGCATTGGTTCAAGTGGGGAGCTGGTTGTTGATCATGACAAAATGGAAGGCTTGTCAGAAGTTACAGCAGGGCTGGTATACAACATGATTACTTTTATAGGTGCCTCTGCCTCTGACATGATGGGATATGGCTGTGTTGGGCTGAAACAAGATGTGCTGGATGGCTGCATAGGACAGATCATGTACATGTGTCTTTAACTAGGTTGTCTGGGGTGCCTTGGGATTGGTAGAAAGTGTAACATAAGAATAGACTAGGATATTTTATAGATTTGGTATGCAGGATATGTACCATTCTGGGAGGGTTGGGAAGGGCTGTGCTTAGGATGTTCTTCTAGGCTGGTAATAAGCTGTTGAAGCCTTGATGAAGGATATAGTTTAGCTGTTCAAATCCAGAGTAGTCATAGGGGGAGTGTCCCTTTTTAGTTGTTTCATAAAGATGATAGGATGATTAGGAGCATGTATGGACATTGTATGAAAAATCTGATTGTGCGTAAGATTTGGAGATTAATGCTTGTCTGTGAATTCCTTAAAACCTCAGCATACTGGGAAAAAGAGAGCTGAACGCTGCAGATGTACCATCATTGGATGGCTAGTCCGTATGGGAAGGACTTTTTACTGTGGGAGGGATGATAGCTATCAAAATGGTGGTAGTGTGGATGGTTAGTGAGCTTGACAGAGTTCTTATGAAGTCTTTAGATAGGGGGAAGTTAACATCCAGGAAGGTATGCCAGGCCTGCAGGACTATGTGAAGCAGATGGGAGAGAAATTCTTCAGACAATGAAAGGACAAGGGTAAAGCGTTTGGTGATGGGTCCTGTTCATGAAGATACCATTAATGAACTTGAATTATAAAAGTGTCTGTGATCTTGGTTAGTATGAAGCATTCCTCTAAATGACTAAAAAACAGTTTGGCATATAAGGGTTCTACGATGGTGCCTATGACCATCTCAAGGATTTGTTTTTATACCTTTCCCACAAAGTTACAGGTAAGGATATAATTTTTTAGGTGTGTAAAGAGGGCTCTTCAATTGCCTGACAGAACTTAAGGTATTTCCTACTGGTGGAACGTAAATTGTCAGCACTATCAAGTTGTGTGTATATAATTCATTTTGGTGTTGCGGACTTCAAAGATCTGATCATCATAATAATATTCAGTTACCTGCAGGACCTGGTTATTAACAATGATTTTTGAATATATAGTCACTTCTTATTTCCTTTTACTGCTTGTGCAGTTGTGTGATATCTGTCTAGGCTGCCGTGTACAGTTTAAGTGATTTACAAGTAATGACGTATCCTTTCATTACACTGTAACAAAATCAACAGTTCATCTCTTCATTTATATAATTTTTCACATTCTGATGGCATGTACCGCTACAAGTTTTCTTTCAGATTCACAAATTGCTTCAAGCTGCAAGTAATTTGATTTGCTGGCAGCAGCATCAATGATAGCTCTCTGTCTTTCAGAAGAATATGCTTAAAAAAATGTATTCCAAACATTGGACATCACTGGGACATAAAGAGTAGGACTATTGCTTTGGCCAGACTAGATGCATATGATTGTTAACCATGCAAGTCATTTCTTAACACAAGCATTCAGGAGATAAAAGGCTGCATCTGCTGTGACCAAGTTGGGAGCATGTATGAATTACACCCATCTCACTGAGTGACAGTTAGCAGGTGAATTATTCGCATATTCTGTGCAACATAATTGTGACATCTTCCTATGATGTGGAATGAATCAGTTTAACACTGATATACACCTTCTCAGCAAAAAATATGGTGACAGCCAAACCATTTACATGATTTCATAAGTTCTTTCCAGTAATTACTATCATCTTGTCTTCGTGATCCCTAAGATCAAAAGACATATGGGTGCTGTAGTATATTGCGCTATTCGCTACTTAAAGATGGTTCTTAAAAATATATAAGTAGGCTTTCTTGGGTTAATTTGCATCTCTCTTCAAGTACCAACCAGTTCAGCTTTTTCAGCATCTCTGTGATAGTCGCCCACAGATCAGACAAATCTGTGACCATTTGTGCTGCTCTTCCCTGTATACATTCAATATTCCCTGTTAGTCATATCTGGTACAGATCCCACACAGTTGAACAGTATTCTAGTATGAGCCACACAAGTGTTTTCTAAGCAATCTATTTTGTTGACTGATAGCATTTACCTAGTATCCTAACAAGGGAGCAAAGTCTGCTACCCATCGTGTCTATGACTAGGCCCATTTAATGTCCATTCAAGTTGTTACACCTCATACACTGATGAAAATAATAATAATAATAATAATAATAATAATAATAATAATAATAATAATAATAATACTCGTGGAGGCCCGGGAAAAGAATGGGCCTCCGGTATGTTCTGCCAGTCGTAAAAGGCGACAAAAAGAACACACCACTAATAAGGCTAACCCGTCTTTTAGTGTGATTAGTTGGTGCAGGACAGAACTAATGAAGCCTCGGGCAAGCGCTGTCACAGTTGGGGACGACGCTTGAACCCTATGCCTGTCCATAATGGTAACGACACTGCTAGCCACACGGAAAATGATTTAAATCCAAATAGAGGTGTTTTGCAGGATATGCTTCCTGCAACCACTCTAGAAGGAAAACAAAGACAAAGGATGAGATGGTCAGATGAAGTTAACCGACAGCTCATGTTCTGTTATTACCAAGCAACAAACTTAGGAACAAACACAACTGGATACAGATCACAAGTATACACAACATTTATTACCAGATACCCAGAATTAAAATTTTTAACAGAACAACAACTAGCTGATCAGATCCGTGTAATAATCAAAAATAACAGGATACCCCAGTCAGAATTAGAAAACATCAAACAACAAGTACAACACATACTAGAACAAAATAATGTGCAATCAGAAGAAGGAGAAAATACAATAATGGACTCAAACAACCCACAGCAAACAAACAAAGAACAACACACATTAATTAAACAATCAGAGGAAAACAAAATCTTAAGACAGCCACCAGAACAAGCACAAATAGAACACAAAGTGACACACATGTTAGATATAGAAGAAAAATTTCAGCTGACATATATAGAATACAAAGACACAAATACAGACATTAGACCATTCTTGCATGGACCACCAAATAACCCACAAGTCGAAACAACAATAACAACTATCAACACAATCATACTCAACAAAATAAATGAAAAATAAATGAAAATACAACTATGGAAGAGTTACAACTACTGGTTTATATAGGAGCACTCACTACACCAAATATACACACTAGGCAGAGATCAGAACCAACCAACACACAGAAGAAACCCACAAAACCAGCATGGAAACACAGGCTACAGATCAGAATAGAAAAACTGAGAAAAGACATTGGACAGCTAACACAATTTATAAGAAATGAAATATCAGACAAAAAACGAAAAAGGTTAGGTAAAATCTCACAACAAGAAGCGATAGAGCAATTAGATGAAAAGAAGCAGAAATTACAAGCATTGGCCAAACGACTTAGAAGATACAAAAAAAGTGAAAATAGAAAGAAACAAAACCAAACATTCAGCACAAACCAAAAGAAATTTTACCAGACAATAGATAAGACACACATTAAAATATACAATCCACCAAACATAACAGACATGGAACACTTCTGGAGCAACATATGGTCAAACCCGGTACAACATAACAGGCATGCACGGTGGATACAAGCAGAAACAGACACATACAAGATGATACCACAAATGCCTGAAGTGATAATTTTGCAATATGAAGTCACCCAAGCAACTAATTCTACTAACAATTGGAAAGCCCCTGGAAAAGATAAAATAGCAAATTTCTGGCTAAAGAAGTTCACTTCAACACGTTCACATCTAACTAAATTATTTAACAGTTACATTGCAGACCCATACACATTCCCTGATACACTTACACAAGGAATAACTTATCTGAAACCTAAAGATCAAGCAGACACAGCAAACCCAGCTAAATATCACCCCATAACATGCTTACCAACAATATACAAAATATTAACTTCAGTAATTACACAGAAATTAATGACACATACAACACAGAAAAAAATTATAAACGAAGAACAAAGGAGCACGAGGATGTAAAGAGCAACTGATAATAGATGCAGAGGTGACATACCAAGCTAAAACTAAACAAAGGTCACTACACTACGCATACATTGATTACTGAAAAGCTTTTGATAGTGTACCCCACTCATGGTTACTACAAATACTGGAAATATACAAAGTAGATTCTAAATTGATACAGTTCCTTAACATAGTAATGAAAAATTGGAAAACCACACTTAATATCCAAACAAATTCAAATACTATCACATCACAGCCAATACAGATTAAGCGTGGAATATACCAAGGAGACTCATTAAGTCCTTTCTGGTTCTGCCTTCCTCTGAACCCAATACCCAACATGCTAAATAATACAAATTATGGATACAATATTACTGGAACATACCAACACAAAATCACACATTTGCTATACATGGATGATCTAAAACTACTGGCAGCAACAAATCAAGAACTCAACCAATTACTAAAGATAACAGAAGTATTCAGCAATGATATAAATATGGCTTTTGGAACAGACAAATGTAAGAAAAATAGCATAGTCAAGGGAAAACACACTAAACAAGAAGATTACATATTGGATAACCACAGCGACTGCATAGAAGCGATGGAAAAAACAGATGCCTATAAATATCTAGGATAGAGACAAAAAATAGGAATAGATAATACAAATATTAAAGAAGAACTAAAAGAAAAATATAGACAAAGACCAACAAAAATACTGAAAACAGAATTGACAGCAAGAAACAAGACAAAAGCTGTAAATACTTATGCTATACCAATATTGACCTACTCATTTGGAGTAGTGAAATGGAGTAACACAGACCTAGAAGCACTCAATACACTTACACGATCACGATGCCACAAATATAGAATACATCACATACATTCAGCAACAGAAAGATTCACATTAAGCAGAAAGGAAGGAGGAAGGGGATTTATTGACATAAAAAACCTACATTATGGACAGGTAGACAATTTAAGAAAATTCTTTATAGAACGAGCAGAAACTAGCAAAATACACAAAGCAATCACTCATATAAATACATCAGCTACACCTCTACAACCCTTTAGATCACATAACATCAACAGATATGAAGAAAATAAATTGGAAAAAGAAAACACTACATGGCAAGCACCCGTATCATCTAACACAGCCACACATAGATCAAGAGGCTAAGAAAAGGCAATATATACAGTGAGATGGAAGGATTCATGATTGCAATACAGGATCAAACAATAAACACCAGATATTACAGCAAGCATATTATTAAAGATCCCAATACACAACAGATAAATTCAGACTTTGCAAACAACAAATAGAAACAGTAGATCACATCACAAGCGGATGTACAATACTAGCAAGTACAGAATACCCCAGAAGACATGACAATGTGGCAAAAATAATACATCAACAACTTGCCATACAACATAAACTAATAAAACAACACGTTCCCACATACAAGTATGCACCACAAAATGTACTGGAGAATGATGAATACAAATTATACTGGGGCAGAACCATTATAACAGATAAAACAACACGACATAACAAACCTTACATCATACTCACCAATAAAAAGAAGAAATTAACACAACTAATCGAAATATCCATACCCAATACAACAAATATACAGAAGAAAACAGGAGAAAAAATTGAAAAATACATCCAACTGGCTGAGGAATTCAAAGACATGTGGCATCAGGATAAAGTGGACATTATACCAATTATACTATCAACTACAGGAGTCATACCACACAATATCCACCAGTCCATCAACGCAATACAGTTACATCCAAATTTATATATACAACTACAGAAATCTGTAATTATTGATACTTATTCAATTACCTGAAAGTTCCTAAATGCAATGTAACATATACCGTACAGTTAAAAGGAAGTCACGCTTGATCAAGATCCACGATTCTTTCAATTTTTAACCAGACATAATGTCCGAGAAAGGAAAGAAATAATAATAATAATATTCAATACACCCAGAAGGAGTTGTGCAAATAAACAAAATGTTGGTAGTCATGTTCCTATGTCTGAAAGAAGACATCTTGAAATTTTGTACCAGTTAGATAAGAGTGGCATTAATGGCACCACTATGTGGATTCATATCAGATTGGCTTTAAATGTGTACTGCCACAGTTGTGAGCATTAGATACCTTTCAGATTGGATGTAGAGAGTTGATGTTAGTGAAGAATGCCTTTGAGACAACAATGATGCAATTATCGACACCTCGCTGAGTTTGAATGAGGTTGTGTAATAGGGCAATGAGAAGCTGAATGTTCCTTCCATTATAATGCAGAAAGACTTGGCCAGAATGTAGCCACTATACACGATTGCCAGCAGTAGTGGTCACAGGGAGGTATGTGTTGTGGATTGGCAGGAGCCAACCCATGGAGTTTGGAGGAAGCCGAAAGGCACGCGTTTAAGCTCACGCAGGCTGGCGTGAGGTCTGGAACAGGACAAGGAATTTAGACTTCAAAAAAAAGGTGGTACTTGGTGGAATACTTAACTTTAATCCATTAATGTTGAACGCAGCTCTTGTCTGTACATTCTTTACAATATCAATAGCAACTGATAATGGCGCCTTGCTAGGTCGTAGCAAATGACGTAGCTGAAGGCTATGCTAACTATCGTCTCGGCAAATGAGAATGTATTTTGTCAGTGAACCATCGCTAGCAAAGTCAGTTGTACAACTGGGGCGAGTGGTAGGAAGTCTTTCTAGACCAGCCGTGTGGCGGTGCTTGGTCTGCAATCACTGATAGTGGCGACACGCGGGTGCGACGTATACTAACGGACCACGGCCGATTGAAAGGCTACCACCTAGCAAGTGTGGTGTCTGGTGGTGACACCACAGTATGGTAGCAAGAAGACTGGGCTCCAGACAGCCACAAGAGGAAAGACCATTGTGTTTGACATATGGCTGTGGCACATAGTACTGCATCTGCAGCAGCAATTTGAGCAGCAGTTGGCACCACAGTGACACAATGAAGTGTTACAAATCAGTTACTTCAAGGACAACTCTGAGCCGGAAACCCTGTAGCAATCATTCCACTGACCCTAAACCACCACAGTTTGTGACTTTAGTGGTGTCAAGCAAGAGCTCATTGGATGATGGAATGGAGTCTGTTGTGTTTTTTGATGAAATCCGGTTCTGCCTCATTGCTACTAATGTCTGTAAGAGCCCACTGAAGGGTGGTGTGGAATCTGTTGTATTTTATGCTGAAGGGTGGTGTGGAATCTGCTGTGTTTTATGATGAAAGCCAGTTCTGCCTCATTGCTATTGATGGACATGTGTCAGGAGCATCTGCATCCAACCTGTTTGCGTCCTAGACACAGTGGACAAACACTTGGAGTTATGAGCCGGGATGCGATTTTGCAAGAAAGCAGGAATACATTCGTGGTTATCTCGTGCACCATAACTGCAAATTAATACATGAGTCTAGTGATTTGACCTATTCTGCTGCCATTCATGAACAGCATTCCAGGGAGTGTTTCCCAACAGGGTAGTGCTTGCTCATATACCACTGTTGCAACCTAACATGCTCTATGGAGTGTCATCATGTTGCTTTGGCCTTCTCAATCACCAGATCTATCTTGAAACAAGATTGTACATAATATAATTGGATGAAAAACCCAGCATCATCCACAACCAGTATTAACCATCCCTGTATTGACTGACCAAGTGCAACAGGAATGGAACTCCATCCTACAGACTGACATCTGACACCTCTATGACACAATGCATGCACATTTGCATGCTTGCATTCAACATTTTGGCAATTACACTGGTTATTAACATAATCATTATTTCACATTTGCAATGGCTTTTCTCATGCTTACGTTAACATGTGATATTTCAACTTATCTACATTCTTGTTTCTTGGTGTTGCAACTTTTTTCTGTCAGTGTATTTGTATGAGTTTACTGATACAAGTTGTGACTCATTGACATTATAGTAATTTCTGCATTTTCTGAACTTCAAACTATTGTATTTCTGGACCTTATAAGCAAATTACCCACCTTTCCATCACTTTGAAGTCTTATCAAGGTCTGTCTGCATATTCGCACATCTATTTTCAGACAGTTGGCTCTACCTCAGTACAGGTAACTGTATCAACTGCAAAAAGTCTTGAGCTTATTACTAATACTGTCTTCAGCATTCTTAATATGCAACATGAACAGCAGGGGTCCCACCACACTTCCCTGGGGCACATCTGAAGCTACTTGTACATCTGTCAGTGACTCTTGACACAACCACCACTTAAAAAGCTGAATCTATACCAAATGAGTGTTGGATAAATAAAAACTCCTCAATTGATTACAGTATAATTGTGAAACATTATTTATTATGTCACACACTATTTTAATTGCTTTAGTTGGTATACCATCCCACCTGTCAAAGTTAATATTTTTTTAATGATAAGGGAACTACTTTGAGGGGGACAATATTGTAGTTTGATAAAAATAATAACTATGGTAGATAAAAAATTAGTCTCATTATTTTTCTCACACACATAATACATCCCTATAGCTGGAGTTGAATTTAGGCTTGTTCTGCACACCTACACTATGTGATCAAAAGTATCTGGACACCATGCTTTTTCATATTAGATGCATTGTGTTGCCACCTACTGCCAGGCACTCCACATCAGCGATCCCAGTAGCCATTAGACATAGTGAGAGAGCAGAATGGGGTGCTATGCGGAACTCAAAGGTTTTCGGCCTTGGTCAGGTGATTGGATGTCATTTGTGTCGTACATCTATATGCGAGAATTCCACACCCCTAAACATTCCTAGGTCCACTGTTTCTGATGTGATAGTGAAGTGGAAACACGAAGGGACACGTAAAGCACAAAAGCGTACAGGCCAATCTCATCTGCTGACTGACAGAGACCACTGACAATTGAAGAGGGTTGTAATGTGTAATAGGCAGACATCCATCCAGACTATCACACAGGAATTCCAAACTGCATTAGGATCCACTGCAAGTACCACGCCAAACGATGCCTCGTTTGGTGTAAGGAGCATAAACATTGGACAATTGAACAGTAGAAAAACATTGTGTGGAGTGACAAAGCATGGTACACAATGTGGTGATCTGATGGCAGGGTGTGGGTATGGCGAACGCCCGGTGAACATCATCTGCCAGCATGTGTAGTGCCAACAGTAAAATTCGGAAGCAGTGGTGTTATGGTGTGGTTGTGTTTACCATGGAGGGGGCTTGCTCCCCTTGTTGGCACTATCACAGCACAGGCCTACACTGATGTTTTACGCACCTTCTTGCTTCGCGCTGTTCAAGAGCAATTCGGGGATGGCGATTGCATCTTTCAACACGATCGAGCACCTGTTCATAATGCACGGCCTGTGGCAGAGTGTTTACATGACAATAACATCCAGACTGGCCTGCACAGAGCCCTGACCTGTATCCTGTAGAACACCTTTGGGATGTTTTTGGAATGCTGACTTTGGGCCAGGCCTCTCCGACCAACATCGGTACCTCTCCGAGTGCAGCACTTTGTGAAGAATGGGCCGTGATTCCCCAAGAAACCTTCCAGAACCTGATTGAATGTATGCCTGTGAGAGTGGAAGCTGTCACCAAGGCTAATGGTGGGCCAACACCATACTGGATTCCAGCATTACCGATGGAGGGCACCACAAATTGTAAGTTATTTTCAGCCAGGTGTCCTGATACTTTTGATCACATAGTGTACATCACACATTCAGCTACATCCAACAAGTGTTCAGTAGTGTTCTGAGCAGGTTGCTGTGAATGTTTTAAGCAATGCAAGCATTAAACCTGATTGTGGGGAGTTATTTAGTTAATTTTTATTTTATTTATTGTGAACTGTCATGGCTGATAGTGGTACTAAGGGACAAATTCTGCACAAGAAAGTGAGAGACATAATTTGCTGGATACATGATTTCATCAAACTCAAAGTACCTGTATGTGTGTACTGCAAACTGTCGCTTGGAACCGACAATGCAGTTCCCATCCATGTCTCAACCTGTGCGAACCACCATTGTTCATGGATCAGACTATAGTATTACATGAGCTACACTGCATTTTACTGGTGATTCAAACTCTGGAACTTCGTTACAAATGCTTTGCCAGTTCATCACTAGGATTTTGATAGTTTTGCCTGTTGGTGGGGGCATTTCTGTGGACTTAACATTAATACAGCTAACATCATCTGGAGAACTGTCTCATTTTAAAAGTCTGCAGCCCACACACAGTCACCTATCTGGATAGCAGCCTTTGCCGTGTAGCGTACACATGACTATTTATGGGGTTCTTACAGTTCTCCACTCTATGCTGCAAGTTGAAGAAGTTACAGCTTAGCTTGTCACAGAATCTTCATAGTCACTGGTTCGAGCCTTCCACTTGACTCAGAACCAGGATGCCATGATCAGTCCTCTATGGAATGAATAATTAATCTAATCTAATCATGACAATGCCACAGAGTGTGTAGTGCTTCGAGAATTTCCACATAAATTCTAGAACCACTCGTCCTTCTAGATTTTAAATATAAGTGGGAGAGTGGAATCATATCTACTGCACCACCTGCTTCTGTGTGCAGGTTGGAAGTTTGTTATTAGAAGACTGTACGAGTGGCGGTCCACTGACAACAACAAGTGTTTGCCGCTAGTGCTATTCTTTGCTATGTTAGTGAATGTGATTATTGCAAAAAAGAAAAATGAACAACTGACTATTGACTTTTAACGCCCTATGTTCTCCCTGATCCCAGCCTGCTCTGAATGGGATACATATACCTACCATTGACATACTACTCACATTCAAGTGGGTAACTGGTATTGGATCCCTTTCTTCCTGTAGAGGAGACAGTGGCCTCAAGAATGGATAGTATTTGAGGTACATTTGGTATCGCAGGTAAATGTTTCTTGGTAGTTATCTTTATGACCCCCTTTGCAGCAGGTTACAACTGCTGAACAGTAGTAAGGTTGATATCCAGTTGCCTACAAACAGCAACCAATTCATAATGAATACTTCTAGATAAGCTCAAGTACTGTGGTATGAATGGGACAGCGCTCAAATTGTTTAAATCATACCTAACTGGAAGAGTGCAGAAAGTTGAAATAAGCAGTTCACATAATATGCAAAAAACTGGTGATTTCTCAAATTGGGGAACAATCAAGAATGGCACCCAACAGACAAGAATTAACTGGTGAAATTGTAAGTGATGTTTTTCAGAAAATCATTAAGTGGTTCTCTGCAAATGGGCTCTCATTAAACTTTGACAAAATGCAGTACATACAGTTCCACACAGTAAATATAGACTTTGATCAGAAATTGGTAGCTAAGGTAGAATATTCAAAATTTCTAGGTGTATGCATTGATGAGGGGTTGAACTGGAAAAATCACTGAGGATCTGCTGAAACGTTTGAGTCCAGTTACTTATGCTATTAGGGTCATTGCAAATTTTGGCGATATACATCTCAGTAAATTAGCTTATCATGCCTATTTTCATTCTCTGCTTTCGTATGGCATCATATTCTGGAGTAACTCATCATTGAGTAAAAGATTGTTAATTGCACAGAAGCGTGTAATCAGACACTTATTTAAAGAGCTAGAGATCTTCACTGTAGCCTCACAATATATATATTCACTTATGAAATTTGTTATTAACAATCCGAACAAATTCAAAAGTAATAAGTACATGGCTACAACACTAGGAGAAAGGATGATCTTCACTACTCAAGGTTAAATCTAACTTTGGCTCGGAAGGGGGTAAATTATACCATCACAAAAACCTTTGCTCACTTACCTAATAGATCAAAAGTCTGACAGATAGCCATATAGTATTTAAAAGTAAATTAAAAGAATTTCTTAATGGCAACTCCTTCTACTCATTAGATGAATTTTTGGATATAGTAAGTGGGTAATTCCCCCACCCCCCCCCACCCCCCCCACCCCCAAAAAAAAAAAAATAAATAAATCAACCAATCAATAAATAAAAATAAAAAAGTGTCATGTAATATTTTGTGTAATGTAATATCTTGTATTTTATTTTTCTTTTATTAACCTGACACGTTCCACGTTATTATGAAGTGTCGTATTCATGATCTATGGAACAAAGTACTAATATAATATAATCTAATCTAATCCTACACTCATAGTGGGGCTGCATTTTGGCCAGTGCAATGTTTTATAGAACAGTAAACAAAATAACTTTAAACTTATCTTGCTGACTCTCTTTAATTTCTAGGCCTGTTATGGTACAAGTATTGCAGGATCCCTCCTCCAGGTAAAGCTAAATGTGTGATAGTCTTTCTGTTGTGCCTATTTGAAATCGAATGTGTCATCTTCACATTGAGTTGCAATCTACCCTTTCCCTAATATTGTTAATTTTTTATTATTATTATTTCTTAGGTTGTGGTCACTAAAAAACTTGAAAGTACTGAAAATTTAATATAAATGAAGTCAATATACGAGGGGGGACCCAAAAGAAACCGGACTCTGAAGGCGCTGCCACTCGTAGACGTAGCGCAGGGTTCTCACGCTTGATGGTGTTAGTTGAGACCTTCGTGAAACAGCTGTGCAGACAGCGTCAGTGTAGAGCTGAATGTGCAAGTGTAATATTGTGTCTCTCTGACTGCTGGCGGGTTACCTCTGCGAAGTCGTTATGGCAACTTTAAAAGAACAAAGAATGTGTGTGAAATTTTGTTTCTTGCTTAAAAAAAACTGCAACAGAGATGCACCAAATGCTTCAGGAAGCTTTCCAGGAGGACACTATGAGCCACACACAGGTTTTTGAGTGGTTTGGGCGCTTTAAACGTGGTGAGATGTGTGTTGAAGACCAAGCTTGTTCTGGATGCCCTTCAACATCACAAAATGAGGAGAACATTGAGAAGGTCCGCCAAAAAAAATCAATGAGGTTCATCGCCAAACAATTGACCAAATTTCAGCAGGGACAGGAATCTGTTGGAGCTCATGCCAGCAGATTTTGAGTGAGGATTTGCACATGAGATGTGTTGCTGCTAAATTTGTTCCACACCTTCTCACACAGGAGCAAAAAACCATCTGCATGAATGTGTGTCAGGAATTGAAAACAGAGATTGCACGTGATCCAAACTTCTTGAACAAAGTCTTTACAGGGGATGAGAGTTGGTGTTATGGGTATGACCCAGAAACCAAGCAAGCGTCAAACCAGTGGAGGACTCCCAACTCTCCCAGACCAAAAAAAAGCAAGGCAAGTGAGGTCAAATGTGAAGACGATGATCATTGACTTTTTTGATGTTCATGAAAATGTGCATCGGGAATTAGTACCCCCTGGGCAGACTGTTAACCGGCACTTTTACTTGGATGTTTTAAGGCATCTGCGAGAGAATGTGAGGAGGAAACACCCGGAACTTTGGCAATCAGGTGACTGGTTTCTGAATCACGACAATGCTCCAACACACACGGCCTTACGAGTGACCCACTATTTGTCAGGTCAGAGGTGGTCTGTGATTCCCCACGCTCCGTATTTGCCGGACCTAGCCCTGTGTGACTTTTTCCTATTTCCACAAATGAAAAAAAACGCTAAAATGGGAGCGTTATGATGATGTGGAGGCAGCAAAAACAGCTTCACAGAGGGCACTGGACAATATCAAACTTGAAGAGTTCCAAACATGCTTCCAACAGTGGGAAAAAGAGACTTGACAAGTGCATCACATGTAATGGAGAGTATTTTGAAGGTGACTGAAGTAATTTTGTAAAAAGGTTCATCAATAATTTTTTATGACAACAATCCAGTTTCTTTTGGGTCCCCCCTCGTATGAACCTGCTGAAAAGGAGGAAACCAAATGTGAACACAATACGACAGTTATATTATACACTTCAGCAACTGTAATGCCTGAACATTGATTTATTGCAAAATATGCTAAGTACAACATTCACAGCTTCTAAAAATTATTAAAAATGTCTATTTTTTCATGAAGATATACCCTGAAATTTGGGGCAAACAACTTTTCTGAATGAGGATATTACTGCTAAAATTGTATACAGCGCAAAGGTAGATCACAAATGACAGTATAACAAAAAATGTGTTTTTTTTGCAGCTCTCAACATTTGAAAGTATAGAATTTATCATGACACATGTTCAAATTTTGACACAATTGGGATGAAAAGCAGCTTTACATTTTAGGAAGTGTGTTTTTGAAATGAAATTATCTGAAGCACATGTGATTTTACTTGCACACAAAAAATACCAGAAGTTGACTTATATACATAAAGATATGTATGTAAATTTGATAAATACATAGATATTGAACTTAGATGGTTTCATGACACACTCTGCATCAGTGTGCCAAGTATGAAAGCACTGTAGGGTCATTAGATTTTACTAGAAACAATATAGACTGTGGACTCAACAAACCACATCTTCCACATGTCACAGCTAACAATGCCTGATGTCCATCAGTTCCACAGACAAAGGCCCACAGACTTAAATTACACCTATCTGCACCACTGACACATATACTTGAAAATGAAGTAGGACTGTCAACATCAACATGCAGACCAGTTATACTCCTTCCAATCTTCTGAATGCGTTTTCAGAAAGTGCCTGTCATTTTGATTTTCATAAAGAATTCAGATACTTTTGGATTCTACAAGAACTTTCTTACATCATAAAGGATTCTATACACATGAACCCTTGTCAGGGCCTTTTATTTGCTGTACCACAAATTTCAATGGGGAAATTTAAACGGTATGTCTTTAATGGCATCCCTCTTACAGAGATGGAATCTCACCTTCATAACAGAAAGGAGGAGGTCACACTGACTAACCGGACCATGGAAATATAACTAAGTTTGGGATGTAACAACAAATATTTTGAAGTCTCAAAAAGTTTAGTGTTGGATCCCTACTTATTCTTAATCTGCATAAATGTCCCTCCAATGACTTACTGAAGACTGTGAACTGATGAAATAAGCTACTAATCAAGTGATTAAACTCAGCAATGCCATGCACACAGATATGATAGCATGACAACAATATAGTTGGTTTATAGTATACAGTTTAAATTGTAATCTAATAAATAGCCATAATATTCCACTGTAAACAAATAAGATTTACCTGTTGTCCAGTCAGTTAGTGTTCAAAACATCTGTTTTCATAACAAAATCGCAGAAATTTTTTCGTCAATGGTTCTATATGTTTTTTGGGTGCTGAATCCGAATTTCATGTTTGCTGCCACGTAGGAAGTGGTTTCACAATGAAAAATGCAAAAAACTTCATTTTTTTGCACTTTTTCAGTTTTTTGTTTATATCTAGAAAACTATTTGTTATTAGTACATGAGCACTCAAAACAAAAATTAAAGAACACAAAGATTCCTACAAAATTTTCTAAACAGTTCTGATTTTCTGATGAGTGGTATGAATGCTAGAATACACTTAAAAGCAGAAATTTTTTGGATCTTCTGTGGAAATGTCAAAAATGCCTACTTCCACCCCTTACAACTCAAAAAACATATATGTTATCAACTAAAATTTGTACACCAAATGGAAGTACATTAAATTTCCTGCAAGAAACCTCTCACATAAGGGGGGAGGGAAAAAAGAGAAAATTGCGGAAAATGCCTTCTGTGCCCTATAGTCAAACAGTTCCTTGCACTTGTATATCTCTCATTGGTTCTATACTTTCAGCACATTATTCTTTAAAGAGATTACTTTGGATCAATGGTGGGAAAGAAAGTTTTATGAATACATTAGCAACATATTAGATATATGACACAGAATGGAAATATGAATATTAAATCTGTGTGTACACAAGCCATGAAATGAATGAATGTTAAACCCAAGATTGGATCATCACATCAAATAGGTACTCTATCTGAAAGAGAGAGAAGGCCTTTAGTGACAGAATACAAAAGACAGATAAGTTGTATAGAGAACAATCAACATGTGAAGGAATATCTGTACTGTAATCTGGTGTGTAGTTTTTTTACTCATCTCCCTTTGGATGTTGGTGGCCCATGCAATGTTTCTTGGAGATTAGAGGGCCCAGACGGATTGGTCTTGGACATTCAAAGGCCCATGCAAAGTGTAAGGGGCTGCGGGAGGTCCAGGCTGAACAGTGAGTAGTTGCTGTCCTTCATCTTCATTTTCTATATCAAAATTTTCATTGATGTTGCAGCATGACCCTTCACTTTATTGGCAGTTTCATGGAGGATAATCTGTCTGTTCTGGATTAAGGTAGTTTCCAATCCACTGTTGCACCTGACGGAAAACTATGAAGATGTGCTGCTGAGATGAAGCTGCAGTGGAAGGTATAGTAGCCATGTTTGCTGATGTCTTGTAGGCTGATCTCACATATTGCTTATACCTCAGCTTGTTGAGTGTTGTTGTTAGGTGTTTACCACCATTATGGGTAATAAGAAATTTCTCAACAAGTGGAAGGCAAGGATCAGTGAATTTAGTAATTTATGATTCAAGATACTGGCTTCTGGAGAGGGTCTAGATAAATTTAACCTTGTCTCAACACGACATAGAGTCATAACAACTCACTGCATTGAGGAAGAGATTGTGGTTGCCAACAGTCTTGTCCATTGCGCTTCTTGGAAGATAAAGCAGCTAAGGGGCTGTATCTCTCCCTGGCTTGGGGAAGTATACATGGAGGAGGAAAAGTCTGGCAATCTGTCATTATGACCAGAAGGTTAACATCTTCCTCTATAATTGCAACACTTTCTTGAGCCACAGCAAAGGATTCTGCCACCTGTACTATCAGCGTATCTGCATCATCAGCTGCCTGACTGGACATGATTCCACTTTCATAGCATTTTGTTGTCAGCTTGATGATAAGTCTATCTTTGTTTCTTGTTTTCAATAGAAAATTTCCCTCTGAAACTATTGGTGTCATGGTGCTGCTAAATTGCATCTCACTGGACAGATGTTTGGTCAACCTCCTCAGAAAGCTCCATGCACTTGGTACTCTTCTGTTCATCTGTGGACTCATCAAACACAGTTGTTGCACTTGGCTGCATATCCTTCATATGTAATGGATATATGAGTCACAACTTTGTGCAA
The DNA here is from genome assembly GCF_023864345.2 of Schistocerca serialis cubense. NCBI lineage: Eukaryota > Metazoa > Arthropoda > Insecta > Orthoptera > Acrididae > Schistocerca > Schistocerca serialis. The sequence goes on from NC_064644.1 coordinate 563,472,670, forward strand.
AGATATGCCCACTCGACCATACAAATCAGAACTACAAAAAGCCCCATCAGTAACAAACACTCTACTACTTGGATCCAGAGCCGTTGGGGTGGGAGTTAACAAAAAATGGGTTGGCTCCTATTACCACACTAAAACCCTTGACCCTCCAGAGGCTTCTCCAGCTTATATCTTGCAAAGGCAAGACAGAATGCCAAGGCTGATGTGTGCTTTGCATGAAACAGTAAAGTGAAGGGTTATGCTGCACACAGAATGCTTTGCATGAAATTGTAAAGTGAAGGGTTATGTTGCAACATCGTCGACAAATTTGATATAAAAATGATGACATGGCCAAGCACCTTGCAGTACCACTGTCTGAAGCTCCTCTGGTGACACAAGGTATTAATTCATTTAATATTTTGCAGCTTCAGGCCTAGGCTCCTTTATTGATCAGTTGTTCTCCTGCATAACATTAATCATTCAGCATTGGCCATATTTTGTTGTTTTATTGTCAGCAAAATCGATTTTTGGTCACTTAGTGACCATCCTCAGTGCTGTAACATACAATTAAAATTGGTAGGCACTGGTATCAAGCTATAACCACAACCATCCTCAGTGCTGTAACATACAATTAAAACTGGTAGGCACTGGTATCAAGCTATAACCACAACCATAATTGTATGTTACAGCACTGAGGATGGTCACTAAGTGACCAAAAATCGATTTTGCTGACAATAAAACAACAAAATACGGCCAATGCTGATTTTCCTTCCAATTCTATCGACTATTTGGTCGTGGTGCACACAACATCTCCATGGAGTAGCCAATCAATTAATCATTCAATTACAGTTTTTTCAGCTGAAAAACAGCAACTCTTCAGTCTGGACCTTCCACAACCCCTTATGTGCTGTTTGGACCTTCCATTGCCCAAGACTCATCACCTGAACCATTTAGCACTCAGGAAAGATTGTTTGGCCCACAACATTCAAATGGAGATGAGTAAAAAAAATTGGGCATGATATCAGTACAGGCATTTTTCATAAATTGATCATTTGCTATACAGTTTATCTGTCTTTTGTATTCACATTCTATCACTAAATGCCTTCTGTCTCTTCCAGATGGAATACTTACTCAATGTGATGATCCAATCTTGGGTTCAACATTCACTAATTTCATGGCACATGTACATTACTACATACAGGTCTAATATTCATCTTCCTATTCAGTGTCACATACCTAATATGTTTTACATATAATTTGCTAATGTTTTGTCAAACATGTTTCCCCATCTTTCATTCAAAACAACTTCTTTTAAGCATAATACACTGAAAGTATAGTAGTGATAAGAGACAGACGGGTGAGAGGGGTTATTTGGCCCTAACATGCATAAGACATTTTTTTTTTTTTTTAATTTTTGCTTTGCTCCCTCCCCCATATCAGAGAACTGAATGTTGCAAAGGTTTCTTGTAGGAAATGTAATGTGCTTCCCCATGGTGTAGGGACTTATGGTGATGACATGTATGTTTTTTTAGTTGTAAGGGGTAAAAGTAAGAATTTTTGATGTTTCTGTAGAAGGTCCTAGAAATACTGCTTTTCAGTGTACTCTAGCAGCAATACAGCTCATCACAAAATCAAACCTGAAGTTTTCTCTACTTTAATTTTGTAGAGAGTGGTCATGATCAAAAAACAAATAGTTTTCGAGATATAAGCAAAAAACTGGAAAAAGGGCAAAAATTTTGAGTTTTTTGTATTTCCCTTTATGAAGCTGACCATCTAAAATGCAGCAAACATGAAATCTGCATCCAGCACCCCAAAAGACATATAGAACAGTTGAGAAAAAAACTTCCACAATTTTCCTTGGGAAAACCACCATTTGAGTGAGCTATGTTGTGATCAAAATTTGAAATCATCAGGCAAACTCTTAATGAAGAAACTGTGCTTATAGTTATTTATGGCCTATCTGGATAACAAACAGGAAAGGTACAAACACACAAGTGCTCAATTCAGTATGTTTTGCATGCTGAAAGGGGTTTCATTTGTTCTCTTGAAGACTTATTATGCTTGTTTTCATTGTTTGTTTCCTCACAGTATGCTCTTTTTAGAGTAATGCAGCCAAAGTAAAGAAATTATTCATTCAGCATAAGGTAACTGTATGATTATGCATGAAGCATGTAACTATATTTTGCGGAGTCATCTTCAAATGCGTTGCAATTAATTTGTCACAATCAGCATATTTGCTCCTTAACGGTAACTGTGGCTTATAAAAAGAGTCAACTTCAATTAAATTAATATTTGCAATACAACTCAGTACAGAATAATAATATACATGTTGACTTTGCCTAAAATTCAAAGTAGGCTTCTGTATTCTTGTGGAAAGGGTTTCAACAAGCATCCATCTGACATAAAGGCAGAAACCGAAAATCTCTATAAATATTAATTAAAATCATAAACTGTACCTTGCTAGCCAGTTGTTTTGCAGATTATCTGATTATGTAGATGGCTAATGGGTTGAAGATTCCTGTTAACTGCATGACAAACAGCAGCGTCTATTGTAAATGGGAATTATGGCAGCAGATAAATAACTGTTGTTCATAACAGTTTAGTGATATTTAGTTATTAATCCACGTTCTAATTATTTCATCGTTTCATGTAATGCCTCTCTCTCTCTCTCTCTCCACCCCTCCCCCCCCTCCTCTCTCTCTCTCTCTCTCTCTCTCTCTCTCTCTCTCTCTCTCTCTCTCACACACACACACACACACACACACTCACACTCACACACACACACACACACACACACACACACACACACACACTCACACACACACATTTGCTCTCTTACTGATTCTGCCTTGGAATCCTCTAAATTCAACACTTTCCTTCTGAAAACATCTCATTTTGTTGCTTTTACTACATTGTGAATTTCTAAACTTTTTTAACTTTTCAGATTCACTTCATTGTTAATTCCTTTTCCCAGAGTTACCTGAAAATCTATTTTGTCATCCAATTGCCTTTCATCCTGTAAAAATGTTGAAAGAATATTGGTGTTCATTTCCTTATTGTTTATGTTATTTTTCATATATTTTGACATATTTTATATTTACAGGCTACTTTGCTTCTCATTGGAGCTAATTTTTTCACCACAATTCTTCTCTATGATTTTATAGTTTATCTAATCTGTAATTCAGTGCCAGGTAATGTAGTGTAACATGAGAGTCTCTGGAATAATATGTTCCACTATTATCATCTTAGGCTCATGAAAGATGCTTATGAAAGTTGAAAATATATGTTAAGTAGTTTTTAGATAGAGAACATGCAACTGTGCACATTTTGTGGTGCTGTATGTGTAGGGATTATGAAATAAGTACGGTCACAGGACATCGGCAAAGTGTGAAGTGATTGAGTGTCTCCACCTGCTGTGAAGGCATTGCTTGTGCTTTGACATCATGACTTGCCAGTGCTTTGAATGGCAGAGAGAAAGGTACACTGTCTACAATTTCAATGCCCAAGAAAACAATTGAAATCTTTTATGTCTGAAATGTAACTTGATTTGAATACTCTTTGAGGTGATATCGTAAGTTTCACTCTAGGTTTGTTGTTCTGCTTAATGTGAGATTTTTTACCCAAATGCATAACTGTTTTATTTGAACTGCAAAATACATAAGTTCTTCAAAAGTCATTTCGTCATTTCATTGTGAGTTCAAGTAGTTGTGTGCTCTCTTACAAAAACTGACCTTCTACAGTCAGCGAAGAAGTTCAGCAGACAGTATAATAAGTGGAGCTGCACAGCAGATCCACAGCTTCAAGTAAATATAATAAGGCCACTGAAGTTTAAAGTGTAGAAAAATCTTAATACAAGAAACATCTGAATGACAGATCATCATCAAGTGAAAATTCAATTCTGATCCACCATCAGACACTTTTTTTATTTCACCTCAGCATCCACTGTCTGCAGCCATTTTATTTCACTGCAATGATGAAGTGAATCATTTTCACATTGTCTGATATTAATTGTTCACTCTAACAAGTCTCTCAGCATAGTGACTGATGGCAGTCAAGAAAAAGTCAGAAGATGATGAGTGACTTCATATCAACATTCAGTTGTTTCCTGCGATTACCAACAGAGTTTTCTGTACTGTATTGTGGCACACTGATATTGTTGTAGCCATATAGTTTCCATGTTATCATGGCTTGTGATTATGGTCATGTACAGAGGGCA